>NC_141697.1:604551548-605751548 GCF_964263255.1 Lissotriton vulgaris | reverse complement strand
TTAAAGGCATTGGATAGGTCGGGCCGCGAATCCTAGAGATCATGCAAATATTCGGGGAAATGACCGGGCTGTACATGAATCCCTGCAAGTCCACGCTGTGGGTCTTGGGAGATCGGGTGTGGGTGGGCACGTGGGCGTCTGCGCTACAGGTAGCGGTGAGAGGGCTTAAATATCTGGGAGTATACAGGTAGCGGTGGGAGGGCTTAAATATCTGGGAGTATTCCTGTTGGATGTGCTGGCGATATCGTGGGGGCAGAACTTGGCACTGGTGTGGGAGCGCGTTCGTGCTGACATTAAGACTTGGTCCCGTATGCCTCTAACTATATATGGTAGATCGGCGATCTTTAAGATGGTTGCACTCCCCCACCCACTATACCAGTTTCAAAATCACACATTTCTGATCGCGCCTCGTTGGTTCCGGCTGGTGAATTCGGGCCTGGGGCAGTTTCTTTGGGGGGCGGTGCGTGTGGCGTTGTGCACGTGCTTTCTCTACACCTACTGTGGAGGCCTGCGACCTCAGATATTCTTTCATACTACCAGGCCTCGCACCTATTAGTCCTCAATGAGTGGTGGTATGGGGAAAAGGGGGACCCAGCCTATGCATTGGAGCGTCATCTAATGGGACGTTAAACTCTTCACACAATCCTCTACTCGGCGACGTTGCGGGGTGCGCTGTAGCCGGTGTCAAAGGTAGTATTCCAAATCTGGCGGCAGACTCTACGATGAATGGGGTGGTGGAATACACTAACTAGGGACACTCCTCTGTGGCACAATGAGCGCCTACCTGACCTGGTGGCCCTACAGAGCTTCGGGGGATGGGATGCCATAGGTATCTCCACCCTGGGAGATGTAGTGTGGGATGGGTCTCTTAAATCTTTCCGGGTTCTGCAAGTGGAATTTTAAATGCCCCGGGCACAGTTCTACCGGTACCTCCAGCTCTGTCAAGCGCTTTCCCCCACCAGGTAGGGCCTCAACTCCATCCCCGACTTTAGCCGGTTGGAGGCGAAGGTCTTCATGGGCGACCTTGAAACCAAAAAGATCTTGCAGATATATCAGTCCCTGGTCACCCACACTGCGCCTACATTGGAGAAGCTACGGAAGGTGTGGGAGGAGGATGTGGGTACGTTGGAAGAAGAAGACTGAAGGGAGGCCATAGCCGCCCCCCCCGGGGAGCGGCCATAGCAATGTGTCTTCGCCTCATCCAATTGAAGTACCTCCACCGGGTTTACTTCACTCGGGTTCGACTGTGGCGGGCGGGCCCGGTTGCCTCCCCGGAATGCCTCCGGTGTGGTGGGGTGGAGGGCACATTCCTGCACACTGTCTGGTAATGCTCGTCGTTGGATCGTTTCTGGAGGGGGGTATTCTCTTGCCTATCTGAGGTCCTGGGGTGGTTGCTCCCACACACGCCACAGCCCACCCTGCTGCATGTGATGGGCGGGATCGGGGGCAATATTTATAAACGGCATCTTATGCAGCTGGGCCTCAAGTTGGCAAAACGTGATATTGCCAGGATGTGGAAGGATACGCGGGCTCCCTCGGTGGCCGCCTGGAAAAATAACCTGGACTTCTGCAAGGGGCTGGAGCAGCCGATCTTTGTGGCCCAGGGATGTCCGCGGAAGCATTATAAAATATGGAAGCGGTGGGCAGACTATAGGGGCCTGTGGCTGGAGCCTCCGGTTGCAACAGAGGCTATTCCGGTGGAATAGGGTAGAGGTGGGGTGGTTGGGACTGGCACCGGGGGGGGGGGGGTGCCTGGTCTTCTGGGGTGTGTGTGCGTGCTAAGATTGATATGGTCTCTCTTCAGTTCTGATATTTTGTCTATATCTTTCCTTTTTGGTCCTCTGTTATTGGCGGGTAGGTGGTCCTCAGTGGGAGTTGCACAACTTGGGGGGGCGTGGGGGGGGAAAGTTGGGGTGAGTGGGGTGACATCCGGAACGACACTCAACGTCAAAGATTTTGGCTGATTTGTTTATAAAAAGGTCAATTGCGGTCATGCAAATGTATAACTGGGTACTGCAGTGGCCTCTGGGGTACAGAGCCCTGCGTTTATTGTACAAATTGACAATAATTTTTTTATTTTTTTTAAAACATAAGCTCTGACAGACAAGGAGCTTCCTTTCAGCAGTTCCCTGTCTGTCAGAGCAAATGCTGACTTCTGTAGGAGGCGGAAAGCCGGCTGGGACCCCGGGGGCCTTGAGGCTCCTTCCGCTGTTCGATTGAACATTGGGTGCCCTAAGGGTACCCAGGTGACATGGTCGGGCCCTGGGGGTTGGGGTTCCCAGGGCCGAAATCAGCCCAGGGAGGAGGGCTGCATGGCCCCCTTCCCCAAAGTATAAAAAAAATGCACCTAGTTCTTTAAAGTACAAATCATTCAAGTGGGTTTTCTCTGCAGTTCCATCTTGTAAAGTTATTTGTTGAACACACTTGAGCAACAATAACATTGGCAAAGTTACAGACATACAATGTCACTGGAAACATTTTCTCTGCATCCTTTACTCAGCTGTAGTGTAGAAGATGCATTACACATTTATCCAATGATGTAGCTCTTGTTAATTAGCCAGTTGAAAACACTTCAGTTGGATAGAGGTTTTGCACAAAACGGTTGGGTGTTCTTGGATAAGTATGCACAGCAAGATTCATTCTGGCACGATGCTCATTGAACAGAAATCATTCTAACTTCCTATGCATGGCTAAGGCAAAGCAAGCAAGTTCTCTCTACATTCTACCGAAAAGTTATCTGTAATCCGTGATGGAGGTGTTTGTATCTTTGATTGTCATGAGCGCAATATCTTACTTAGTCTCTGTGATGAGGGGGTTCGTTCTTATCTGCTGCTGAGACCAAAGATCATGTTCTAAACTTTTATAAACTAGAAGCATGTTAATTTGCCTAGAAGCTCCGCCTGTTTGGTCCCGCCCCAGATATATTAATGGTATACAACATCTTCCCGCCCTTTTCCAAGGATCATAGACAGCTTAATAAAAGGCCCTGAGTGCTTTCCCGCTGATTTTGGAGTCAGGGTCTTGATGCCTAGGAATACGATCCCATCTCCACCAAACAAAGAAGCACTTACTTCTGTAAAGTATAAATCATACAGGTGTGTTTTCTCTGAAGTTCCAACCTGCAAAGTTATCTGCTGAAGATGCTCAAACAACAATCACTTTAGCAAAGTTACAGACACACAAGGCCACTGGAAGCATTTCCTCTGCATTCTTTACACAGCTGCAGTGTAGGAGATGCACTATACATTTACCCAACAGGGTGGCACTTACTTATTAGCAAGTAGAAAGTACTTCAGCTGGGTAGAGATGTTGCACAAAACAGTGGCCTCTTCTTGGATAAATACGAAGGGCAGGATTAATTTTGGCACTATGCTCTTTTCACAGAAACGAAACCTCAACAGGTTACAGTAAGGAACTTAAATGTAAAAAAACTGTGAAATTCACTTAAAAAACCAAAGGTTAGAGGGACGTTATAGTTATGAAATGGATTTTAAGAAACCTTAAACAAAATCAATGACAAAACCAAAGGCTACAGGGACGTTATAGTTAGGAAATAGAATTAAAAGAACCTTAGAAATCCACTGAAAAAACAAAGGTTACAGGGACATTATAGTTAGGCTCACATTTCAATCGTACCGAACTAGAGAAATTCAGTAGTTAAACTTACGTCACAGCAATGCACTGCTTATGACCTCACATATTACACCACTCATGACATGGTCAGTGATGGGGGCGTAGTTTGCAGCCCAAGATGGTGGTCCCTTAAGCAAAGTGCTCTGAGCTGGGGGCATTGATCGGTATGTAATCCAACCTCCCCTGCTCGCTCAAAAGACACGACTGCACGCAGGCTGCTGCTGAGTCCTACCTGAGAGCTGCTGGGGCGATCCTGCGACTCCTTGAGGCTCGTGGTCCTGAAATCCGGACCTTATAGGAATCCTCCTCACCTCTGGGCCTGGCTGGGTCGTGAAGCCTGCTACACTGCTGCCTTGCCTGAATCTGTTGCTGGGCTGGGTGCCTGGCGTCAGTTCCCTGTGTTTGCTGCCTAGAGGATTAATGGTAGGTGCGACGCTGCTCTTCCCTGCTCTGTGGCGACCTGAAGATAGCTGGTTCTGTCTTCCTATATAGCATTGGCCCGCCCCAGGAGTAAGCCTTCCACCAGCCACTGTGTATGTTACTACAGCCAGACTGACTGCCTGTGGGGCTGAACGACGTGGGGGCTCAGGGCCTCCGGACGTACCAATTGCTTCACTCTGCTGCCTTGCTGGGGCCCCGGTGGGCGCGGCGTTGCTCCTTGCTGTATTGTGGTGCCCCGGAGGTTTCCTTGTAGTCACCCAGGGTGGATTTGAGGCTCTGGTCGAGGGCCCTGCATTGGTTGACTGGTTTTGCTGCTGGGCTGGGGACCCCCAGCAGGTACGACTCCGCTCTTCTTTGCCCTGTGGAGGCCGGGTACTCTTGCCACCATCGCCCTGAAATAGCTGTGGGCCGTACTTTCTCTGCGACCTGTCTCTTACTGGTGGGGGTGCTTCCTTCAATGCGCGCGGCAACGCATTGACCGGCGGCAGGGGGGGCTCCTTCGGGATGAGGTCATACGGAGTGGTGCTGGTGGATCCAGGGCCTTGGGTGGCATCCAAACATATGGTGTGGATTGATTGAATCTCTGTGACGCTGCTGGTCCCAGCTGGGGCGAGGGACCTACACTGCAGCGGTCTCGTCTGCGCCAGCTACCGGGCTGCCTTGCCTTGACGCCGGCTGGTGTCTTGGCTTGGGCCCTCCTCGATTTGGGCCTCTCTGCAGCTGGATGTATCTGTAGCCTGGACTGTTTGTCTCTGTGATACTGGGGACCTCCTTACATCAAGTGGCCTACATCCTCTGCTCTGGGACTGGCGAAGGCCTATCTCGCTGTTTGTTGTAGCACAGCTGTGGACCCTGAGGTTGCCGGGGCACCCACGGGTCCCTAACACCACGTGAAACTTACCGGTTCCGTCAGCTGGAGCCACCTGGATAGGACCTCAGTACTGGGATTGATTTGTGTATACCCGACACACCAGTAATATTGGGCAGAGGTAAGATGAAATCCTCTACTAGATCCAGGAGGAGTGGGTCGTATCACCACACTCTAAACACTCCTCGGGCTGTTCCCACTACTCTGAGGACGGGGACATATTTAACTCCCCAGAGGATAAATTGTATGTGATCTTAAAAGAAATTCGGGATTCCAGAGCAGCACTTGAAAACAGTTTGGACGCGATCTCTGTGGAGCTCAATCTCCTCAAAGCCGACCATGGAAAGTTGGCAGATAAAGTTAAGACTTCAGTACAAACGCTGGAAACAGTGGTGTCGCAAGTAGCTGCTCATGATGAACAACTTAGTCAAAAGCACCAGCAAATCGACTCCTTACAGGCCCGGGCGGATGATGCAGAAGGTCCGGCCGGCAAAATAATCTTAGAATTGTTGGACTGCCAGAAAGGACAGAATGCCCTAACCCGACGATTTACATCAAAAACTGGCTGAAAACAAGTGTGGCTCCCACAGGTCTAGCTACACATTTCACTGTTGAACTGGCCCACCTAGTACCTACACACCGCCGAATTCCAGGCGCAAACCCCCGTCCAATGCTAGCCCGAATCTTAAATTATAGAGACCGGGATCATCTGCTGCAGGCGGCCCACAACAATGGCCCACTCCTCCTTGACAATGTGAAGATATGTACTCTCCCCGATTTGGCAGTTCTGCGCAAACGTTTTTTATTCATGGAAGTCAAGGCGCTGCGGCCCTCATCTTTGCATTATCGTTCCTGGCAAAACTGAAAGTTATATGCAAACAGCGATTGCTATTTTTTGATTCACCTGGCGATGCTTGGGACTGGCTCGACAAAACCTTTCTGGATGTCCTACCTGCAAGACGGATGGACTCCCCACAGCCGAAGTCACAGCGTGCTCCCCGGAGACATAGGATGGGTCTCATGACACAGAGCACGGGCTCTGGTTCTCCACCTCAGCAGCAGGTGTTGGAGGTAGGCAGGAGGCTCTTCGATCTGCCATGGCTTTTCGCCCTTCTTGTCCGCCTATCAGCACCAGTCCTTCAGTTGAGGCCAACTCAGACTCTGCATCAGCTGGCAGTGCCCCATATTTCCCTTCTGTGTCTACGCAGCTGAGTAACGACCTCTTGGAATAATTGGTTCATGTGACGATTATAAGATTTTTTTATATCTGTCTAGACTGCTTGTGCACTAAAACATGTTATGAGTAATGTCATTATTCCTGAAATGCTGAGTGCGGATCTCTGCGGCAGCCTGTAAGTTGATATTACAATTTCTTTTGCTATGTAACTGAAGATACTATGGTATGTCTCCCTCGGCCCGGCCTGTCTTGGGTGATTCCAGTTATTGTTTTCTTTTCTTACCTTTTCCTATCTTCTAAGGACCAGTTCTGTTTGCAACCTCTCTCATAGGTGATAGCAATAGGTTGATGTGAAGTATTTTGATGTTTTTCACAAATTTTGGTCGATGAAAGTTAGGTCGTTGGACCCAGTATTGAGTTATAGTTTTATTGTTTGTATGTTTGCCGCATGATCCGATGTGTAGGTAAATGGGTGGGGGTGGGTTGGGATGGAGGCAGATCGGGTGGGTCCCACTGGGGTGCCCTGACAATGACTACTCCCAAATCTTATACAATCGTATCCTGGAACATTAGGAGAATGGGAGCGATATCCAAGCGCCATCGTATAGCTGCACAGTTACACCGCCGTAAGACCCAAATAGCTTATTTGCAAGAGACACACCTACTACCCACCGAAACCGCGAAATTGCAACGACATTAGAAGGGTCAAATATATGCCACAGCATTTTCTGCCTTTTCTAGAGGGACTGCAATATGGATACGGGCGGGGATCCCTTTTTCCCTTAGTGAGAGTAGGATAGGTGAGCAAGGGCGTTATGTGCTCCTACGGGGGACCTTGGATGGTGCGCAAGTGGTGTTGGGGTCCCTTTATGCGCAAAATGTAGATCAAGATGCCTCTCTTTCCCGGTTGTCACTAGCCCTCTCAGACTGGTCCTGCTACCCATGGTTCCTGGGGGGCCCTGAATGCGGTGTTTGATGTGGTCTTAGACCGCTCTCATCCTCCCTTGCTAAACACCACTGCGTGCTCCCAGGCTGCGACGCTGTCGAGTTGGGCACAAGGATGGAATTTAATAGATGTTTGGAGGTCCCAACATGTAAACATGCAGGAATATTTCTTCTAATCACACCCCCGCATGTTGCATACCTGTCTGGACTATTTCCTGTGTTCACCCGAGCTCTCATCGACTATATCGCACTGTACTTACTTAGGCAAGACATCTCAGATCACAATCCCATTGAACTAAATCTCAAGTGGGGACGCTTTCACCCGCCTATCCTGACCTGGCGTATGCAGCCCCTGCAATTAGAGGATCAGGTGTATAGGGCTACATTAGCCACTACCATAACTACATATTTTCCGATTAATGAAGGCACAGCCACGACCCGATCCCTGGAATGAGAGGCATTTAAGGTGTTGATTTATGACGTCTCCTTGAGCTCCTTGGTAGGACTTAGAAGAGAGGCAATTAGAGACCTCACGGAATTAGAGGGCAAACTGCAAGCACAGTAAGTGGAGGCCCAAGGGGACAGAGAGGGGGTGGAACGTTTACAATTAGCTAGGGTCAAATATGCAGAAATGCTGGAAGGTTTACCACTGATTGACTTTAATGCATGCACACTTCGCACGCACTCTGAGGCAGACCGCGCCGGCACCTTATTGGCGAGACTCATTGCGCCTCCAACAACCCCTACCCCATATTGGCAATCAATAATATTCAGCATGTGCAGGTCACCACTCAAGCTGAGATAAATTCCGCATTTCAAACATATTATACCACTCTATATGCTGCTCCTCATATGGACATGATAGACGATACTACTCACTTCCTTGAGGAGGTAGACCTTCCAGTTATTTCTGACTCCGTCGCCCAATACCTGGAAGCTCCAATTACACCGGTAGAAATTAAAATGGCGATTAGGGCGTTCGCTCGTAATAAAACACCGAGCTCTGAAGGGCTCCCTTTGAATTTTATTCAACCTTTGTGACTGCGCTGGTGCCTAACATGCTACAGCTTTATAATACCTCGCTAGCGGAGGGTAAACTGCCCCCCCACAACTAGAGAGGCATTAGTCACATCCTTTCTGAAGCCTGACAAGGATTCTCTCGAGCTTACATCCTGCAAGCCCCTCTCCATCCATAATACGGAGTATAAAATACTCAGTAAACTGTTGGTGTCTAGTCTTCTTCCCTTGCGCCCCCAACTCATACATATAGACCAATTCTAGTTTGTTCCCAAACGTAGTACCTCTTTAAATTTTCGTCACTTTCAAGCATACTACATGCGACCTCGGCACAGTTCCCGCGAGCTGGTTGCCTCCACCTGGATATACGCCAAGCGTTTGATACTCTGAGTTGGTCTTATATGTTGGCTGTCCTGACCAAGTTTGGACTGCCTCTGGCATACTGTAACTGGAGAAAATTACGCTATACTAACCCAACAGCCCGCACAAAAACTGGTTCAATTATATCGCCAGCATACTTTATTTATCGAGGCACGGGACAGGGCTGCCCCCTGTCGCCTTTATTGTTCGTCCTGGCGCTCGATACTCTAGCCCAATATCTGAAGCAAATCATGGTCCCTTATGGTATTCCTATACATGGTACAGTTCATTCTGTGTCTCTCTACTCAGATGACATGTTATTGTATTTCTGGGACTTGAACAGATGCATGAACAGATGCATGCATACAATAGCGGATGTTTTTTCATGATTCAGGGGGCTATCAGGATTACATCGCAATGCCTCCAAATCAATAGCGTATTCTTTCAATAATATGTATGCTGACCCCTATTTACGATTTGGTCCCTTGCAGTTTAAAATTGAACCCGTAACCCTTAAATACTTAGACATGTATATATACAGGACCACAACCGACACAACAGCTGGCAATGTAGTATGATCCGTCAATTCCCTTAGGTCCCAGGTTTCCTTTTTGAACACTTTACCGCTTACAGTAGCGGGCCGTCTGGCGGTGTCCAAAATGGTCATGCTGCCCCGGCTCTTATATCACTTTGTAAACCTTCTGGTTATCCTCCCAGCATGGATTTTTTAAAACACTAGACACCCTTCTGACCTCCTTGCTTTGGGGTTAGAGTAGACATAGACTTGCATTAGCCAAGATGCAGCTCCCCAGTGCTGCAGGCGGGATGAGGGCGCCCGATTTTAAAGCATATTGCATAGTTGGGGAATTACAATGGCTGGCATTCTAGCTAACAGTTACTAACAACACATCCGCAAGGGACAAGGGTCTAAGGGACCATTTACCGACCACAAACCAGATTCAGTCCCTGGCTTACCGGCCATAATTTATTTGAGAGAGCATATTCTCAGCATTGCCTTGACCGTGATACCTTACAGGCGTTGCTATGCCCGGGGGCAGACAAAGAATATCCCACTCTGTGGGTTACCCTACCACACATGGAATAATAAGAGGGGTACAGATTCGAGTTTTGACACAGCCAGGGATTGACACAGTTGGAGATTTCTTTCATGATGGTAACCTGATGCCTTATGATGAATTTGTGCGCACTAATGCAGTACCTGACACCCTATTTCTTATTCACGCCACGATTACACACTTTATTTACCGATATTGGCTGGTGGACCAGGGTGAGCCTTCCTCCTTTCATTTGCTGAGCTCATTCACATAATGGGCCATGCCGTCATCTTGTTCGATGGTTGTACCATGCGTTGCAGGAATATTTGAATATCCTGTTAGGGCCTCCCAGACAAAAATGGGAAACAGTATTATCACGAAATTTGGAAGATAGGGAGTGGACCCTATTGTTGGAGCATCCTAGAAAGGTTTCCCGCAACTACCGATTGAAAGTAATACAGTTATTTATTTTACATAGGGCCTACCTCACACTGAAAACACTACAAAAAATGTACACTACAGCCTCCCCGACGTGCCTTAGATGCCCCGCTCACAGCGCTGATTTTATCTATATGTTGTGGTCCTGCCCGACGTTGCATGGGTATTGGGTGGAAATTATCCAGAACCTGTCTGTATTAACTGAATGCATGCCTTGGGATACTGTAGAGGTCTGTATTTTGGGCCTTTTCCCACTTCCCAATAAATCGAAGCTGCTGCGTCGCTTTGCAGGCTTAGCTCCGATGATAGCAAAAAGGCTGATTACACAGCGCTGGAAATCTTGCACACCCCCATGTGCAGGTAGATGGAAGGAGGAGGTTCTCCATTGGGCTACTGCAAAGAGGGAAGCGCTACAGTGGGAGGAGTATAGGGGACTATAAAAACGTCCAATATCCTTAGAATGGGCGCAATTAGTAGAGCTTTTAAAAACGGACACAGAGGAGGTCTCAGGAGTCTCTCAAACTCCACAGGCTGCTGAGGGTATGGCTATTAGGTCCCCATTATGCAGCGGTTCGACTCTTAACAGATATCCTTTGAGCGGATTGTCATTCCCTATCCCTCTCTCCTCTCCCTTGCCCCTTGTGTTGCTGTTGCCTCCCCTCACTTGTCCACCCTAACAGTATCGGTGGTACTTATCCCCTGGTACTCTCTACCAGGATATGATGTCGCACTTTTTCTGCGGGTTGGTGTTGGGGGTGGGTTAGGGTAGGTGGGATGCATTGGGTTCTAATCATAAATTACCTCGGATGCATAGCTAATACATTATATTGTGGATATAGGTGAATTTTTGCTAGTTTTGAATACAACAATTACACACAGGAGCAAACCTACAGGCTGTGATATGTAGATGTACCATGAGACATATATAATCTGTACTTCATTCCTGTATGAATTTAACTTGTATGAAAAATTGCATAAATATGCACTGTACACCAGAAATACCCAATAAAGTTTGTTTAAAAAAAAGACATGGTCAGTGACATTGCTGATGACATCACTGAAGATATCTCAAATGACATCACTGATTACGTCATCCACAGAACTACTCACACACCCACTTACATCACATACAACATCTCATACTCCCACACAACCACTGACACACCCATAGGTTAAAGCTTAGTTATTGTTAGGAAAACTTAACTTATTGTTTCTACACAAAACCAAACTAAACCACCCAAACTTTGAAATTCAAAAGTAATTGTTATAACTTTATAGTTATAACTTAAAGTAACAATTTGCGCCTTGGCCAAAACTTAGTATAGCTTGCAGACGTCCATACAGTGTTGTGAACTGGCTCGGCTGACTACATTAACTATAACTCCCTCCTCTACCATGCATAGTATCTCATAAATAATGTAATTTCAGATGTCATAAAGGTTGCTAAGAACTCTATGATTTAACATGGAACAAGTGATGTAATATGAAAGGTTACAAGCTGTGCCTGGTAGAGAGGTGTGGAGATTCGTCAATTGGTGGCAAAGTTATTAGCAAGCAAAAATCTGAGGAGCTCCTATCTCGGGGAATCCCGACTATAACTAGAGAGTCGCTACCGTCACTCTGTAATATAAACTGAACATGAAATACATACAGAACATGAAATATATGCTTACTTATTCCCACTTATATTCACGATATTTTTGTTGTCGGTATTCTTTCTATGATATTTGTGTGGTATGACATTTCAGTGGCGAATATTCTGACATAAAACCTATTATTTAAGATATACTGTATTATTTATAAGAATTATGCACACATTTTACAGTCATTGTTAGCTAATTATGCCAGGATTCGAGCCGAGGTGCATACCGTTATGGGGAACAAAGCCTGGGCTCAGAACTGGCTGCAGAGGAAATGTTTTCTAGGACTTCCACGGGGAAGAAATTACCAGTGTGTAAATATCTGGGGGCTGTTCCTGTCGCGAGCTAAGAGTAAACATGCTTGCTTTAGTCGCAATCTCCGTAGTTATAAACAATTTGTTGAGTTTTTGTTGTATTCTGTGCCATCGTTAGACAGTGACTGTGTTTAATTGTCAGATGTCCATTGCTACCAATATGCAGGTCTTCTCATATTAAAATATATGATTTGATCTGATGCACGCTTAAGCCGGAGTAAAATGTTTGTATGCGAAAGCGAGCAGCGATGCAGATCACCTATTACTAACCACAATGATACAGAAATCCATGAATACATTCACTGTCATCAAAACAGCTGTTTATCAGAAGATACCACTTCGGATATCATGTCAGTTATGCAATGGTATGTTCCCCCTAAAATCTCGTTTCTTGATAATATCCAAATATGTATACATAGATGGGAAGAGCGTTCAAATCTACGAATAACCAAACACGGAACCACTGAATGCTCCTTTGCAGTATTCTGACTAATTGCATTTTCTAAACAAAAGGGTTTTCCAAATTCCTTCGCTCTATGTTTTTGTCTTGTATGGACCTAGTTGAAATGCGGGATGTGACTCCCCAGAGGTGGTTGCCTAGCAACCAGTTGCTGCTTCATGATAGCCAAGGCTGATGCAAAAAGCGAAAAGAGGGGAGGGGGAATCCCTGGCATCATTACATGCATGCATGATCAAAAATAGACCATTTTTAAATAAACATTGTGAGCACATATTATGAATGTCAACTTTGATTCTGAAGCCTAACCCTTTCACAGCTGAAAGAACAGAAAAAGAAGCCACAAAATAAAAGATTAGGAATTCCCATGACAGTTTACGATTAAGGGGCACTGATCAACAAAGTCCGCCTCCCACAAATTACATGTTTGCGACGCACACACACTATTATAAAAGCCCATTATTGTTTCAATTTCGTGAATTTAAGTTAGCATCTAATGTTCAGCGGTGCATGTTGTACCTCTTTCCCTCATCTTATGATCACTGAATCGCTAATAATGGCTGGCAGTGTTCTCGGAATTTCTAGAAAATGCACAAACGAGTGGTACAATTACTGTGCTTGCTTCACTTTAGATATATCTAGGCTTGCTCACTCAAAGATTAATAATACCTCACTCGAATAATATCCATTGGTGCATGCACGTCAATTAGAAAATTGCGCCATTAGCTTGCCCTTTCCTACCCTTAGAGATGCCCTTTTAACCTCTCACCCAAAGAATCATGAAATCCAAAGCAGGAATAGAAAGTAAGAGGAACTCCAATAAAGGAGGTTAGTTTGTGTAGATTGCACTAACTTCTCTTCTATACAGCTGCGAACTGGAAGATATGAAAGGGCTAAGGGTGATACTGAGGTCAGCCCTAGGGTTTTGTTTTTTTACAGAGTTTTATATAGCGCGAACTTGACCCGAATCGGGTATCAGAGCGCTTTACATAGCACTAGTTGCATTACATGAGGACACATTAATTTTACACATTCATTTTTGTTTTGTTTTGTTAGGCACGGGGAGATTAAGTGATTTGCCCAGAATCACAGAATGTTCAAAGTTATTGCCGAGACTCAGACCCAGTTTCCCAGATTCAAGGTCGACTGCCCTAGCCGTTAACGGCACATGATGTAATTTCTGCTAGCTATGATATTTTTAATAAATTAGACCCCATTCAGTGATGTACAGTTTTAAAAAAATATATATATATATGTGTGTACACGCATCTAAGGTATGTGCATGTCAGTGACACATTTCATATAATGGAGTAAAATCTAAATACAAGAATTGAGAAGGATGGGCTAATGATGGACAATGAATTCATTGTAGTAAAAAAGGACATTTTCAGAATGTGGACAGCAGGAGAAAACTGAAGCTGGACAGAGCAATTTGTGATATAGGCAGGCAGTTGTTAACCCCTTCAGTGCTGCGAACGTCCAACGTTCGTCGCGTGCACTACCTCCCCAGTGCTGCGCACGACCATTGGACGTCCATTCAGCACTAGTTCCAATGGACAGCGCAGCACTGGGGAGGGATATTTGCGCTGCATCAGAGAGGTTAAAGAGGGAAATTAAGCATAAATATACATTAGGAAAGTCATTAGGTCTTTGTCAAGCATACAATGCTTTTTGATAACAATATTGCGAACATATGTAATAGGCATTAAAAGGTTAAAAGTAATAAAAGTAAACATGGTGCAGTCTAAAAGTGCATGCACATGTCTTAAAACATAAAAGAGTAAAAAAAAAAGACCCATCTAAAAAAAAATAAAGAGTACCATGAAATTAAGACAGTAATGAAAAAAAGATTGAGCCACCGGCTTTGGCATGTTAGTGAACTACTTTTCGTGTGGTTGTGTGCAAGCAAAATGCTGCCACTCACAGTGAGGAGAGCCAATGGCTAAAGTGGGCAGAACCATTGCTCCATGCTGTGTGCTTTGCTAAAAAATGCAGTAGAACGTGGACGGAGAAGCCTACTAAATGTAATAGTGGAAGGCGGATTAAGGGTTTCATTAGGTAGTTGAAACTTCATTCCAAGCTATTAAGGTTCCAGATGTCTACTCATGCTTACTTCATCTTTTCCACAAGTACTGTTCTTCCGTTTTTAGTAGCTTACAAAGACAAAAGGTGTAGTGATAGTTACTCATGTTTTATTTATTTTTATTTATAACGTTTTATTTAGTGAGACCATGACCCTAAGAGGGTATCAGAGAGCTTTACAAGAGGGCAAGAACAGAAACAGTAAAACAGATAACATAATCTGGAGAGAAACAGGATGGGAGTGACCTAAAATGAGACAGGAGGCCTTCACAGAGCCCTTGCCACCTGCTACATATATATAATCATAGAAGTCCGATAATTTTCATGGTTATAGCAGATGTGACCTAATGTGGCCAACTAGTAGAGTACATGAGCCTAGAACAAAAATGTGTTCATTAAAAGCAGTTTGACTTCCTTTTAAACTGTTACGGATGAGGGGCTCAGTCTGATTTCAGGGGAAATGGAGTTCCAGATTCTCGGGGCAAATCCTTCTCATGGTGTGAGTGTAGTAGGAATCTGAAATATTAATAGAATGTGGCTTGAAGAATGTGAGGCAGTTTGGCAGATAGTGATGCTTTGTTGAGGCTGGATTAGCTTTTCTCCTTCTTACCGTTTACCTTGAAGGAAGGCTTAATGGTTACTCTCACAGATCCTGCGTACTGAAGCACCAACATCAGTGGCGATGAGAAAGTGATGTGGGGCGGAGGGATAAGCAGTTACACAATCTCATGTTTTTATATGTGTAATCATGAAAGTATTTACATAGCGCTTAACACAAACATAGGCAAGGGGCTGTTGTGCGGTCCTCTGCTGCTTTATCCATCACTCCAGGTTAATTGGGGCAGACACATTGCGTGTTTTTGGAAAGCTATAGTAAAGAGAGAGAAAAGACAAAACCAGCGAGACGAGAGAGGAGGCAGCCCACCGAGATGAGAGAGGAGGGAGCGAGGTGGCTGGTTTGAGAGTGTTTGCCAGGACTACCTTTGGTTCCCTGACCTGACCTGACCTGTCTCCGGTTTTACACTTGACTTTTCATTACGTCTGCCTTCAAGGTCTGACATATTTCATGTTTTTCACCCTCTCTAACTCTTCCACAGCTTCCCAAAGGCCCTCCTCCTCTTTCCCTTTGTCACATTTTGATCCCTGCTTCTTCTCCTTATATGGTAGTAGCTCCTCTTTTTCCTTTTCTGCCTTTATCCTTCCCTGAAATAGTATTTCTTACATTCCCCTTATTCCCTAACATTGTCAACCACCCGTCTTTCTCTCCTTCTCAATATTTCTTCTTTTCTCTCCTCTTCCTTCCATCTCGCGTTTCAGGATGCTCTCGCTGTTGCTTTCTACCTTCAAATGTCTCCTCGTCTTAATTTCTCCTTCCCTTATTCTACCCTTTCGGCTTGACTTTCTCTCTCACTTTGTCTTTCTTCTGGGCTCTTTGTGTCCTTTTCACGTCTCCCTTCTAATACCCCTTTCATGATAAGCTATGGGCTCCCGGGTAGTTCACCTTTCCTCATTCAACACCCGCTTCTAGCGGATCCTCGTCGTTCCTACCTGAACAACCACCGAGCCTCAGGCAATTTGTTTTAAGTACAGCTAGGAGGTGGGCACAGGTGGCCGCATCCGCAAATAGGCGGCCAACAGCCACTTTCCCTACCAGCGGGAGACACGGGGTAGAAGACTAAGCTATATGGGTAATAAAGGGAGAGAGGGAGGGAGAGGAGTGGGAGCGCGAGAAGATGGGAGTATGAAAGGGGGAGGAAGTAAAGGAGTAGCAGCTACGGCGCGCGCCTGGCCGCGGGAGGAGATAAATCTGCCGGACGCACGAGTGAGGCGAGCCTGAGGCGCCCGGGGCTGCGCAGCCGCCACCACCTCGCCCGCGGGCACCGGGGAGGGCCACCGCCCTCCGGGACTTCTGACGCACGCACGGCAGGAGAGGACGGGGCTCGGTCCGCTTCCCTCCTCCGCCTCTGAGGCTCACACAGCGCGGTATCGCAGGCGCGGAGGGAGGAGCAGTTGGCTACCTGAGAGGGCAGCGCGCGCGCCGAGCCTGCAGCGGAGCCCGTGCGCGAGGCGGGGCGCGCGAGACGCGTCCCTGGGAGGCCACCCAGCACGCCCGAATGAAGCGCGGGAAACGGGCACGCTGCTCTCCTGGGATCAGGCGTGTATAAAGAGCGGGGCTTGGAGACTGAAACGGCGACTCCCAGACCTGAGGGGGCCAGCAGGTGTCTCTGAGGATCGGAAGGGACCGCACAGAGGAACGAAACCATTGGCTCTGAAGAGAGAGAGAGAGAGAGAGAAGCAGGGGAGCTGGAGAAAGGCCACATGCAAAGATGGGAAATTTGGGATCTGGGTCTCACGTGCGCTGATTGGCTCAAACAGGGGAAAGAAAGAGGGAAACCGGGGCCTCTGGCTCCGATGGGACGAAGCAGGGACAAAGAAACGGAGAAATGTTGCCTCTAACTTACAATGAGTGAATCATGGGGAAAGCAACAAGAATAATGGGACTCAGAATGACAAAAATGCAGGAAAACGGAATGCTTCAGGCATAGAGAAGCAGAGAAGTGTCAGACGCCCTAGGAAAGCCAATCAGGTAATTCATTCGGAGTACACCTAGGTGCAGTAAGCTGAATTTGGGACTTTCATGCTTCATAAGGGGCAGTGGCCTCTTTCATGAGGTCACATTCATGAGAGCTTTGAGCGTGGGTTGTGGTGAGGGAGAAGCCCCAGCTGCTGTGACCATTTCGGGATGAGGCGGAGAAGACCTCGGACACCCCACATCGACAGCGTATGCCAAGCTAGGGACTTAACAGTGGTGGAGAGAGACACCTGAAAAGGGCCTTCCTGATGAACACCTGCAAAGTGAGTCCGGTGTCCTGAACAGAGCGGCTCTCTTCATGAAGCACATTGTGGAGTATGATCCCTAAACTTCAACCCTGTGTCAGTTCTGATGTTTACTGCATCGTCTTTCACAGCCATTCTCCGGATCTGTGAATCCTGGAAAGCAATCCTCTCCGACAGACTGTTAGAAGACACTGGTGAAGAATACACAACAGAATGTGGGCTCCAGAGTGAAGAGACTCCACCATGAGACTTGGGTAGTCTGGGAGAAGAGTGGAGGATCACCTCTTTTATACTGAGATCTGATGGGATTATTTACAGCCACCTCCTGATGCAGTGCGTGGTGAGTATTCTCCTCTGTCCTCCACTTGTTATTACCATCAATTCTAGTAGCCATCTATTATTCTCTCATTTCTAGCAGCCATCTATTATATCTCTCAGTTCTAGCAGCCAAGCATTATATCTCTCAGTTCTAGCAGCCATGCATTATATCTCTCAGTTCTAGCAGCCATGTATTATATCTACCAGTTCTAGCAGCCATCTATTATATCCATCACTTCTAACTGCCATTTTTTATCCATCACTTCTAACTGCCATTTTTTATCCATCACGTCTAACAGCCATCTATTATATCCATCACTTCTAGCAGCCATCTATTATATCCATCACTTCTAGCAGAGACTGAAGATGCAGTAGAGACTGAAAACAGGTAGCAAACATCATAAACCATAAGCATTCATCACAGAAAAATAATATAAAACACAAATAATTTAAACCAATATGAATGGAAACCTTGCATGTAACCGTCTTGTTCAGCACTTTGGGATAAGTTTGTCTAGCAAACAGGTGTGGTGTCTCATTGCAGGCTCTAGTTTTAAAATACATTCATATTTTTTTGGTAACATGTGAATACATATTCTGTCTTGATGATAGTAATTTCATGGAACACCTGAAGATAATTCCACAGACATTTCGGACTGGTATGTTTAAGACAGAATAAAAATTATGTTATTGTGAGGTTTTTCTAGAATTATACCCAATATATGCCCCAACAAGATCGGTATTTCATTTGAACCCCCTCCATGAGTTATCTATAATAGAATGCTACTGCGGGTTATGGGTCAGTGTTTGCATCTGAATTAAACAGATGGGACCAAACTTAAACAGCTCGGTTTAAAACAAGACGAATGACAACTGAACAATACTACCAATCAGACATCAGCTTTAACATTTCTAAATATTGTCTAAAATGCTTTTCAATAAAACTTTGCAAAGAATGTAGACATTTTAAAAGATGGTAGCTCTGTCTTCAAGAGAAAGTCCTGTGATAATTGATGAGTAGCAGGGGATCACTGTTGTCAATTTGAGCAGACATCTCAACACTACTGATAATGCTGAGTGCTTACAAGTCTAGAGAGCGTTGGGAGTCCGCTCTTACTCACAGTCGGAGGAATGGGAGAAAATGAGTTAGCCAGAGATAAATGAGTGCGGTTCATATGAAATCATCAATATTTTCACCCTACAAGTTCTTCACAGGCCCTTATTTAGAGCTTTGCGGATGGTCCATTAATATCTAAGTTAAAATAAAGGTATTTCTTGAAGTAATTCTTATAAATAATGACCTAATCCAACATTAATTTCAGAACCCTTTAGGGTAAGAGATGTTCTAGACCAACAGTATGTTTAAGTGGATACAAGTTTACTAGGTTTGGGATTCTGTATGTTTTGCAGGCTGGTAAGAAATGTTCTAAGCCATGAGGCACAGCCCCAAACAACTGAGGGTTTAAGTGAAAAAAATACATGGATTCCCAGAGTTATGGTTTTACCAAGATTTGTACATTCTCTATGCAGCCCTGAAAACTATCTCTACTATATGAACCTAACAACCAGAAGCCATATTTATGGCCTTTTTGGAAAAGCTCATTATGGTTTACTGGATAGCAATTTAGGACCACACTGACATATTTTGGGTGGTATACATTATTTATTTGTGCATGAGGACCTGTTTCTAAAAATGTATGTGTTTTGAGAAAATTTATAGGAGCTATGTATTCGGGCAAATTAATTCCCGCACCAAGTTCTATGTCCTTTGTTGTTTTAAATTTGAGTCTAACTGTTAATGAAAAAAGCAAAAACAAATATATATTTTTAGCCCACTAAGCCTGTGAAACATGTTTCTCTATTGTGATTCCCATGAAATAGCAGTATGACAGATATTTCAGGTGTGTCGGGAGGGGAGTGTAAGGTGGCTGACTACCTTCATAGTGGGGTGTACTCGTAGAAATGTTATGCTTGTTTCACTTTTTTCCATGTTTTTTTTTTGTCCTCCTCTCACCTTTAAGCAAATTGTAAGTTGTTACAGCCGTTTCATGGTCCTGGGCTCCCTCCGGCTGACTGCACATGCTTAGGTCTCCCGACCAACTCCTTACACTGGAGTTTTAAGGTGTAATCATAGGACCGGGAGCCTTCACACTTTGTTATCTACACAGTCTCAGATCTCTGCCCATAGTAATAAGAGGTTGCCAGAGGCTATTTGAGATGTTACCCACACTGGCAACATCAAGAGGAGCCATTGCAAATGTAGAGTTCAACCATTCTTACGCCCTTGGGGGGGTTGGGGTCTTTCCATTTCATGCAGATTTCCCTGCGCGCTAATAAAATAAGACACAGTAAAAGTCCTCTGTCCTTCGCTACCAAGTTCTTTGTTAAGGAGCAATCATCAGCAAAAAGACTAGAATCCCATTAACCGTGATATTTATACCAAAAATCTTTGCCAAGTAGCCCCCAATCCCTTCCCAAAATGCTACAAGGTTTGCACATTCAAAAAAAACTTGGATGTCATTTGCTTTAGGGGCCATGCATCTATAGCATTTCGGTTCGGGGGTTAGGGAAAATTTTGACATTTTAGCTGGGGTATAGTAGATGCGATTGGTAACAAAGAAATGGTTTTTCTTTAGGCTAGCTAATTTTATATATTTATAAAGAAGATTTAAGGAGGGCTCTAATAACTCTTCTATAACAGATTCAAAGGGGGATTGTCTCCACACCCAAGCCTGAGATGGAATATCTTTGTCATCTGCTTCAACCAATTCCTTGTACCAAATTGATACCTCTCTCTTTATCAGATTGTCTGACATAAAAAGGAGCTCTGTCTCCCAGTCTCCCATTATACCTGGCTCTCTGCCTCGAACCAGGACCTCAGTTGTAAAAACTTAAATTTGGAGAATCCAGGGCCTATCTGGGCTTTCAATATTTCCCACGGATGCACCCCATCAGTGTCCCCCAGATCTGACCAAATGGAAACTCCCGCCTCCCTGATAGGAGCAGCCAACCCATCTTTAAGGCAAAGAGGAGTCCCAGGGAAATCCCAAATGGGGGCATGGTCCGAGTAGTACCCTATCTCGCACCTAGTCTGTATTTTACACCAGATTTCTAGTGCATTTTTCAGGACCTTCAGGTGCACCTTCTTAAGAAAAATTGGTTCCCCAAATTTGTAAAGGAACCCTTCTGTTCTGCCCCCTTCAACATTGCTTGTCAATTCACTAAGCAGAAACCCCCAAGCTGAAAGTGTTGGTTTTGTTAAAAGCATCCGGATGGCTTTTTTCCACGGTGCATGAAACAATCAGCGGCACTGCAGAGTGTGACTATTTTGCCATGGTGGTAAAAAGTCCAGATGGAGAAGTATTGTATTTTATTAGTATTTTATTATTGCAAGTTTAATAATTGAAATGCATATTATTGTGTTTGATTTTTTTGAGGCAGCTTATGCACTTAAGCACCCTTTGCATGTGTCCATAGCCAATACAAATTCTCAGCTTTGAATCTCAAAACATTTACCCCACATTTTATGCGCCATGGTACTGTAGGGTAATCTTCCCTCTATTTCCTGTACCCTCATGCCTTACGCCCTATAGCTTCCCATCCACTCCTAGATGTCAGATAACAGGTGTATGCCGCGATTTTCAAAAGACTAAAGGCCTGATTACGAGTTTGGCGGTCCCACAGCGGACGGTGCAACTCACCGTCTGCTGTGGGACTATCAAACCTGCGGTGAGACTGCCTGCTAGATCAGGAAGTTTTCCTGGTCTGGCGGGCAGTCCTGCGGCGGTCTTAGAGTGGCGGTCTGTCAGGCTCATAAAAGAGCAGACCGCTGCTATTAGAGTGCTGACTGCACCTTCCTGCACAGTGTGGCACACATAACACACCGCGTAGGAACTGGGGGTGCAAGTTGAGGGGGGCACTAGATGTGTCCCCCCCCCCCCCATCCACACCAGGCCCAAATCCAGCAATGGCCCTGTTAGGGCTCCATTTCTTGCCATTCTGCCACCATTTTAATGGCGGCCTCTCCACCATGAAAAGGGCAGCGAACTGGCAAGTCTAAATATGTTCAGCATTGCCGGCTGCAGCACCACCAGTACGTTCCTGCTAGATGAAGACTGCCGGCCCAGCGGGATCCTTGATCCTGGCGGTGTCGGCGGTCTCATGGTGGTCTGACCTCCGCAGTTGTAATGCATCGGGTGGTCCCACAGTGCGGCGGTTGTCGGACTGCCACCACAACTACGGCGGTCCATGCAGTCATAATTGGGCCCTAAATACCGGTATTTAAAATACCTGTCAGCTTACCATTGCTGTTCCTCCCATATCACCAGCATCTGGCACAGCGCTACCCTTCCCCGCACAAAGGACACATGCCTGGAGTCCCGCTCCCTTCCCACCTCCTTCCCAAAACACACGCGGCCTCATTGAAAGAAGTACAATAATGGGACATCCGTCAAAAATGGGGCATATCTGCTCCGCTCTCATTTCTGTTCCCTCGTCTCATTTAGCGTACATGTACTTTTTTCTTTGGCTTTATTTTCGGGAAAACTCTAACAGCAATCCCGACACCGGCAGGGTTTGCATTGGCAGGGCACCGTAGGGCAAAAAAATCAATTATTTTATTGCCAGCATCCTCTCTGTGACACTGGGGAACAAAAAGTTCTGAAATTCTCCCATGCACTCGAAAAAAAGTTCCAGTGTATTGGGGATACTAATTATATTATAAGAAGAATTATTATTAATTATAGGAGAAATATCGTTGCTTTGGGAATCTATCTTTGAAAACAACTCAAGTGTCATTCGGTCCAGTCCTCCGTGGCATGCTGAACTTGTTGTCTCCATTTCCCTTGACCCTGAAGTTGGTCTCTGCATAGAGATAAGCGCCAGTTCGGGTAAAAAAAAAATTCCCAGCTGGACAGACAACTTTATCTTCCGAGGACCTTCTGAACTAAAATTGACTCCTATATATAATCCTCTAGTGGTCTGCTCCCTCCTATATCCCTTTTACCTCCTCAACTGCGAATTCCAGACACCCTGACCTGCTTCTTCTAAAGCCACATATAACTGGTGTCCTGCCCCTCTTACTTTTGTCAAGATGGTGACAGAGCTGGTGATATGCCCTTTCTTCACTCTCAAAATCATCCCAAGGTGCCTACCTCGAAATACTGGCACACCTCCTTCCTCAACACCATATTTGCTTTTGTGCCAGCCACCAGCCTTTCCAGAAGACCAATACATGTGACATCATGCCATCTTCCTCCCCATTGCCAGTTGGCTCAACTTTCCTGTGGCGTATCCTTCCATTGGTTTAATAACTTTCTCTTTAAATCATTTAGGCAGAATGTAAGTTTGAAAACCACTGGATTGCTATTTCTTTAAATCATTCGGACAGATTGTAACTTTGGAATCCGCTAGTTACCCTTTGAAATCAAGCGAAGCAGTCATTTGATGGTGCAGTATTTTGCAATGAAGTCACCCCATCATCACTGAAGTGAGCCACAGCACTGTATCCTTCGCCCCTCGGATTGTGAACTCTTGCAAAACATGTCCTTCTCTTGCAAAATTGTCTTTTCACATGCAGTGACTCTCGACCACTTCAAGAAAACGAGCTGTCCCAATCGGGAGGAACAATTGGAATGATTGGATTGGAATCCCTTGTCAGTTGTTCATTAGCTGTAGGATTGGAAAGAGTGAATTTGGCCGGTCTCCATATTTAGCTGCTGCACATCGCACCCCTTCACTTTTTCTAAAAAAATTGCGAAGACATCGTTAAACAGTTAAGAGATAATCACCTTACACTCCTGATTGGCTCAGTCCTGATAAAAAAAAACAACTTTTGTTTAATAAGAAACAAACAATACCAAACAGTATTAAGTTCCTAAAAATAGCTCTTCATCCTCTGGAGCACCGCAGAACACTTCGATCCTCAACTACTTGCATGCTGTCTGTCCCTCGGACAAAGAAAGTGACTTGGGGAGACAGGTGCTTCACTACAGCTACTGCCAAGTTATGGAATACCCTCCCACTGCACATCAAAACTGCCCCCACCCTCATTAAATTCCGAAAGAGCCTCAAGACATGGCTTTTCTCCTCTGTTTAACCATTCTCATAGAGTAAGAGTTCCTTGAGCAACAGCGCCGAGACACCCGTATGGGTATTTGCGCGCTTTAAAAATAGCAAGAAATAAATAAATAAATAAATTAAAATACAATTTAGAAAGAAGTGTTCAGTGGGTTTACTAAAGAGAGGGTTGGCTATTTTGCCCGGTCATAGGTCCACCTACTGCATGCAGTAGAGCTCGCCCCTTCATGTAATACATGTTGTGATCAGTTAAATAAAAGTGTTTATTTATTAAGAAATAGATGTTCCTAATTTTTTGGGAGTAGAGAAATACAGAGTGTCTGTGGGGTAAGCCATGTATGCTTTGTGTGGATCACTGATGACTAGTTTTAAGGTTTAGGCTTAGTAGGCGAACTATGGTTGGCCATGTTGTCAACATACTTGATAGAGTTTGACTTTAGGGTTGAATATTTTCTGGAGAGAGATATTGGAGGGCTTATATAAGTCTGGCTTGCTTATTGAGGGTGAGGGAAGTTGTGAGTACATTGTGGAGTCCGATATCACTGGTGGAGGTGGAGGTGGAAGTATGTGCAGTTAAGGCCTTGGTTGAGGCTATGGAAGTTATCACAAGGTTTCAAGCATAATCAAAATGGTCATGGACTGGTAGCTGATTCAAGAACAGTTGTGCCTATTGCAAGCTTACTGGAGCTTTGAAGATGAAGGAAGGAAGGAAGCTGTGCGTTTTTTTAGGTCATTGTCAAGTTCTGAAGTGGCATATTCATAGGTATGACCGATTCTTTTTCAAGTTCGGCAGACATGAGATTTGTAGGCAATCCTTATGTGGAGTTGACTATTCAGTTATTTACAAGTGTTTTCTCTAGAGTGGGGTTTCCATATGAGCTTGTGCTCGACAGTGCTCAGCTGTTTATATTTTTGATACCCCAGTTTTTGTTATAAAGTGAAATGCATAATCACAAGATTGCATGGTAGTGTACAAAGGTCAGTGGCCTGATAGAATGGGTAAACAAGCAGGTGTTAAATTGTGCTCAATGGATGCACAGTAGTTTTTAGGTCTCGTGGCGTTTCGCGCGGTCTCGTAAGAGACCTTTTGTCAGCGACACAGTTTTCCAGGAGACAGGAGCTGTCCACGCGCATCCCAAAGTCGGCGATTGGAGCGGGCTGCGCGCACACAAACGCGCTCGCTGTGGCCATCTCCTGTCTCCTGGGAAGCTCCAACACACACGCATGCGCACACACACAGACACAGACACACACACGAGCGCCCACACACGCACGCACACATACAGAGACACCCCCCGCCGTCGCACACATACACACACGCGCGCGTGCACACACACAAGCGCACCGAGACCCCCCGCCGCCCCCCTACAACTAAAGGCCACTTACTGCCACTCCGGACTTCTGCAGCCTCCGCTGGGCTCTCCCTCGGTCATGGGAGCCCAGCGTCACCACTGCTCCTCAGGCCAGGCACTCCGTGGGCGCGGGCTTCACAAGACGGAAGTCCCGCCCCACGATAGGTTTTGTTTTCTCTGATGTTGAAGTAGAGGCTGGGACTACAGATAGCGAAGAGACGGACTTAACAATGGTGAGCCTGTTTTCCTTATGTTTGCCTAGTTAACGGTGAATGCACGTACACATATTTGTCACATTAGATAGCGCTGTGATTATTTTCTTTAAAAGTCAGTCTAACACTTAGTTTTGTTACTTTCCCACCAAGGAAGAATTATTTGTTTGACCTCCAGGTTAGTTTGGCCATAAGAGCGTTCGTCTCGACCCTGCGTAGAGTTCAGGGCTTCGAGGAGCGCGGGCTCTGCACATCTCCAGCAGGAGCCTCCCCTCGCCGGGTTCAGTACGGAAGTAGGCAGCATAGGTCTGCCTTAGTTCTACCAGCCTAGTCGGGGGCACTAGGTGGTTCTAATCGACTGTGGTGTACTGTATGTTGGGTGGACTTTGTGGAAAATGGGCTTAAAACGTACCCGCATCTACGAAGTGCCAACCTAGCCAGAGGGGCCCTCCAGCGCTCTCTGCCTTTACACCAGAAGAAGGTGAAGGAGGGCACAAGAGGCCCAGTAATGTAGATGGTAGCATGGGCATGCAGGGACCCTGCCAGGTTTTGACAAGGGAGTTGGTTTAGCAAACATACTCCGTTTGGACATGAGCATTGAACCGTGCACCAGTTTAAAGCAGGGGTCCTGCGTTCTGCTGAACATCTGTACCACACTAGTGACCACATGACCTCATTAAAACCCCAGACTTCAGTGCTCGAGCAAGGCCTGACTTTGAACATGGGTTCACGACCCAAGTCCCTCTCGAGTTCCCACGGGCAGATTAGCCTCACTCAGTCTCAGACCCAGGCCAGACTGGCACCTGCGGTGGAGAAACCAAGCCCTTGGTAGAATGCTGCCCTGACAGAGCACGACTGAACTGGCCTCTTTTACTCTCCTGTCCTCGCCCCTCAAAAACAGCTCAGTACATTATTTAAGATCCCAGGCACCCCTGCACTTTCTGGTTTTCAGAAGAGTCATGCCTCCCTCTGTGCTGTGTGAATATTAACGGTACAAAAGGGGGTGGTGATGGACCGAGCATCTGAATCAATCAAACACTCACACCCAGTCGAAAGATCTGGGTTTAATCCATCACCGTTCTTTAGCCCACTCTGCCACCCCAGTTCAGACATGGCTACATGCAAATCAGTCTGACCCTGTGCCCCATGGGAACAGTCCAGCCCGAACTGCCAAGCCATGTCTTCCCTGGACCGGAAACAAGCTTCCGAGGACCGGTTTTTGGCATTCCAGCCGTCTTCAGCCCGGCTTGCTTGAATCCAGTGGCAAAGTGAGCAAGGGACTAATGTCTGAGCATACCCTGCCACACTTATGGTGGACAAAAGCGGTACAAAAGGGCCTGGTGATGGACTGAGCATCTGAATCAATCAAACACTCACACCCAGTCAAAAGATCTTGGTTTAATCCATCACTGTTCTTTAGCCCACTCTGCCACCCCAGTTCAGACATGGCTATATGCAAATCAGTCTGACCCTGTGCCCCATGGGAACAGTCCAGCCCGAACTACCAAGCCATGTCTTCCCTGGACCGGAAACAAGCTTCCGAGGACCGGTTTCTGGCATTCCAGCGTCTTCAGCCCGGCTTGCTTGAATCCAGTGGCAAAGTGAGCAAGGGACTCACGTCTGAGCATACCCTGCCACACTTATGGCGGACAAAAGCGGTACAAAAGGGGGTGGTGATGGACCGAGCATCTTAATCAATCAATAACTCACACCCAGTCAAAAGATCTGGGTTTAATCCATCACCGTTCTTTAGCCCACTCTGCCACCCCAGTTCAGACATGGCTATATGCAAATCAGTCTGATCCTGTGCCCCATGGGAACAGTCCAGCCCGAACTGCCAAGCCATGTCTTCCCTGGACCAGAAACAAGCTTCCGAGGACCGGTTTCTGGCATTCCAGCCGTCTTCAGCCCGGCTTGCTTGAATCCAGTGGCAAAGTGAGCAAGGGACTCACGTCTGAGCATACCCTGCCACACTTATGGCGGACAAAAGCGGTACAAAAGGGGGTGGTGATGGACCGAGCATCTGAATCAATCAAACACTCACACCCAGTCAAAAGATCTGGGTTTAATCCATCACTGTTCTTTAGTCCACTCTGCCACCCCAGTTCAGACATGGCTATATGCAAATCAGTCTGACCCTGTGCCCCATGGGAACAGTCGAGCCCGAACTACCAAGCCATGTCTTCCCTGGACCGGAAACAAGCTTCCGAGGACCGGTTTCTGGCATTCCAGCGTCTTCAGCCCGGCTTGCTTGAATCCAGTGGCAAAGTGAGCAAGGGACTCACGTCTGAGCATACCCTGCCACACTTATGGCGGACAAAAGCGGTACAAAAGGGGGTGGTGATGGACCGAGCATCTGAATCAATCAATAACTCACACCCAGTCAAAAGATCTGGGTTTAATCCATCACCGTTCTTTAGCCCACTCTGCCACCCCAGTTCAGACATGGCTATATGCAAATCAGTCTGATCCTGTGCCCCATGGGAACAGTCCAGCCCGAACTGCCAAGCCATGTCTTCCCTGGACCGGAAACAAGCTTCCGAGGACCGGTTTCTGGCATTCCAGCCGTCTTCAGCCCGGCTTGCTTGAATCCAGTGGCAAAGTGAGCAAGGGACTAATGTCTGAGCATACCCTGCCACACTTATGGCGGACAAAAGTGGTACAAAAGGGCATGGTGATGGACCGAGCATCTGAATTAATCAAACACTCACACCCAGTCAAAAGATCTGGGTTTAATCCATCACCGTTCTTTAGCCCACTCTGCCACCCCAGTTCAGACATGGCTATATGCAAATCAGTCTGACCCTGTGCTCCATGGGAACAGTCCAGCCCGAACTGCCAAGCCATGTCTTCCCTGGACCGAAAACAAGCTTCCGAGGACCGGTTTCTGGCATTCCAGCCGTCTTCAGCCTGGCTTGCTTGAATCCAGTGGCAAAGTGAGCAAGGGATTCACGTCTGAGCATACCCTGCCACACTTATGGCGGAAAAAAGCGGTACAAAAGGGGGTGGTGATGGACCGAGCATCTGAATCAATCAAACACTCACACCCAGTCAAAAGATCTGGGTTTAATCCATCACTGTTCTTTAGCCCACTCTGCCACCCCAGTTCAGACATGGCTATATGCAAATCAGTCTGACCCTGTGCCCCATGGGAATAGTCCAGCCCGAACTACCAAGCCATGTCTTCCCTGTACCGGAAACAAGCTTCCGAGGACCGGTTTCTGGCATTCCAGCGTCTTCAGCCCGGCTTGCTTGAATCCAGTGGCAAAGTGAGCAAGGGACTCACGTCTGAGCATACCCTGCCACACTTATGGCGGACAAAAGCGGTACAAAAGGGGGTGGTGATGGACCGAGCATCTGAATCAATCAATAACTCACACCCAGTCAAAAGATCTGGGTTTAATCCATCACCGTTCTTTAGCCCACTCTGCCACCCCAGTTCAGACATGGCTATATGCAAATCAGTCTGATCCTGTGCCCCATGGGAACAGTCCAGCCCGAACTGCCAAGCCATGTCTTCCCTGGACCGGAAACAAGCTTCTGAGAACCGGTTTCTGGCATTCCAGCCGTCTTCAGCCCGGCTTGCTTGAATCCAGTGGCAAAGTGAGCAAGGGACTCACGTCTGAGCATACCCTGCCACACTTATGGCGGACAAAAGCGGTACAAAAGGGGGTGGTGATGGACCGAGCATCTGAATCAATCAAACACTCACACCCAGTCAAAAGATCTGGGTTTAATCCATCACTGTTCTTTAGCCCACTCTGCCACCCCAGTTCAGACATGGCTATATGCAAATCAGTCTGACCCTGTGCCCCATGGGAACAGTCCACCCCGAACTACCAAGCCATTCCCTGGACCGGAAACAAGCTTCCGAGGGCCGGTTTCTGGCATTCCAGCGTCTTCAGCCCGGCTTGCTTGAATCCAGTGGCAAAGTGAGCAAGGGACTCACGTCTGAGCATACCCTGCCACACTTATGGCGGACAAAAGCGGTACAAAAGGGGGTAGTGATGGACAGACATGGCTTGGTAGTTCGGGCTGGACTGTTCCCATGAGGCACAGGGTCAAGGCTGATTTGCATATAGCCATTGTCTGACCTAGGGTGGTGTGGAGTGCAAAAAAACGATGGATTTAGGCCCAGATCTTTGTACTGGGGTGAATGTAAGACATTGTTCTGCATTCTGTCCATCAACTGTGTTTTGTGTGAATAATTACAGCTGTGAGCCTCAGGTGCATCATCAGAGCTGTGTGAATAATAACAGCTGTGAGCCCGTGCCTGAGGTGCATCATCAGAGCTGTGTGAATAATAACTGCATCAGCCCCGTGCCTGAGGTGCATCATCAGAGCTGTGTGAATGACAGCTGTGAGCCCGTGCCTGAGGTGCATCATCAGAGCTGTGTGAATAATAACTGCGTCAGCCCCATGCGTGAGGTGCATCATCAAAGCTGTGTGAATAATGACAGCTGTGAGCCCGTGCCTAAGGTGTATCATCAGAGCTGTGTGAATAATAACTGCGTCAACCCCGTGCTTGAGGTGCATCATCAGAGATGTGTGAATAATAACAGCTGTGAGCCTCAGGTGCATAATCAGAGCTGTGTGAATAACAGCTGTGAGCCCGTACCTGAGGTGCATCATCAGAGCTGTGTAAATAATAAGTGCGTCAGCCCTGTGCGTGAGGTGCATCATCAGAGCTGTGTGAATAATAACAGCTGTGAGCCCGTGCCTGAGGTGCATCATCAGAGCTGTGTGAAAAATAACTGCGTCAGCCCCGTGCGTGAGGTGCATCATCCACATTGCTCAGGTCACCCAAATTCCTGCACTCTCTACCACACTGCTTTCTAGAACAGCATACTCTTGCACACACTCTCACTGCTCACCAATTCAAAGCTTGCTAAACATTTTATGCAACACATTGTCATACACAATGCCAATAGCTCAAACTTTAATGCTGCGAGACGTATTGCATTGTAAATGCTTGTTTTGGGATGTTTGGAAGGCAGTATTGAGTATGCTGTGTGTGTGTTGCACCACACTCATTGTAGTTTCCAGCATGGTGTCATGTGAATTGGTGCAGGGCAGAATGACAAGTACATTGATCCCCTCAGAGTGAATATGTAAGTGGAGTGAGTAGAGGAAATGGAGATGTATGCCATGAGCAAAGTGTAAAGGATACAAAGAGTGATTAGGAAAGGGATGTGAAGAAGATGAATGCAGCTTTTGGAAAATTAGAACCGTACAGGTTGGGGGTAGGTTCTCTATTCAATTCAAGTTTTACCAACTATTAGAGATATTTTGGTATGACCATGACAAGTCACAGCATCAGTATTCGTGGAATATTTTGTTTTCTCCTACGCATACTTGTTCATTAAAACTCTCACTGTTGCCCTCGCTTGTTTATTCTCTCAAGATATGTTTGTTCTTCATGACTTACTTTTTTCTCCATTGCTTATTAACAATAGGTTTAGAAAAAGAAGTGCTCGAAAGCCGAGGAAGAGATAAGGGTATCATTAATTGATTTAACAAGTTGCCCAATACTTGTAATCCATTTTCACTCTTTCCTGCCAGCATATGGTCTTACCTTCAGTTTTTTATTCATTTATTACACAGTAGTAACATCTAAAAAATAAATGTTGTACAAAATAAACGTGAACAGTAAATAGTACATGAGGGAATGGGTTTACGTCCATCAAAGGGAAGAATTTTGTTGTGGGCAGTTGTGCCATTGTGTGTCTGTTGACAGCAGAGACGGACAAGCATTATCATAAATAACTATAACAAGAAAAAACACTTGCGCATAAAGGGTTCAGTGAAGCAATAGTCCCTCTTGGCCTTCTAGTTGCAGGCAACGACATTCTAAGGCTTTTTCAAACTCCTGGAGTGAAAGGCGGGAGTGAATAACCGATGGTAATGAGGTCCACAGTAGAAGACCTAAGAGGTTGGAGGCACAGATTCTGAAAGCAGCAAACAGTTGTTTCAGTGAGATTAGTACGTTATGGCTAGCCAATCCTAGGCTCCGAGAGGAGCATTGTGGGAAAATAAATAAGTGACATTGCGGAAGTATCATGGACAGCCTTTTAAACAAACATCAATAGCTTACATGGGTCCTTGTCATTGACAGGAAGTCACCATGGCGACATTGATGGAGGTAGGGCTTTGCCTCAGCAGGATTGAGGCATGTTATGAAATATCTGCTTGCCCACTTCACATGATGCTTCAGAAATCGTCTTGTCCTGCAAAGAAACCCACTTGTCTCCTTTGATGCTTTGTAGTGGGTGACAAATAACAGCAGCGTTTTTATAACTCTGATTATAGCCTCTCTGATTATGCCAGGGTTTGGTCTATAACAAGACTCTGATGTTGCCCCCTTTCCTTAAAGTTACACAGAGGATTGGAAGTGGGGGGGAAACAGGAGGCCCAGGGTATGAATGACCTTTGAATGTTATGCGCAATAAAGGAAGCAGGGTATCCTGAGTAGTTCCCAAGTTTTAGGTAGAGAGCTGCTCCTTATATGAACCACATTACAGCCCCCAGAAACGTGCCTCAATGAAACTGTTCACCTCAAATGCCTTATATTTGAGTTTTCAGCAGTTTTGGAGTTTTGGTGTGTTGATGGTGTTGTACTGTGTGCCATATAAAGGAACTGCTCTCCACCTAAAACTTGAGAACTACCCAGGATTCCTTTATTCCTTTTTTGGTGCATAATTTATACGGCACTGTAAGCCTGAAAGGGTATTGCTTTAACTTATACTGGGTGCTTTCTTGGGTCTGGACAAAGCTATCATTGAGGTTTTAAACTATATCTTCTTGTTGTAGTAATTTAAACCAATAGTATATATTTCTGCTCCAATATTAATCCTATTTTCTCTGATCTACATTAGAGCTAAAAAGAGTTCATATATTGCCAAGCATTGGGGTGTATCAGATGTACTAAAGGAGTGGAGAGTTACTATGGACTTCTATATGGGAGCGGAGAAGACTACCTACGAGGCCAGAGACTGCTCCAAAAAGTTCACTAAGATATGTGCCCCGTGGCTGAGCTACTATGGCTTAAAAATAGAAGAGGCGGGAATCAATAACACACACCTACCCACACAAGTACAGAGTACAATCTTGACCCCTAACACTCTGTAAGTCACAACCTATAGGAGGAGACTGCTGCAGGATATGGGAAGGAGAAGTGAATTATGGAATATTTTCTTGTCTTCATGTTTCCTTGATACGATTACTGAATATAATAATGCTGAATGGACAGTCTACAATGATTCTCTTACTAATGTAATGGTTGACGCCCTATTCCTTTTCTATTCTCGTTTGTTGAAAATAAAAATAGTAAAAATACTTTTAAAAAAAGGGGTTCATATAACTGTTGTAGGTGTACCTTGCTGCTAGGAATCACGAGGCACAGTTCTATTAAAATTTTATTCAAACCGTATACGTTATTTTTTCATTTTGGTATTGTATATATGTGGCCTCCATGTTTAGGAATTGTCATGTATGTTTTTTTGTTATTTTTATGTTTTTGGCATAAACTGCAATACACAATAAAAAACATAACCAGTATTCAGCTACCAAAGCCTGATATATTGGCTTTGCCAAGTCTTGTTTAACATGTTTTACAAAATGGTGCCTTTTGGAAATGTTTGCACAATAATTCAATTTCAAATTGCATTTTTGTTTGCGATTTATTTCGAAAGCACACAATTCCCAATCTTACTATCAAGATTCTGTGTGTATGTGTGTTTAATGACAAGGGATTTTGGGAGCATATCAATTAGTGTGAATGTTGGTAAATTGTTTATGCTGATGACGAGCTCAGCTCGTCATCACCCACGGGTGTCGTGTGCTGATGACGAGCTGAGCTCGTCATGGTGCCACTAAAATGGCATTTTCCAGCACAGGGGGGGAAAACGCCTAGCATCCAAGTGGTTAACTAATTGTGCACATTTCCACACTGTAAACCACTTTAAGGAATGCAATCTGAACTCTCAGCTTACTGTTTTTCCTTTGAGCACACACCCTAATGGTAAAGGCTTTCAGTTAATGGGTCTTATAGACACGTTTTTCCAACTACTACAAATGGATACAAATCTTGCATTCGTGGCAGATAATCTTTTTTTTACGTATTCATACTATGGGACTGTAAGCTGGAAGTCAAAGGCTGCAGGCTTTGCCTACTTATCGTGCAGACAAAAGTAAATGGTAATCCTTGTTGTCCTTGCCAACAAACAATACATTTTGGGTGTGGAACTGTCACAATTCAACACCCCTGGACTAGGGAGGTTGAGCAACTTAGAGTGGCAAATTTTAAGACCTTGTCTGCTGGGAGAAAGCATATTAGAGAAAGCCCTGTGGGAGATATCACAGTGTTTCCACTGTTAAGGTGGAGTCAATCAGAGAAACTCGTGCAGACAAACAAAAGAAAAAGTAAAGTACAGGATCCTTGTCTCTGACGTCTTCAACACAAGGGAGCTTAGAGGAGCTAGTCACAGATGGCAAAGAGACACTTACATATACGTTACTAGAGGAGAAGTGAGAATGTAGGAAAGAAACGAAAATGTGTGTGTTGTCTGATAGTAATAGGGCAACAATCCAAACGAGGAGATTAATTTATCAGGGGATGTGGTGTAGAGAGAAAAAAAGATGAGAACTTTGGACTTAGCCTTGAGGCACCGCTCGGTGGGAGCAGATAGCTTGGAGTCCCAAGTAACGAAAAAAGAAGCAAACAGGAAAGTAGGAGGAGAACCATTTGTGTGCTAGACCAATGATGCCTTGTGGTTGCAGGAACAGTAGTTGAATAGAGCGATCAACTGCATCAAATTAACTCCAGAGATACATTAAGCACTATGAGGATGGATGAAGGGTGGTTGTGATGTGCTGAGGAAGTTGTGTTTATGTGGGTGTGCAGTTTCTCTTGAGTTGAGCACATAAACATATAATTGGAAGGTATCAAGCTAGTTGTTACAGAAGATATATAGGATGAGCTGGGCTGCAAATGGAGAGGAAGAATAGGCTGTAGGTTTTTTTTAAGGAAGGACAGAGACACTATAGATTTGAAGAGGATTTCCAGAGAAGAACCCTAGAGGTTAGAGCTAAAGGGAGATGGGCTTTATGTTGAAGGGGTCAGGTGGAGCATGAGATGAATTAGCTGATTTGATAATGGCCTTTGATTGTGTGTGGTGTTACAGCTGTATGCAACTGAGTGAATAGGCAGTTGATTGTGAGTTCAAGTTGTTCTGGGTGAGGATAAAGTGAGGTGATGGAAGATGTTTGTTTGACATTAAGGTTAAGGGTAAATTGCATTGTATAAGCTTCAACATGTACAATAGCGCAATTCTTGTACCTTTTGTGAAATAGTCCTCACACATTTGGTTTCATTGTGCAAATGGTTTGTGAAATGAAGGTTATGGACTGAGGTAGTTGGGGTGAACGTTCAAAGAGGTTTAGATAAGTTAAAAACCTGTTACAGGGCAATGAGGAGATGGTCCAAAAATGACGTTGTTTTTACAGATGTGTGGCGTCACAATGAGTTTGGTTGAAGGGTGCTAGTAAAGAATCCTGAAGGCGTTCCCTAGTAAAGATAGGAGTGTTAATGGAAGGATGGAGGGTTGGCGTCATGCCAACCATAATTTGTGCTAAAGTATACTTAGAGGGAGAGGAGCCGGTGACAGTTAATGTAGGACCATGTGTTGGATATTACAAAAAGACACATACTTTTCTCTTGTGTGTTTCTTTCAAGTCTATGTTAAGCAGAGAGCGATCAGATCATGATCTATTTTGTGACTGCGGTTCAAGGTAAAATCACCAAAAGGATAAGTTGGGTTGTGGGTACAAATGATTCAAAAACCATATCAAGCTCGCCGAAGAAAGGCCAGCTGCGCCCAGAAGGAGGTAGATGGCCTAAATATTGGCTTTGATTCTAGAGATGATGGAGGTAGAGTAGTATTCAAAAGAGGGTGAGTAAATATTTAGTGTCGGTGCAGGCGTAATTGAGAATAATTCCTACCTCTCCGCCTTTGCAGTTGTGTGATTGAAGGTGGTATGATCAGGGCGGAGGACTGCAGGTGTGGAGAAGTCTTTGACACTGCCTATTTAATACATATGCTTAGTTTATTATCCATTCAAAAGATTGGGATGATCTAGACTACCTTTTCTTTTTAAACCTATTTTGTAGGTGCACCTTTTAAAGAACGAACATATACAGACTCAGTAGCATGACATAGGTGGCGGTCTTGAGGGTGGTCTACGTTTAATCAGAATGGAAGTCAGTTAGATACACGCCACACACTCTGGAACAAACCTCCCAAAAGGCAATACTTTATGATGTTTGTTTGGTCTCACTGATTTCTTTTTAATACATTCCGTTAGTATCACAGCTGCTTGGAAGTATATGAAAACAGCTCAATGAGGACATAATGTTGTGTTCCTCTACAAATATTGAAAGCAGGTTATTGCGGGTGTGTGCCACAGATTTTTCTGTAGTTCTTTTCAACCTAAGGGTAAAATGGGGAATGCTAAGACACATATTAGCGCCTTTAAAAGTACATCCAGTGTGAGCATTTATTTTACCATTCGCCCCCTGTATTGATTTTTTCTACAACCACGGAGAGTTTCACTTTTTCACCTTTCCTGATGACAAAATACCGTTAGGAGCCTGTGCACCAACGAAGTCCAATTGAGCATTCTCAAATTATTAACGCACAATTTCGTTTTACATTTTAAGCATGAAGGGATGAACAGAGATGGAATCAGCACTGTAAGAATAGCACAGTGTTATTTTCGCTGAATCTTTTCGGGGACAGTCATGCCTGCACAAATGACTCAAATGTGCAGGGAGAAGCAGTTTCCTATATCAACAGTAAAGGGACCTGATTTTGAGCTGGGTAGTAAATGAAAATCCGCGGATTTCCCGAAGAAGTTCTGAACTCGGGTGAGGATCAGCCAGAGAAAGGTCCCAACATCATACCACTTCCAGGGCACCACTGATTTATTGAAGACTACAGGGTAGCATCATACATAAATCCTTTCAATACAACTTCTAAGGAGCAAACCTTAAACACGTTGAGACAATCAAAACCTAGAAATTCTAGAAGACTAGTATTACTTGTCCTCGAGCTCTCTGCTGTAACCATATCATTTAGCGTATGTTAGTTAATGGGTAGTCAAACTCGTCACCAAAGGTGCTTTTTTGCAAGCCAATTGCAGAGGAGTGTGACCAGTGTTGGTACTTCAGGTGAGAGGACGTACATAAAAGTTATTTAATGTATTCATCCACGAAAAGGGCTCTACGTTTTCAGTCTATATCCCAAGAAACAACTATTTATTTTGTAATTTTCCGGGTGTCAAGTCAAGAGGTGGCTACCAACCGTTTCTGCTACCTCAGAGCACAGACAGTAAGTAGCGTTCCTTGGGACCAAGCAAGCGAATCTAAATGAATACTCATGGATCGATGAATTAAATATCACCGAATTGCAAGAAAAGAGTTGTAGCATTATTTACAAAGATCATTTTTACGAATAAAAGCAGTACAAATGATTATAAACCTTCATTTTTAATGGATAGTGCTCATGAAAGAAACTAGAAGGACAAAGAAACATACCTATTTTGCCATTGTTTGACCAGGACTCCACTGAGTCTGTAAGACTTGAGCAAGGGAAGTACTTTTGCACCTGCTTGTAAAGATCTGTTTCAAGATGTTCAAAGAGGAAAACAGTCGGAACACCGCGGTCTTAACCATGAGTGTTCCGACTCCGCAAGCTAAACCAAGCTTGCCTTTACCCTGCATATGCCTTAACCACGCATATGCGTGGTTGAGGCAAGGCACCGTCAAGCTGCTTGCTGCTGGGGACAGAAGCAGGAAGACCTCGCAGGAAGAGATCCATGTGAGGTAGGTGGGGCTGGGCTGTAGTTTTCTGAGCTGGGGTAGTTTTCTGGGCTGTGGGGGGAGGGGGGGTAGTTTTCTGGGCTGGGGGGATCAGGGGTAGTTTTGTGGGTTGGCGGTGGGTCTGGGTAGTTTTCTGGGCTGGGGGTGGGTCGGAGTAGTTTTCTGGGCTGGGGGGGTCAGGGGTAGTCTTCAGGGCTGGGGGGTCAGGGGTAGTCTTCAGGGCTTGGGGTCCGGGGGTAGTTTTCATGGCTGGGGGGGGTGAAGTGGTTTGTAGGGCTGGGGGAGGGTCGGGTAGTTTTTTTAATTAAGGGTTAGGGTATTAGGCCTCAGGGCAGGAGTGAAAGGAAAGGGTAGTGTGGGTAGTTTTTAGGGCTTAGGGGAGGGGGTAGCAGTTTTTAGAGCTGGGTCAAGGCTGGGCTGGGTCAGGTTAAGGGACAGGGTTTTAGGCTTCAGGGCAGGGGGAGGGGAATTGGTAGTCGGGGTAGTTTTTAGGGCTGGGGTGGTCGTGGTAGTTTTTAGGTCTCGTGACCTACAATGCGCGCAAGCGCATTGAGGGAGCGAGAATTCAAGTAGCCAAAATCCTCGTCAAACCAAGGGCTTCTTGCGCTGCGGTTTTCTTAGAGTTCACGTGAATCACGTGAGCAAACAAGCACGCGCATTCACAGCCAGGGCTTCTCCTCCCCTAATTATTCATGGCCGGCCGCAGGCCAGCCGTACCTCCCCAGCCAGCTTCCCCCAGGCCGTATCAGCACTCCTCCCACACCTTTGAAGTGAAGCTTAGCTTCACTTCAAAGGCCCCTGCTGCTTCACACCGTGTCGCATTTCTCCTCCCCCTCCCCTTCTCTGCCTTCCCTCCGTCTTGTTTCCATTGCTTTGTCCTGGCAAGGCTAAACATCATCCACAAGCCTTCCAAACTCGGTTTCATGTGGAAAACAGCAGACCAGAGTCTGCGTCGGCTTGTGATGATACACATATTTTAGTCTATTGCTTGTTGTCAATGAGTTTCTGCTGTTGCAGGCACGACATGCATTCCTCCAACGGTGTCCACTTTATTTGCTTTTTCTTGAAGCAACCACGTCTTTCTTTACTTCAGCACTGCGCAGCACTCCTGCATGCGCTATGCTACTTCAGTGAGGGCTGTCCTGCGTTATACTATTTAATCACTAGATTTAAGCCACTGCGCTCCCGTAATGGACGATGCACTTTCTCTTTCAAATATGCTCCCTCCCCCCCTTCGCAGCTGGCCGCAGCGCTTAATTGCAGTGGATCTGATCCGCAATAGCCAAATGCGTGTGCTGTGCCAGCGGTGGCTCTCCCGTGGCCTGAGAAGGGCATGTCACAGCTGCGTGTGCAGAAGTTGCAGAGTACTACAAGGTATTTAGAAGCTCCGTAGGCTATAGCTGCCTCCCCCTCCCACCTGCTTGTTTCAGTTAGTCAACAGTTTTTGTTTCTTGACCTGTGCTTTGTTTTATGGCGACCACGCCTTTCTTTATATGCATCTCGCCATATTTACCTTAAATGTTTTTGTTTTTGAATGATAAAGCGTCCCATTCCGCACTTTCTTTTTAATGGCTATTGCTTTTTAATTATTATGCCCCCCTCTCCCGCTGCAGAGATGCTGCGTGAAGCTGACAACGGACGCGGTGTCCACTTTATAGTGTTTGCGCTTTTTTAGGTCTCGCGACCTATCAATGCGCAAGCGCATTGAGCGGAGCGAGAATTCAAGTGGTCAAAATGCTCGTGAAACCAAGGGTTTCATTCCTGCGGTTTTGTTTGAGTTCACGTGAATCACGTGACCAAACAAGCACGCGCATTCCCGACCGCACAGCACATCAAAGGGCTTCTCCTCCCCTAATTATTCATGGCCGGCCGTACTTTCAGTTTCCCAAGCCCGCCCCCATCCGGCTTCCCTCAGCGCATCTGCCTGCCACACTTCTCCTCCCCTCGCTGGCATTCCCGCCCCCCACCAGGCTCTCCCGCCCCCATCCGGCTTCCCTCCACGCATCTCCTTTCACCATGCCTGCACTCTATACTGTTCCACGCATCTCCTTTCACCATGCCTGCACTCTATACTGTTCTGCAAAACTACTCGTGCCTTGTTAGTCTGGGTTTTACCCACATCGCCCTCCTGCGCTTGTTATTCATTGGGAAGTTATCCATTCAGTACTCATCGGTATAGCAGAGCTCCGGGGAGAGGGAAAAATGCATACTTCAGATGCCGGCAGACCAGTGGAATTTTTTTCCGTTAAAACCACATTTCAAACAGTGGATCTTTGTTTGCATACACCCACAAATAAAAGGGCTGGTTTATTTGTAACCCCACCCCAGCCCACACTCAGTTACCCCGTGCTCCCGTCCTTCCTACTAGTACATCTGTTTGTTGTATATTTTTCTTCTCGCACAGACCACGCCCACGTGTTGTTTACCTCATTTGTGGCCGGGTGCTGCCTGTCATTTACAAAATCACCTCAGCCTCTTGGTTACCAGACAGGAGAAGCATCTCCAGATGCCCATAAAGAGGCTCTGGGAAAGTTTGAGAAGGCATTTCGCTGCTCCATGCTATGTGGGCTTTCCAAACAAACACAAGTTTGAGCAGCGCTGGTATGCGCGCCGGATAAAATCACCCATTACCCAGCAGCCCCGTGCGCCTGCTGCTCCCTTCCACTTAGCACCCCCACTACCTCTGTACGGGGCCGAGGACTTTTCTTTAGCCCTACTGCAAAACAGAGCTCTTCGGTCCATCAGTCTCCCACGCCATCTGTTCACATTCATATTTGTTCTGGCTTATGCATGTGTGGCCAACGGAGTAACATTTATTTCATTTTCTCAAATCTCGTTCACGTTTAGTTCATTAAGATTTCTATTCCAGGGGGAAATGCATCTCTGTTAAACTCTCCTTTTATGTTTAGATCATCTCCTTTCTTAACTCTTCTTTAGTTTTCATTGTACCTTGTTGGATTTCAGAGTAATCAAATTAATAACAAGCACTTGCAAAGCCAATAGGTTTGCAACACTTTTCTATGTATTTTTTGGCAAGCTTGCGCATTAAGCTTACAGGAACGAGTAATAAATCTCTTTGACAATGGTTTTGTAGCCATGCTGTGCAGCAACTCGACTGCTGTGTAGCATGGCTAAAACTAATACAACAAGCACTGGCGTTGCCAATAGGTCTCGCAGTAGGAAAGTTGGAGCTATTACAATTGCAAATAACAATGCCTTTTATTTTTGTTTTCATTTTAAAAACATAAAGTGCTTTGTCATTTACAAAACCAATAGCTCCAACTTTCCTACTGCGAGACCTATTGGCAACGCCAGTGCTTGTTTTAAATAGAGGTTTGGCTAAGGGCAGTGAAAGGGGTTGAGGTAGTTGTAGGGACAGCGCAAGGGGATGGGAGGGGGTCGAAGTAGTGTTTAAGGACTAGGGAAAGCGTGGGGGTTGTGAGGGGATAGGGGTATTTGAACATCAGGGCGGGGAGGAGCGTGGGGTGAGTTTGTACCTTAGGCCGGGGGGTTGTGACCGTAGCCAAGAATATCCCTTTACAATGCATGTCTTTACCTCAAAATTACATGGTAAAGGCATGCGTGGTAAAGGAATGCATGGTTAAAATGCATTTGTGGTTTAGGCTGCGTGGTAGAGGCACGTATTGTTTATCCAGTCGTGCCTCTATCATACAACCGTTTAAAGATGATTATATTTGTTTCACAAAATTGAATTTAAATTACTATTTCAAAAATATAGACTTTGAACCCATGATTGACGCTATGCCTACTTTCCACTTTTAATTTATGCTTGCAACTATTAATGATGATAGCTTGATCTTTGAAATTGTTACACAACTGCTAATTCCCCACAAACTGGTCAAAGCATGAATTTAGGGGACTAAATAATTTGAGCTCTAACATTTTACTTAAATAAGTAAGTGCAGGCAAACTTGAAGGAATGCCCGATGGCCATGCGCAGCTACAACGCACCCAGCTAGTGACCCTAAGTATCTTCCACGGTATAAAAACACTTCTAAAAGCCACTTCCTAGAATAGTTAATTTCTGATGTTGATATTAAATGTTAACAATCTGAATATCACAAAATAAATGCAATGATTACAGTTACAGTCCTAAATTTTTCTTGTACATCAAAAGTTAAGAAACAATCATAATTGTTACATTTTATGTATCTGAACGAGCGCCTAGTGAAAAAGAGATGTGTAAGCCAACACGTGTTTCGGGGATGTTGTCTTTTGCTTTATTACAAGAAGCAGAAGACCTCGGATTTTTCCTTAGAAGAAAAAGAAAACATCCTAGGAGAGACAGCTCAGAGAGGATAGCAGAGGAACGGTGTGGTCACTTTTGTTCTTGTTGGTGGTGGGATGAGCAGCTGCATGTAACCCTGGTTTCAAGAGTGGTGTTGTCACTTTTTGGGTGAAGCCCCTGAAGGGTCAATGCCAGTCGTCTCAACAAGATTGTTCTAGGGATAGAATTGCACTTTTGAAGTCCTCTTTTGCACTTTTTGAAAGATCTTTGATATTCAAATGTGTTGTTTTTGTAATGTATGAAGCCTAGGGATCTGGCCAACCCAACTACAACTACTTAATTGTTGATAATACATACTTTTAGGGCAAGAAGCCACTTGTAGTTGATCGTAGTTTCTTTACTGTGGAAGTGAAAGCGGAATTCTGTCTTGGCATTGTTTGGTCTTTATCCAATTTTGAATTGGGATAAAACAGAATGTCAAGATTTGGAGGGTTTATGGGGTCAGATGGATGGGTTATTTGTCTGTGTACTGTACGAAGTTGATTTCATCTCGAGGTTCAAGTAGACATTGAGTTGTAGGGTTACCAGGATTAGCCACAGGGACCTCCCAGAGTTTCAATGTGAGGAAATGCTTCCATTCTTTGGTCGTATCAGAAGATAACTTATTTTAAGGTCTCTTAGTATGTTTGCTTTGTTTTCCTTGAGGTGACCTTTTCTAGGATGTTTGTAAACATTTTGCTGCAAAGGTCTGGAACTGTGGGGGGTTTTTGGGACAGGGTTATGCAATTTTGAAACCTCTTCAGTGGCCTTTTTTCTTCTGTACGTAACTGGATGCTCTCTAGATTTTCAAGATTTGGTATCAGTGTTCCGAAGGTCACTTGATCAGGTGATCATCACCCTTATGTTCGGGATCCTGGGCGGATGAGTTAGGACAGATCAGATGAATGGTATTGAGGTCTGGTTCGGCCAATCTTTTAGACGAGTAGCCCCTATTTTACTGGTGCAATGTTTAGATGTAATGAGTTCTAGGAGCCATCTTTTTTGTGAGTGGGGATGTTGGAGTGTTGCATAAGAGCTTTGACATGACTGGGTGATTGTTTGCTCTTCGTTTCTGGTTAAAATCTACCAAAACTATATTGTCTCTTCAGGAGATACGTTGATATGCCATGTAGTCTAGAAAGTCGACACCGAATGTTTGCTTTTTTTCCAATGGATGGTACTGGATGTGATATCTTTTGGTCTTATTTCAGGTTACTGTGATGCATGTGAGCAGGCACTGAGAGGAGGAGTAGACACTGTAGCGTAGCTCAGATTGTGTTGAAAATCACTTTCAACATGGTGTCAATTAAAAACGTGGCATATGTTTCCATGTGTACATGTAAATTAACATATGTAATTCATTTAAGGATGTGAGGCATTGTTTGCTTAACTATACATTTAAACACCACTGATTTTTATTAAGGTGTCACTTTCACCCTTTAGGAATTTAGAAACCATGTTAATACTTCTGTGGTGAGCCAACAGAAGGCGAAATTGATTTGTTGCGTTTATAATTGGATTAGTCAAGCCAGTTTGAAAATGCATAGAACTAAATTAGAATTGCATTGTAATCTTAGCTCTTGAATTCCCCAAGCGTTCAGCCTTTACTCTTTAAAAATGTTAATTAGCACTGTTTGTACTCTAAACCTTTTTTTAAAATCTTTTTTCATTGGACATTTTTACATATGATATTGATGTTCTCATTTTGAATCACATTTATATGGATGTGCCTGAATGCATTGGAGATGCACTACATTTAGAGGTAAACGTAACTGAGGGTTATTTACCTAATGGTCAGAGTTTCACAGCGCCTCATTTAAAGGTAAGTAGCCTGGTCTCCATATCACAATTGCAGCTGAGCCTGTGTCCGTGCGGCGCCAACCACAGCTGGGTCACCTACTCTAAACATGTCTGCAGTGGTTATGGACATTACACACCACCACCCTCCTCCCCCTGGAAATGTCTCCTGTGTACACGATGAGAGGCGTGTTGCGAGAAAAATGATGCACCACTTATGTTATGCCTTATAATAGACCTCTCAGAGTGGATTAATTAAATATCTTATATCCCCCAGGAGCTGGGAGTTGCCTCCGAGTGTGAGTGGAACATTTCAAGGGGTACATGGCACCCTGCTCAGAAAGGGAACCCTTTCCATGCCAAGTCTGTGGAGAGATGCTCTCAATCCTGCAGCCTGCAGGAGCTCTACCATTAATAGCACTGCTTTAAAAAAATGACCTAAATAAGCTAGGGAAGGCAGAGGCGAATGGCTGAGACATCCATTTCTTTTTGGCAGATGTCCCATTACCCCCCACCTTTGAACAAACCCAAAATATTTCTCCTGAATGGCAGGTGTCTCTAGCTAGCGCAAGTTGAGTTACCAGTTAGCTATGTATGTATTTAATTTCTCAGGCTGAGGTGCTTTGAAGGATTTGATTTTAACTAGTTGGGAGTAATGTTGCAGCAACAGTACCGATCGAGGACTCAGTTCTCAAATGGGTCTTCAAGATGTGTCAGGGGACTTCACGGTCAGTTGTGTGGAAAGCCAGCAGAATGGGGTTGTGAGATGTTCACTATTATCTTTTTTAAAGAGTGCAGCATTAGCATTTCCATCATTGATCCATGTTAATCATTCGCCAATTAGTGTTTGTCCAGGAATTTGTTGTCGGAGATGGATGAGGAGATATAGGTCTTTATTTTTGTTTTCTGGGAATTGGAGAGTTGTGATACGGTGGTGGTTCCCGTTGTAGGATAGGCTGAAGGTGAATTTTCTGCGCTTAATAGTCAGTCTTCATGGTGGTAGAACATTTTTTGTTGTGTCTGTGTGTGCCAATAGCGGAAAGGTAGTTTTGGAAACAGTAGCCTGTATATAGAGTCAGAAAAATATGTGGCTGTTCTCATCAGTTTTCAAAAACAACAGTTGATGGACAGAATGCAGAACAATGTCATACATTCACCCCAGTACAGAGATCTGGGCCTAAATCCATCGTTTTTTTGCACACCATGCCATTCCAGTTTGAACCCAGCCATATGCAAATCAATCTTGACCCTCTGCCCCATGGGAACAGTCCAGCCTGACCTGCCAAGCCAGGTTCTCCCTGGACTGGAAACAAGTATCCAAGGACCGGTTTCGGGCTTTCAGCCCTCATCAGCCTGGATAGCTTGATTCCAGTGGCATGGAGAGCACGGGACTCACTACGCCACTGGAGTCAAGCTATCATGGCTGAAGACGGCTGATAGCCAGAAACCGGCCCTAGGATGCTTGATTCCGGTCCCGGGAAGACATGGCTAGGCAGTTCGGGCTGGACTGTTACCATGAGGCAAGGGTCAAGACTGATTTGCATATGGCCATGCCTAAACTGGGGTGGCTTGGTGAGCAAAATAACAATGGATTAAACCCAGATCTGTGACTGGGGGTGAATGCTTTGCCATTGTGCAACATTCCGTCCATCATCTTGTGTGTTTTGCTGTTCACCCTATGTGGGAAGGGTATGACCAAACGTGGGTCCCGTGCTCACTACGCCACTGGAGTCAAGCTATCCTGGCTGAAGACGGCTGATAGCCAGAAACCGGTCCTAGGATGCTTGATTCCGGTCCAGGGAAGACATGGCTTGGCAGTTCGGGCTGGACTGTTCCCATGAGGCACAGGGTCAAGACTGATTTGCATATGGCCATGTCTGAACTGGGGTGGCTTGGTGAGCAAAATAACGATGGATTAAACCCAGATCTGTGAGTGGGGGTGAATGTTTTGCCAATGTGCAACATTCCGTCATCATCTTGTGTGTTTTGCTGTTCACCCTATGTGGGAAGGGTACGCCCAGATGTGGGTCCCGTGCTCACTACGCCACTGGAGTCCAGCTATCCTGGCTCAAAAAACGGCTGGTAGCCAGAATCCGGTCCTAGGATGCTTGAATCCGGTCCAGGGAAGACATGGCTTGGCAGTTCGGGCTGGACTGTTCCCATGAGGCACAGGGTCAAGACTGATTTGCATATGGCCATGTCTGAACTAGGGTGGCTTGGTGAGCAAAATAACAATGGATTAAACCCAGATCTGTGACTGGGGGTGAATGTTTTGCCATTGTGCAACATTCCGTCCACCATCTTGTGTGTTTTGCTGTTCACCCTATGTGGGAAGTGTATGCCCAGACGTGGGTCCCTTGCTCACTGCGCCACTGGAGTCAAGCTATCCTGGCTGAAGACAGCTGATAGCCAGAATCCGGTCCTAGGATGCTTGATTCCGATCCAGGGAAGACATGGCTTGGCAGTTCGGGCTGGACTGTTCCCATGAGGCACAGGGTCTAGACTGATTTGCATATGGCCATGTCTGAACTAGGGTGGCTTGGTGAGCAAAATAACGATGGATTAAACCCAGATCTGTGACTGGGGGTGAATGTTTTTCCATTGTGCAACATTCCGTCCAACATCTTGTGTGTTTTGCTGTTCACCCTATGTGGGAAGGGTATGCCCAGACGTGGGTCCCGTGCTCACTACACCACTGGAGTCAAGCTATCCTGGCTGAAGACGGCTGATAGCCAGAAACTGGTCCTAGGATGCTTGATTCCGGTCCAGGGAAGACATGGCTTGGCAGTTCGGGCTGGACTGTTCCCATGAGGCACAGGGTCTAGACTGATTTGCATATGGCCATGTCTGAACTAGGGTGGTTTGGTGAGCAAAATAACGATGGATTAAACCCAGATGTGACTGGGGGTGAATGTTTTTCCATTGTGCAACATTCCGTCCAACATCTTGTGTGTTTTGCTGTTCACCCTATGTGGAAAGGGTATGCCCAGACGTGGGTCCCATGCTCACTACACCACTGGAGTCAAGCTATCCTGGCTGAAGACGGCTGATAGCCAGAAACCGGTCCTAGGATGCTTGATTCCGGTCCAGGGAAGACATGGCTTGGCAGTTCGGGCTGAACTGTTCCCATGAGGCACAGGTTCAAGACTGATTTGAATATGGGCATGTCTGAACTGGGGTGTTTTGGTGAGCAAAATAACGATGGATTAAACCCAGATCTGTGACTGGGGGTGAATATTTTGCCATTGTGCAACATTCCGTCCATCATCTTGTGTGTTTTGCTGTTCTCAACAGTTTGACAGTGTTTATTGGTCGAGGTGCATAACTGAGAAAACGTTGACACATACAGGAATGTAAGGAGCTCTTTTCATAAAGGTGTTGCCTTGTATTCTAATGTGCTAACAGGCACATGCATCAAAATAAAAAATACGGTCGCCACCGGGCAGAATCAGAATCTGCCGCTTTGTGACCAGTATTTTTGCATTTGGGATGCATCATCCCAAACGCAATAATCACAATTTAAGCAATCTCTATATTGCGATTGCTTAAAGATTCCTTAAATGCAATGCATTAAAGTAAAAAAATTAGCAATTTCTCTAAAAGGAGTTGCAAATTGCCATCAATTTGTACTTGATGGTAATTCGCAAAAACTTTGAAAAAATGCACTCAAGTGCATTTTTCAAAGTTCCATTTTACACACACACACACACACACGCTCTTGGGGCATGTGTGTGTGCAAGATGTACCTTCCTTAATAATCGCAATTAAGAAATCGCAAAAGTCTACCTTGATGCATGTACCTGTAAGTGATTTACGTGATTCGCAAAATCTCAGGCTGTGCAACTGCAATAATCCATGGTTGCAATGGACAAAACATATTTTGTGATTTGAAGGCATCTTTCAAAGTTTCAAAGTGGCTTTTTGTGACCCATTCCTACTCGATAATAGGAGGGGGTCTGAAAGGGGCATTCACCTCCTACTTGTGTGTCACAATGCTATGTATCATTGGTTGTAATCTCAAATGAAGTGGCAAACCTTTGAAAAGTTACCAACACCGAAGTGGAAGCTGTCCCTTAAATGCTGGTGGGCGGCCTCGATGGAGCAGACAGTGGTCCATGGTACCAGTACATGCTTTCTTGATAGCATACCCTCCATTGGACATTTAAAAAAAAAAGAAGCCCCTAATGCTTTTAAAGAGACACCCCCTACATTCTCAGACTTTTGCAGAGGTCGCAAAATGCCTACATTAACATGTGTATTAATGATTCAGCCAATTCTAGGTAAGAAGTGTGAGACCTTTGTTGAGGGGAGGTTATTAGTAATTTGTTTTACACTTCACAAGAGTTTATATTCGTCAGTTGCTGGCTTTGTTTCATTGGGATTTTAGGTAAGCTGTTTTTTTCACTGGATCGTGGTTTTTAGACTGTCTCATAATAGGCCTTAGGGTGCTTAGTTTGCTTTTGGCTGAAGATTTTTTTCCGTGTACAGACTCATCTTTGTGACTTGTGGCAGACTGGGTAACATATGGAATCTGGTTCCCTCCTTAAGAATACAGCTCTATACACAGTTTTTTTGTTAATGTGTACATCTGGATTTTCCTTGGGAATTGCTAGGCTTGCTTGTACTAAGGTGTCAAATGTGCCTATGTTATTTAGATTTTTTCTACATTGTCTGGAGACTTGGGTTGTCATGAGTGTTTTGTCAGTGAAGGAAAATAAGAAATGGCCTGATCAATTGACCAAGGCTGGCATCTGAAATCAGTGGACTGTAGTTCTTAGCTACAGTGAGATCTGGTGTTTTGCTAGCTGTGATTATATTCAGTACAGTTCATAGGCATTTGGAAAGTGGACAAGGGAAGATAATGGCTGAGATGTCATGTGAAGTCTCCACAAGGAAGGGTGTACTCTCCTGGAAATATGTTGCCATTTGACTCAACGAGTTCAGTGGTTATTTTGTCCACACAATCCTCTGCAAACAGGTTGTTCATCCGTCAGGTGTGATAGTGTTGGATTTAAGAACTTTTGAGGAAGTGATTTAAAACCCAGCTACTAGGCATTCCAAGATTGAATTTAGTTTTTTTAATTGCTATTTGTTCCAATTTCATCTGCACCGTACATCTTCCACAAGAGCAAGCCTCAATGGGAGTAACAACTGCAATGGTAATCAGAACATGTACCTTAATGTGAAAGATAACCACAACATGCACAAAATGCATACATAAAAATCAATTGTGTCATGCAGCCGGCGTTGACTGGGATAAATAGTCATAAATGTAGTTATTGGAAGGTGGTGTAGTAAATGTTCTATATATTAAAATGTTTTCTGTAGCGAGCAGCTAGGCGGCTATGCCCTATAAATACCCTAAGTAAATAAATAGTAAAACAAACTTACTTGCTATTCATTACATCAAACCTGGTGGCATCAAGTATTTTGGGTTAGTGATTTCTTTGTTTTAGAGTATCTTATTTACTGAACCCATAAATTGCAGGATGTAGTAATGTCTTGTGGAAGGAACGAGTTTCTTTTTCTTTATGATGAAAGACGGAGTAATGTTTCCATCATAATGACTTGGTTGAGAATTGGATTTCTGGATGATGTTCTTTAGTTTCGTGTGGTGCTGTGAAGGAGGCCTAAGAGAGGTGATGGGTGAATGTTAATGGCAGGGTTTTCAAAGAGTAGTTGTTTAATGAGACTTTAAACATTCTACCACCTTGTCTTTACACAAAAGCCAGTGGCTGAGGGGTTACTGTTGGGCTGTGTTCAAGGACTGCAGTCCCCCTACTTGGATTGTGGAGGATGTCATGCTATTCCCTAGATACCCGGCTGATTTAGCCATTGATATTCCATTGGTGCCTACAGACACTGGCAATTCGAATCCTTTTCCACCTGCAGCAGGTTCATCAATTGCCATCTGAATGGCCTGCAGCATGTTGTTAGATGATATGTGATTCAGAACGCCTCTGCATGTACAACATAAAGCTGCTTTATTAGAAAACAGAAGTCCTGACTGCGATTATATTGAGAAGGTACATAAGTGGCCTCGGACCTTAGTTGCCTCCAAACTGAGTACTATTTTACATTAAAGGGTGGTAGTAAGCACTCAGTTAAATGATATGTATATACTAGTCCTGTCTGCATCTTCATTTTCCTTAGTTGTAATGCTATTACACAATAGCAATGTAGATGAGCTGAATGTTTCTGTCTGGATAGAACCAGGTGTCTTTTTCCTTATAACCAGTTTTCATTACATGTAGAGATTTAGATGCAAGAAAAGCTGCTTCAGCAACACTATGAGATGCATTACCTTCCGCAGCCACCATCACCCTAGTTTAGAGGGAACATCCCTTACGTACTGTGTCCACATTAAACCTGAGAGAAGATGGCGTCTGGTTTTCTCCAAGCAGGCCATTTTCAGACAAATAGGCAAGTCTGCTAAGTGAGCCAGGATACATACATTCTTCAACACTAAACCCTCAATGGTCTTACAAGGTGATGCCAAACTATTCTAAGAGATCTTGAGAAAATTTGTTTGCATAAGCCTTTCTCCTGGTTCTTGCCTCATTTATCCTCTTCACTTTTCCTGTTCTCTTGCTGTGAAGTCACATTTTGACAAAAGAAGACATCAAAGATGTAGGAGTGTGAAGAAGTATGTTGAATCTGTAACAATTACTCTCTAGACTGTTTCATAATCCTAAACCGTTCCCACCTATCACCTGCCATTGGCCATAACCATCACAGGTGTAGGTTCTTGTTAAAAGGAGGGATCTTACTTGTGTACACCAAAGTGCATGGGAGTTTACTCATTTGCACATAAATACACAAACACACACAGCCTATTTATCTGTGTCCCTCTCTCTCCTTCTCTCTCTCTGCAGGTACCCATAAGTTTGGAGAAGCACCCACAATATACTTTTAGTGCATGGATTTTCTTTTAAAGTATACAATATGTGATAGATGAAATGCTTAAATTAGTCTCAGTCACTGGTAATTACTGAGAGCCGCATCCCAGTCCATCGTTATTTTGCACACCATGCAGCCTCAGTTTGGACCCAGCAATATGCAAATCAGTCTAGACCCTGCTCCAGTGGGGGAGAGCCAAGCCAAAACTGCCAAGCCAGGTCTTTCTTGAACCTGAACACAAGCAAAAAATAAAACGAAAAAGCTTCAACTCCCTCTAATGCACTACTCTATTTCTTATCCTATACCTCTCTCAATATATTCTCTACCTCCACTCTCTGGCCCATCCCACACCTCATTCAACAACTATGATCATCCTAAGATCATTTCTTGACTCTACCCTCCTCTAGTCCTCCTTGACTCTCCCCAACCTTAGTCTAATACTATGATCTTCCATTTAACCCTTTCCTGACACTTGCCTCCTCTATTCTTCCTTGACTCACCTCAAACCTAATTTTACTACTATGATCTCCAAAATGACATTTCCAAGACTCTTTCCTCTTGTATCTCTTCTTTAACTCAGCCCAAACCTCATCTAACTAATATGATCTCCCAAATAACACTATCTAGAATCTTTCTTCCTCTGTCCCTCCATTTACATATTCAATCAAACTAACAGACTCACATGTACACCGCTCAGCTTAACAATTTATATTTCCCTATGCTAATCAACAACTAATCTATTGGGTTCCAAAGTAGCATGCAACTAGCTGAAAAGCAATTTAACGCCTCGTCAGTGGTAGTAAGCGCTTTATAAATACAACTACAATTACAATCCAGGACCGATTTAGCCCTTGTTATTGGCTTATCAACACGGTATAACTAAGTGGGAGTGGTACGCCCAGGTCCGAGTCCTGGGCCCACTGTGTCACTGGAACCAAGCTATAGCTGGCTGAGGAGACCATAACAAGGGCAAAACTGATCCTGGGTTGCCTGTGTTCCATTTAAGAGAGACCTGGCTCAGTAGTTCGGGTTGGACTGTTCCCATTAGAGCAGAGTCCAGACTGATTTGCATATAGCTGGGGTCAAACTGAAGTGGCATAGTGTGCAAAATAACAGTGACTGGGGTGCGGCCCTGAGTAATTACCCATGGCTAAGATTAATTCAAGCATTCCATCTATCACTTTTTGTATAGTTTAGTATGCCGCCCTAAGTCGGACGGGTATACTGAGACGTGGGTCGCAGGCACACTGTGTCACAGAAACCTAGCTATAACAGGCTGATGAGTCCATAACAATGGCGAAACTGTTCATGGGTTGCTTGTGTTTCGTTTCAGGGAGGACCTGGCTTAGTAGTTGTTTCCATTGGAGCAGGGTCAAGACCGATGGGCATATATATGGCTGGGTCAAAACTGAGGTGGCATGGTATTCAAAATAACCATGGAGTGGAATGCGGCCCTGGTAATTATCATTGGCTGAGATTAATTCAAGCATTCCATAATTACTTTTTATATACTTTAGTATGTCGACCTAAGCAGGACGTGTATGCCCAAGACATGGGTCACGTGCACATTGTGTCTCTGGAACCAAGCTACACCCGACTGTAGAGCCAATAACCATGGCAAAACTTGTCAAAGGTTGCTTGTGTTCCAGTTCAGGGAGGACCTGGCTTGGCAGTTTGCACTAGACTTTTCCCATTGGACAGGGTCAAGACTGATTTGCGAATAGCTGGGTCCAAACTGAGGTAACATGGTGTGCAAAATAACGATGGACTGGGATGCGGCCAAGTAATTACCAGTGGCTGAGAATAATGTAAGCATCTCATCGATCACTTTTTGTATACTTTGATTGCCTTTAAATTACAGCTTTTTTTTTGATGCAATGGAATTTGTGTAGTAAAATGTTGTGAAGCTGAATCTTAAATTTCCTATCACTTTAGTTTTCCTTTTTCCACCACGGTAGGTAATATACATTTCTCATTATTAATTAAATTGGACAAGCTAATAACCAAATCATATTGTCATTTTTCATATTTTCATTGCCTCTATCTGCTTGCTAATTTTCATACTTTCTTTGGCATATTAACACACAGTTTGTTGAACAATGTGCAGCCTTTAGGAGTAACTGAATTATGTACACATGTCCTTCTTTCTTTGGGATAATTGTGGGCCTTTAATTAATAAAGAGGTTTCCTCACTTACAACACTTCCCTTTGATACTATACTCCTGGGACTGCCTTAAGTCAATGTATATGTCCCTGATTTAAGACAAGTTTTGTCCTATCATAACATATTGTTATGGGTGGCTATTCCATCTTTAGGCAGTCTTAAAATTGCCTTAAGCCAGGAAAGTATTGTAATACTCAGTCAAGCCATGGTTCCAGTAAAATGTACTCCCATAGGATTCATCCAGTTTTTAGAGTACAGTTCCAATTTCTTTGATAATTCACAAGCTGTTCTAGATAGCTTCTATAAATACACTGGAAAGATGTGACAAATTTCAGGATTCCAGTACTATTCCTCAGAAACATTTCTGAATTGTCGCTTACTACAGTGATAGGGCATTTCCTCATGTATACATGCTTACATGTGAAATGGGTCAATGTCTTGCAAATGAGAGAACATTTTATAACTTTGTATCTTTACGCGACAAATGTTACCCTTTCTAGAAACATTTTCTGTACACACCTCCACGAACTTGGGTGGTGATATCTTGCCACTCCCAGCCAAGAAACAGATGTATCCTTCCTTTGATAGAAGTAAATATCTGACCATGGGCATGGAAGAGTTTGGGAATATTCACAAACAAGTATTTTTGTGAGTGTTACCAAACTTTTCAGGGAATTTCTACCCTGCCTTGGAGAAGATTTTTGTTTACAGACAAAAAAACGTGACTACCTATTTTTTTTTACAAGTTTGAAACCATATCAAAAACATTATAATTTTCGTTTTGTGGAAAAAATGAACATTGGGGACCTACAAATGCAATAGATCTTAAAAGAAAACATTACCCCAACACAGCTAACCGGGTTTATGTGGACCGTCTTAAAACCTGAATTTCAATCGTAACGCAACTGCGGATGATCTACAACAAGCATTTCTCCCACATGAGTTTGTTTGGCAGGTTGCTTGATCCACAAATTATCCCATGAAGCACAACAGTAGTGAAAAACATCTCTTTCTGCATTACACATACATAGTTGAGCAAGGGTCTTGGTGGACTCGTGTACAGACTAACAACTACAGATCCACCCTCTGGATCAAAAGATCGAATAAACTACATAACTGGCGGACATGCAACATATTATAGGTCTCGTACAAGGAGCAGATACGGTCCAGTTCTTTCCAGCCTCCTTCTAGCAACTCAGACAGTGCTGCTACTGCGACTCTGTAAGATCCTGGAGCTACTGCTGGAAAGGATCATCCTTTTTGGATTACATCTCTTCATCTGCCATCTTCTCGCACTTTTTGTCTGTTACATCAGTATTAATAAGACAGTATGGTGATACCAACCTTCACACCTGTCGTCCCACACATCCCTGGAAGGTACCGTACCAATCACACAATGCATCGCCGTATGGGTACCTGCACCCACAATTACAGACACCTCAGGTAGTTATCTGTACATCTCAACTTGAAAGCATTGCTAGCCTCTCCGGAGATCTCTCACAGGCTTGTTATGGTGTATACACACACTACTGCAAGCAACCCTCTGGGATAGCTAACCCATCAACCCACAAAACCATTTTAGGTACTTTCACTGGCCATCGTAGTCATCTCTTTTAGATTCCCACTTAATCATCCATCATAGCTTACTGAAGATGCAAGCTCTTACCACTTCACACATCCCCTATAGGGATTGGCACACCCATTCCACGCAGCTTTGAAAGGTGTCTGCACTAACCATCTCACAAATCACTGGTAGGTACCTGTTCAATCCAGCCACACAGCCCTGATATGTATCCACATCTGCCACCCGTTAATTCCCTGGTCGGTACCTTCTACCAACAGCTCACCGTCTCCTTATAGATTCTAGTTTTTTGACATCCTAATATTCCTGATCGGTATTTGCTCTTGCCAGCAAGTTATTTTTCATTGGTCCCTGCTTCTGCCATCGCTTCCATTCCGGATAGTTACCTGCTTCTGTTGCCCTATTCATTCTTGATCAATATCTGCTCTCACCATCAAATACCTCTGGTAGGTATCATCTCCTGGTCAATACATATCATTGGTGAATATATGCCCCTCCATCACTTGGATCCTTTGTCGATCTTCACATCCACCTTCTCGCACATCTGCTGTCGGTTCCCACACTTCACTCACAAGCTCTTATAGAGTTTTGCTCTTTCCATTCCACACATTCTTTGTTGATACCTCAACCAGGCATCTCCATTACTTGGCTCCTGCTCCTAGCATCTTTCGCATCGCTGATAAGTACCTGCTGTCCCATATATCCCTGGTACATACCTGCTCCCAGTATCATAGCATTCGTCTTGAGTTTAGACTCTTGCCATCATAATATCTATTTGAAGTACTTGCTCCTGTTGTACCACAAACCCCATATAGGTCCCTGCCTTACCTTGCCACAAATACAGCAAGGTGCAGTTAGCCTTCTCATGTAGTGCCACGTGTTCATTGCATGTCACAAGCTTGAATCCTGATGAGGCCAGCTCAGCGTTTATCTTTCTGAAGTTGATAAATTCAGTGCCATGAAAATGGGTAGTTTGGTATCACATCTTGGTTAGAGTTCTTAAAAATAAGCCTATTTCCGATGTGATACATTGGAGAATCTGTATGATCTTGTCCACGAATACAAGTGCTAGCACAAATTTTGGTCTCACTGCCTGAAAACAGATGCCACTGCACTACCTGTTAATGATCATGGAAAACCAGATCAGCTCCGTCTCCATACAGACATCCCTTTACGAAGATCAAGAGAGAACCAGATCATAAGCGCTTTGTGAAAGTTCCCATTTAAGTTTTAGTTGTGGGATAGGCGTTTATGTAGACAGTATCTCAATATAGCATGCTATATGAATGGATAGGTGCTTGGGCACTCCACGTGAGGGTACACAAATGCTGAAGTGCATTGTGCGATCCCACATGGCAATAACGTTGTCTCTTTCTACAGGTTTACATTTTCAGATTGCATGCTATCTCAAAAAGCCACCGCTACATTCCTAAGGACCATGAATGAAAAATTGCCCACGACTTAAAACTAACAACTGTTCTCTCTCCATCTTTTCTATTGAATTACCCCCTTCTTACCCTCATCCTCTGCATAACTTACTCTTTTGAGTGTAGCCTATTGTGCCAGCCTGTCTGCCTACTCTTTATCATTGTATTTCTGAATTTTGCCCTCACCTCCCCTCCTTTTTTTAAACCAAAGCCCTGCAGTGTAACATGACCTAATCTTCTTGCATCTTTAAATTATCCAACCAACCATTTGCATGAAATCGCATGAGGATAATGCCTATTGTTTTAATCCACCACAAAAATGGAGTAAATTAACGGAATGGTTTCCTTTATAGTACAAAACTAATCCTAAACACAGCTGACCAATAACTAAACAATAACCACTGGATTAACCACTAACCTTGGGTTCAGGAGGAGCATGTCACCAGCCAAAAGTGAGTCGTCTAGGGTAGTAAGCACTATGTAACCACAATAAAACTGCAAAACTTGACAATGTGTATTTCATCCACATTATTCTCTGAATTATTGTTTTTAGCTGTGTTATGCATATCCATTTCTCAACCATCTTGAGCTATGCTTCCCAAACCTTTTAGAACCACAACACATTTTTTTTACCAACCTACCTTTAATTGAGATGAGGTGGGGTGCTTTTTTAATGTAACTAAAGCATCACGTGGTTGAGTATTGTCATTTACAGACAGCACATTTTCCATTGAAGTGGTCACTAAATGTGCACTGATAAAGAGTTCTACTGATAAAACTATATGGCATGTAAATGATAATGTATGGAAATTGGATTTATGCATGTATTTATCATTTGGGCAGAACTAAGCAAAATGCCTTGATTTGTTTTGATTCTATTAAAATGTATTTTTCCAGCACACGTCAAAAGTACCAAAAATGTGCTTTGTTTTTGCTTCATAACTGCTGAATTCATACAGCTCATCTACAGGTAGAGAAGCCTATCCTTAGATGTTCTAAGTTGTCCTCCTGTTGTTGTGTTATGCTCTGAAAACTTCCTACAGCGCCATGAAGCCTACGGGCGTACGTGCGCTTTATAAGCTAAATTTAACATAACATAACATAACATAGATCAATGTTGTGTGTTGCAAAAACAGCATCCTACAGCCTTTCCTTTCACACACCACGTACTTCAGCTAGATTGGCACATAATTGACTTTAAAATGTCCTCTCTTTTTGCAGAATGAGCAACTATTTGTCAGAAGGCATAGCCTCACATTTAACGTTTGTCTTTGAAGCACCCACAAATGTGATAAGGTAAACCCAGAATTTAAAGGGATCTTTCTTTATTGCTCGGACTTTCCTGACACACCAAAAACCGGGTCGCAGCTCACTGTTTTGGAAACACTGACCTAGAGTAACACGTGTTGCATCTGTAATTAGAATCCAACATAGTCCGTATGAAGCTAGCCTTTACACTGGACACACATACTTTCTTTTCACAAAAGGTGACTGTCACTAAACAGTTTATCTGATTTGTCGAAAAGTGAAACCAAAAATGAACAGCCAATTTCACCAAGCATGTGGTATTAGCAGGAAAAGAAACAGCTCTAATCTGGATTGTTTAAATTGTTAGAAGACACTGCTAGAACTTTTCTTTGTGCTAATTTTGAGCCCATAAAGCACTGCCTGATGAATCAAGTTCCACAACTGAAGCTAGCCATTACATCAGTACATTTAAATAACATAAAGCACAGTAGGCTCCTCAAGGAAGACCGAAAGTGGTTACGTTTTCAAACCATAAAGGTTTATTAAACGTTAAAAAGTTTTACACAATTTGAAATCATCTAAAGTGTCAATCAGTAATCAATAAATAGATCATTAGTAGATCTGAAGTTCAAAGCAATCAAGTCATATAAGCAAGAGTACAAATTGTCGTAAAGCTGCCTCAAATGGAATAACTAATTAAAATCAGTTCTCCCAAAAAGAGAGATTGCTTTACGGGTCTGGGTCTAGTGTAAGCGTTCTGAAATGGTTCTGCACTCTCACCTACTTTGCACTAACATAAGTCACACAATTCTAAAATTAAAAGAAAACATTCGACATGGGAAAGAAAGTCAAGTCATACGTTTGTAATTTGTACTAGAAAGAAAATGCACATGTATATGTAACGAGATGGCAACCAGACACTGGCCTTTTTAAAATGCAAGCCTAAATTAGCTATGGTCAATCTAAACATGAATAAGACACAGTAAGTAGCTTTTGCATGTTTTCACGGCAATGTTGAAAAAAAAGAAAAACATTTAATATGGAAAACAAACCTTTCTAGACGATGTAACTGAGGTGTGGTATCTTTTTTGCACGTACAGACACTTCACTGTCAAGCCATGCGTGAGCAATCAAAGCTATTTATAGACCGGCTGATGCTCTTATTTGTATGGTGTTTGTAGCATTTCTGGGAAGCTGACATATTTCCAGCTTTACTGTGATTGCATCCTCTCTCAAGCAAACCATATTTTGTGCAATTAATGCATCTGAGCCCAGCTGCTTCTGTATGTTTAACAGAAACAACCTTTGCAGGCCCTCGATCTCACACAAAATCTTTAAACTTTTCTTTAACTTTAAAGTGAAGGTACTTATAAAGGATGCTGCAAACAGTGTTTTATCACACTTACAAAATGTACACATTGGAACGCCTTTGTGGCGTTGTTGGAGCCTCCCAGATAGATCAGTACACTTCAACAAGACCCCCCCTGACACAGAATGGAAGCTTGGCTTGATCTTTTCAACAGGTTATTTATATTAAGCATTTTCCCAAGTGCCATTCTTCTGAGGGTCCAGCGTTGTTAAGAGTGATTATCTCTGACCCCTTCTCCTCAGTGTTGCCATTTCACCTACATAGTAGGAGTTGCAAAAGTGATTTTGAGTTACATTATGATATGGATGATATGGTATGTTGGGGACATGTGCACTGCCCTCTATTAATATGATCCTATAACACTGTGTTTTCGTTTCAACCCAATTCATTCTCTTTGAAATTGCATTCAGGAGCTTGTGTTGAGAGGCAAGACTAAGGCAAGAATGAAGTAAAAGTAAAGAAAGGGTCTATTTACCCAGCTGCTAGTCAAACAGTACATATTTTTGCTATTTACCTGCGGCTGAAAAAATAGCATATAATCTCTGCTGTTTAGTTGGCTATGGGCTATGGTAGAGATTAAGTCACATTTGACAGGCAGCTGGATAAATAGTGTGAAGGAGGTCTTGATTTAGCTGGCTGTGAAGCAAAATGGACCAAGAAGCAATAATAGGGTGGAGGCCATCTTATAATTGGCATGCAACATGTGAGGCTTTAGAATGTAAGTCCATATACAAATGCACGATAGTTTGTAAAAAGGCAAGTACATGAATTATACTAAATTGTTTACAGACAAAAAACATTAAATCAGATTTGAACAAAACATTTGTTTTTTTAATATTCAGATAATAAATGCAGGAATTAAGCTTCTATTTTAAGAGCTTCAGTATATGTCACAAATATATTTTGGCAACAAACAAACAGAAGTTGATGGGTGGAAGCTTGCAATAAGTCTAACCACTGACGGGGTAATTTTCCAGCCCATCATTCTTTCACCCACTATGCCACCTCAGTTTGGACCCATCCATATGCAAATCAGTCTTGACCCTGCTCCAATAGGAACAGTTCAGCCCGAATTGCCAGATCAGGTCTAAGCTAAAACACAAGCAACCCAAGACCGGTTTGATTGGGGCCCTTAAGTCGGGTGCAACTTGGTTCCAGTAGCACAGTGGCAAGGGACCCATGTTCATGGTGCGCGAAAAGGGACCTACCTTTATTTTTGTGTTTATTGAGCACTTTGAAGTTTCACAGTGAACAAACTGAAATTTACCCATGACTAAGGTGCGGCTGCACTGAAATGCGTCGAGTGGTTGTTTGTCATTTTGATTAAATAAACGACACGCTTACGAATTCGGGCTCGAGTTGGCTTTCTTTGGGGAAGATAGAAGCTGGAGTGAAAATTTAAAAGGGGATCGCCTCCCCGCTCGAGCCCGCCACCACACAAATGGCCAGGAGATCGGCAAACTGTTAAATATATATACAGCGCCTCTGAGGAAGTTATTTAGGAAACGCGTCAGGCGGCAGCCGTATGCTTTGAACAACTGAGGAATGAAGCTGTGCAACAATTAAAATCGTTTTAAAGGGGAAAAGCATGCTGTGTGTGAGTGCTGCTCGTCTTTGGTCACCCCTCAGAGCTTTGATATAAAAGCGGCAGGCCAGCCGCTGAGCGAGCACCACCCAATGTGAAGGGGGCCACAAGCTTGTAAGATGCGGGGCTTGATATGGCACACAGCACATGGACAGAGCGCTGACATAATTCCTCGGAGCTCATGGAGAGCCTTAAATCTAGCAAACATTTAAGGAGGCAGTAAACGGACTACATCTCCCAGAGGACACTACGTATTGTCTCATTGAGAGCAGCTGCATATCAGCGTGCGATTAGGTGAAATAAGGCGGGGGTGGCCCGGTGCTTCCTTCGACTGCAGTGCCTCTGAGGAAGTTATTTACGAAACGCGTCAGGCGGCAGCCGTATGCTTTGAACAACTGAGGAATGAAGCTGTGCAACAATTAAAATCGCTTTTAAAGGGGGAAAGCGTGCCCTGTGTGAGTGCTGCTCGTTTTTGGTCACCCCTCGGAGCTTTGATATAAAAGTGGCAGGCCAGCCGCTGAGCGAGCACCACCCCATGTGAAGGGGGCCACAAGCTTGTAAGATGCGGGGCTTGATATGGCACACGGCACATGGACAGATCGCTGCCATAATTCCTCGGGGCTCATGGAGAGCCTTTAATCTAGCAAACATTTAAGGAGGCAGTAAATGGACTACATCTCCCAGAGGACACTACGCATTGTCTCATTGAGAGCAGCTGCATATCAGCGTGCGATGAGGTGAAATAAGGCGGGTGTGGCCCGGTGCTTCCTTCGACTGCAGCACCTCCGAGGAAGTTATTTACAAAACGCGTCAGGCGGCAGCCGTATGCTTTGAACAACTGAGGAATAAAGCTGTGCAACAATTAAAATCGCTTTTAAAGGGGAAAAGCGTGTCGTGTGTGAGTGCTGCTCGTTTTTGGTCACCCCTCGGAGCTTTGATATATATATATATATATATATATATATATATATATATATATATATATATATATATATATATATAACTCCACCGAAGCCAGTCCGAGCGTTGCAACTGTCACGAGCGGTCCAGGTCAGGCCAGTGGAAGACCTCCAAATTCACTCCAAATCACCTCTCATGCAAAGAAGTTCACCTGGACACCCAGCGCTTGCTTGAAATCCTTTATTACGGCAAGAGAAAATTCACGACGCGTTTCACCATTACGGCTTGATCACGCTCGTCAGGCCCACAACAACGGCCATTTTTAAAATCCCAAAACACACCCTCAGTGCAGATCATGTGACAAATAGTGCAAATACGGAGGACATATTGGACTAGTTTAGTATTCAACTGAAAGATGTGATGCTCTTTTCCATTTGATACAATGCGATTCCAATGTTAATCATATATATTTGTAAATTGTCACATTTCGTATATACAATTATAATTTCATGTATTTTCATGACTATAAACATTTCATTGCAATATAGCTGAAAATTTAAAATCATCACACATAATTCAGATAATAAATATGGCACAGTTGATAATGTATCGGTATTCGGAATAATGCATAAACAACATGTTACGCGGGTTTCTTTTATTACACGGTACCGCGACCACAACCTAGTCACTCATTGGCTCCTCGGCTTTGGAATTTCAAAGCTCTACGGTGATTGGAGGTAGCCCTCTACTCGCAATTATTGTTACTCGCGAATAGAATTGTCACATTCCTGATCATAGATCAAAGCCCCAGTGGGCTAGCCATCTCAATTCTCTGGGCAATTAACCCCCATATGTCGAGCAATGTGGTTGTACAAAAACACATCTTGCCCAAGTGGGCATACCATTCCAAAACCGATCATCCATAAGGTCATGCCATCCAGGTGGTTTCATATGAACTGTCACCTAGTCCTCCAATGATATCTAGAAAGATTAAAATATTAAAATCAAAACAGATGGCTGATACTGACACCCTATTAAATACAGTACTACATTTGTTCATTCATATAGGTGAACTGATAACTCTTCACTCATATTTAATCCCATCGGGGACAGGCAATGAAAATCGATAATGTACTTGGATTCAAGTTTTCGTAATGACAATTCATAGTTTCCTCCTCTTACACCCAGATCAACACAGTCTATGACTACCATGCGCATCATAGTTTCATCTTGCATATGTGATTCAAAGAAGTGCCTAGCAACAGGATATTGTTTATTGTGGGAGCGGATAGCCCGCAGATGTTCCAGCACTCTTTTTTTGGATACATGTTTTGTGCTTCCCACATACCATTTGTTGCACGGGCATATCAGTACATAAATACTATAGGGAGTGTTGCAAGTGAGATGTTTCCGAATAACAAATTCTCTAGTCGTTCCAGGAATAGTTAGAACAGAACAGTCCTTACTGTATTTGCATGCTTTACATCTCCCACAGCATTTAAAACCCACCTGTATTGTGGTCTCTTTCTTGCCCAGTTTGGTAACATAGTTATGGCTCAATTCATCTCGTAGGGTTCTCCCTTTGCGGAATGTAATCTGCGGGTTCTCACTTAAGTACTTTTGCAGATGTATGTCTGTGTTAAGAACATGCCAGTGTTTTTTAAGAATTCTCCGTACTTCATGTGACTATCCTGAGAATGTTGTTATGAATCTGATGGTATCTAGTTGGCTTTGGTTTTGAAGGCATTGTACTCAAATGGTTCACCTCCTTCCTCCAGAATAGATCTCAACAAATTAAGCTAAGTCATTGTCTATCCAAACCCCAACCTATCACTCTCGGGGTCCCCCAAGGGTCTATCCTCTCTCCAACCCTTTTCAACCTCTTCATGGAACCCCTCACTCTCATTCTCAAAGAAGCCAAAATCAGTTACCACCTCTATGCCGACGATACCCAACTATACTACAAGATTACATCCCACAATGACATCTTTCACCTCAGTGACACTCTGTTGAGAGTCCAAGCCTGGTTCCATCTTAATCATCTCAAACTTAATCCTAAAAAAAACAAAATCATCCTTTTCACCCCTAAACACAATTCCCTCCCCATCCAACTCTGGATTAAAGACATCAAGGCTCTTAATTGCTCCCTCTCCACCTCCAATTCCATTAAATCCCTTGGTATCAGTATTGATCAGAACCTTACTCTCATCCCCCACATTAAAAATACAGCGAAAAGTGCTCTCTACACCCTGCACCACCTCAAAAAAATTAAACCTTTCATTCCTGCCGATTTCAAAATCGTTGTTCAATTTCTTGTCCTATCCAGGATTGAAAATGGTAATGCCACTCTGGCTGGCACCCCCAAAGCCCACCTGGCACCGATTAAATCTGTCCTCAACACAGCCGCTAGACTTATCTCTGACTGTAGAAAATTTGACCACATCTCCCCTGTCCTCAAAAATCTTAACTGGCTCCCTATTGAAGGTCGATCCACATATAAGATAGCCTGCATTACGCACAAAGCTCTTCACCAAGGCACCCCCTCTTACCTTTCAAGCAAACTGCATATAGCAGGGAGCACAAGATCCTTGAGAAGTACAAACTCCCTTAACCTTATCCCTCCTAAACTCAAATGTAAAAAGACCCAATCTCGTGCATTCTCTGGCAATGCCCCTACGATCCGGAACTCACTTCCCAAAGACCTTCGCTGCAACCCCTCCTACCCTCTCTTCAAAAAGAGACTAAAATGACTTCTCCTCAATAAACACTGGGGCTCTTAATGTGTATCTATCCTGAATCCTGCTCAGCACCCTTCTATCACTGATAGCTCTTACCCTACCCCTCTCCCCCTCCATCTCACCCCCCCACTTCCGCACCGCCTTCGATAGCACTATTCTCAACTCTCCCTATCCCTCCTCTACCCCGATCTCCTGACCCCTTTTACTTACCTAAGTCTTTTTTATTTATTTTTTTATTCTCTTTTAATTTTCCTGTTCACTCTAAAAATTGTATATTGTACTTAATATGTACCTGTTTATGCTCTTATTTTATCACTATGTAAAGCGCTCTTATACCCTCGGGTCCAGCAGCGCTATATAAAACCTTCTAAATAAATAAATAAATAAATACAACACTCCTGTACGGGAGTCTCAACTCCCTCCTTCGATATTCCTTGACTCATACTGTTTTACCTGGGACACTAGGGGCCTAGAGAAATTAAGAAATTATTTTGTTGGAAATAAAATAGCCTCATTCGAGGAACTACAGTAGTACTATGAAATTGACAAGAGGGAATACTTTTAAATATCTTCAGGTTTTCGACTTTCTCTCAAAAAAGGAGGGGTGCAAATGGGTTTACCAAGCAAATTTTGATGAAGCTTGTCTGCTATAACCCCCGTTGGACAACAAGTGAAAATCTTTTTGGGCACTTTTATGTCTGACGATCTCGAGAAACATCTGGGGAAGTGACAGGGGAGTTTAGAAATTATAGACTATAGTTTTCTTGAATCGTTTAAGTTGGGCCCCCCTATATTGTTATCAGCGGGGCTTCAGGCACTACATTTTAAGACGCTCTTCAATCTGTATTATACTCCAGAAAAAATTGCCAAATGGGTGGGGGGGTGGGGTGGTGGATGCAGTTATCAGTTGCCTGCAGTGCTAAAGTTAGAAAGCAGAATTAGAGCATGTTTTGCACTTGCCCAGCATTGGATTTGCTTAAGCGGGATGTGGCCAGGGTTCTGAGAATTGCTATGCATCTAGATATCACCCTAACCTCTTAGTATTACTTGGAGTACAAAACAATATGGTTATTAAGTTGGGGCAGTTGTTCGTCTTTATAGCTATGGCTGTAGTCTGTATCTGCAGAGCAGCAGCCTGGATTGACCCGATCCCACCCACATTTCATCAGTGGTTAGAGTGACTACTTTCAATATATATTCTAGAAAGCTATTTATATCCCCTAAAAGGCAAGAAGGCTAGGAAAACGGTGAAACAGATTGGGCCCCCTTCCTGGATTGGGTAGGAGTGTGAACTCTTGAGCAAGTGGCATAGATAGTAGCATCTCCCGAGGGTTACTCTAAGGTTGTTTGATATAAAATGAAATTGGAGGAACTCTGTCTTTTTTACAATATGCTAAACATTATATGCACTTTATTATTAGTATCTCTATTATCGATCAGTAGTTGTTATATATTATATTAATGTATTCTTTTTTTGGAAAAGATTGATGTATTGGTGGATCATGGAAATGTGATATATTTAGGTTGAAGCTTTTATTCGATATGCAAGATATCTTGTAAGCGTACACAGAATACAGCATTTACAAAACTAGAAAAAAACATTTTTAAGAAGCAATATTAAATGTACATTTAAGAAAGATAAAAGGACATGTAATGCCAGAATAAATTAGCTAAAACGAATTAAACCGCTATTGACAATCTCCTGCATCGGATCAACCAAAAATGCTTTAAAAATTTGGCTACACCACAAACAATGGGGGGGGAAGTGTCCGCCATTAGGATGCGAAGGGCTACCAGATAACTACGCGTACCCATATTGCGACAAAGGGGTTTGAGCCAAAAACTCCTGGGTTTAGCATAGTCCGGACATTCGAACAGGATATGCGGAATAGACTCTATCCTAGTGGAACAACAGGCACAAAAAGGGGACGTGTGGGCACCTGATTTCCACTTTGACACCAGGGCCCCAACTGGAAGGGAGCCCACTCTGAATTTAAAATACAGTGCTCGTTTAGCTGGAAGGGTAATTAGGTCCAGGTATAGTTCGTAAACTATTACATCTTTTATTGTTAAAAAGGCAGCTGTAGATTTACAATGTCCAGAATTTATAACTAGCTGATCCGCAACCCAATTCCAGTATAATCTTTTCAGAACCTCTTTTGGAGGAGCCGTTCTTGATGACCAACAGACCCCCAGCCCAAGTTCCTCCAAAAGTTTTTTAGTGTCTCTCAACCACTTAACCTTCGCCCAACCGCCCAAGCTCGTTATCTCAGCCAACCCTTCGGCATAAGATTTTAGCTCATCACCCCTCCAAATACGTGTCCATAAGAGAAGTGGACGAAGCCGGGCTTGGTCTTTGATATTCTTACAGCCTGTGTCCAACAGCACAGGCACTATTGGAGTGCTCGGAGGAATGGCGATTAAAGATTTCAAAAGCTTGCTCTCTGCTGTTGCCAGGGAATCCAGGCAGCAATGCCCTCACAGCTCTGCCCCATATAAGGCTGATGTTACTCCCTTAGCCTTGTAAATGTCAATTGCTGGGGCAAGCAACCTCCTCGGTGATGCCCGGAATTCCCTCAGAAGGGCACCTCCTACTCTCTTATGGTTCAAGACCATCTTGGCAATGTGAGGTGACCAGTTCATGCTGTCCGTAATCCGTATTCCAAGGTAATCAAATTTGGATACTTTCTCCAAGGGAACGGAATTGAGAATAGGTGGGCGGCCCAGTTTCCTTGGAGGGTTTAGGATATATATTTAGATTTTAGCTGTATTTAATTATTTTCCTCTTGTGGCCTTAAAGAAAATGATAATAAAAATATAAAAACATAAAAATAAAAGACTGAGAGCGAGGAAAACTAGGAAGACAGGACCTGAAGAATCAAGAGGAGATGGTGAGGCAACCAGAGGCAGCAGGACAAGGGTTAAGAGGACCGGGGCAAGGGTGACTAATGGGATCACAACAAAGGAGAAAATGAAGCTCGAGTCTCAGAGACCCAGGGGTATCAGGACCCGGTCTACCAGGACAATTAGGACTGGAATAAGGAGAGAAAGGGCCACAACAATTAAGTTCATGATGACAGGAATCATGACGTCCAACCCAGGTGGCTAAGAACAGGATTACCTGAATAAGGCTGATCAGGAACAGAGTTGACAAGTTACATAGCTGCCAAGGTTTCAGATTGCTTATGTGTGACATTTTCATAATTCCAGTGTAATTATGAGTGACTTTCAATGCCAACGAGTGACACTTTCTCACAAGCAAAATCAAACCATTTATACGAGAGAAAGATATAAATATCAGAAATTACACATTTGAGGAACAAGAATCTCTAAGAGGATCTTAATACTGCTGTAAAGTATCAGAAATGGAAGAGCACTGACCTAGTGAAAAGCAGTTACTCACAGTTAATCCTTATAAAATACAGTTTTGTGAATATATCTGGTTCATGTTGAAGGAGGTGTTTGTTCCAGAAAGACCTCTATAAACCGTCCAGCCGCCCTGCAGTGGGCGAACAGGAGGATCAGGTACAGGGTGTCCTGACACATTCCTGGGCAGGCTTAGGGCCTCCTGCAGTGACAGGCACTCTGCCCCCCCCTACCCATTCCCTAGGACCAGGTTTCCAGTGCACTTCCAAGAAGGGTTGGATTGGGACCAGAAATAGGCCCGGGCACCCTAAGAAAGCCTAAGAAAGCAGCCCATGTTTGCGGATCATGACCGATCATGCAACCTTAGTTGGTACGTGTCAGTGGGCTGAGTTTTGGAAACATTTATGGTAAATTCAGTGTTTTAAAACTTGTAGGGCCTGTCACTCTAGGTAATGTTTTCCAAGACAGTAACTGAAAAGGGAAGCATGCAAGCAGAAAGGCCTGCTTGTTTGTTCAGAAGTACAACATACCAATTCACACCTTGGAAGGACTTAGTAGAGCAGCTCTGTGCCTTCTCCACCATCGTGGTCCCTGTACATCCACTGGCACCAAGTAGACCTGTTTCTTTCTACAGCCTTCACTCCTGACATTTCCCAGAGCTGATGTGTGTTTCCTGAACTCTCTCTAAGGGAAGGTCTTGACCTTATGCCCTTTTCCCAAATGCAGACTTGCATTTTTTGCGTCCACCACATAAATGGATGATGCACCCTGACCTCGATGGAACTGTATGTTGCACCCCCAGGCAGAAGACATAACTCATGTAATGTCTTGCCCAACTTAGTGTCAGCTGTCCACACGCTGCACTGCACACATTTTATAAAACACATGTATGATAAAAGTGATGCTTTTGAATCCGAATTCTTTTTGTTCAGTTTTGCATAGTAATATTTTTTTGCACTGGCTTGGCCGTGTAACCTTCCCTTGAGCCAAAGCATGGTTTGCTGTAATTAAAGCACCTGAACGTCAACGGGTGCACGTGTGCTATGAAACCAATGCTCTGTCGTGTTCGCGACCTTCCTCCTCACATTCCAGGTTCTTTTATTGTCTGGCTCCACTGACTCTTGTTGCAGTGGTGTAACCTTCAAATAACTTTACCACCAGTGCATTCCCACTAAAGCTCTGCCTGTAATTCAGTACTGAATCAACTCCAGCAGCTCCTGCGCCTTGCGTAATGCACTGTTCAAGATTCAAGCGCAAGACAAAATAAATTGATAACGCATTTCTAGGAAATGTAAATACTCTTAGGAAATAGGACTGACTATTCCATAAAACATGAAGTCAAACCAGTAAAATTTAAATGGGACTGCAATGCTGACTTGTATTACTTTTAAAGTTCTTGTACATCCTGTTGAAAAGGTGTTTGTACTTCCATCACTAAGGGGATGAATATAGAAGTTGGTAGGGACCTTTCCTGTTTTTAACTGGACCCATCCCACATAAACCTCTGGCCTCAGCGTTTACACCACTGTGGGCTGCAGGAAACCCGATAGGCCACTGTAATGCAAAAAGCTATTGATGCCCGCAGGGACTGCTAAATGTCAAGTTAATGGTAGCAGTCCACCCAGAGCACCGGTGCAACTGAACTGCTTCACTACACCTCGTCCCCTACCCACTACCCCTCCTCATGGTGCAGTCCCAGGCATCTCTAGAGGGTGCACGACCCCAGCATATGATCAGTTGGAGGAATGTACACCTTTCTAAGGCTGCAGCAGCTTTGGTTTGTATGAGGTATTCCTGGCAGGGGGGCTTACAGAAGAGGCACGGGGGTATGAAATACACCCCCTGGCCCATCGCTCACGCTTGAATCCCCGAGCTCCCAATCTGACCCTGCTTCCAAGATCTAAGAATCTCGATAGGCGCACCTGAACAATACATGATATTTTGCCCATTCCATATTTGACCCCGCTCCGACACTCTCACAGACATCCCAATGCACTACTCCAGTGCTCTGCTGGACTCTCACCGGTGCCACCATGAGGTGTCCTCCTGCACTGCCAGGGTGGTCCAGAGAGTGTCTTTGGCCAGGTTGTTGGTAAGAGGGTCACTCAAGCTCCGAACAGTAGTGCTGTAGACTGACTGTAGGTGGATGTGTGCTGCTGAGAAAGTTGGCCGGCCTGGCTGATGCAGTGACACTCCCTGCCACCGCGCTAAGCTGCTCTCTCGGGTTATGTCACTTTGATGGCCTTGGTCCGGTCTGCCAGGTTCTCATTTAGGAATTAAGGTGTCCTTCTGTAGACAGGAGGCTGGAGATTTCATTTGTGCACGTACCCATTTCTGGGGCCGCATTGGCAGAGGCCTGCTTCCACAGGGCGGGGCTCAGCAGGAATGGGGGTCCCAAGTTGTGATTTTTAAATACTTGCTGTGCCGAGATACCCTTTGGGATGAGTCGGCTATATGAAACTTAATTAACATTAACTAACATAGCAGGCCCGGCTGGCTGGGCCCTGGTACCAATGTCTGTCGGCCACAGGCACCTGGGGGCTGAGGGTGTTGAGGCGGCCTGCAGGACTCGAGACACTGCAGGCAGAGTCTGGCTTGGCTACGGCCCTGGAACAATTACATTCTGCAGCCTACAACTCGGTGGCTCTCCTCACAGTCAGCATGGCTTATGAGGGAGGAGGAGAGGTTTGCGCAGGATGGAAAGGCGCCAGGCTACAGTTCCTTCATTGGTGGTGGGCGTTCTCAAGGGAAATGGCAAGCTGCACCACCTGAAATTGGAAATGCCAATTGTCAATCTCCTCAGGACTGCTGTGCCGGAAAGCAACAAGGCAAGGTCGGCGCTGACTGGAATGGATCCAAGTGCTGTTTTTGGCAGGCCAATGCTGTTATTTACATTTCACTGTGAGGCCACGTGCTCTACCCAGAGCAGCTCCGGGTGGCTATGTCAGAAGCCTGATAACAGACCCTAAAGAGAGCTGAAATAGCGGTGCGAGCAGCGGCAGTCTCCATTGACTCCACTCTAACTTTGAAACTATAACTGCCGCCTGCTCACCACGGGCCACCCTACATTATGATCCCTGTCTCGGCACTGGGCGAATGGGGGACACAATTTTGCAGTCTCTGTGACACCATCATGTCAGGTGAATGCTTAATAGAGCCAGTGAGCCGAGCGCAAATGACCCAGCCCCCAGGCCTGCAGCAGTCAGAGTCTCCGTCAGTCACGTGACTGTGGCTGCCAAAGCAGGAACAGCGCGACAGTGTCCTGCTATGGTCGGGGACTACCGACCACCCCCCTCTCCTGCCTTGTGTTTCACCAACAGTTATTAAAAATGGACATGAGGAGGATTTTCTTTGGATGGCAGGGGGTCTTACAACCCCCCCCGGCCGTATTTATTAAAACATAAAAGCAAATAAAAATGTGAAATAATCAATATTTACACAATTATTTTATGCAGAAAACGTACTTGACATTAGATTACAATTCACGTAGACAGGTATCAAATGGCTAACGTTAACATACTTCTAATACAAAGTATTTCCTATCCAAAACTAATTTTTTAATCATAATCACACATTATTAACTTTTCTGCATATCTTATTTGGGCCTACGGCAAGGTCGCTAACCGGTGTCAGATCCTTATCAATCAGCCACGCCTCACGTATGAGTGCGCATGTGCAGAGGGCCCGTTTACCGAGAGTATACTTTACCCCCCCCCCCCCAGTTACCCCTGTTCGCTACATGAACTCCATTAACAAAGGGGGGCCCTTGCACTCTGCGCCATTTAGTGACGTCATAATCAATCAATCAATCAGTGACACTTATAAAGCGCGCTACATACCCTTAGGGTCTCAAGGCGCTGGGGGGGGGGAGCCGCTACTGCTCGAACAGCCAGGTCTTCAGTTTCTTCCTGAAGGAGAGGTGGTCTTGGGTCAGGCGCAGGTCGGTCGGGAGGGAGTTCCAGGTCTTGGCGGCCAGGTAGGAGAAGGACCTTCCTCCTGTAGTCGCTCTTCGGATGCGGGGGACGGCGGCGAGGGCGTGGTTGGCTGATCGGAGGTGGCGTTTGGGAGCGTAGAAGTTGACTCGGCTGTTGAGGTAGCTCGGGCCTTGGTCGTGTAGGGCTTTGTGTGCGTGGGTGAGGAGGCAGAAGGTGATTCTTTTGTTGACGGGGAGCCAGTGAAGGTCTCTCAGATGTCCGGAGATGTGGCTGGTTCGTGGGATGTCGAGGATGAGTCTGGCTGAGGCGTTCTGGATCCGCTGGAGTCTCTTCTGGAGCTTGGCGGTGGTACCGGCGTAGAGGGCGTTGCCGTAGTCCAGTCGGCTGGTGACGAGGGCCTGGGTGACGGTCTTCCTGGTCTCGGTGGGGATCATAGTGCCCATGCGGGGTGGCCAACCAGCTTAAAGAAAGCGTGACTCCCCCCTCCCCCGCACCCATGCATCCAACAAGATGTACTGCCCCGGGAGTTCTAGGAGAGACCACTTGTCCCTCCCCCTGGGCGACCCCATTCAAGAATGGTGCCGCCCCCTAAGGACCTTAAATTGACTGCTCACCAATCATGACCTTACCGCCACAGGCCAGCGTAGTTGCCCGACTATCCGGCTCCCCTCCTATCCTCTTACACTGAAAGGTCATGCCCTGCTCTAAAACCCCCTAGCCCAGCCATGATGTTTTCCAAGAATATGTTGTTGCCCACACTATTCAGGTGAACCCCGTCTTTTAAGAAGCATGGTTCCCCCCTGACACACCCATGTGCTATGTTTTGCAATTGAGGTGACCTAAACAATTTCGCTATTTTATTGTTGACCCTCTTTACCGAGTGATTCAACGCTTTGACAGAATCCCCTCCCCTCCATCTGAGTCTGGGTATCATCTGGGACCACACTAAGGTGCAGCCTTGGCATGTCCTAGCTAACCAGCCTATCTCAGAGATTATCTCCTCCATCAGGACCCTTCTCCCCAAATTTACCAGATCGTTTCCACCCAAGTGCAAGATAAGAACTGTGGGCGGCGGGGTGTGTCTGTTCAACAGCTCTGTAACAAACCCCCTAAACTGACTGAGGCAGAACCCCCTCTTCCATGGAAGGAAACCCTGAAACCTCCCTGCTCAGCTCTCTGTCTGTAATTACCTGTAAGAAAAACTGATTTACCACGCCTTACATAAGAATGACCAATAACCCATACACCATGTGTGCACTTATCCTGTGCCTGCGTGCGCCGTGGTGAAGAAACTTGCTGGTGATGTGCTGACGGCAATCTCCGCCCTGCATGACAGGTTCGAGAAACTGAAATATAAGCAAACAAACAAGACAGGCATCAGTCCAATTGTTCTGCCACCCTCACAACATGTGCAGCCGCACATAACATTTGTAACAATTAGACGACCATCTCCCAATTCTTTTCACACTGTTATTGTGCAACCCGCTAGCAGTTGCCTCTGTGGCAGCCCCTATTCGGAACGAATGTGTCCAAAAGTCTTTTGTATTTAAACCAGTCCTATCAATTGTCATGGCCAACACCCTTTTGAATTGGAACATGGTAAGTGGGGTACCGTCTGCATGCATTAATAGTGTCCCCCCTACTTCACCTACCCTCTGGCGGAGGAAGGCCTCCAAGTGCGTCACTGGGCAGCATGCATTATTTCCTGCCCGATGAAGCACCAGCCCCCCACCACGGGCTTCTTGATCAGTTTTTGATTTCTTAATGGTAATTAACAGAGCATCACCCTGAATCCTTGCATGCTCAAGCTGGAGTCCACCTAGCACATCCTGCTTATTGCGGGCCACCAGTTCTCCTACCCTGAATGCCCCATAAAAGGCTAGTGAAAATGCTGCTCTAAACAGTAGCACCTCCCCAGTCGAACTGCAAATGCCACTCAGGGCTGTTAATAGCGCTGCCAGCCGTTCTAAACCTATCAATTGTCCGTGGCGGTCCCCTGGAGGCACCACCACCCCTTCAGAGCCTTCCTCAAAATGAAGCTATTCGTGGGGCCTTTGGTACCCCTGATCTGTGCAAAGAAAGAAACAGCTGCCACGTGCCGGCTGGCTGTCGCCGCTGAGCGCCCCTCCCTGCTCAATGTGCCCAAGTACTGTTGGAAGTTCCCTGACTTATCCCAGCTCTCAGCCCAACCCTGTCCCAAAAAAACACAGTAAGACCAAAACGCCCCTTCGTATGCTTTTCTGGTCCTGGGCGCTAGGCTAGCTGCCACGAGGTTCTGTAGCTGGGGGCATCAATCTGCCAGAGGGCTTCCGGGAAGTGTGTTGGCGTCGCCTCCGCAGATGGTTGATGTTCCCTGAAAACCTGCATCTTGAAGCGAGAGAGTGTGTCAGCTGCATTATTTAGCACCCCATGAACATGTTTGGCCTTAACCTGTACGTTCAGCTTCATACACCCCAGCACTATCTCAACAAGCGGAGTATCATTTTACACCGGGCCGCCTGTTGGCTGATACATTCCACTGCTGTCATGTTATCTGACCAGAAAATTACAGATTGATTACACAACTGTTGAGGCCAAATGGTCAGTGCAACCCAGATTGGAAATAGCCCAAGGAAACTTATATTGTCTGTCAGCCCAGTCTCCTCCCACCAAGGCGGCCACTGCTGTGCCACCCACTTGTTTCCAAGAATGGCACCAAATCCCACACTGCCCGCAGCGACAGTGCATAAACCTAACTCTGCAGACGTAGTGGGGAGACCTAACCACACTACCCTGCCGTTGAAACCCTCCAGAAATGCGATCCAAATCCGCATGTCCTGGTGGACCTCGGACGACAGTCTCGTGTGATGGTGCTTCTCCCGCAGACCAGTCATGGCCTGTGAGATCGAGCGTGAGAATGGCCATGCCATGGGTATCACTCTCAATGCGAAGTTCAACTGGCCAACAGTCTGCTGTAGCTGGTGCAGTGTGACCTTCCTTGTCTTTTGCCAAATATTGCTGGAGTGCTGCTCTAAATTTTGTGATTTTTTTTTCTGGTAACCTGAAACAACCTTCTACCGAATCCAATTCAATGCCCAGGAATTCTATTGTTGTTGATGGACCCACCGTCTTTCCCGGCACCAGCGGGACCCCAAAAGCCCGCATGAGCACACAAAATTACTGCAATGCCAACGCGCACTCCCGAGAGCCCGCCGACCTGAGGGAGAGAAATTCATCCAGATAATGCATGACGTTTTGGTGCACTGTCCAAACCCACTCCAAAAATTAACTGAATTTCTCAAAGTAGGCGCAGGAAACGGAACAACCCATGGGCATACACATATCCATATAGAATTTACCTTGGAATGAAAAACCTAGCAGATGGTGATCTAGAGGATGTACCGGCAGTATCCGGAAAGCGGATTCAATATCTGATTTGGCTAAAAAGGCACCTGGTCCCAAAACCCTTAGCATATCAACTGCCTGATCAAAAGAGGCATATTTTACACTGCAGACTTCTTCATTGATGGCGTCATTTAGTGAGGTGCCTCTAGGTGCTGACAAATTATGAATAAGTCTGAACTCGCCTTCCTCTTTCTTCGGGACCACGCCCAAGGGTGACCAAACTAAATTGTGCACAGGGATGTGATCAAAGGGACCCGCTATTCTGCCCAGGCGCAGTTCTTTTGTAATTTTGGCCGCTGCCCCTCCGGATTGGTCTTAACAGACAGCTGATTTCTACACTCTGGAGTACCTGTGTAATCCACCGCTGGGATCCTAAAACCATACAAAAAACCTTCTTGTAATATCCTAGCAGGGGCATGGTCTGGGTACTTGTTCAGCCAAGGAGTCATAGCCAGTCAATGGGTGAATGTGACACCAGTGGTACCTTTTCCTTATTCCTGTTTCTTTCTCCCCCTATTTCCAGAGGAGGTGTTACCTTTTTTGAGGCATGTAGTTTCAGGGTGGGAAGGTTGATTACATATGGAGCATGCGTGTCTAAATTTACACGTGCCTTGCGCCCTGGTGCATGATCGTTTATTAAAATCCCAGCAGACCCCTTTTCACACCCCACTGTTCCCCGCACCAGGGACTGTGCTCCCGGCTTGCACCGGCCGAAAGGGCTGAGGTGATTTGGGGGTGTAACCTCTGTTCCAGCTTCGGCCTGGAGTACTCATCTGACCTGCAGTAAAGTGACTAAACCATGATATCGAGTCAACCTGGTCCCAGGTAAGTGATGAGTCAAATTCTTTAGCTTTCTTGAAATTCATGTCATAATCCTTCCACCCTACACCCCCATAATTATCATGCAAAATTGTGACTCTGCTCTGGTAACACGCCATTTCTGCTTGCAAGTTAGGTGAATGCTCAGCTATAATAGCCATAAATACAGAGAAGGCCCTAATCCAATTGTTCAAAGTTTCTTCAACCCTGAATCTCGCAATTTCCACCCGCCATTCACTAGGCAACATCCAATCCTTCTGCTTCCTAGCATAATCCATTTCCCTGTTATCCACAAGCAAAGAAAACATTGACATATGCACCAGCCCAAATTAATTCCTTCACTTCTTGTGTTACATGCCTTGCCAAATGGTCCCTCCTAGAGGGTAGTGTACCCGCGCCTTGCAATGGTAATACCACCTCCTTACCTATTTCCCCAGCTCTCGCTGGCTCTACCATCTTCTCTTGTCCGGTGTTGTCCTCCGGTTGCGCCGCTTGGGGTGGACTAGGAACACTCGGCCCGCGCCGCTTGGGGTAGCCATAATCTTCGCCACCATCTTATGTGCCTCGGGTAAAGGATCCTCCCCTACTTCTTTGGCGCCTACTGAAGACGGTAACATCCCCCCTTTCCTAGCCACGGGAGAACTGCCGCTATCTGACCCGCTAGCTCCTGCGGGACCTGACTAACCACTGCTGGTGGCAAGACCGGGGAGGGGGCCGCTGCGTCCGGGACAGGAATCTCCGGGGATGGCGTGGGGCATGATGTGGGCACCACCGGGATTACCACTGGGTCCAGCGGAGGCACTGGACCAGGTGTTGACACCGGCGCGGCTATGGCCGGGATTGCAGGTATGTTTGCCCGAGTCTGAGGGATAGGTGTAGGGGTCACTGGTGGCACTAAGCTCCCTGCGGGACCCACCCCTGAAGGACCCTCCCCAACAGGCTGCTTTGGATCTTGAAAGATACAACGCGTTGCATCTTTTAAAAAAAGAAGACCTGCATAAACATAGTGCCTTTTGCACCACTGGTGTGGACCACATTTTTGTGCTTCAATCGCTCAGTATTTGTACTGTTTATTTTACACGTGTGCCCAGTATTTTGCAACATGTTTGTCTAGGGTCAAGGATCCCAATTCTTGTCTCTCTGTGAGGTTTAGGGTATTCCTCAACACTGGCGGCACCGTGACAACTTGTAGATCCTATCACTTACCGATCAACCTTTCATACACCTGTTTGAGCGCCAACGTCCTGTTCCATTTAAACCCTATGCTGACCTTCCATTCTGATGGAATTAAGTCCATCCTTGAAACTCTAAATCAGGCCCATAACTTTTCTTCCTTTTGTTATGAGATTCGAATGAAGCCTCTTGATTATAGTGTGTTAGTCACTTCACAAGGGGCCCTATAATTGTTTCTATTATGTCACCCTAAATATTAGATGGCTTTATTCACTGGGATACAACATTTCTAGTTCTGTTCTTTTGTTTAACAGATCACTGTTTTTAGGTGTTTTAGACTGATTTGTTCAATTGAACTGAACTAGAATTTATCATTCTAGAATAAACTGATTTGGTGCAGAATAAGAGGTGTTCTGATAATATGGAGTCTTTTGGTAATACTGTAAATGGCCCCAATACATTCCTAAGGCTGTGTGAGTGAGAGGGAGCATTGTATTGTATTGTATTGTATTGCAATTGCATTTATATAACGCTTACTACCCCTGATGAGGTGTCAAAGTGCTTTTTCGGCAAGTAGCACGCTACTTTGGAACCCATAAAGGATTAGTACATAAATTTAGAAGAGTAAACAGCTATAACTGGTGTTGCAAAGGTTTTGCGAATTAAATAATACATCAAAGCACTAACCTTTATAGGGAGATGGGTGTCAATTATGTTAACAGTTCTATCAGGTGGAAGTGGGCAGAAGAAAAGGGGGTAACGGGTCCAGATTTTTAGTAGGCCTACATCAAATAGAGCGTATTTAGAATAGATTACTTGTCCTTGGCAATGGGAGACCCCTTCACTATTACTTATACAGAACTTCGAATTATGCTAGGACAAGTAGGAAAAAGTCGTTCTTTGTAGTGAGATAATTCCATTTATTTCTTCTGTGGTTTTAAGGCAGTGCATGACTCTTAATAAGATTCAGAGTTATTCAAAACAAAGACAAATTATAAATCCCAGAGAAAAAACAGGAGCATGTTGCAGCCAACACGTGTTTCGCCCCCTCACAGTGGCTATTTTTGCCTGGGGCTTCCTCAGGGCGTAGCACCCCAAAATATTTAGTCCTCAAAAAAAGGAATCGGGTTCCTGTGTAGAGCTTCCGTTCAAATGGCTGTAAAATTTCTGTCTCTTTTTCGTCTGGAGAGAAAAACGTCAATCGGCAAGGACTATCTAGTGGAAGTGCCTGTTGAAATCTGTATAACATTTTTTAGCTGTTTAGACAGCAGCAGGGTAAATAGTGATGTTGCTCTGTTAATTGCATGGATACTAAGTGGTGTACAATGTCTACTATTAACCAGCCACTGGGTAAATAAAGTAATTTCTTTTCAAGTTATTTGCAAGGCCACTGGCAATACAGTACATCATTATTGCTATTTAGCCAGCACCTGGGAAATATTACCGTTTATTTGCTATTTGCCAGGCTGCTGGTCAAATAATATAAAATGTCTGCTATTTAACCAGCAGCCACATAAGTACGTATGTTTATTCGCTATTTGCATGGCTGCTGACCTAATTGTACAGGTCTGTTGTGTGTAGCAGCTGGGTGATGAGTGAAGTTTTATTTTTGCTTGACTGCTAGCCAAATAGTACAAAACCTCTGCTATTTAGCCAGTGGCCATGCTAATAGTGAAGTTTCCTTGTTATTTGTACAGCTGCAAGTCAAACAGTGCAGAATCTCTACTGTTTAGCCAGTGGCTAGCTAAAAAGTGAGTTTTTTCTGCTAATTGCACGGTGGCTAGCAGAACAATGCAGACTCTCTACTATTTAGCCAGTGGCCAGGTAAACAGTAAAGTGTTTCTGCTATTTGCACTTCCACCCGCCAAACAGTGCAGAATATCTACTATTTAGTAGGCCTCAGTTGAGATCGTATAGTTGGTGAGCGCGAGCTAAGAAAAAACTCCCCTACGTGAAGCGGGGTTTTTCAGATCAGCGCAGAGTGGAAAAATCTCTGCAAACTCCGTGAGCGGAGAGAGGAATTTCATGCCCAGGAATACTATTTAGCAACCGTCTAGGTAAATACTGAACCTTTTCAGCTATTTACATAGCCGCCAGCAGAACAGGTCAGAATCTCTGCTATTTAGCCAGCAGCTGGGTAAAAGTAACGTTTTTGTGCTATTTGCACAGGCGCTGGCTGAACAGTGCAGAATCGCTAAAATTTAGCCAGAGGCCGGGTAAATAGTGAAGTTTCTCTGCTATTTTAAAGGCCACCAGCATAATAGTGAATAACTTATACTATTTAGCCAGGTGGCAAGTAAATAGCAGTGAAAATTCACTATTTACCCAGAGGCCAGGGTAAATAGCCGCTACCAAATAAAAGGTCCCATCAAAATTTAGCGTAGGAAGAAACAAAGTGGAGTGTGGACAGAAAGCTTTTAGAAGCAGGCATTTCCTTCAATAGCAGCTGATTCATATCAGTGCCTTTTTACTGATGAGAATGTCATCATTTTGATACCACAGCACTCCAACAGGGACATAAGCATCATAAAATAGTTTAAAAAAACTTGTGCAGTGGCTGTTTTTTTTTATTCTTGTAGCCAACTGGCAAACCTTTTTAATTGGTTTGAAAACCGAACATTGCATTAAGGCATTGTAAAACTCCAAATGTATGATTAGCACGGTAAAAGGATTCAGAATGTTATGATGCCTTTCATTTTTTGAAACAGGAATATAAAAATAAACATTTTTCCCAGTTTGCTCTATGCCCTGGGCTTGCACTTTCATTTAAGAAGTAGCTGCCACATGCATCAAACTCCCGTTTTGCGTTTCCAAATTTGCGAATTTTACCGAATCGCAAATATGGATTCGCAAAACGGGATGCATCATAGAAAGTGCAAAATATTTCCGATTCGGTAAAAATCGCAATTTTTACCGAATCGCAAATATTATGTGACTTCAAAATTGCGAATTCGCTATTCCCATTGATTCCTATGGGCCAAAAGGCCCATAGGAATCAATGGAAATTGCGAGTGGCACTTAGAAAATTTCATGGGTGCAGGGGGGGGTCCAAAGGACCCCCCCTTGCACCCCTGAAATGTATTTTTAAATGGATGTTTCACACACACATGTCCTAAGGACATGTGTGTCTGTAACATGACATTGTTTAAAATGTAAATTTGTACATTTTAAACATTTTTCGCAATTTACCACGAGGTTCAACCTCGTGGTAATTTGCACTTCCAAACCTTGTTCTCGCAATTTGATTTCAGAATGATGCATTGCATTTAAGGAATCGCAAATTTGCGATTCCTTAAATGCAATCGCATTCTGGAAAGTCGCAAAATCAGCGAATTTCATTAAAAAATAATGATGCATCTGAAAAAGCATTTTTGGAGTCGCAAACGGCCGATTTTAAGGAATCGCACCGTTTGCGACTCCAAAAATGCTTGATGCATGTGGGCCTTAGTGTTTTCTGGAAGCGGAAGTGTTTGTTTTCTTCGGTCAATCAATGCATCTGATAATGATTTGTAAATGGACAGTCCAGAACTAGATATGTAGGCTTGATTATGAGTCACACGTAATAATCCGACTTATGCAGAAACCCCGCTTTTTACTCACAGGTCGGAATTACGCGTTTGAAGTTATTTAACACATCCAATAATTACAGAATGCTCGAAATAACTCAGCCTTCGCAAAATTTCGTCAGGTCCAACCTGCAGAAATTTAACGGGGGGACCATTTGTTATTTATCGTATCATGCACATTTTGGTAGATTAAATACTATAATATGCTTGTTATTCCCCATGGACTCGTAATAGATGTTATGTATTGTACCCGATAAATAACATACCCGGTGGTATTGTTATTTCTCAGGGACAATAAATAACGTCTTAACCCGTAATCAGGGTCAAAGTGTTTAGGGTAGATTAAGCTGTCTGGCAAACCGAGTGTGCCGCATGTTAGAATTAATAATATGAATGTAAAAAACAGGGGCTGCTCCTCCACTAAGGTGGAAGAGCGTTGACCAACTGCCCGCTGAGCAGAAAAAAATGTAAACAAAATGTAAAATTATAATAACCTTGTTATTATCATTTTATGTTTTTTTGCAACAGGGCTCGGTTGGGGTGGCCTGGAGTCACGGGGGATGAGTGGTTTGCACACTCCAAGTGCGCAGCACAGCTTGGACCGGCCAAACAGTCATGCGCACTTTGCATGTTCCCCACCAGGCTGTAATACACAGCCTGTTGGGAAACATGCAAAGGCCCTCAGTCCCAGTCTGAGCGCCAAACCACGGCGCTCAGACAAATCACAATGCTGCATTGCAGCATTGTGATTGGCAATGGGGAGCCTGGCTGTTTCCTGGTTTGGACATTGCCTAGAAGAGAAGCAGCAAGCCGGCGGCCCTTTTAGAGGTATGTTTAAAAAATATATATATTTCCCCACCCCCTCACCCAGCCCCCCCTCCCCGATCCCTGCCAGCCACCACTGGTAATAACCCACCGTGCTATGGCTGTGTGAATATTTCAGAGAGGCCAAGGATAACATGAGAAGGCAGAGAGGGCTGCATTGTTAATCCTAGTCGATCAATCCAAGAGACCAATGTCAATCCAGTCAGCACCAATCTTTCCTCAAATGCGCATTTCATTTTGTCAGTAAAAGGTTCTGAAGAGTTCGTATATATAAAACCTACATCTGCTTCGCTCTGTTTCTCCATCCTTAGTCCGTTTGTGCCTGCTTGGCGGTGCTCTCTGATTGGATCTGTATTGTGTAGGAGTATAGGCATGCTGGATTGTTTGCTGTTCATATATGTCACCTTCTTTGCATTGTTTTGTGGTCATGGGTGATTTTAAACGAGTTTCCTTGGCATCTGTCTGCTTGTTTACCATTACCGACTCTCTGCTAGGCCCTAATTCCACGCACTATATCCCAAATTCAATTTTAACTCCTCCCTCCTCTCCTGCTTCCTCTCTTCTGAAGCTTGTTTTCCTCTTCTGACATTGTGGGCTCCTACTTCGGGGCAAACGATAAGTTCCAATCACTAGTCACATATTTAGATTCATGTGTCATGAAGGGATTATGCCTCGGTGAATTAAACACTCATCAAAAACATTTGCAGTGATGCAGGATATAAATTCAAGTCCTTGATAGGCCAACTGCGCATTCCTCCCCTCTCAGACTTGTGAGTTGAGTACCAATATATAGGGAAATTGTAACACCAGTTATTTACACCAGTTAGAAAAAGATCTGCAACGTGAAATGCTGTATAAGAACACGTTTTTATTATGATAATAATTTGTTTGAATATTGTTTTTCTCGGTGCAGGCACTGAACAAATATCAAATCTATTGGTTTTGTCAGTGCTTGTTTCATATGGTTGGCTGTGATTAGAGAAATAAAAGCAAGTAGAGTCAGGCCTGCGGGCGAGGGCATTCCATGCGCGGAGCCCAGGTCCCGAAAGGTATAATGTGAAAAGGTTAAGTTTAAGTTTTCTCTCCAACCCCCAGATTCATCATGCTCCTCTTTTGCGAGTCCTTAATAGCGATTATTAAGGAATCGCTATTAAAGACTCGCAAAACGGGATGCATGTAGAAATCGCAAAATATATAGCGATTTCTACTGCTTCCTTATTGGCGATTCGCTAATTGCTAATCGCAAATAAGGAAGGACTCCCCATTCATTCCTATGGGCCAAAGGCCCATAGGAATGAATGGGGAGTCAATCCTTATTTGCGATTAGCAATTAGCGAATCGCAAATAAGGATGCGATTTCAAGGGTGCCAGAGTGTCCAAAGGACACCCTGTAGCACCCCTGAAATGGTGATTTACACTGGTGTTGCGCACACACATGTCCAAAGGACATGTGTGTGTGTAACATCCAACCTAGAAAAATGCACTAAAGTTCATTTTTCTAAGTTTTCGCTATTTACCACAAAGTCAGACTTTGCGGTAAATAGCGGCCAAAAATTGTGAATTTGCAATTCTAAAATGGTTCATGAATTGCATTTAAGGAATCTCAAATAGAGATTCCTTAAATGCAATTCCTCGCAATTTAGCAATTTCAAATTTTGCAATTTTTGCATTTGGGATGATGAATCCCAAATGTAAAAAAAGCGCTCGCAAAGGGCCAGATTCTCAGAATCTGGCCCTTTGCGAGCCAATTTTTGCTTCATGAATCTGGCCGCATGCTCCCAAGTCTTTGTAATATGAAGACAAGCTCCCACCTTTTCAGACTTTCCATATGCTCTCAATGAAAGTTTTATATTTTTAAAGCACTAAATATTTGATTCAGTACACTCTACTTGTCATATAGATTTAAAATGACTTGATTTTTTTAAGGCAGACCTTGCATGCAACTAAACAGTGGTTTGGTTGAAATAAATTCTGTTTCTGCACAGTCACATGCGCAGCTCATAAATATGCGGTTTAAAGGGTCATTCCCCAGTTGTTGGAGACATTGCTAGCAAAGTTTATGGCACAATGCAAAGTCCAGAGTTACAAGTCATTATTCTTCCAAATAGGAAATTGAGGACCATATGTAGTTTCTCAGAACATGATCACCCCTACTTCGATCAGTGAGAAATCACAAAACCAGTTGAGCCCAGATCCCTGAAGCAAAGTGCTGCAAGACTATATGAATGGTGGAAATAGAAGGCACCCCCGCGCCTAGGGGCGGGGCGCCTTTAGTGGCATTTCGGGCGCGAGCCAGGCTGCCACGGTAACGGGAGAAGGCTGGGAGGGGTTGCTAGGAATGCCCGAGGCAAGGGGCGTCCCTGAGGTGCACGGGCGCCATACAAGTGTGAACATCATTACCAGGGCACAAGTCCTAAAATAAGATACGTGCAACATTTTAAATACATGAAGAACGAGTGTGAATGTGAACCGAAATATGTGATAGCGGTGCTATAAATGAAGTATCGTTTTTTGTTTCTGTGTATGTATTTATGATGATCCTAAATTACATTATGATGATTGCTAAGGTCCTGTATTCGTCTGTCCACAGGCCCCTGACGAAGGGTCACATGACCTGACCCGAAATGCATGGGGCAGAGTTATAATGGAGATATACTGATTCTATAAAGAAATGATGCATAAAAAACTCTTGATAATGCATGATTAAGAAAAAAAGAAAAACAAGTCAATAAAAAGTCAACATTGATTGCTAAAAGACTGAGTGATGAACTTTTTTCTAAAGGAGAGAAAATATAAGAGAAGAAACAACTCAAGTTTCAAGTTAAACTTAGCGCACAGTTAGTGGAAGTTAAGCTAACTTTCACACAATTCGCCATTTTAAGAAGACACGAATAGGCATCGTGTGACAACGCGTATCGCTAACACGAAAACCTGATATATTTTGGAAATATTCTTGAGCAAGTGAGTGCACAGAGACCAAAAACTTTATTTATTCATTGTACTGCCTAACCTATCTCTGCAGCACCAACGATAAAATTTGAAAAATTTGAAAAAATGCAACTTGATGATATAGCCCAGATAACAGCCAACAAAGCAGAAACATTAGCATTCACGTCTGAAGCCGCAAAAGACATTTACGGATTGATACAGGAGACCAGAGCTTTCACACCCCAGATATCAACAGTAACACAACTACTACGTCAATTCGAATATATATCCAAAAGGGAAATCAATCAAAGGCTTCACGCCACAACATTGATTCATTACCATAAGAATCAAAGAATTCCTCGGGGACTACGAATAGCCCTTAAACCGATGCTATGTAAAAACAACAAAAAGTTCATTGAAAGATGGTATCAAATCTTAAATAAATGCTCTCTAGATCTAATTTTATTAATAATTGAAGAGTTGTCAAAAGTATTAAAAGAATTAGAGGAAGAACTGGAAGGCATAAAAAGAGAACTGAACAAACAGGAGGATCTACCACAATTACTAGAGGATATTAACAAAAAACTTGAGAAATACACTAAAGAGGTTAATGACCGAAAGATTCGGAAATATCGTCGTGACACTATCGACTATAAATTAGAAGAGGTGTACACATGGGCTGAAATTTATAATCAACGAAAATGGCAACAACCACAAGCGCAATCAAAATCAAATGTGGGGTCATCCCAAGAAAGCGTAGTCTCAGAATCAGAAATTTCAAAAACAAGAGAACCAATTCCAAAAACAAGAGAACCAATTCCATCCACATCAAAACCACCAGAAACACAAAAATCTCAAACCCAAGTCCAAAAACCAGCTTTTTTAGACGTAAGCCCAGCAGCCAACGAAACACCACAAGCTACAAAACAAGGAGAGGCAAAAGAAACAGAAGAGGAAAGAATAAAACGAGTCACAAGGAGCCAAACGAAAGTGACTTAATCATTAATATCTCTAAGAAACACCTTAACGAAACTGAAATGAAGATTTTGAACAAGGGAACCTCATTTGTTCCAACCTACAGATCTAATTTAGCTGAAACAGAAATAACTCTCTTTAAATTCTTCAGGAACCTGAAACTACGATACTTCTTTAAAACTAATGAGAACATACCACCTCAAGAACTTGAAAGTCAAACTAAAGAATTCAAACCAAAAAGCACATTCTGCGCACCTGTCACCCACAAAACAATAGAAGCCTTTGAACAATCAATACTAACGGATCTACAAAAAATCAAATTTGCTAAACCAAAGAGAACGAATCTATCACCTCGAGAGTGGAATATTCTAAAAAACTTAAGTCAAAATGAAGAAATAACCTTCCAAAGAGCTGACAAAGGGGGTGCTCTAATTGTAATGGACACCAGCTATTATCTAGAAAGCGTTAACACACATGTTAAAGACACCAATACATACATGCCACTTGACTCAGATCCTACTGATGAATACAAAAGAATACTGCAACAGATAATAGATAAAGCACTCGACATGAAAATAATCAGTAAGAAGACCCATCAATTTCTTGAAACAAAGTACCCAAGACGACCCAAACTCTATATGTTACCTAAAATCCACAAGGATAAGAAAAACCCACCATTCAGACCAATAGTCTCTGCCTGTGGCTCAATCTCTGAACCGTTAGGACAATACATCGACTGGTTTCTTCAACCCATAGTGCAAGAAGGTAACACATACGTAAAGGACACGACTGATTTAAAAAAAATACTCAATGAAGTGACACTTTCACCTGGAAATGAATATTGGCTATGTACGATAGATGTGACCTCACTCTACACCTCTATCCCTCACAACAAAGGAATGGAAGCCCTGGAATGGAGCTTACTCAGGAAAGATTACTCAGGCTTCAGACCAAGACATGGCACCGAAACCGCGCTCCTCATGGTCACCGAGGAATCCAGAAACATCCTGGACCAGGGAGGATCAGTGGCAGTGATCCTCCTTGACTCAAGCGCGGCTTTCGACACGGTCAGCCATGACACTCTGCTGGACCGCATGGCAAAGATCGGCATAAAGGACAAAGCTTTGTCTTGGTTTGAATCTTTTTTACAGGACAGATCCTTTCGGGTATTTGATGGAACATCTTCCTCTACCAGCAGACCATTAAAATGTGGAGTCCCGCAGGGCTCCTCACTGAGCCCGGCGCTCTTCAACATATATATGAGGCCACTGGCTGAAGTTGTTCGTCAGTATGGAATTAAGATCATTTCATATGTTGACGACACTCAGCTAGTGGTCTCACTGGCACAGGAAGCTAACCAGACCTCAAAAGGAGGGCTGAGGAAATGCCTAGAGGAAGTCAAGGACTGGATGTCCTCCTCCTCATTAAAAATGAATGGAGACAAGACAGAGCTTATGCTCCTGGGCCCTGCCAACCCTAACTCCCTCAGCACTCTATGGCCACCCCGCCTGGGTACCCCTCCGGCCCCAAAGGACAGCATCAAGAGCCTTGGGGTGTGGCTAGACAGATCTCTGTCCTTCGGCACCCAATCTACCAAACTGGCAGCTACCTGCTTCGACCTCCTCAGAGTGCTAAGGAAGGTACTCCATCTTCTACCGATGGAGGCAAAACAAGTAGCCATTCAGGGCCTTATCCAGTCACGACTGGATTATAACAACGCCCTTTACCTCGCCGCCCCAGAGTACACGATACGGAGATTACAGACGGTGCAGAACTGTGCCGCGCGCACTTTGCTTCAGATCCCTCGACGTCAATCAGTCAAAAATGGACTGAAAAAACTGCATTGGCTACCCATTCCCCAAAGAATACAATTCAAAGCCTTATGCATTGCGCACCAGGCGTTCTGGAAAACGGGCCCTCTCATCACTCGCAACCTAGTGTCACACTACCTTCCCACTAGGAATCTGCGATCCAACCAGACCTTCACAGCCACAATTCCCAAAATAAAAAAATCCAGAACTGGCGGTAGGACTTTCACCTACAACGCTTCCAAGCTATGGAACACCCTACCCCTCCACCTAAGGAAAAATCCCAATCTCACCTCATTCAGGAAACAGCTAAAAACATTCCTCTTCAATGCTGCCCAATAACGCCGGGCTACCTCCTCTTGTTCTGTTGGTTTCTTAGCGCTTGGACGCCCCCGGGCAGCAATCGCGCTCTACAAATCGACATAAGATAAGATAAGATAAGATGAGATGGAAGAAAGTCAAAAAATACTCTTGCTAGAACTAATGCATTTTGCTCTATTCCACAGTTATTTCGAATGGCAACAGTGTTTCTATAATCAAAGCAACGGAACATCTATGGGCTTTGGGGGAGCCCCTGCATATGCTTGTATCTTTATGTCTAAATTCGAAACAGATTTTATTCTAGATAACCCAGACTGGAAAGACAATCTGATTGTATTCAGAAGATACATAGATGACATTTTTGTATTATGGCAAGGAAACAAAGCTGCACTTGAAAAAAACATCAGTTCTATGACTACCAGATACGAAAGAATTAAATTCACTCACAACATTCATCAAGAATCCATCGTTTTTCTGGATGTAAAAGTTAACATGACTGATTTTCACTTCTCCACTCAAGTTCATATCAAGCCAACTGACAGGAACTCAAGTCTACTTTTCCAGAGTTTTCATCCTATCACTTTGAAAAAACATTTACCTACATCACAACTGATCAGATTAAAAAGAATCACTTCAGATCCGCAACAGCTAGAAATCACTATGAAAGATCAAATCAAAAAATACCAAGAAAGAGGATACCCCACTACTGTTTTGGATGAATCATTGAAAAGAATCAACATCATCCCTAGAGAAAAACTTTTTACACCTAAGACAAACACAACAGAACAGAAAACAGTATGTGTGCTCAAATATTCTACTGAAGCTATGAAAATCAAAAAGATCATTAATACTCACTGGAATCTAATCAAAATGGAACCAGACCTGAAGGATTTATACAATGACAACATCACATTTGCATTTCGAAGATCAAAAAACCTGAAAGAAATTCTAACTACCACATCCAATAAAAATCAAAAATCCAAATTCAAAGGAATGTGCAAATGCTTTAACTGCACCCATTGTAATAATGTACTAGTGGGTAATAAATTCAGGCATCCAACTCAAGGCTATGAAATAGAACTAAAACATACCAGTACCTGTGACACAACAAATACTATCTACGCCATCAAATGCCCCTGTGGCAAGATATATGTAGGCCAAACGGAAAGGAAAATAAAAGTACGTATAACAGAACATAAATCAAATATTCGACTTCACAATCTGAAATCAACTGTAGCTAACCACTGGTTTGAAGAAAAGCATCAAATCTCTCAACTGAGATTTACGGTATTGGAGACAATCCCACAATGCAGCGATATGGACCCTACAAAACAAAGACTAAGAGCTGAATTCTTTTGGATAAAGAAATTGAACAGTCTTCAGTCAATTGGAATGAATGACCGGATTGAATATTCATGTTTCCTATAGATAGCATCCTATAAGGACTGTTCCACCCCCTGAACCCTTGAAAGATAACTGAGGATTAAATATTCAGATGTTGTACTGACATATGTATTTGTGACAAGACCTTATTGTTTATATCCATGTTTATATCCATGTGTATAATGGAGTTAATGGTTTCATATTTTTGAATCATCTATGTATTATTCATTTATTTCATTTTATATATTGAGCATATTGAATACACCCCGTGTTCTATCATTTCATAAATTTAGTTCTGATTTTTATAACTACCCACATTGTATACAGTCCTACATCGATTTTCACTCCACGCTTCTTTTACCCAGTCCCTCTTTAGTTTCTCCCGATGTATCGTCACCCTTACTCTGAGTTCGATTGTCTTTTTTTCAGCACATATATTCATTCAATTAAATTGTCAACTTAGCTAATTTCTTTCTCGTGATATTTATGTCTAAACCACTTTATACCACTAAATCCCAACACGAGCACAAAATATACTAGAGAAGTCTTTCCTCGACTTCCATAGTTAAGACGATCACGTGATCGGAACTACCTTAGTCCTTTAAATCACTAACCGCGCGTAAACTTCCATCTACCCGTCCGGTACTACTGAGACAACCCTTCACAATTGAGACTGCTGATATTTCAAACTCGCGTAAGTGCTATCTATCTTCCTGTCTGTATTTCGGTTACTCCGGAGCCCTTTTCCAGTTTCTTCCCGTACATTTGCCTAAACCCCGCTTTTCTGACTATTTTAGCATCTTTGTTCACATAGTTACCACCCCTTCCCCTAGTATCCTCATTCACCATATGCACATTTAACTTCATTTATAGCACCGCTATCACATATTTCGGTTCACATTCACACTCGTTCTTCATGTATTTAAAATGTTGCACGTATCGGTTTTTGTTTCTGTGTATGTATTTATGATGATCCTAAATTACATTATGATGATTGCTAAGGTCCTGTATTCGTCTGTCCACAGGCCCCTGACGAAGGGTCACATGACCTGACCCGAAATGCATTGGGCAGAGTTATAATGGAGATATACTGATTCTATAAAGAAATGATGCATAAAAAACTCTTGATAATGCATGATTAAGAAAAAAAGAAAAACAAGTCAATAAAAAGTCAAAATTGATTGCTAAAAGACTGAGTGATGAACTTTTTTCTAAAGGAGAGAAAATATAAGAGAAGAAACAACTCAAGTTTCAAGTTAAACTTAGCGCACAGTTAGTGGAAGTTAAGCTAACTTTCACACAATTCGCCATTTTAAGAAGACACGAATAGGCATCGTGTGACAACGCGTAGCGCTAACACGAAAACCTGATATATTTTGGAAATATTCTTGAACAAGTGAGTGCACAGAGACCAAAAACTTTATTTATTCATTTGCAAGAGGTGGTCACAAATTGCTCACTGAGTTTTTGCGAATTGAAAAGAATTTTATGAACCGGCCTATATACAAATAGGTCATCCAATTCTGAATGATAGTGGGTCGCAATCCGAACTAGCTAATTAATATTCATGAGGAAGGTTGCAGATGAGACTCTCTATGATTGGTTGCCATCACAGGGATGGTGGCTTGCTGGGGTCAAAAGGCCACAATGCCTGTGATTAAATTCAAATTAAGTAAACTGGTGACCCCGCCCTTTTCCGAAGATGTTACCACACCAACTAGGGAGTCAGTTACTTTTTGATGTTTTGCAACCGGATTTCAGTCACAAAAGATTGATACAGACCATAACAAATAATTATTTGAAAGGAAGGCTCTAAAAACGCCCCTTCCAAATATCGATTTTTATGCATTTCAAACCCATTTTGTGATTGCCGAAATGCAACATGGGTTTAATACGTTTAAAAATGCCATTTAGTAATTGCAAACCCTTGATGTTGCGGGTTTGCAACTGCAAAATGGCTTTGTACTTCTGACCGATTATCATTTTTTACAATAAATCAGGGCTCAGACGTTTGCAAATATTTGTTCTTTAAATATGTTAGTTTAGGGACTTTAATGGGACTGGTTTGTGTATTTGTTATTTGTAAAATGAGAGTAGGAGGACATAGCAATCTTCTTGGTGGTGAGGTCTGTACTGAAAATCAACCTCCTGAAATTCAGAAAGAGATTGAGTTTCAGATTGAATATCATGTGATAGCCTAGTTGAGTTATTCCCTTCTGTGGAATAATCGGGACTGTATTAAGATCACGTGGCCTTTTATGCATTTAACCCCTTCGCTGCGGCGGGAATTCCACCGCAGCGCTAAGGGGGCCGAGCGGCGCTCGCATGCTCGTGACGGAGCCGCTCCGTCACGAGCCGCGGTTGAGCTGTGCTCATGACGGAGCGGTTCCATCATGGCCCCGCCCGCTCAATGGAACGTACAGCGCAGGCGCGGAATTCGCGCCGAGCGGGCCATGGCGGAACCGCTCCGTCATGAGCACAGCTCAACCGAGGCTCATGACGGAGCGGCTCCATCATGAGCATAGAAGGGGTTAAGAACACAACAGAGCAAATAGATTGATATGGTAATCTAAGAACCCATCTAGAGGTTTGGGAAAGAAGGAGCCAACTTTTGTATTTAACTTTGTATAACCTCACCAACTTTGTATCTAAGAAGTAAAAGAAACCAAAAGATAACCCTTTATGACATTTGCAACAAAAACATGGAATAACTTTGCACAGACCATTAGCCTTGTAACATCACTCCAACAGAGTTTGTAAGGGAAGTGACCTCATCAAAGATAGATGAGGAACCTCCCAGACAGCTAGACTTCATTCCCACCTTATTATACAAAATAGGCGCCCATACTCTTTGATTCCTGGCCTGCTCTCTGTTGAGTTGTATCTAGGTTCACAATTTTTAAAGACCACTTACCACAAAGAAACCAACCTGATTGGTATTTCCTACAAGTAGAACTGCTTGTGTAGGGTTTGCATAGTACTTTGTAGAACAAAAGCATTGACACGTTGAAAGGAAGAAGAGGAAGAAATAGACCTCTCCAAGGTCCTTCTTTTGGGTATTGTAAAAAATGTTGATGTTTTGATCTTCAGGAACACTGAGCACAATTCCCTGTAAGAATGTATTTTCCGTCCCTTCTGAACAATAGATATTCCTTGAAATATTCTGTGGTTATCAGCGGGTGGGTTCTCGAACTTGTTTCAAGGCTTAGAAAACCCCCTATTCCATGTGCGGTTTCGCAAAGTACGAACATTAAATATTATTAAATATCAACATATCTACTTTTCTGATCCATTTCCAACTTGGTAGTGATTCCTGCTTCAAGCTCTTCAAGTCTTCAAACTGAACAAATGGATGAATATCTGTTCTTGCTTGGAGAAGGCAGGCAGGTAGTAAAATGCAACTGCAGCTGTCTAGCGAATAACCACTCATTAATTCCCCCTGTAAGATCCACACGTTCTAGCTTTGTAGTGCTAAAGCTGAATCTTGCTAGTTTTTAAATGTCTTGTGTACTTTAACTCTATCGGTCCAGCCCAGTGCATTTTTCATTTTGCACTGTAAGACTGCCTTAAATTCTCTGGCACTTTGAACCTCTTTCTTTTCTCATTATGGCTATCTATCAGACATAGATCTGAATAAAATAAATGTAACTAGAAGTTCACAAAATAGTAAGACAATCAAACAATTGAAATGCATCATTTGAATTTCCTGGTTTTCCCTGGTGTTTCCTGAATGTAACTGCAAGATATCCGCAAGTATCGCTTGTGTCATGGACACAAAAGCAATTATGGTAAGAAAGGATCCTGTTCACCGATAAGCTCACCAAGTAACTTTTCTCTCTTGCCACCAGGCATCTACTCCATTAAAGTGCACCCAGCTGCTTCCTCCACCTACATTCAAACATTCATAAAGACACTGGATATGTGTTGTAAATCACAGTGCAAGCCAGGACAGCCGTATTGGCTTTGTCAATGTTCGTTCTTAAGATAGTGAGCATGTACTACAAAGTGACTTCCATATCTTTCTCCCTTTAACCCCTTCCATGTGGCCGCGATTCCCCTGGTGTGCTGTAAACAACACAAACAGGGGCGGGCTTTGACGAACCCCAGCCGTCATCTGCACACGAGCACCGTAGTGCATGACGGCTGGGGTTCGTCATCAGCATGGAAGGGGTTAACTAAGTAGAGTTTCTCCCTAGATGCCTTGGCGACTGGTAAACCAGCTCTCTCCACATGTGTCCTTCCAGCGTCAGTCAAATGTCCACGAAATATGAACGCACTGGTTTGACTGTTGGGTTTTTATATTGTTCAATATTTCAATACATTTCAGGAGATGCCATACAGTAGATTAAGGGACAGAGAGCAAGCTTGCTCCAGGATTAAGGTGACCTTCTCAGAATGATGCATTTATTTCAGGTCCCCACAAAAATCCCAGGACAGGTGATATCTATGCCATGAAACTTAGCCCATGATTGTGAGTTAGACGGAAATCCAAGTGGAGAATCTTAGCAGCTGAAATGAAGGATACCTACCAGTATTGCCACCTGGAATTCCACCAGTTCCGAGTTAAACCATTTGGAATGGGGAGATCAGTGCAGGGGCCCATAATAAAGGTGTTCTGAGCTGGTGGTAAATTGGAGAAGATACTTTTAGTGGGGGGAACACTGCAAAGCATTGTATAACAGTCGTGGCCTGCATGGCTCGTTGGTTTGTGGGGGTTGGGGCGGGTCGTGCCGGGCGTGAGGGGATTGATGGTTTAATTTAATAATAATAATAAAATATTTAAATAAACTTACCTTTCTGCCAGCCGGGTCCAGCGTCTCCTCGGCTCCTGCCCCTGCTCTCCTGCCTCTAGCAGGAACAGGAAGCAGGCAGCCAGCAACCTCCCCTAAGCTAATCACAACACTGCAAGCAGGCTATATGTAATCTGGCAGAGCAGTATTCCATCTAGGGATACTGCTTCTCTTGACTCTTAATCGGGCCCTTAGTAGGAGGCACTCTGGTACACCACGGTTTCTTCAGAGAATCAATTCTATTGGTCATTCCATTCTCATTCAATATCACATTGTTCAGTATTAAGGCATTTGAAGTAGAAGGTCTTACTGGTGACCTTTTGATTATCAGGGTACCTTTTGCCAACATGGTCTACCTTGATTGCAAGACTCAGCCATCATCTAGATCCTTGTTATTGAGTTGCTCTAAGTAGAAGCACATTTCGTGTTAACATTGAGAAATTGTTTTATTTTGAGACCTGCTTCAATTGTCACAAAATTTAGTTTCAGAGAGTGAGTGGTCAAAAAGACAAAGGAGCATGGCAGCACATTTGTCTGGATAAGAGGAACCTTTTTTTCAAGGATGTGCTCCCTACAGATTACTTGATATTCCTGACAAAGGTCTCTGTTGGGCTTTTGAATCATGGCTATGGCCTCAGTGTGCCCATGGGACATCACTCGGGTTGAGGCTCAGTTCATTGGTTTCATATACTCAACTGAAAAATCGAAACCATCTTTTGGAATCTGTTGGATTGAATAAACGAAGAGGTTCCCTAGAACTAGGGACATTAAGTCCTAGGGGCAGTGGTTAATTTGTAAAATAATAAGTGCCAGGCTCTCGTCAGGAGGCCACTGCAGCCCTACACAATTTGTATGTATATTGAATTAATAATTAACTGTTGTTGTGGTCATCTCTAAGTTAGCCAGACAGCACCCTCTTTTAGCTGACTGTCACAAGAGTCAATGTTGATAATTAAGTACCGGTGCCAAGCACCGGAAACCACAGGTTTACATTAAGCACTATCTAGAGAAGATGTTACATCCCGCAGTGGGCTCATATCTATTTGCCAAGCTTCAACAGCCGCAGTATCAACAGCAGCACCCAGAGACTGTTACCACCAGAAAAGACAACAGCAAATCCCACATGTAGAGGAAACTATGGCATTCAACAGCACTTGCAATCGACCCAGCAACCCAGTGGCAATAGCTTGATCACTATGCCCCAACATGCTTTGCGCTCCAGTGAGAAGAAACATAAGAAACCAGCTTCCAACCACAAAAAGCAAATAACTAGTAGATGTTTTACAGTGTAGACACTAGACCTTTTTAAAGAGAAAGGTTTTCACAGACTCAAAAGGAACCAAGGGGTATTGGCCCTATTTATATATTGGCAAATGAAGAATTATTCCTCGGTATGGCAGAGTACTTTATGACCACCATGCCGAGGGCCCCCCTCGCCATATTTAGATATATCCATCGGGCCAGCAGATATACCTAGCATTTCCAGGAACCACCGTCCCGAACAAAGTAGGATGCATTGACAAGCCTTGATGTACCCTGCGGTGCAGTTGCTACGGTTTGAGAATCCAATGAGATAGCCTGGGTGTGCCCCTACAGGAATGAACAAACCTATGCTATGGATTTGCCTCCCACTTCATGAAGTCGCTGAATAAGTATGGGATTGAGGGCAGTGTCAAATGCGGCGAAAGGTCCAAATCGCCTTTCAACAAAAACTTGAAAGTTTGACATGTCAAAAAACCTGCTACTAATCCGTGCACTTTGAGAAGGCCACAGGGCAGGTATCAGTCCAAAAGAAAGGAGTACACTTTAGTCTTGGTTGTTGAGCTTGACACTGAAAACTTTATGAGTCTGATTTCGATTTTGGCAGATGGGTACTCTAAATCAGGCACTATGTTTTCTCAATATTCAAATATACGAAGGAGTGAATGACAGGTTATCACTAGGACCACCTAAATTTGCAAGAAGCGTTCTTTTTTATATTTGAATCTTGAGAAAACATAGTGCCTGATTAATAGTTTGGATATCCCGTCTGCTTTTCTACAAGTTCATTCCTTTTCTCATGACCCCTCATAAGAGGGTTGTTTACCCAAGTGACCGTCTCACCTACATGTATTTATGCTTCACTAGAGAGTTTGTTAGTACCTTATATAAATTCTACCCTAAGCCTTTTAGAGCCCTCAAAGGATTTTATCACTACTTCAGCTCTGTTGTGTCTTAGGGCCAGATGTAGGTAAATACCATTTACCGATTCTAAAATACCGAATTTTACCGATTCGGTATTTTATTATCGTTAAATGGTATGTAGGTATTCATTCGGTAATTTTTACCGAATCGGTCAAATTCGGTAAATACTGATTCGGTATTTACCGAATCGGTATTCCCCATTCATTCCTATGGGCCTCCAGGCCCATAGGAATGAATGGGGAATACCGAATCGGTAAATACCGAAACGGTAAGAGGGGGAAGACCTACAAGGGTGGCAGGGTGTCACATTGACACCCTGTTGCACCCCTGAATAGTGCATGGGTGCACATGTGGCACACATACACGCCCTAAGGGCATGTATGTCTGCCACATGGCACTGTTAAACAAGCATTTACAATGCAATGGTTTTGCCTTTGTTAAAGTTAGAGCGATTGGCATTGCTCTTGACATTATTTTTATTTATGTTTTTTTAACATAAATAAATGGCATTGTCATTTACAATGCCACTAGCTTTATCTCTCGCAAATGACACACACCAACACCCACAGAGAGCCCCCCCAACACACACAAACCCCCCCACACACACACCCACACAGAGCCCCCCCACACACAGCCACACAAAGCCCCCCACACACACCCACACAGAGCCCCCCCCACACACACACCTTCTGGCCCATTATCTTTTCTCCTCATCAAAATAACTGCCACACCCGCACCTCTTCTCACAGAGTAAGCACTAACTGCACTCACTGTATCAGCTTCCTGGGTTTAGGGCATGACTCAAAGGCAACGGCGAGTTGTCAAACTCATGAAGGAGAGTCACATGGGGACAAATTCTGTAAGAGGGACAGATAAAAACAAACATGTGCCTCGAATCAGAACCGCACATTCGTCAAAGCCAGGATGGCAAACCCAGGTTCCCTAAAGGGGTAATCATTATTTCATTTTCCCCGGGTATCCCTCAAGTCCTGAGCGCTACTTACCAAACAGTTCACCCAAACTCGCTGGTAATAGCTGGTTTCACCGTTCCACAATCACTAGTTATCAACTGGGAAATCTCAGAACTCAGCCCGCTGAGATCCGTGTACTTGTGTCGCATTCAGGAATCAAAATCTAAAACAACAAGCTTCAACTAATACAGAGACAGACTCGCATGCATACCACAGTCCACAACAGAGTCAGTTACACTCAGACAGAAAGACAACCTCACAAACACCTGGAAGCATGGTTTGTGCACACAGCATAAGGAACAATGCAGGCCAACATGCTCGCAAGAATATATGAAGAAATTAAATGACACATGTAGCCAGACAAGAAGCGACAAACAAGATCAGTAGACCCGAGTACACCACAACTCGTTCACATGATAGACCCAAAATTGCCGCACACAATATATACATAAATTCTTGCGCACATTATAAGATAGGTAAAATAAGTATCCTGGTAAACGGACAACAGGCCAACCCGCACATCGCCAAGCACAACCTTTGGCTCAGGGAAATACTTCATGTCAGGTACCGACAGAAAACGGCACAGAGACACGCGATCGGAGAGGCACACAAAAACACGAAGAGGCAGACACACACTGGGGAAAGGCACAAAGTCAAGGAAAGACAGGCACAGAGAAACGCCAACAAACGGACACAGAAATATAAAATCAAGCAGGCACAATCCACAAACTGGCACATAGAGACACATTCCGACAGTCATACAAATAAAAGGACAGGCACATAGAGACACTGCAACAGAATACACATACAGCAGCAAATACACAAAGGAAATGTTAGGTGCCAGGGATTCAGTGGAAAGTACATTTAATAGTCTTTAACGTGTTACATGCGCTGCTTTAACACTTTGCCAGAACCTTCCATCAGGAGATGGATGCACTTGGGCTTTTTATGTTGCTGAATGGTATACGGGTCAGTTGGATCCTTTGTGTCTGATGCATACTCCCTGAGGACTCTGCAGAAGAGAGGAAGATACGTATTGGTCCTGTTATAAGAGCCATTTTGTTTCATCCACCAAGGTAAACAGAGTGAGAAATTGTTATGTATTATTTTAAACGACAATTTTGTGTTCTGTAGTGTATTGTGAAATTAAGTCAGTTAAGTGTTTCTGAACACACATTCTCAATTCTGGTATTAAGTTTAGTTTTAATTGTTAACATTTGGCATCTTGTAACAATTACTCCGAGTGTACTGTACATACTCAACTAGCGCAGAGAAGTACCAACGAATGTAACGTGTGTGTTTCAAGAATTCATAAATGTATACAGAATTATGGCAATAAACTCGATTTGTAGATACTGTGGCAAGGACGCCTGTATTCCTTCCCCTTTGTTTTAGACTTGCACATATCCACGCCTTCAGTGAAATCCTGCCCATTATCTGCCCCATATGCATCTGTTGGAAAGGGAAGCTGATATCGACCCATTTAAACAAATACTCGAGCAGATTCTCCAAGCCGGTTTTCATCTCTTTGCTTTTGTGTTTTGCTATTAACTTTCTGTCCTGCAACAAGCCTAACTGCTTAGTGGAATTTCGGTAGCTCAGGAAGCGTAACGGTCTTTTACAGCCGGCCCGCTGCACACCAACACGCCCCACCTAGGCCTAGCCCCACCTTCCCCCCACCAAACAACAAAAACGTTAGAACGGAGATGCGCCAACGGGGCACCGGCAGTGTGCCCCGACGCCTCCCCCTTCCTTCTCAGGCACTCACCGGGTCTCGTCGGCGGCTGGAGAGCTCCCTCTCCTCGGGACTCTCCTCGGTCTCCGGCGTAGGTTGCAGGCTGCTTCTTCCTCCACTTAGGTCCCGGGCCGGCAGCCAATCAGAGCGCGGCCTGGGGAATGACGAGTGTCCCGCAGTACCGCAGTGCATTTTTGATTCCTTAAGGCCAAATTGCATTTTTTGGTGCTTCTTACATTGCATTTAAGTAATTTGCGATTCCTTAAATGCAATCGCAAAATAAGGAATCGCAAATTTTGCGATTCCTTATTTTGCCTTAATACATACCATTTGGCAAAATTGCATTCGCAAATGCCGAATTTCGGCGTTTGCGAATGCAATTTTGCTTGATACATATGGCCCATAGTCTGCAATCACTGTCTCTCTACTTTATAAAGGCCACTAGGCCACAAGCATGTGTAAAGTCCTGATTGAAATGTATAGGTGGATGTGTTGAAAGATATATTATCAGTTGCCTTGATGTTCAACGTTCCAGACATCCAACCGTGTCCTTGGTGGTTTACCCGGCCTCTAACCCTGTCATACATTTCTGACTTGATTGAAGTACTTCTTTCTCTGCACAGATTGGGAGCACCTGAAATGTTTCATAATGATATAAGTTTGTTAATCTTCGATTCTGCCTTGTATCAGTATTTCTTCAAGATTTAGCCCTGGTTGTCTGAGGATGAGGCGTTTCAGGCCACCCGACCTGCAGCCCTAGACACGTTGCGCCCTTACCTCCTTTTGGGGGTCATTGTCTGTGCAGGTGCTCACTAGTTGAAGGAATCTTGCATAGAAGACATCAATTGATACCTCATCCCTCTGAAGGGCTTGGCGAAGCTTAAAGTGTTCAAAGTAAGGATTCATGTGAGGGTTAAAGTGCGTGTTAGTAAGCAGCAACCGTGCTGTCATTTTTTTTTTACACCAAAACACAGATAGTGTGTTTATTTAAAAAAAAAATTACTTTGTAAAAATGTTCCTATCACACTGACAAAAGAACATTCTACATGAGGGCGTGAAGAAATGAGATCCAATTACAAAGAAGTGAGCATGCTGGGAAGAGACTAATCTCAAAGAGCACACAGGTTAAGTGGCTGGTGGGTGCTATACATATGGAGGAGTAGCTTGGATATCCAGGTTTGGTATCTTCTGCGTTTTCCCTTCTCTGATCTACCATGTGTTTCCCCATGTGTGAGTTTTAGATGCATGTCAGTCACACCTGTCACCATGGTACATCCAGCTGATGAAGGCACAGCCTGGCACCAGAGTTATAAGGATATTTGCAAACAACACCTAAAGTCCCAGTCTAAAATCTAGCGCAGTATCCGCCACATACTTTTTATTCGGTCGAAAACAAATTTGTAGAAAGGACTTATTTTTAGTCCATTCACATGTACAACACTGGCTCTTTATCCTCCATTCAGATCCTAACAAAAATGTATACAACTTTTTGAATGCATTAAAGGCCTTTAATCAATCTTATAGTGTTGTACCAGCTTCTATTCCTACTCACCTGATCACACAATTAACTATACTATACCTGGTTTCCATCTGACTAAGTTTACTCTGGCTGGCTATGCTCCATTCAGATCACTTACTAATCATTCTCAGCTGTGGTGTCAGAAAGGTTCTGGAAACGGCGAAATATCTCCTCCTTCATAACTTTAAAGCAGGTAATGAGCCTGGCCACCCTGATTTGCGAGCAAGGTGCCGCTGTAGTGGGACATTCGCTGAAAGGCAGCAGGGTGTTCGGGTCTGTGCCAGTGACTGGTGTCTAGGGGATTTGTGCCCGGAGCTGCCACAGGGTTGATTGCCCTGGCTGTTGAGCCATCACCTTGATTCGCGTGACTCATAACAGGACTCAAAATATGGCAACACAGTCCTTGCTCAAGCACGTCACAGACTTGCTCTTGTTGGCACTAGGGTGTGGATGCGCCCTGAAGTGAGCGAGATGATGGGGATTTTGCTCTGTAGTCAGAGCAGCACTGTGATTGGTCGCTCGCTGTATGGTTTGTGCATGCAGTTCCATGCCCACCAATGGCTGTTTTACGGCTTGTTACCGATGTGTGTTTAATTGACCCCTAATATCTGACAGCATTCTGAGATCTTTCTTGGACCCCAAACTGTTTGTGAGCTTCTTCCTCCTGTTTCAGTTCCTGTTAAAGTTTGCCATGAATCAATTCAGTATTTCGCCACACTGCAGCAGCCAGCGCCAGTAACTTGCCTTGAATTGACGTATGGGTGTCCCTCAAGACTGCCTTTGGAGATTCCGGACTATTGTTTGCTTTTTAATAGTTAAAAACTGCCCGCCTCACCTCAGCTCTGATAACTGCGTCTTGTGGAAATTGTAAATTCAATATACATCATTTGTCCCTGGCGAAAGTGGCAAAGTTGCATAATTTAATTGTGACTAGAGCATGATCTTACAATCTAATGGACCCTTTAGTAGCTTCTTCCACCGCTCTCTTTACATCATCCAAAGAGGGGTCTCCAACCTTTTCACTAAAAAGAGAACTACTTTTGTTCCACGAAAATCATCCAGAGCTACCAAAATTATTAGTGTTGTACACTTAAGACAAGAGTGCAATAGTGGCCACCCTATGCAACATTACATACCATGATCACCTCGGTACAGGATTGCCTGCCTTAATGTAAAAAGGCGTGGACAGTTTGGAATACCTCTACAAGGGTAATACATAACAGTAACAGCTGTAATGACCTCTAGCACAAAGGGAATAATGTTAATAATAAGTCTGTCAATGCTGCATGATTTATCATTCAAATATCAGCTTTAAATACATATTTTAAATTATGGGTTCTCTAAATACACACATTTTCATCTCAAATACACGCTTTTCAAGTTTGGTGTACATATATTCAACCAAGGAAAAGTTTCTAATTTGGTATGCTGGGCTGCACACGGGAGAGCTACTCACATGTAGTTGGAGAGCTACCAGTAGCTCACGAGCTACTGGTTGGAGAAGCCTGATGCAAAAGGTATATCCTGCCTGTTGTAGAGTAAGAGCAGTGCCCATGTGAATAAAAGGAGTAATCTCTTACATCCAGGTGTAAAATCCTCCACATGTCCGCTATCCCTTGGTCATTCAGAGCCTCCCCCAACTCTGCTGAAGCTATCCCTGATGCACTTGATCCCATTCCCGACCTGTCAATACCTCTATCCATCGCCTTGTTAAAATCTGCTGCTCTTTCTGAAAACCTCAACATTTTACGTGAAAGACTATGTGACTCGATCTTGACTCTGGTTGGGGGCATATAGAACTCGTACTAGTAGTAGGCTCTTCAGACCTATCCTTCCATTTACGAGAGCGCATATTCCATGCCTGTCTTAAGTTCTATAGTATTTAGAAATTCATGTTGACAATATAGGTACGGAGATGTGGAGTTAAGAACACTAAATTACTATTTACCACTAAATACCTACTTTCAGAATACTTTGGTAGTCAATATTATGTCTATGATGTCTTAAAAGCACAATATTTTTGTGGTCAGTATTGCATCACACACACGCTCAGCCCTCATTCCTTCCCAGTTTCTGATAAGTTCCATCTCCTTACCAAATGTTGCTGTCTTTGCGATCCCAATGTTTCTCTGTTGCAGTTCTGTTCCTGACCGCGTTCTTGTCTCTAGTCTTATATGGCGACTACCTCAGTTTCAATCTACTGTATACAGCTGTTTGCATATGTCATTGTCATGGTGGTTCACTCCTTTGCTTTGCAACTGGAGACCACAGGGAAAATCCACCTGGATCTGATGTTCTTTCCAGCCAGTGTCCCACTGCTGGGAGCAAAGTACTCTTCTACAGTGTAGGCAGCAAGAGCACCTTGCCACAATTGAACACAGCTAAACATTGGTTTCTGGCTTCTATTAGAAGGCGCTCCTTTTGCTGTAAAAATACCATTTTAGCTCAGGCATCCTGGGAACGCTTCCATGTCCCTTTAGGTGAGAGCCGAACATATTGATTGTTAATACTGAGGTAATCGCCATCCGAGAGACCCATAAGAGCAAATAAGGGATTTATATACACAAGTGTTCTTCCTCTTGTACATATTGTGAGTTCTGATGCTTATTCATCGAGTTACGTTTTCACGCCTTCAGAATTATTTTGTGAGGTCAGAATTTGTGCGTTCGTTGAGTCCATTTTATCTGTGGTTGTACACCCCTGTCTTGAAAGTAGAGGAAGCAGATCCCACAAGGTCACTTGTGGATTTGCCCTCCTCCGCTTTTGCGCTATTTAAAAAAAATTCTCAGTGAGACCCCCTCCTAAATAGTCCCTGAGCAGATCTGTCCTGTTCGCTTCATTTGCTCAATTGGTGCATCTTGGTGTGACTACTTTTGCCGCATTCTTCCCTCAGTTTCCCTGCTGCCACTCACCAAAGGAGAATCAGTGATGTTAGAGTACATGGTACCACAAGTAGTTAAAAGAAAATACCAAGCACATGCCTACCCAAAGGCGGTTACCAGTAAATAAGAACCTATCCATCTATGAATGGGTGAAGCGGACATCTTCTGCACCCGCAAGGAACTGATTCAGTACAGCATGACTGAAGCTTGCCTCTCTATAGCATACTCAGATATGTCTGTCCTCCTTTTCAACATCCGTGAAATCCGTTTTTCAAAATGAATATCCGCAGACGACTTTCAGCTAATTTCAGGGAATTGAGCATGCAGATCTGTGGTACAAATTCATTTGGACATTTATGGTGAAAGCCTCCGGAATCGTTTGCAGGGATGCAAAAATGCTGCCTGGAAAACGATGTCATGCTTCGCTTCTGGGCTTCAAGGGGGCAAGAGAATTTGATTATGTTGACATGAGAAAAAATGTCTGACAGAATGTCGCCTCTCATCAGTTCCCTCTGAAAGGGCTGATGGTAATTGCAAATGTCAATGATTATCTGTTTTAAGACATTTATTCAATGGCGACAGAGACACTCCCTTCCCCTGAAGGTCTGTCATGGTGTATCAGTGGCTTAAAATATAATACAAAGGAAGAGCCTTCTCCATACAGAATTTTATCATTTAGAGACAGGCAAGTACTCTCAAGGCACTAGCTGAATTAGTTCTCAGTTTATAATTTGTATTTTTATATACACCAAGTTGGTTATTGTTTGATTCCTTTTGCCTTATGTGTGTTGTCTTGCTTTACCCCCGAGCAGGGTGTCTCCTGCATTAATTGATTTCTCATTAGCACTAAAATATCACATTCTATCAGCTTGGCAAGCCAACGAATTGTACGCCAACTCATACAAGCTGTGAGTATAAGGATATGTCCCCTCTAACACATGTACACCTTCTGTTCTATTGCCCCCAGGCCTGGCTTCCACCTCTGGTAAACTGTTTTTATTTGGCTTGCAAGACTTATCTTAGCCTTGTCCGGAATGCTTGTGTGGGTGAGTTCAATATCTGGCTAGCGTGCTTGGATTGCCATACGTTCACTGCACACTTGACTCCTGCGCCTTTCTTAGTCTGGACGGATTGGTTGTGGGTCCTGGCTGTACCCCGAACCATCCTTTTCCTACTCCTGACAGCACTGATTCCTTCATCCTAGTCTGACCAAATTCAGTGAAGTGATGTTGATGTACTGTAAAACCCAGATTAGCCTAGCTTCGGTACCACAAAGCATGTATTTATCAATGGCAAGAAACTATCAGTAGCTGCCTATTCTTAATATAAGGTCTCTTTTTATGTGTAAACTCTACGATTCGTTGCCTAATTTTGTCGTTCACAAAATGGAGGTCTTTCAGTAGCATCTCCTGCCTACTGCAGCTCGCCCTCAAGCCCCCCTGTGTTGCTGTGAGTAATGTTCTAGTCTTGTGGAATCAGACGCTTCATGTCATGTTTGCTTGGGTGCTCTAACTGGAAAGCGGGGCTGGCTTTGGCGCTGGTGGAGCCCTGTGCGACAATGTTTGTTGGCACCCCCCATGGGTGCTCCCCACAGACTCCCTCACTACTACCCTTTAACAGTGCCCCCTCAAGTCTCCATAAGTACTCTCTCTCAGATGTATTTAATAATGTCTCCTATACCATTGTAGGGTGTCAGAGCACTTTACGTCACAAACACTACAGAGACAATCAATCATAGGTGTGTAAATCAGTGGATAGGAAATGTTATAGACAGAGGTTTTGAAGGTGTGGGAGTTGCACGTCATCCATACTGGTAGGCAGTATAGCTTAAGAGTGCTTGGTGTGGAGGAGCCCAAACTTGGAGTTTAAAAGTTACCACCATGGTTGACATTTACATTTAATAATAAGGATTTTCTTTTTACCCAAATGAACACGTTTTGAAACATTAGAATAATGAAAGACGGAGGAAAACATCATAATGCTCTAATCTATGCCTTGCAGTTTGCACGCAGCTCTTTGATGACAGTTATTAGCTCACTGCTCTATGTTAGGACTTTTAACATCTACACTGCTAGTAACAAACGGATCTCTCTGACAAAAGCACTGACCCATTTAAACTATATGCACTTTGTGATCTGCATGGTACATGTTCTTTGCAGCAGGCACATTAACCCTCTGTGCTACCATAAAATGCGGTAAAACTTCCACTTGACAAAACTCCTTATCTCTCCAGGAAGATCATTAATCACCGAGTTATCTTCACATTTTTATTTTTGTTTGAAAATTGGAAGCCAGCAATGCAGCAGCAGGTGGGTTTAAACCATAAAATACTTCCAAACACGGCGCCCACTCAAGAGTCCGCACCCGGAGCGGCGGCATCGCTCGCACCGCCCGAGAGCCGGCCCTGCTGGAAAGGCTCAGCCTCAGAGCTGGACTGGGAATAGAAACCGGCCCTGGCAAACTGCTCAGCTGGCCCCCCCTGGGGTGGAGGGGAATGCAGCTGAGCAGTTTCGGCCTATTATGTTACAGGGTGCCGATATTGCCGACACCCGGTAACATAAATGGCCCCCAGGGGCCGAAAACCGGCCCCCACCATAGCCGCCTACCGGGGAAATGCCCGGTGCCCTCTATGGCCAGTCCGGCCCTGCTCAGCCTACACTTAAGGCTGCGCTCAGCCTCAGCATAGCTCCTGATGGGGGTTTAGCTACGAGACCTAAAATGGACCTGCAGCCTACACTTTGGAGAATAAAGTATATAGTATGTACCTTTCTGCCACCAGTGATCCGTCAACATGCAGACACATATGTGGCAGTTACCTGTCGCGGATCCTGAAAAATGTAACCTACCTGTTGGACCCAAGGGCTAGGGCAGAAATCTCTGAGGTGCAATTTATTGCCAAGATTGAAGGTAGGAGTCCAGCCTAGCTGCTTCTTCAAAGGCTTATTCAAAGTTTGGAGCAGATGAGTGTACTCATCAAGCCCACTTTGCAAGTATTAGCCTAATTCGGATTAGGTTGTAAACAGCAGTTTGTGGTGGACATCCAATTACAATACCAGAATAAGATGTTTCCAGCTCGTTTTCCAAGGTTTTAAACTGATGGTGTCCATTAAGGGGTGTGAAAACACCCCAGGACATCGGCGCCAGGCTCAGCAAGCTTTTTTTTGTAGGAGGGGACTTGGGGCAGGGTGGTGTTCCAAAACACCTCGTAGGTACTTCTCGCCACAAGGCCTGGCCCCCCTTCAAGGCCCCGCCCCTCCTCACACAGTGGGATTGTTCTTCAAGTTGGCAGGTATGAATAACCTAGTTGTAAATCAGTGTCTTACCAGAAGATATGCCTACTGAAGGTCAGATACAGGCGGGGTGTAGTTCTGTCTCACTCAAGATTGCACACAACGGCCAGTGTTGTAGAGAATATAATCATATCATCGATTCAACATTTTACCATGGTGCTGAACATTGTCCCTGTGACACTCATACATAATATTTGTGTTTTTATTCAACAGATATTGACACACTTTTTAAGACTGTATGTAATATTGTTGATTAGTACCCAACTCAGTGTATCTATTGTGCAAATTTGAAAGGAAGAGTCAACTAAATTGGCGATCAAATTTGTGATCTACGGGTTGGCGCGAGTTCTCAGCAGCAAGTTACTTACAGATAATGTCCTAGAAACCTTCAGTGATGGACTGGATATTTCCTTCTACCTGGGAGGCTGGCAGTCAGTGGTTAATTTGTAAAAAAAGAAGTTTCAGGGCTCTTGTCAGGAAGCAGCTTGCACCAGCCAATTTCTCTTGTTAGCGCCTCCTAAAACAGAACCAACTACTAACCCTGAAAGTAGGGAGGGGATGTGGCGTTATGGCCAGAGCTGGAGAAACTGGGGAACCAGGTTTGAGTCTCGGCATTGGCTCAACATCCCGTGATTCTGGGCAAATCACTTACCCCCAGATGCATCAAGAACCCATTTTGCTATTCCTTAATAGCGAAAAATAATGATTCGCTATTAAGGAAGGCCCATAGGAATGAATGGGAAGACATTCTCAATTTGCGAATCGCAATTAGCGAATCGCAATTTCAAGAGTGCATGGGTGTCCAAAGGACACCCTGTTGCACCCCTGAAATTGATCTGTGCACATATGTTGCTCACACACATGCCCTTAGGGCATGTTTGTGCGCAACATGAAACTTTGAAAAATGCACTTTAGTGCATTTTTCAAACTTTTTGCAAATTACCATGAAGTTCAACTTCATGTTAATTTGTGAGCCCTATTAGCGAAATCGCTATTTTTTAAACTCTAATGCATTGCATTTAAGGAATCTCAATTTGAGATTCCGTAAATGCAAGTAATCGCAATTTTGCGATTTCTTAATTTGCGATTTGTGCATTTGGGATGATGCATCCCAAATGCAAAAATACCGGTCGCAAAGGGGCAGATTCTCAGAATCTGCCCCTTTGCGAGCGGATTTTACCTTGATGAATCTATGCCTTAATCTCCCCGTGCCTTCCATAAATGAATGTGTCCATAACTGGTGCTTGTGAAAATTACCTGTGTTGATGATTAAGTGCCGGTGCTGAGCACCGGAAACCACCGGCTCAAATTAAGCACTAAATGCAGTACTCCTACAGTCTGACAGCTGTGCTCATTTCCATAGGTGGGAAAGCCATGGCTTGCTGCTTGTAATGGTCTCTTCTTACCCCCGGTTGAAAGATGAGCCAAAGCATTGCCCTCTCTTGTTTAGTTTTGGAAAAGGAAAAGAAAACTCGAACAGCATTCTGCAAAATGTAGAGGAGCTGTAATAGGATAACAATTCATGAAATCCGACATGTGCATTTTTATTCAGTACTGAATGTTATGTTATTTTCAATTTATATAGCGCCAAATCACCGACAGGTATCTTAGCGCTTGCTTTGGGAACCCGTCCTGGCTTTCCCTGTGAGATAACCCCTACTGGGCATCCCCAAGGTGAAGACCAGGCATCCCATTGCGGTGGGGCCATAGTGGAGATTAAGCAAGCTATTGCCCAGAGTTGCAGAGTGTGAACCCATGATTCGAGTAGGCACCGAGGCGAGAATTATCAAGTCTGTGGACATTTTGAGCTCAAGACCCTGCCATGTCGGAATTGAACCCTGGTCCCGGGTCTGACCTCTGCATCAGGGTCTGCCTCCTCTAACCAGTGAGCCACACCTCTCCACCTAATATGCAGGTTTAATAAAATGCATAACAAGAATGCGGGAATATTTCCAGCAGACAGCTGCTAATTGAACTTCACACTGGCCGGTTGTAACACTGGGTGCCATTTGCTTAGACCTTATAACATCCTGTTAATCCATTATATTGCCTATGTTGAGATTTGGGGCTTCTTCCGAAATAGTTTTGTGAGTTAAGTCAGGAAGGCAAGTGATTTTAACATATAAACGGAGTTCTCCTTTGCCTCACATTTAAGTTTATACTTTGGAGAACAGCCGAGTCATTTTTAGGACACGTAATTTACAGAAGTGCTTTGCACTAATTTTGGATTTACTAGAATCATGTCTTTCTTAGCGCCTGGTAGGTTTAATATGTCATCTCTATACATTGTTAGTCATGTTTATTGAACACTGAGTAGTTGTTTCACTTTGTAAATGGCTACCTGTAAAAAAAAAGGATTGCTTTCAAGGCTCTGTGCACTGCATTTAAGGCAACATATTGGACCAGTTACCCTCAGGCAACGCTTTAACGCTTACACTTACAAAACTCTTAAGTTCCTCGGGCCTGAAAAATATTATGGTGCCCAATTTCAGACTTGCCCGTTGGGATGGCAAAAGCTTTACTGGCTAAATTGTGAAACTCCCTCCCTTTTTAATTGAAAAATTCCGAGACACTTCTACAGTTCAGGAAAGCATTAAAGATGTGGCTCTCCTAAACCAAGGCCGCTTGGTATCCATCCTGCCTCCCTGATCGCCAGTATGCAGCACAGCGCCAAGACACCTTTGGGTATACGAGCGCTATACAAAACTTTATACCATAACATAACAGCTCAAGTTGAAGCCATGCACCTGGGTAGGCTTAGGAGCGTGCACACGGCAGTACTTAACACTGATATAGCACGCATGGTGCAAACTCGGTCCATACACAGTAATACAAATATTCATTTCTCAGTCCATTTAACTGAAAATTAGCTGACTCTAAAACAAATGTCTAAAAATAAAAATAAAAAGAGTCCCTTGGAAGAAAATGCCCCAGCTATTTACTAAGTCAATTTAAATTCAAGGAATAGAAAAGCTATACATCATAAGGGCCCACCAGAGGGACAGAGCATTTAGACTATCCCCTAGAGAACCTCGGCAGGCCCAGATGGTTTGCACAGCCCATGGGGCAGGTAGCTTTCATTGGTAAATGCATGGCTTTATTAAAGGTTTCTCAGTGTGTGCTGACATGTCAGCCTAGGGACGGGTAAACTCTGCTGCTATGAAAAAAGAATATTTTCCTTCTTTAGTGGGTCTTCTGTTTCCTGATAAAGTTAACCTGGTGGGTGAAAACTGCACACATCTAGGTCCTTTTCAGTCAGGCTGTAAAATGACTATACCGTTGGCCCAACACTGTAGCAGTGGATCCAGCGGCATTTAATATACTTCTATACATCAAAGCATAGGTTAAGTGCAAACTAGTTCTCAAACGTACAGGAGTGCTCAGCTGCCCTTTGGCCTTCCAGCTATCCCACCATTATGGACTTCAGAAGACTTGGTTCTCTCACAGCAGACAATCAGGACAAAGCAGCAGATGGTGTCAATCCATTTCACTAGGGAATTGGCTAATTTAAATGGTATACAAAATCCAGGCCTTCTATGACTCAAGAACGGACTTCTTTTTCTCTAGTAATTAATCATTAAGAGTCCCAAAGCTCCAGAATTGTTTCACAACTGAGTGGAACATAACAAGGCACGTTCTATGTACATACAGCCTAATTATAAGCTACACTTTACAGATTTACCTCCTTTCGTTAAACCTGGCTTTAGCAATATCTAGTAAGGTTTACTTTTAGCCCATTCAGATTTCATATTGCGACTGCCTAGGATTACTAGATGGACACTAAGATTTGGTTAAGAGCTACTCTCCCAGGCTGTTCTTTCCAACAGGGAGATCCTATGTGGTGAGGCAGGGCAAAAGGAGTGGTCCTATTAGCAGGCATGGAGCCAGAAACCTGACCGCCTCCCAGTAGGGAGAGAATAGTCTGCATCTGTTTAATTAGAGTACAATTTCCCTCCAGGGCAAGTTACTAAGGCGTGAACTACATTTTTATTTTACATCTTAGGAATGCTAATTGGCGCATGCTGATGTAAAAAAAAAAAGTCGAAGGCAGCCTAGGCAGCTATTTCTATATGCACATGGTTACTCAGGTGTAAAACCTGCAATGTTTATAAAGATCTGCCACTACCAGGGAATTATGAATGCAGTCATTTAATGAAAAAGTCACGTTAATTTGCCATTGCCTGTATGCCCAGTGTGTATCTGTGGTGTAAGAAATTAAAGTATTATTTGAGGGGTTAACTACCGACCTCAAGTAATAATCAAATTTCATATTCGGGACTGAAGTCAGTAAATAAACCGGTGCTCAACCCCATGGTAGATATGGCACATAGAAGACAGGCTTAACTTAGAGGCAATTTGTAAAGTATTAATGCCGTACCAAAGCATTATAAGTCAAAACACAATGGGAGAATCCCCCCAAACCAATTTAGAAAAATAGAATCAATTTTAATGAATAAAATGACACCAAATGTCAAAAAATCCAATAATGTGAACCAGCGATATTAATTTTTAAGTTTTCAATAAACATAGCACCAAAAAGTGTTAAGCACCCACCGCGGTCAGCTAGCCACGGTAGACCGGGACCTAGGCACGATTTAGCCCGATGGAGCGCGGCTCGGCTACCGAAACCAGGTTTGACCCATTTAAACGTTTTACATTTGAACTGAGTCTCTGAACTGGAAGTCCAGAATCTTCAGCAGACGGAGGCAGCAGGTTGTGACGGGGCAGGGCTCCATGAGGCCAGATAGCTGCTGGCTGAGGTCCAGGTGAGCTGTTAAATTTTGGCAGGAACGCTCAGAGCAGGGGAAATTAAAATTTCAAGCCCAAGGAATGTCCCCTGCTGGCTGGATACTTTTGACGCCTTAGCCCGTTGAACATTTCTTCATTTGCACTGGGTCACTTTTTTGGAGCTCGGATTCCTCCAGCTGTGTAAGGCTGGAAACTAGCTAAAGAGGTCTCAAAAAGGCCAGAAACCTTCTCTGTGAGGTTTCACTGAATCAGATTTGCTGCTGCATAAAGCTCTGAGCGGTGGAAACCTGAATCTTTACCCCAGCGGTAATGTACCTTTAGTTGGATCTGCTTGGCCTGTTTGTCCTGTGCCTCCGGATTTATTTGGAGCTAAAAAGTTTAAACTGGTCACATCGGCAGTTGCACAAAAGGCCTCTTGTAGTTTGTTGTCTCCCTTCACCTTGAGCAGGAACTCAGCCTTATGACCCTCTGAGCCCACTTCTTTGTATTTGGTAGGGAGAGCAGGTCCAGTCCTTCAGGGCTCTTCCTAGGTCTAAGACAGAAGGTTCAGTCCTCTTCTGACTCTCCACAGGCCCTGTAGTGTTCTGAAGAGAGCACTGTGGATGTCACATTTATGCTTTGCACTAACCTGTGGGTGGGAGTGACTCCTGGCCGTTCCCTAATCAATAGGGAAAAAGTTCCCAGAGGTAACCCTACCCACTTTGTAGAATTTCCTGTGTGCTCTACAGCAGATAATTTCACACAGCCCCTCTCAGCCTAAATCCAAGATGGGGGAACCCTTCTCCCCCTGTACAAAGTCTGTGTGCCCACCCCAGAGGTGTGGCCATGGAAATGAGCAAACACTTCTTTGTGGTCACAACCAGTTCGGCAAGCAGATCCCTCCCATTGTGATTGGACCCTGACTAACTGGGGGTACAAGGAAGAGGCTTGTTCAGGTGTTCTCTGACATCTGCCTGTGACAAGAGAGCCCCCCTTGAAGATAATTAAGTTCCTGGGCACTGGCCACGTGCACCGACAGGGACGTTTCAAAAACATGGGAGACCTCCATTACTGGTGTCTTCTCCAGAACCAAACAGCATAAAGCGTCCTACCGGTTTTTGGATCTGGGTTTCATTGTGGCTAAGCAACTGATGACTTGCCGCTGGAAAGTGGCTGAGCCTCCGTCGACAAAGGCCTGGTTCCTCTCTATTCTGAATTGGGCGAAGGTGGAAGTGGTCTCTCTGGTTCAAGAGGACATGATGGGATTGCGTACATTTCCTATCTCTGCTGCATGGAACTATGCTGTGCGTACTACAGGGGCTGTAGCTACCGGACGACCAAACAGACGTTCCCACAACAGATTCTTAGAGCGGTTTCTTTGGTTGGGTCATGACTTGCGCTTCAAATTACTGCATAGTCCGAGTCCCTCCCGCCCCCACACCGGACGGTCATTTCTACTCAATATTGAGATGTGCATCTATAGGATGGTTGTTGAGACCCCCTTTGGGTACTTCGGGATATGTATTCCCTCCCACACCTCTCTGCGGCCCCATTTCCCTTCACATCCCTTTCCCGATAGTTTATTCCCACGTTAGGGGTTCCTTTTATATACAATTGTTTGGTGTGCTAACTGGATCAATTTAAAGTGGTGGAGTGATAGAAGATTATTGTTTAGATCCAGTCTTATTGTATTATAATATGATGGTGTATTATGCTGAAAGGTGGGTGGAGGTCATATGATGGACAGGATATGTCATGTGTAAAGCTTAGACATGCAAACTTAACAGATGTCACTATACTAATGTACATATAATTTGTGGTTCGACATGTTATTTACCTACTGGCTTTGAATGGTGTTTTCTAAGATTATGTACCACTTTCTATCTATGTTCACAATGGCAAAATCTTTAACTAACAGATCAAACAAAAAAATTAAGTTCCTAGTCACTGCCCAAATGGTCATCCTGCCAGAGGAAAAGAAACACTGCCCACACTCAAGTTAATGCAAATTACCACAGAGGCTATAGTAAGGGAAAAGGTAACTTTCTATATGTATCTTTTCCTTAATATTTATTAAACATATGACTTCACCAATGAGTTGGGCCTTTAATCAATGTTACCATGAGTCCAAGAATGATATATCTAGCTTTTTCCTAGCTGATAATCGCATTATAAAATTTAATATTGCATACCAGTGTTTTCTTATGGAACAGCCACCCTGGCTTCAGTAAAAAAAGAACTTTTGGTGCCTTTTCACCAGAAGGACATGTTTACCATTACATTTCTACATGTCAATTTTTAAATATCATGCACCCTGTCTTAAGGGCAGCAAGGCCTGCATAGTGGTGTCTTATTAGTATTTAAAGGGAAAGTTTTGACCTGCTGAAAGGATTTATATTGACAGGTCGAATTGCAATATTTAAACTGCCGTAGTCCGGCTATAATGTTAGGCCTGAACCCATGTTCTACGCTGTCACTGTAGTGAATGTAACAATAGGTGCTGCAGTCCTCTAATTATATTTACCTTGCAAGCCCTTAGTACACTTTGTGCCATATATTGGGGGCATATAGGTAAGTTAAATATGCCAATTAGGAGTTTAGTAATTTAATTATGTGGAGAGGAAGAGCACAGGCACCCCACAACTGGTTAGCCTGGGTAAAGTGCATAGTGTTCTACAGGTAGCAAAAATAAATGAGAGCAAAAATCTGGGGGTACACCATGCAAAAAATTGTACATTGTTTCATATGGGATTAACACAATAGAATACCATTGCACCATTAAATAAGTGAAAAGTGGGAGAAATGGCCTTTTTTGCCAGTGCACATTTTAGAAGTACATCACCTTTGTACAGATGGTGTATGCTTTTGTGTACCAGACATGTTATTAGTATCTATTTTATGAACAATAAGTCCTTAGGTACAGAACATCAGGCACACCTGAAGTAAGTCTCACTCCTGCTTTTATCGTGCCCTTTTTTACCAGAGGCAGTCGTTTTAAAGAGGTTATGTGTGCTCGTGTATGTGGCAGAAGGATTTGGAGAACTCGTCTTGTTGATAATAGTTCCAAGAGGAATTATGTAGTTTTCATTATAACATTTTCAAAGATAGCCACAGGACTTTTAGTGTAACAGCAAAGTCAGCTATTGAAACTTAGTGGAAACTTCAAGGTAGAAGTGGGAAGGAAATAGGCAAGCAAGATGCGAGTAGCGGTGTACGTTTACTGTCAATGTCAATATGATTGAAAACAATGGGGTAGACCCAAATAATCAATAGGACCTGGGTAACAGTATATATGTAAAGAAGGTGGTCCTAGATATAAGTTTTAAACACGACTGGTGATGTGGATATTACTACTTCACAATCAACAAAGGATCAGACTAAATCTGAATATACAGACACATGGAGATGTATTATGTTGCTTAATTCAGCTCAAAAAATGCAAAAAATGCAGGAAACCCAACACAACAGTAATTCAACAAATGCTACTGCAGTTTATTTACAAATTCATAAAATTCAGCAAAAGGGGGAAATGAAAGAAAGGGAGTTGGTGCTCAAGTGAAGGAAAGTATAGGTATAGATTTGAAGGTGAAACGTCGACGATCCCCCCCGTTATTTCCTCAAAGCCTACACCTGCCCTTCCCTGTCCCCCTGTATAATATTGTATATAGATTGTAAATGGGTAGGCTTTACGTGTGCAATGTATAAATAACCTTTCTGTTGCACTTAATCACCTTCAAATCTATACCTATACTTTCCTTCACTTGAGCACCAACTCCCTTTCTTTCATTTCCCCCTTTTGCTAAATTTTATGAATTTGTAAATAAACTGCAGTAGCATTTGTTGAATTACTGTTGTGTTGGGTTTCCTGCATTTTTTGCATTTTTTGAGCTGAATTAAGCAACATAATACATCTCCATGTGTCTGTATATTCAGATTTAGTCTGATCCTTTGTTGATTGTGAAGTAGTAATATCCACATCACCAGTCGTGTTTAAAACTTATATCTAGGACCACCTTCTTTACATATAGTCAATGTCAATATGGGCAACACTCTCTAGGCGTCCCAGTCCTCCTTCTCCTGGAAAGCATATGGGAAAGTGAGGGCTAAGTCAGCTGATAGCTGCCCCTGAATCCTGTTTACAATTAAGATATTGGGGTTGCTGCTCTCTGTCCCGCATAGGGTGAGGGAGACATTTGTGTGGGGATGAAGAACCCACCCTGACAATAGGAATGTTGCGGTGGGAGTAGAAGGACACCTTATGTTCCTAGTCCTCTGGAAAGCTTGAAGAGATTCTCAGAGGAGGCTGTGGGAACAGAAACAAACCGCACCGGACTTTTGATCAGGCCAGGGTGATTGTATGAATGTGTGGAACATGGGCAGAACTTTTTTTCCTGGCTCCTGGACAAAGCTTTGAAACTGGGAACATGAAATGATGAAATGAATTTGTACTTGTAAAGTGCACTTATACCCCAACCGGGGTTTCCTGGCGATGTACGCATACCGCTGTGGAACACTTCCTGGCTTGTCCCTGTGAAATGTCCACTCCTGGGCACCTCCAAGGTGAAGCCAGGCATCCCAGCGCTGTTCGGGCTGTTGTGGAGATTAAGCAAGCTATTGCCCAGAGTTGCAGAGTGGGACCCATGATTAGAATAGGCACACAGGGGAGAATTATCAGGTCCGAGGAAATTGAGCCCAAGACCCGCAGAGGCGGGAATTGAACCCTGGTCTCGGGCCAGACCTCTGCATCAGGGTCTGCCGCTCTAACCATTGAGCCACACTTCTCCACTCAGCATGTCATCCCTTTAAACTTTAAAAACACAAAAAATTCAAGAGCACTTTTCTATTTGACGTGGTATCCTAAGAGAGCGTTAGAACCTAGAAGAAAGATGTTTTCATCTTTGCTTTTTTTAATCTCTGATGGTAATCGTGAAGACAAGGAGAGTTTACTGTACGTTGATGTGTATTACTGACTGTGGAAGCTGAGACACGGCGCTCTTGGGTCCATTAATGCTCTTCAATGCCTTGAACCATGAAGGCCCTTTACTCCCTGGGGCGCTTGATGCTCATTGCTGCCCTGGGCCACTGAGGTTCATTGCTGCAAGCCCATTGATGTTCTCATTGCCTGCGGTCAATATTTATATCTGCTACTGCCTGGGGCTGTCGATGGATGTTGCTGCCTGGGGCCAATAAGGCAGTTTAGTACTTGAGGTTATTGATGCTATATTGTATTGGGCTTCGATCCACAAATCGCAAATTTCACTAAAAAACGTTGATTAAAGTTTAGTAAAGTTTGAGAGGGGTGCAAAACTGACTAAAGGACACAATCTGGAAAACCCTCCACCATACAGTGCCAACGCTACAAGCATACACCCTCAGATAAGGACTATTTGATGATGTGGTAAGCAACATCACCAGCATGCAACCTAGGTATATAAATTGTGTCTTCAATATTACAAGGTTTCAGTAACTAACAGTGCTTTAAAGTCAAGGAAACATTGCATAATTACAGATTCACTGCACTTCATATCTGTGCGGACATAGTCACCAAATTATTGAAAATCTCCTACATTCGTCTGCATTGTCACTCACTCTCTTATTAACATTTGCGTTCGACCTTTCACACTTTATGGCTTCATAGCAAAGCTAGACGGTAAGATGATGTTATTAATTTACCAGGTGAATTTCCTATCTCTTTACGTTTCCATATACCTGCTTTCAAGAAAAACTTCAGTGAAAATTGGGTTATTAGTTGCGAAGGATTCAAATCCTTCACAAGTAGTAAATCCTCAATTGTCTTTTTATTGGTAACTAAGTACCCCATTGTAGCTCTTGACTCCATCAGGGTAACAAAACAGAGCAGTCCAAGCCTACTCAGCGGCGGTGGTGTGGGCTAGCAATCCCAAATCACTGACACACAACAACAGTAACACTCAATAAATTATTGCTCAGTCAGTGCGTTTTCTTTTAAAAAGAAAAAAGCACTTGTATCAGACATACACGCACACCTCCTACTAAATACTATTAACTAATTTAAAGCTAAGCGCAAAAGTTGGATGGAACTATGTTTGGTGGCACTCTCATATCACATTGCACACCGAGTGGGGTTTGAACTACATAATTACAGTACACCACAACTATACCAGATGGAGCATCACATTATAAGTGGGGTCCTCGTTATATCTAAGACCTGCCTACTGGCTTTCTTGGGGTGTGATCACACAAATGTAACACCATTGGAATTAATGGGGACAATGCCAGTATTCAAAAACATTTTTATAAATGTAAACATTGCACTGTCTGCTACCAGTATTGTCAATAAAGCATTTTTTAAATTAAAAACGTTAGAGTATTTCTTCATACTCAACAGGCCACACAATGCAGCCATAGGACAACTGCAATGGGTCCCCACACTCCTGAGCTCAAAAGCTCAAGCTCTAGAGTGCCTTCAAAGAATGATAAGCCTTTCCCGGGGGCAGCGGCGTCCGGCACAGGTAAGCGCGGCGGGCGGGGCAGGGCGCGGCATGGGGGAAGTTGACAGATGACTGAATAGGTATTATTTATTTAATCATACCTATTCCATCATCTGTCAACTTACTCCCCCCTCCCACCCGCTTCACTGCTTCACCGCATTTACTTGTGCCGGTCGCCGCTGCGGGGGGTCAAGGATTTAATGACCCTGGAGATTTAGGATGAATTGTGAGCATTTTCTGGTGGCGGTTGCTCTGCCCTCCATACAGCCCCCAATTAAACTATAAAACTCATTGGAGGTGTTCTTGCTCAGTCTGGTTCAACACAAGCAAAACAAAATATGCAACTATCCCTTGCCGGACATTATGGGATGCTCCTCACCTGCCTCTATGAATCATTTATCAGTGGGCAAAAGGAAGTGGGCTCTTTTATGCTTGCGCCTTGCACTGCAACACTTTTCTCTGTTTTGGGTGCCCCAGTCCAACCTGGGGTATTCGCAGAACATCAAGTCCCATGCTGCTATAGCCTGCTCCCCACACTTGCGCATCTTTGGTGCGGTGTGTGGGAGCTGCCATCTTTGTTTCTACTCCTGCCACAGCGGGAACAGCTAGTCTTTTGCTCCTGTCTGCTGACGGGAACTAGAAATTGTCCACTGCCAGTGCTGGCCATGGGCAGTTAAGAAGGAAGTCAGTGCACTCATCATCCCCAGACACAGGCATGGGGTGGGTTACAAATCTATCTAGGCTTCTCTTCTTGGTCCCAGTAGATGGGGTCACTGCCACCTAACATTCATACACTGGCCCCCGGGGAGTTGGAGGGGGAATGGAGGCATTAAGCATTCAGGGGCCCCATTGCACGCCTCCTCCCCCAGGAAAGGGAAAATGTATCATTGCTCCAACCTCCTTGAGCCCTGGCCCTCCTGAAGGGATTTCAAAGGTTCGGGTTGAGTGCCATGTGCTTGGTTATCTTCCTGTGTTGTTTAGAACACTTTGAAAAGGTACACTCCGACGCCGTAGGGCCAATTTTGAAGATCTTTGGGTTGTTTCACTCCTGGTGTCCAGCCCTGGCCATGAGTAGTATTTCCTTCCGGCCTCCTGGCGTCCAAAGGGATGCTTTTCATGTGCAGATGCATTTTTTAGCTCCCTACGCCAGATATGTCCTTTGCTTGGCTCCTGGTGCTAAATCTCCTGTTGGTGGGCAGGGCCGTCTTAACAACATTATAGGCCCCCAGGCAAGCAGTGCACTGGTCCCCGCCTACACAACCACTCAAAGGAATAAAAATGTTTAACGGAAAATTTGTGTTAAATTCTGGGCTGTATGGACTCCCTATGCTCTTGGGGCCCTGGGAACTGCCCAGCGTGCCCATGCGTTAAGACGTCACTGCTGATGGGGACATCTTGCGCAGTGCCTTCACAACCAGCCAGCAAAATACACTCCCACTTGCACTCCCCCAGTCCTACACCCTCCTGACTTCTCTTTTTTAGGTCGAGCAGACCTAACCCTCAATGCGTGAGCAGTGAGGTGTCTGCTTCAGACCTATTGTGGCCCGTATTTAGGAATGTGGACAGCTACCAGACGCGCGCTTTGACGAGGTCAGATTTCACCTCGGGAGCGAGCGTCTGATAGCTGCGCATGCGCAAAGCCCTTGCTCACACACAGGCAGCCCCCACCCCTCTGCATGCACGCACACACACAGGCGCGCGCATGCACACGCAGGCATACAGCACCCATACAGGCACACATACAGGCACACTATCCCCTACCTCGCATTCTCTCTCAATCACACAGTCACGCATGCGCACACATGTTCCCTCGCGCACACACGCACACACGCGCGCACACACTCCCCTTCTCCCCTCCCCCCCCACGCATACACACAGGCACGCACGCACTTTACATCAGCCCTGGGCCCCACTCACCAACTGCGCTCTACCGGCGGGGCTCCTCACGGCGCGTCTCCATCTAAATCGGGGCTCCCTCAGGTCAGAGGAGCCCCGGTAACAGGCGCCACACTCCTCCTTCTCCCCGGCCCCCTCCTGGGGACCCGGGCTACACCGGACGGCAGGGCGCTCCATGCGCCGGCAGCTCGCGGACCTCGGGAGGCGGGACTTCCGGTCGGCCGCGAGCGGATTGGCCGGCCGGCCAAGAGCTTCCGGGTCCGTGTGCAATGGCGGTCACGAGGCATCTGTGGTTAAGGACGTTGAATTATTACTGTCCTGAAGTGTATGCCGTTGATCTTCCTAAACAATGCCGCTTTGAAGATCCGGAATGTCGCTGCCTGACAGGTCGGTTTGCCGGATTGCGTGACTTTATCATTAAAAACAATGTCCTTTCAGTTCCAAAGTGCCCGGGTAAAGAGCTGGCCGACACGAGGCACCGTCCGTCATCTTCAAAGCAGATGTGTGCGTTTGATTCCACTGAAGGTTCCAAGCCACAAACAAGTGTTTCTTTTGTCAGTGCATTTTTCATTGGTTTGATTTATTACTCCGCACACCCTTGTTTTTCTATGTACAGCTATGTTTGAATAGCAGTTCGCTTAAGTTTCCTAAATTCACACAGTCGGGACAATGTCGAGCAGGGAGAATGCATTTAATGCAAGACATTGCAATACTATTAAGGATGGAACATTGACATAGAAGGGCTATAGTTCCATATAGGTGTGCATTTAAAAACAAGGTAACGTGAAAATAATATAATATCCGTACAAAGGTAAACCTTTGTATTTTTTTTCGTTTTTTGTCTTTTTGTATCTTTCTGTTTTTTTTCTAAAACTAATTGTACTAATATAGAAGGCAATTGCTGTTTCAATAATGCATGTACATCATTTACGTGGCGTCATAAAATGTAGATTCGTTTCATGAACTGGTAATCGGGTGAGGGATCAGTCCAGCCATAATGGGTATATGAAAATATAAGTCCCTCAAGTTGTGTCTGCAAAAGGGTATAGAGTGTAGAACAGTCATTTAACATTTTAACTTCTATTGATCCCCACTTAATCAATACTGGGATCCGTGAGCAGGAGTCGTGAGCCCCCGAACGTCCATTGACAACAGGTTGAGAACCGCTGGTGTAGAATGTTACCATTGTGTTTGCAGGGCCTAAAACATTTTGTATTGTATCATGGCCCTACACGTTGCCTTTTTTTTAAAAGTGCATGCAGTATATAGATGGCAAGGGTATAACAATTAACAGGGTTATGTTTTCAATCAAAGATTTTTTATATATAGCATATTTTTTTAACAATATTAGTTTCTACTTATTCAAATATGTAGTTATGAAATTATTTTATATCAGAGCTGAATTAAGTAGTACTGGAGTACTGAAGATCCAAAAGTACTTAATTGGACGAAAAGGAGAGGGATTAACATAAAGCGCCTTTTAGTGTAGCCTGCTGAACGAATTTCAGCTGATATTCTCTCAATTAGCTAGTAGTTCTCTGTAAAAGGTGGGCAATGATCGAGCATGTGAAGTCTTCATTCAAGGTTACTCATTCCTCGTTGCACTTCTCAAGTTGGGATGAAATCCTGATTTGGTTGGTAACAGTAAGTGGAGTTGAAATAAGTTTACAATTTTGTGAGCATAGCTGCACCTTTTGGGATTTTCACTGGACACTTTTCGCCCGTAAAAAGCAGGCCCAATTTATCTGGGGGGAGAAGTGCTTAAAATGTGGGAAGAAACTAAGGGAATCTGTCTGCAAATTCTAATGGCTTTGCCTATTTCTCCATTTGCACTTTACCCTATGGCCAAGCTCGTCCTCCATCTCCTCCTCACAGCGCTTCAAAGCCAAAAGACAGCAGGGGTTGAGACCAACGTCGGCTGGCAGCATGCTGTGTGTGAGCGTTTCCCTCGCCCTTCTCAGCCTGGGACTTGTTGTTTAAATGTAAATCATTCCATATCAAGCCGTGTGCTTTCAGCCTGCAGGCGGCTGCACCGCTCTGCGACCAGACGTTTGAAGCACATGTTTTGGGCCAAGCAGTACCACGTCACATTTAAACACAGCCATGTGTATTGGAAATGGTGCGTCATTCATGCTGAAGTAACCAGGCCCTTCCACACATTGGACACTGTGCTGCCTCACACACACTGCGCTGCCTCACACACACTGCGCTGCATCACACACACTGCGCTGCCTCACATACACACTGCGCTGCCTCACATACACACTGCCCTCCCTCACACACACTGTGGTGCCTCACACACACTGCGCTGCCTCACACACACACTGCGCCGCCTCACACACACACTGCGCCACCTCACACACACACACTGCGCCGCCTCACACACACACACTGCGCCGCCTCACACACAATGCACCGCCTCACACACACACTGCGCTGCCTCACACACACACACACTGCGCTGCCTCACACGCACTGCGCTGCCTCACACACACTGTGCTGCCTCACACACTGTGCTGCCTCACACACACACACTGCCCTCCCTCCCTCACACACACACACCACGCTGCCTCACACACACACACCACGCTGCCTCACACACACCACGCTGCCTCACACACACACACTGCGCTGCCTCACACACACACACACACACACACTGCACTGCCTCACACACACACACTGCGCTGCCTCACACACACACACTGCGCTGCCTCACACACACTGCGCTGCCTCACACACACACACACACTGCGCTGCCTCACAAACACAGTACGTAGTCACACACTGCTGTGTCACTCACACTGTCCTATCACACACACTGCGCTGTGACACACACACTGCCCTGTGACACACACACTGCACTACCTCACACACACACACTACGCTGCATTACGCACACACTGCCCTGCTACACACTGCGCTGCTTCACACACACTGCGCTGCTACACACTCTGCTGCTTCACACACACTGCGCTGCCTCACACACACTGCGCTGTCTCACACACACTGCGCTGCCTCACACACACTGCGCTGCCTCACACACACTGCGCTGCCTCACACACACTGCACTGCCTCACACACACTGCGCTGCCTCACATACACTGCACTGCCTCACACGCACACACTGCGCAGCCTCACACACACACTGTGCAGCCTCACACACACACACAAACACACACTGCGCTGCCTCACACGCACACTACGTAGGCACACACTGCTGTGTGTCACTCACACTGTCCTATCACACACACTACACTGTTACACGCAAACTGCACTGTGAGACACACACTGCACTGCCTCTCACACACACTGTGCTGCATCACACACACTGCCCTGTTACACGCTACACTGCCTCACACGCACTGCGCTGCCTCTCACACACAGTGCGCTGCCTCACACACACACTGCGCTGCTTCACACACACACTGCGCTGCCACACACACACTGCGTTGCCACACACACTGCGCTGCCTCACACACACACTGCGCTGCCTCACACACACACTGCGCTGCCTCACACACACACACTGCGCTGCCTCACACACACACACTGCGCTGCCTCACACACACACCCTGCGCTGCCTCACACACACACCCTGCGCTGCCTCACACACACACTGCGCTGCCTCACTAAATATCAATACATCTAAGTCACGTAAATACAACACATACTGCATTACAAATGCTATAGGTGTCACATTTGCGAAAGTTAAAACTATTGGCATTGTAAACAACAAAGCTATTAAGTTTGCTATTTTCAAAACTAACACATAAATAAAAAATGTGTCATTTACAATACCAATAGCTCAAACTTTCCTAATGGGAGACCTATTGCATTGCAAATGCTTGTTTTAATATAGTTCCTTAATATTTTTCATCACGCTAACCAAAGTTTACAGTACCATTGCTAGATGTTATGAATGAGCTGGATATTCGCATCATGTGTGTATGGGTTAGCTATACGCGTTTTAAGCATGAGCTGGGATATCGCATGGCATTAACATTAAGACTTTTTGAAGAACCAAAATTTAACCAAAAACTGTAAACCATCTTTGTAGTAATCCCGTCCAATAGCATATATCTCTCTTCTTGTCTTATCAGGACATTCATCGCACATGTCAATCTTAATTTTGTTCTATAAACAACCTGTTAATGTGAACCCAGTCACCTTGAGATACCAACCCACCACTCCCACTGGCGGTCTCAATACGTGTTACTGCATATGATCAAGGAATCTGGTGGCATCCCGGGCCTCGCTGTGTAATAAGTGGGTTGCTATCTACATTTTATCAGGGGATAGGTGTGGAGTGATCAACTTATATTCATTGGGCCTCTTGTCTGATTTATTTTGTAATGCTAATAATAATGTTTCCCGTTTGGTAATGGAGGTTTCTTGTTTGCGTGTATGTATGTGTTAAAACGTTTATCTCCGCAGTACTCCATTTAATCAGGACGCAAAGCCAGTGCAACATCGGTGGAGGCGTAGATGCTTTCAAATGCATCACTGCTGCCCTTTTCCCAAGGAACAAGGCCAAATCTATGAATATAGTGTCGTATATTTGCACTTTGCACAGTCGCACTTTATTTAATGCTGCTATTTTTTAATTATATGAGCTACAGTAATCTGCCTCTTGGATGTTCCGCAGGAAATCTTGTATTTCGCACCTTAATCTAACGGTTTTTTAAACAGGAACTATGCACTTTACAAAACTAGCACCTTAGACAATGCTGCTAATTGCTCTAGTAAACTGCTCTGTAGCTGATGCTATGAGAATTTGTGCACTATGTATATATTGCTGCTATCTTAAAGGTGATCTCTGCACATGGGCACTTTATTCGGATGTTGCTTTAGAAATATACCTGAAAGCTGGTGATGCCCTCGGAAATAATGCACTTTTGCACTTTGTCATGCAAATATTACTGCTGCTGTCAATGAAATGGAAAACATAACAACGTTTTTATCTTACTTTTAATGTGATTTTTATTATCTTGACCATGTACGTGATTATGTATGTACTTCTATGGATAACGAAATATCCGAATAAAGATTATTGACTTGACTTGACTTGACTTGACTCGAATATAGACGTATGTTTGGTCTTCATTGGTCTAGTGAACTGCCTCAATAGACACACCACCATAGTGGTGGGTAGCAAGCATCCAGTAAATTCTATATGCAGTTCAAATAAGGTTGTCCAGTAAGTACTTGCGTGGGAGCAATCCCACGCAAGTATTTACTGCCATTGCAGTCTGGCATCTGGCGCATTCCGATGGAAGGTCAGGATATATATTGGTGAGTCGTGCCGGGGACAAGTAGGTGCATTGCAGATAGTTGAGTTGTGTGTACCTTATGTTGTATCCCATGTCTCACTATTGTAGTCAGAGTCACATCCCAACACATGTAACCTGGAGCAAACTTAATAGTGCTTCGCATGTCAGGAACTGGCCCCTATGTAAGCAATATTCTTCCACTAGGTTGTCGAATGTGAAAAGCTTACTGTCAGTGTTTGTCACTTATCATGGTGTTCGCAATTTGGCGCCACGCTTGCGTGGCATGATTGTCAGCTACTGTAGCTAGCTTTGGTGTTACCCACAGTGGATGGTCCAGAGAGTACACATCATCCGTTCCCAGTCTCCTGGAATAGGCACCCCAGCAGGCTTTATTAACTTGCAGTACCCGAAGATAGGGTTTCCTGGGTCTAACCCTGGTGTATAACACACTCAAAAAAAGTCCCCTCCCCAGTATGCGTCTTATGTTGTTCAGGGTCTGTCTCTAGCAGGAGGCTCCTCACCAGCCACACTAGATGGGTGGCTCTATAGTAGGTCTCCCAGTTCGGTACTTCTATTCCACCCCAATGAAAGAGGAGCATTGCTTTGTGTATTGCTAGGCTCCTAGGCTGATCCCCCATATCAAGTCTGAGAATAAAGATCCCACCTTCAAGAAAAAGGAGCTTGGCAAGCTCAGGGGTAAGGTTATAATAAAATAAAAGAGATGTGGGAGGACAATCATTAATGTGGTAGCCTCTCGTCCAATATGGAAAGTGGCAGATGGCACCAAAACAGAAGATTGCCCTTGCTCTCCCTCAAGTCTACATCCTTGAAAGTGGTGGACTCACACTTCAGTGAGTCTCCAAGATATGGCGGGGCAGACCGACGAGGGCAGTGTCTTCAATGGGAACATACTGTCCTTCTCCCAATTATCCTTGAGTCCAGACACTCCCCAAATTCGCCCAATATAAGTTCAAGTTAGGATAAATCATGCTCTGGGTCTCTCAGAAACAATAACTAATCATGTGCATACTATGCCAACGCATGGTGCCTGACTCCCAATGTAATTCCCCATTTTTGGCCCTTGATTCACAGTAACTAAGCTAAAGGTTCCCAGACCAAAACAAATAATATAGAGGATAGGTGGCATCCCTGAACTATGCCCCTTTGCAGTTGCCAATTTTCCAGAATACCCTGCCAGTTTGTACCCTAGCTAGGGGTTCTAAGTATAATAGGCATATCCACTCCAAAAGACTACTCCTGATCCCCATGTCTGTTTTCACTTCGAACAGGTATGGCCACAGGAGAGAGAATATAGAATCTGCAGCTGTCCAGTATTGGGTGCAGATATGATGGCTATTGATACTAACATCCCATCTCGTGCCCCATCCAAGATTTTGAATCTGCCTTCAGGGTCTATAGTTGTCCGGTGTATTGTGAGAGGTCCACCGGCGCCACCCATATCACTGTGCCCCTCGCAAAGACAGAGAACATCATCCCATGTGGTTGACTCCTCCATCGTCTCTCCAGTTTACCCAATTCTGAGGCTTCCATATGTTTCTCCTGCAAGCAAGTGACGTACAAGATATACACCTTATGTTGTTTTGCCAGGGAACCCAACCACCTTACATGTCAAATGCTAAAATTAGATCTATGAATCATAGGAAGGTTTCAGGGAGGGGGGGGGGCGTAGCCTGGCTATCTTTGTGTGTATGCTGAATGAAATTGGGACGCAGAATGCTGTGGTTGTGTTTCATGATTCAGGCTGCGAGAGTAACATAGTGTTAGAATATGGATGTTTCCCTGTGCCCTAGTCGACGTCAAACAACAAAAACGAAAGCAAAAGTGACATCGTAGCCATAGTCCATGGATACGAGCATTTTTGCAGCGTTCTGCAGGGGATGATCTTGCAGTTGTGTGTAATGATGCTAACTTTCCACTGTCATACTAACAATGGTCGTACCCCCCAGTTCGTGGTCAGCAATGTCTCACTTCAGGTAGTTCACTGCAGCTCCTCCACAGAGCAGTCCAGATAAGTTAAGATCAACTCATTTGCCAACCTGGGAGTGAGTGGAGTCCTGTTGTGGGTGATGCCTGTCCATCTGAGAACATTTGATTGATTCACCCGCGGTTGCCTCTTTACCAATGGATCCAGATGGACACACAGTTCCCTCCTCATTCGTATATCTAAGATCAGGGAGGTCCTCTCAGCTTCTGATCATTCGTACTTGTTGGCCCCCTGAGGGAAATCTTGGCTTGTGTCATTTAGATTATCGTTCTCTCTTGGCATCAGTCTTGGATGTATGCGGATGGGAGACATCATGGCCGTTCTGGTCCAGCTGTATCCAATCCTGGTTGGGGGCAGCAAAGGAAAGCAGTTTATTATTAGATGTGATTCTCAGCTTCTTTGGGTAAAGTAGGCCATAAGGTATCCGCAAACTCTAGCTGTTTCTTGGCCACCATGAAACTGTGCCTCTTCTGATGTACTAGCGTTATATGGTCAGTGAAAGTGTGCACTTTGAGGCCTTCTTTGTCTTATGGGCCATAGGTACAGGCCATTTGCATGATGTAATTTTGGTGACAATAGTTTAATAACCTCACCAACCTCGGTCGCAGGTTAGTGCCTTGTTGGAGCGGCCTGGCCGGCAGTCTGTTTGCTCTTTCGTCTGTAAAGAATTTGCACTGAGTGTTCATAAGTACCGTTATATGCAAGCCAATTCCGCAGAAGTTTCCTCTGTCTGTTCTGGTAGGCCCACCACTCTGATATTATTGTGGCAGGACAACCCTTCTTCACCTTCCACTCCCTCCTGCAGAGTCTGTATGTCACAGCATATTTTGTTCACTTGGAGTTATAATGCAGATACTGTCCCTCTCATAGTAACAAGGGGGAACTCCTTTTCGTCCACCTTGTTGTAGAGTTTTAAATGGTCTGCCCATAGCAAGCTCACATCAATGGCAGTTGCACAGATTTTCTGTTCCAGGGCCGCACAGCAGTCTTGAATGGCCTGTTGTATAATTTCTGATCAGTCTGTGGTGGCAGTTTCTCCATGGGCGCTCGTCACTGTTGATTCAGAAGCCTCAGCCCCTTCAAATTTGTCATAATCCTGGGGGCTTTCCCTTGCACCCCCATTGCAGGCAGCCTTGTGGTAAGGTTTACCCATGCTTTATATCCATGGGCCATGCCCACATTCAAGGGATCCTGTATTGCCCATGTCATCTATAGCTTCTCAGAGGCAGCTGCCCTGTGTCAATGGAGTGTGTTGTGCTGCAAGGCTTCTCCTCCCATGGCGAGGTCAAATGGGCAGTCATCTATGCCCTGGTATCACATAGGCTCGATAAGTAGATTGCGATTGCAGGAGAAATGGGGAGTCCCCGGGTAAACTCGGCTGTCCAGTTGTGTAGACCTGCCTCAGCTCCCCTCAGAGGCAGGTGTCTTCGGGTCACCTCTAGTGCGTCTTGGTAATAGCTAGGGAGGAGAAGTTCAGGCCCCAGGGGGGATCACTCACTCTGCAGTGTAGCAGGCACTTTCCTAATCTCCTCCAGGCCCTGAATGCACCACACAGTTGTCTCAATCTGCTCTGTTTTTCCAGGAACTCTGTGCCGTCAAGCTCATTTAGCATTGTTGCACCCTTCACATACCTCCCATGGGCCTTGGCCAGTTAGTGCAGCATTCAGGCCTCCCATGTGTCGTTGTTGCCCTGTGGCTTCCGTCTCCTGCTCCCCGTGGGCACTGTGTAGGCAATCGGCCAAGCTCTACACTCAGGGCCCACCTTAGCACCGCAAGCATTTCCATCAACGTGGCCTCCGCTCCTCCTTATGGCTTTCTCTTGTGCAAGGCATTCCTAACAGCCGATTTTGGGACAGAGGGTCCCTCGATTAATCAAAGGGCAGTGTACTCATGGAAGAGGACAGATTTTGTTCTGGTGCAGAAAAATGAGTGCAGGATAAATAAAGTGGATTGAGCGCACGTCTCTTACGCGTCTGCCATTTTGCTTTGCCAAGCTATTCGCACACCTACGCTCACACGTATCCGCCTCTCCTATTTTTGTTGTGCCGAGATCCCCAACCTGACTGCGGAGATCTACACACATGGGAGAGGTTTAAAGAGAAGTAAGAAGAGCTTAAGGGAGGGATTGTTACCCTCCCGCCAAAGAGTAAACCCATTCCTAGTAACAAATTCCACTTCTGTTGTTACTGCAGTCAAAAAGAACCCAAAAGTGGTGTAAATATACTGTAGCTCAGACCTGCAGTAAGTCTAGCACTACACATGGCCAACCACTGGTACTGCAACAACCTGTCATGGAAAATGTTTAAAATATTTGTAGTTAAAAAATAAATATAATCTTATTTTAAATTATTTAAATATTTCTTTAATTTAAAAATAAATGTCACTTTTTTCAAAGTAGATTTTTAAATAAATCTTTAAAAAAATTACATTGAATATATTTAAATTAGATAAATATATCATTTTAATATTCAGTTAATGGTGTAGCAGTTTTTGTTTTGTTCTACATTACATTCTTTACATTAATATTTAAGATAAAAATATTTTGAATATTTTTGTTTAAGTTTAATGGACTTTGTAACTTTTACCTATAATTTACCAATGGGGGGATCGCTGCTCTGGTGGTGGAGGTCTCCACCTACATGCGCAAAGTTGCAAGTTGAAACAACACTGTAGCTCAGACCTGCAGTAAGTCTAGCACTACACATGGCCAACCACTGGTACTGCAACAACCTGTCATGGAAAATGTTTAAAATATTTTTAGTTAAAAAATAAATATAATCTTATTTTAAAATATTTAAATATTTCTTTAATTTAAAAAGAAATGTCACTTTTTTCAAAGTAGGTTTTTAAATAAATCTTTAAAAAAATTACATTGAATATATTTAAATTAGATAAATATATCATTTTAATATTCAGTTAATGGTGTAGCAGTTTTTGTTTTGTTCTACATTACATTCTTTACATTAATATTTAAGATAAAAATATTTTGAATATTTTTGTTTAAGTTTAATGGACTTTGTAACTTTTACCTATAATTTACCAATGGGGGGATCGCTGCTCTGGTGGTGGAGGTCTCCACCTACATGCGCAAAGTTGCAAGTTGAAACAACACTAGTAAATTAGGCACCATGCGCTGTGTAGGAAATTGGGTTACTGGTTGAGGGGGTTGGAACCCTACTCAAAGACCAACCACAATTTTTGTCAGGGTGAAACACAAGCAAACTCCAAATTAACCTGTGCTCAACCCTCTAGCAGCTTGGCACAAAAGCAGTCAAGCTTAACTTTGAAGCGATGTGTAAAGTATTCATGCAGCCAACAAACTGAAATACAATGAAAATATAACACAAGAAAAATCTCTCAGCAATTTAGAAATATAGACTAAAATGTAATCCATTATTTGACACCAGAACGTCAAAAATCCATTTAATAGAACTGGAGATATGCAATTTTAAAGATTTAAGTAGAAATAGTGCTTAAAAGCACAGTGTACCAAGTGCGGTTATCTGGTCACGCTGGACCGGGACAAAGTTAGACGTTCAGGCCAACTGTGATGGAGCTTGGCTGGATACAGCGGGCAGGTTTGGCCTGCTGAACAAAGCACCTTAAATCCTGGTTCAAAGGCGTTGTGCGATTGTATATGAAGGATGCATCGCGCAGTAGCGGTTCTAATGAAGTGGATGCACTGTGCAGGGATGGATCCAAGGAGCTGCGGGGCTGCAATGCGAGGCCCTGCATCAAGGATGCATTGCGCAGTGGTGATTCTGTGGAGCTGTGAGGTCCTGTGCTGGAGATACGTCATGCAGCGGTGGTTCCAATGCGGAGCTGAGATGAGATGCCTTGCACTGTGTCAGTTCGGCTAAAAGACCACTGCTAGTCTGGCAGAGCACCTTCAGGCCAACTTCCGCGGGTCCAGGACCGTGGTGGCGCCACCTGGGGGTCAGGTAGGATCCAGGTGGTTGGAGCCTTTTCTGTCCCTGAGGAGGATCTGATCAGGAGGCCAGTCAACTAGCCCTTGGTGTCACTCTCGTGGTCCTGAGTTCAAGTTTCAGGTTCAGTCCATCTCACTCAGGTAGCAGGGCAGTAAAGTAGCATTCATTATTTCAGCAGAGCAGCACAACAGTCCTTCTGAGTATTCCAGAGGTGTATTGAAGAGCTAGGTTTGAGGGTCCACTATTTATACCTGGAGCTCACTTTGAAGTGGTAGAATCTTCTAGAGTCCTCTCCCTACAGAGGTGTCTGGAATTTCCTACCTCCCTGCACTGGCCCCAGCTTGTCTGTGGGGCACAAAAGACTAGTGTGAAACCCTCTGTAATTGTGCTGAGGCAGAGTCTTTGTGATGAGCAAGTGTGGTAGGTGATAGTTTTGCCCCCATCAAGTCAGAAATGGCCCATCCTGCCAACACCAATTCCCCCTTTTTTCTCACTGTCTGGGGGTAATACATAATAAACAAATGCCAGCTACACCAAGGCATGTGACCCAGGATGCATCTGCATGCAACAAAGGGTTAGAACAAGAAAATGCCAATTTTCTAAGAGTGGCATTTTCAGAATTGTGACTTAAAATCCAACTTTACCATTAAAGAGGGTTCTACATTTCAATTCTTTAGACAACATACTCAATATTCATAACTCCTTCCATTTGGAAGTTAGCACTTATTAAATGTAATACGCTAACTCAATGTTTTCTTGTAAGAGTGGTAGATCTTAAAGTAGTGAAAAGCAAATTTGTGAGTTTTTCACTGCCAATACATGTAAAACTTAAAAGTACATGTCTAACTTTAAGTTACAGTACACCCTGCCCTATGGCCTGCTTATTGCCTACCGTAGGGGTGACATATATGTACTAAAAAGGAAGGTTTAGGCCTTTCAAAAGCTTTATTTTGCTAGTTAGAAATGGCAGTTTAAAACTGAAGAGACAGGCCTGAGAACGGTTTAAAAGGCTACTTACATGGGTGGCACAATCTTTGCTGCAGGCCCACTAGTAGCAGTTACTTTATAGGCCCTGGGTACATGTAGAACAACTTTACTATGGACTTACAAGTAAATTAAATGTGCCAATTGGGTGCAAGCCAATTTCACCATGTTTAAGGGAGAAAGCATAAGTACTTTAGCACTGGTTAGCAGTGGTAATGTGCAGAGAGACCTAAAAAATAACAAAATGGGTTCAGAAGACAAGAGGGTGAGGGCAAAACATTTGGTGGTGACCCTGTAGAGAGGTTCAAGTCTAACACCCTGGTTCCATGGGGTGTAGATATGTAAGTCTATACTTTTCAATACATTTACACTCATAAATGGTGAATAGATAAAAGTAGTAAATTTACTATAAAGTGTAAGACTTAACAAACAGGTCTAGTTTTTCTCGCATGTTGTGACGATTCACAAACTGCCATTTGTAATATGTTTAGTAGTACTACAATAGTACTACTAAGGTACTACAAAATGCCATTCACTGACCGAATTGTGATGGCTTACGCCTCCACCTCCAGGGATGGACTAGCCTATAAGGCAATCACGCCGTTTCCCTCTGGCTGGTCTGACAGTTCAATGTCTGCAATGGTTTTTGGCTGTTTTTGGACTTATTTTATGTCCTGCTGGGTCGGATTGTACTGTTGATTGCCATGATATTAATTCAAACATTGTCTGTAGCAAGCACAAATCCATGCAGTCTTTAATACCCTACAAAACGCTTACACAGCGTTTCTTTACCAACACAAAACATTCCCAATTTGTAAACATGCACTACTTCTTTAACACCTTAAGTGCTGCCGTCGGCCAACGGTCGTCGCGAGCACTACCTCCCCAGTGCTGCGCACGACCGTTGGCCGACAGGCCAGCATTCGTTCGTCGAACGTTCAGCACTGGGCGCTGAACGTTCGACGCTCTTAAGGTGTTAACTATGTAATTCTCTAGTAGGGATCCACTTTATTTTAGTGTCTGGGCCTATTTTCTGTCCTAGTCCAATCTTGTCTGCCTCTCCTGTCATTTGGGAATGGGCATCTCTCAAGGAAGTGACCCGACTAGGGCCACCCGGGTCACCACTGACCACCTCTCAGCCTTCCATACCAAATGAAGAGTCAGAGAAAACAGTGGAGAATATACACCAATAATAATTTATTGTACATGCTCAGAGCGCGGCCCAATCTGCACAGTCTCAAGAGAGTGTTACAGAGGGAACTGAGAAACTGTAAGGATAAAGATACATTATATGCATTGCATGGTCAACTAATAACACGCCCACAGTGGAATTTTCAAAACAGATGTGGATGAACGGCGTAAAGACAAAAAAAAAACTATACTCTTGTATCTTGCACAACTCAGAACATTTTCAAGGCTGTTCCACCCTGTGCTGTGATTAAACTTCCAGACAGTTGGGAGAGGGCCTTTACTGAGAGGGAAAGTTATGCACTGGCACTAACAGTTCTTTGTTGCAGAAACGAAATTTAGCAAGGAGCATTTCTCGGAATCCAGTAGGATTAGTTTCGAACAGCAGGAAAATGCAGGGCCGGACTGGGAACCACAACCGGCCCTGGCAAAGTGCTCGGGTTTGCCCGGTGCTGGCTATGGCCAGTCCGGGCCTGGGAAAATGGTGTCTAAAGGAAAATGTCGTAGTGAATGCTAACTTATACAGGGCATTAAAATGCATCAGCAAGCATAATCATAATCTTACATCTCCACCCCCAACTGAGGTGATCTCAGCACACATAGCTATACGTTTTAGTAGTATATGTGGGAGGGATGGGGTAGTTGCTGGAAAATTAGGAGTATTTATGTATAAATGGGAGGGGGTTGACAAGGAATATGGAGGGGTTAAGGAAGGGTAGAGAGCAGTTTAGGGAGGGACATGCACCCACCCATAAAAGAGTAAGCCCATTGCTATTCACAAACTGAAATTCTTTAGTTACTATAGACCTAGAACAGTCATAAATGTACTGCACCTCAGAGCAGAAGTCCTGCATCGCAAATGGCTAACCACTGGTACTGCCATATGAACTGTTAAATTAAATGTGCTTATTTTAACTTTCTAAAAATATCAATCAATTTACTTTAGTGTTAAAAAAGATATAAATAAAAAAATATATATCTGTTTAAAATAAAATATATTATTGAACTTTAAAAAAATTAAAACATTATTGTAACTTTAATAAAAAGTAATTATATTATTTTAAAGTAGTTCTGTAAATAAAATTAAACATGTTTTACTACATAATAAATATAAATGATATACTTTAGGATGGGATTTTTGTATCTATAATTATATATCTAATTACAAATTAATTAAGATAGTAATACTGAAGCATTTTTTTAAATGTTGTTCTACAATTTAAATAACTATTTTGTATTAATGTACATTAATATTAAAATATTTGGATTTTTTTTAAGCTTAATAAACTTGTAAACATTTACTTTTTACACTCATCAAGCCAAAAGTAGTAAAGTTACTCAAAAGTGTAAGAGTAAACTTACATGTGTAGATTTACACTTGAGTAAGTTTACATTTGTGAATAGCCCCATGTAGATGGAGTGTCGCTAGAATAGAGTCCTTGCGTAGTATTGTATTCACAACATGCCAATCATTCCAAAACTAAGAGGTTCCTGAGAACTAAACTAAAGAACCAACATGTTTCACTGCACTGCAATTCAGTTCAGTTTGCTTGTTCGAGGAATTTGCAAACATGTAAATAATGTCTGAAAGGTGCTTTGAATACATTAGGGAGAGAATACTAGTTCTAATGGACATAGGCGCCTAGTTATTAGTCTCATAAAAAAGTTTATGATTAGGGATGCGAGTGTTCGGATTTACATCTTTTCTTTGCGCTACAATTTATATATTTGAACAACAGCAGTGTAGCCTTCTTATGGCTGCTACACAGCAAAGAAGTATGCGCAAGTCAGCGAATCTACCCCCCTGAGGGACAGACATCACATTTTCATTGTATATTTTCCTGATGCTTGGCTCATTAAATCATGGATTAGTTTCAAATACGCGTTGACTCGTGCTTGCAAAATTTCAAAGAAGAAGGGAGCAGGCAGTAAACAGGGGGCTGGAGGGGGGGGGGGGGGTGATGGAGGAGCAGAACCGGAAAAAGAGAAGAGTTAAAAGGAATAGCGATTCATTTTACGAAAACAATAAAAAGAACATAATTAAATAATTATGATATATTTTAAAACAGCAACAAATAATATACAATCACCTAGCAAAAGGACCAACATGTAAAGGAAAATCGATCATTCAAAAAGTCGTTATCAAATGACTTTCTGTCATTAGGAACATAATGTCCTAGCACAGGGCTTTGTTATATAATAAGTTAATTAACTGAGGGAGATGCAATCTAGAAACGAAAGCATTGCACTGGAATACATGGATTTCAATTCACCAAAATGCCAGGGGTAGCGGAAGTGACATCGTAAGCCATTTGACCTTTACTTTGACTCACACACAAACACGGACACACATGTGCTTACACATACTAACACATTCACACACACTCGCGCACATAAACACACTCTCTCCTGCAAGCAAGCATACAACATGCATTGAACAGCATTTTTTACTTACCTTCACTTCCAGATAGGGTCCTATTCCAGCTAATGCACTCCATTTTGTATTACACTAATAGTGAATAATATTATTCACTATTTGCATCATTTAAAAAATTGACAGAAATCAGACAAGTGGAGCTCCAACCAGCATCCAGTAGGAAGAGCTGCCCCTGTGTTCCAAGCACTGATTTTGCCTCCTCTGAGGCCAGGAGTTAGAAAAGCAGTGCCAGGGGTAGCAAGGGGCAAGCTAGGGGCGCAGCTGCGACCCCCGGTAATCCCTAAATGTTGTCCATACTGGAATATGGTGTCCCCCACGATAAAAATCCATGTGGTAATCTTATACTTCATAATGGTGGGTACCCAAGGTAGTCGAGCCGCAATGCCCGGTGTTTGAGAACGCCAGCTTTTTATGTAATAGGCTGACTTCTTGAATATTACTGAAGAACAGCAGCAGCCAAGAGGTGCCCTACCATAAATAGTGTAGAAGAATGAGGGCCCTTTCTACGAGTGGCCCAGAAAATAGGCTGGTAATTTCCTTCCACCAAAGTTACCGAAACCTGGGATACTGGCAACTCCAGAGGTGAGAAAAACCTGCTTGTTTTGAGCTGAACCCCTGAAGGTCTACTACAAATGAGGAATTACAAAGGAAATGTGTAAACTGATCCCCTTGGTAATCCCTCATTTCCCCCAGACCCTAATACGGAGACGGTGTTCCTACGTTTCTCATAAGCCTATGGACTCATAATTGTAGTTACCAGCCCCATCGTAATTAAGAGGCCACTTGTAATTGGGGCCAGAGTGTCATTTTGCCCCATGTCCTCCTGACTTCAGCTCTTCTTGGTCTTTAAACAAACAACACAATACATGCAGGCCTTTAGATCATTATCATGGGAGAATGCAAAGATACCCAGAATGCTTAGTGGTGTTGGCTGAAGGTCAGCATGATGACATGGAGCCAGTTGATATCAAAGCATTCTGCTCTGCAAAGAGATTACATATTGAGAAGAGGATAGCGTTGCTTCTTCATGAACGCAGAAGCAGCACTATAATACTTCCCCCGATACATTTGATAAACAAAGCAGACTGCAGTCTTCCTGCTATGTCTATGTCAATCACAGCAGTGAAAAATAAAAATGATTGAAAATGGTACTCCTCCTACCACTGTACTGTTCTCTTCGCAGGGTGTGAAAAAGGAAAACAAAATGAAAAAGACTGCACTGCCCTAGGGGTCAACACTCTCCATTTCTGGTGTGCTTGTAGAGAATTGTGTGAACATCAAGTCCATCTCCTCGCCTCACAAAATCATATAGTGAGAAGGTTCTATGTGGCTCTGATCTGTGATCAACAAATAGGAAACTAAAGACAACTCTTTCTTACTAACAGTCCAAATAATCCTCAAAAAGGAGAAGGCTCCAACTTCTCCGCGATGACACCAGTGTTTCGATCTCTCTTCTGACTTGCTTCCTTGAAGATCCACCAACGAGGTAGTCCATGTTAAAACAAAATGCATACCATCTCTTGTTATGTTTTTTTACCAAACTCCCACAAGTTTCCTCCTTCAGGTTTATGGCTGTTCTAGCTACATGGAATGTATACACCTCTAGTAAATGTAGTTATGTGTATTTGTATAGAGCATGGTTCACCCAGGAGGGTACCCTGACGCTAAAGCAGGATCTGTATTGGCCAAGCCAGGGTTGGGGCTATGTTAAGAGCCAGGTCTTCAGTTTTTTGTGGAAGTCAAGTACAGAGGAGGCGGGTCTGACGTGCAGTGGCAGGTCGCCTCATGATTCAGGAGCTAGGTAGGAGATGGCACAGCTGCCAGGTCTGGTTCTGCATATGCAGGGGATATGTGCAAGTAGGATTCCAGCTGAGCGTAAGTATCTGGTAGGTTTGTAGATATTTATGCAGTTGTTGAGGAATGTGTAGCCAGTGTTGTTTAAGGCATTGGTTGTGTGCATGAGGATTTTGAAGAGTGCTCGTTTGTGGACTGGAAGGCAGTGGAGCTCTTTGAGATGTGGTGTGGTGTGAAGAGAGTGGAGTGGTGTGGCTCACTGGTTAGAGGCGGCAGACCCGGAAGCAGAGGACGGCCCGGGGCCAGGGTTCAATTCCCGACGCGGCAGGGTAGTGGTCCAGGGTCAGCAGACTCGATAATTTTCGCCTCGGTGCCTACTCTAACCAGGGATCACACTCGGCAACTCTGGGCATTAGCTTGCCTCATCTCCACAACGGCCCCCCACATACGCCGGGGATGCCTGGTTTCACCTTGGAGATACCCAGTAGGGACCATCTCACAGGGAAAGCCAGGACGGGTTCCCCTGCGGTCTACAGCGCGGAGATACCCCATGTGGGGTGATTCATGCGCTTTACAAGACATCATTACATTACATTACAAGAGAGTGTGAGGTTGAGGTTGAGGTTGAGCCTGGATGCTGAGTTTTGAATGGTTTGGAGTCTTCTGGTCAGGAGAGCATTGATTTCAGCATAGAATACATTGCCGTAGTCCATCCGTGGATGAGGCCTTGGGCGACATTTGTGTGATTCTAGGTGGGGTGCCATTTGAATATCTTCTTGAGCATCTTTAGTGTGTGGAAGCAGGCGTCTACATACACTTGGCTGGTCTTGGTGAGCTGGTTGTTGATTACTGAGGTTCTTTGTGTGGGTTGCCAGGAGGGGGTGTGGGCCTGAGTTCGGAAGGCCTCCTCATGGAGTCCCAGGCTGAGGTGTCTTTGCTGAATATTAGTATTTACGTCTTGTCTGTGTTGAGAAGGAGGCAGTTGGCTTTCATCCATCTGACTCTTCAGTCATGCATGTGAAGAAATTGGTCCTGGTGTTTGGCATCTTGGGAGAGTATGAGCTGGGATAAATAAATAAGAAAAGTCCATCATGACCACAGCAACCAACGTGGGCTTTCATATTAATGTTATGTTTAATGTTTCCCAAATCAAGGTTATGTTTGAAGAAGACTCCAAAGTTACTGCCCCTGGTAATAAAGAGCAGACTTATCCCTTTGATTAATGTGACTATACCGTCGCCCTGGCACAATCTAGCCTTCAAAGCGACTGACATATTCTCATTCTTGTCTGGATTCAGCTTCAAACATCTTTCATTTCATCATATTGGCCCCTTCAGTATGGACTCTAGTACCAGGGGGCCGGGTGGTGTGAGACATTTACTGCACCCAGTAAATTCCATTACCTCAAAGTGACAGAGCACGATGAGTACCTCCTATTCCAAGGCTTTCGCTTGGAAATGTGGCAAAGCATTGGTAAACCTAACCGTAAACACCTTTGGGCAAAACAGCTGGATGTCAAGGCATCCAAGCATGAATCAACATCGGGGCATCACCTAGTTGGGCCCCTGTGTATACACACTAGCAAGAAACACACTGGACAACTAGCGCTTGAGTCCTAGCCATGGTCTGTGCAGCGCATCTTCTCCCGTGCATCGTCCCGATCTTGCCTTTTATTAATATCCCCACGTGATGATGGGGTGTCCACTGTGTACCCCACCAGCGAGTAGGAGCTTCAAATCCCACCACCTACAGCATTATCTGTTTCTGTTTACCAGTTGCATCACTGGTAAACACCACGTCCCTCCCCTACAACAAAAACGCAAACGAACACTAAAACCAATAAATAGCAGGACAAAACAAACAGATGACTTGGGTGCATGTGTCTAACCAGTAATCGTGACTATTCAAACTGAAAGGACACAGTACTGTCTCTTCACAACCTGCTGGAATCCTATAATCATACTGCATGGTCTTTAAATTTTGTTGACAGGTCTGTGGTCTCCTTGGTGTTGGTTCCGAGTCTGATCTTCTTGACTCTCTGGGTCTTCCCCTGCTGTTGGGCTATTTCTGTTTGCTCAATCTGGTGACTTCAGACTTTCTGAGGCCGCTGTTGGAGCCTGCACATGCTCCTCAGGGATTGGGATAATCAATCATGATGTTCCTTCTGTGCTCGGGCCGGCCACTCTCCGTCTTCTCTGCCTTGGGAGCGGCTTGGCCACTGCCTTCTGCTTGGTGGGTGGATGGGTTGTGAACTACTGGTGTTCCAGGTGATTTCCAGGTGATTTCTTCATCCCTCCTTTTTGCTGTCATCTGGGTGCCACATCTCTGAGTGACCACTCACGAATGACATTCAAACGCAAGTCTGAACTTGCTCCCTGGGAATCTGTCCTTGATTAGAACTGGGTCACCCACTTTGATATCTGATATTTTGGACCACCGGCATCTGCTTGCCCTGTTGTTCGTTGTGCTCCGTCGCACTAGGGCTTTGTGGCTGTCTGTAGAAGCAGGCGTCCATTGAGGGTGGTGGGTGATGAAATCCATAACCACCCGCTCCATGCTGAGGTGGCCTGGGGATCGTCCTGTCGTAGTGTGTGGAGAGGGTCTGTCCATACTCCCTAAGGAAGAAGTAGATAGCCCACTCAAGAGACTGTTGATTGGTGTATGTGATTCTAATCACTTGGTTTAGTGTTCTCATGAATCTTTCTACCTGGCGTGCCATTGTCTGTTCTGATTTCTTGGAGGAGCATGTGGGTTGCAATAATTTTTTCTAACTTGCGGATCACGTCGTGTGATCCTTGTGTGTCAACGAACACTACTTCCAGGTATTGAGAATAGTTATCGATCAGGACTAAAGTGTATCTGCCAACCAAGAGGCAACCAAAGTCGAGGCTTGTGCACACTCACATCTACTGGGGTCCTTGTTCTGTGATGATGGGTGCTGGTGGATCGGTTCTCCTCACGCTTGACACCCATTGACATGACCTTACTGTAATTTGCCCTAGCTCGTCCATAAGAGGAAGTCTCGCCTTGCTGCAATGCCAGATTTTTGTCTTGACCATGCCTTGATGGTCAGCGTGGGAAACAACAGGAGCACCAGAACAATCACTTGGATACGTGGATGGCATGGAGGAGTGACTATCTACCCTGGAAGATGGAGCTATGTCAGTTAATAAGCATCTGGAGAAAGTGGAGCGGTTACTGAAAACATTTGCAGTCAAAAACGAAGATTAAGAAGCTTGGGCCCGATTCACATAATTAACTTAAAACAAAATCCTAAACTTACTTCCATTTTGGTATTCACAGAAGGCACTTACTCATTTAGGTATTCACAGAAGGCAATTACTCATTAATGAGTAAGTGCCTTCTATGATTACCAAAATGAGTAAGTGCCTACTGTGAATACCAAAATTAGTAAATGGTAGTAAGTTTAGGATTTTGTCTTAAGTTAGTTCTGTGAATCGGGCCTCTTGTTCCCATAGGAAAACCTTCACATTAGGGAATAGCAGAAACTACAGATATGGGTTGTCCACACTTGTTTGTGGAACTTCTTCTTGCTGACCTATTTGGCCATCAACACTTCATGTCCACCTTATGGTGAAGAGAGCTCACCACACCAGACCCGCGCCCGCCATGGGCACCCCTCCAAACCCATTAATTGCCCACCTCCTCAATATCAGAGACCCGATCGCAATGCTCTGGCTGGCAAGAGAGCATGGTCTGGTGCAGTACCAGGGGTCTACTATCTCCTTCTTTTCAGACTTCATGCTTGCAGTGCAGGTGAGGTGCAAGTTCACAGAAGTTAAATCCCTTCGCCCGAAACAGGGCTTGCGATATGGTATGCTTTACCCTGCTGGCCTTCAGGTATAGCACATTGAGGCCCGTTTTATTGACAACCCAGAGGATGCCTCAACTTTCTGCAAACAGTATGGTAAGGAGAAGTCACCTCCTCGTCAAAAGACATCTGACCACTCCCCTTTGAGCCTTCATCCCTCAGCCAGTGCAGACCTTTTTCCGCCCTACTGACATGCGCTTCCATGCATAACAGCCTGACTTTCATTACACTTATTTAAGTGGACGTCCTCCAGATTGCCTAATTGTACCATGCATGTTCCTACTGCCAATAAAGCTTCTGTTTTCTAGTTTCACTGCTCCCCATTCCAACGCTCCCATCTGGTATTACTCACTATACATATTGGGCCTGATGCTGAAGTGTTGCTCTCCGCCAAGGTGTATACCGACTTGGATGATGTTGGGCTTTATGTTCTTTTGTGATGTACGTTTTGGGATTCAGTGGGCGGAGTGGCACCTAGAGTGCGTGGGGTGAGCGGGAAAATAATAATGTTGGGGTGTTTGTTTTTCATTGCTGACATAGTTTGCCAGAATAGCTCCACTGCACCATTGCGCACAAGTACCCATCCATGCGTTATGCTATGTGACAGCTACAGGAAAAGGTCTGGACCATGTAGCTGAACTTAAGTTTCTTTCTTGGAATATTAGAGGGCTCAACAACCCTTCAAAGGCAAGCAGGCTCTTCATTACCTCACCTGGCATGACATCAAAATCTCTTTTTTGCAATGGACACACCTACCCCTGGGGCCACCCACACATTTGCCTCTCTTGGGGACCTAACAGTTATAGCTACTCTATCTTCAGTAGCTATTGTAGAGGAGTGTGTACACTCATACAGAAGAGCTGACCCTTTCACCCCACTTCTAACATTGCTGACGATGCTGGACAGTATCTCATCATGGTGGGGACCATGGCGGGTCATCGCATGGTCCTGGGAAAACACATATGCTCTGAACGTAAAGTCCCCAGACTTCTTCCAAGATCTCTCATCTGTGCTGGGATTAGTAAATAAAGAGACCTAATTGTAGTGGGGGGGGGTACCTCAACATGGTTGTAGACCCTATGTTGAACTCTACAGGTACATCGCCCAGTTCCAAGCTGCGGTGTTTGAGGATCTTCTGAGATCTTAGTGACGCATATCTACTGAGAGACGCGTGGCACTTGAAACACGCATATACCCCAGGCTATACTTTTTACCCCGCACACCATAATGTGTGACTGGCATAGACTATTGGTTTGTCTCAGCTGTTGCTGTTTGGCTGGACCTGGTGACACAAACCTTCATCACGAGGTGTTCTTTTAGGATTTCCACACTGCTGTTGCGGAATATTTACATCAAATAACAACACAGCTGCCAGTACTGGACCTAACTTCGTACCTTTTTTGCAATGACCTTTTATTAATAAAACATACCGGTCTGTATTTACTTACGTCACTCGTTTATTAAATCATTTTTACTCACTAGTCCGATTTTAATTTTTTAGAAAACTCAGGCTCTGTTTCCAAGCAGGCTACCCTAAGGGACACCTTTAAAGTGTACATGCAGGGTATACATACCCAAGCACCCCGGAGTGCTGCGTGACCTCTGTAACAGTTTGGAGAATTTTCAGTGCTTCATATAAACCGGACCAAATCTGAGCTGCTCCCACTCTTGGACATCACCGTCCCGGTAACATGTGAATTTCCGCTGTAGTAGTGCAATGGCTCAACCAAATATTTAGGCCTTCATTTGCACCGCCAGAAAAAACAGGTTATGCGGCTGAATTACGGCCTGGTAAAGACAAATTGACTAATCAAGTAGAGAGGTGACTTCAACTCCCTCTTTCCATGGCGGGCCATATTACTATCATTTGAATGGTAGTACTCCCCTGTTTTTTGTACCTCTTCCTGAACGTCCTCATATTGCTCACCAATAGTTTTTTCCATACCCTGCAGAGCTCTTTAGTTTGGCTCATCTGGGCTGGCCATAGACCCTGGATTGGCTGGAACACATTAGTACTTTCTGATGAGTGGGCTGTTTTGGAGTGCCTAACGTCCACCACTATTATCTGCCAATTCACACACCATTGGTACCACGCAGAGGTGCGCATCCCCTATCCTAAGCCCGAGATGGACTAGGCCGGGTCCTTGCCTCATCGCTCTATTCTTTCCAGAGGCATACCAATGAATGCCTCAGACATCGAAACACTCTCGGCTACCTGCAGGGCATGAAGGAATCTTCGCTGAATGCTTTGGAGGGGGGTGCCTCTACTCCCTTGCGATAAGAAGGCAATCAATGGCTTCCTATCACTCACGAGAAATTAGTCCAGTGTAGACTATTGCAGCACAACCTTCGCATGTTTGGTGAGATATTTTCGGATAGTCACGTTCCCTCTCATGCAGACATTTGCTTCATGAGTGCGTCCTCCATGGATGAATTTGTGTTAAGAAGGCTGCAGAGTGCCCTGCGAGCGCAGGTTCCTACCTATCCATCACGCAATAAACAGACCACGCAGTGTCAGCGTAAAAGGCCATTTTATTAGACCAGAACTGCGAATCTGTACATAACAATAAATCAACAATAACAGTAACAGCAAACCCCCACTCACACTTCCCCCCCCATTCGTTTCATTCACTCCGCTTCATCACCAAGCCCTAGAGGCTCCAAACACCTTTCTCTTGCCCGTCAATCACCGTCTTCCAGCCCCCAGTCATTGCAACCTTCCATTCACGCTTCTATCCGTCCTATGCAAACTCCCCCCCCCCAAGGGATGGGTGCGCCCGCTCTTGCCCCCTGTCCCTTCGAATCCTGCCAACCAGTGAACCCCCTGTAGGGCGGTTCACTGCCCCACCCCTCCCCAGGGCTGCCCGTCCGACCGTACCATTCACTCCCGTCGACACCAGAAAGACTCGTTCCACAACTTGCTCACCACATCCCGCAACTCCATCATGTACCACGCATTGCCCAGCCGAGACAAGTGCACTCCGTCCTCCCTAAAAGCTAAAGGCTCCTCCAGTCGAATCCCAGGATGGGCAATGACCTTAACATCCCTGTCCGCACAGTAGAGTCTCATCGCCCTATTAAGCTTCCTCCGGGCCTTCTCAATGGCCCCATGTTTCAAAGCCCTTCTCCACACTTTTCTGGGGACCAGCTCCGTCCAGGCAATGCAGGCCCCCGCCATCCTCGATTTCAAAACTTCCAAGTCCCTTTGCATGAGTTGCAGCAATGCCAAACCAGACAGTTGCACAAGGTCATTTTCCCCCAAATGAATGATCAGCAAATCCGGGCATCCCCTCTGTGGGACCATCTTCGCGAGCCAGGGCAGTAGTGCCCCCCATCGCATACCGCTCTTTCCCCACCATTTCACCTCGTGCAATTGTCCCTTCAGTCCCAGGTTACGGCCGTAAACCTGCTGGTCCGCATATTTGGAAGCCGAGTGCACAAAGGAGTGCCCAACGATCCAAGTCACCGTCCTACCGCCTGGGCCACCCACGCAACCTACGAAGAAAGAGATGTTAGAAACAGGCAACAAAACAGTGCAACAACCAACAACCTGCCTGGGACCAATCTACTTCCTCACATACCTCTCGCAACAGCGCGACTTCCAACGCCCAATCCTCCTAATCCTGTCCCAGGACCACCCCAGGCGGGCCGCCGCAGTCGCAGCCCCAATGCGAAAAGAATGAGTGCCGAAACCAGCTCCATCCATCCCCAATCGTCCCAACGCCATACGCAACACCGCCAACAGCTGGCCAGCCGTCACTCTCGCACCAGACGCATGGCAGAAGATCTCTCCACCGCGCTCCCCAGCCGTCCCCAAGAAAGACCTCCACTCCAGAACCGGGCAAACCGCCCCGCCAGACTCATTCAACCATACCCATTTGCCCCTGCCCATTTGATCCGTCTTCGAGCGACCCAGCCAAATCCCCAATCGCCCGCATCCACGCGCACTTCCTCAAACAACCTACCCACCCCTCGTCTCGTGCCCAACAGCTCAGACACCCGGAAAGCCCCAAAAAACATCCACACCATGCATAAACGAAACAGGCCCACCTCAACCGGGTCATAACAGCATTCCGGCAACACCCCAACCAACCGAACCAACAAATCAAACGTCACTGCTTCCCGCAGCCAACTCCCCCCAGCCCCCCTCTCCCGCCCCCACCCCCGCAACATGCGAGCAAACACCACATCCTTGGTGGGGTCAAAACCCAAAAACAAAACACAGTAAAAAGAAATTCCAGCCAACTTCCCAGAGATCGTAGCCGCAGTCAACCCCCGGTCCATACAAGCCAACACGTAACCTCCCAGACCTTCCACCACCGCCGACTCCCCGCTCACGACACCATCCACTGTCCAGCCCATGAAAGTACTAAATTCAGACCATGCAAGACGATAAGTCCTCCTCGTGGTCGGAGCCAACGAACCCTCCACCAGACCAATCATCCTCATTCCCCCAAGGCCCAGATGCCGGCCGGCAGCTCGGTCTTGCAGGCGTCCGCTCCCGGCGCCAGGTGTCGGAACCGCTGCCACTGCGAACGAGACAAAGCATCCGCAATGTCATTATTCGCCCCAGGGACATGCTTAGCCCGAAACACCACATTCAGCTGCAGGCACGCCAACATGAACCTGCGCAACAGCCGCAGCACTCGCAGGTCCCTCGCCCTCTGATGATTGACCAGCTCCACCACCGTCATGTTGTCAACGTGAAAGAGCACAGACCTGTTCCGAAAGTCCTCCCCCCACACCACCAGTGCCACCAGCAATGGGAAGAACTCCAAAAAGGCAATGATCCTGCCCTGCTTGATCCAGGAGGCCGGCCAGCTCTCCGCACACCACCTTCCATCCCAGAAAACACCAAACCCCGCTGACCCAGCCGCGTCAGAGTAAATTTGGCATTGCCAGACCGCCCTTTCTTCGTCAAAATCCAAGGACACCCCATTGAAATCCTGCAAAAAAGTAATCCATGTCCTCAAGTCCGTCCTCACCCCCACAGAAATCCTCACTCTGTGATGCGGAAGCACCGCCCCCGACATGGCCATGCCGAGCCGCCTGCAGAACGTCCGCCCCGCCCGCACCACCCTGCACGCAAAGTTAAGGAATCCCAGAAGCTTCTGCACCGCCCGCAAAGGAATCCGCCGTTCCCCCACAGCCCACTCCAGACATGCCAGAATCTCCCCCACCTTGGTCGCAGGCAGGCGCGCCAACCACTGCACCGAGTCCAGTTCAATCCCCAGGAAAGTGAGGCAACAGCTGGGACCAGCCGTCTTCTCGGGCGCCAAAGGCACGCCAAACTGCAAGGCCAAAGCCTGGAAACGCGACAGGGCCCTGCCGCAATCCCTGGACCCCGACCTCCCCAGGAAGAGGAAATCGTCCAAGTAGTGAGTGACTTCACGGCACCCACTGACCCTCACCATGACCCACTGCAAGAAAGTGCTGAAAAGCTCAAACAGAGCACAGGAGACGGCACACCCCATGGGCAAAACCTTGTCCACGTAGATGGCACCCCCAAACTGCATGCCTAAAAGCGCAAAATCCGCCGGGTGAATAGGCAGGAGATGGAAAGCCGACTTAATGTCACACTTCGCCAATTCCGTACCCGGCCCACAAGACCTCACCAGGCGGACCGCATCGTCCACCGATGCATACAGCACCCTCGAGTCCTCTCCCGCAATGAAGTCATTCACCGATCGACCCTCCGGCCACGACAAATGGTGAATCATTCTGAACTCCCCTTCCTCCTTCTTCGGCACCACCCCCAACGGAGAAATGATCAGGTCCGGCAACGGCCAGTCAGTAAACGGGCCAGCCAGTCTCCCTTCCGCCACCTCCTTCTCCAACTTTGCAGCAACCACCCCGGCAACTCTTTTGCGGACCTCAAATTCTCAGCCCAACGACGTTCCCTGGTACCCTGGTAGCCCACCCAAAAACCTCGGTGAACCCCCAGAAGATCCGCGCCGCGGCCTCGCGATCAGGATAGCACGCGAGCCACGGGGCCATCGCCTCCACTCTAACCGGAGTAGGCGCCCTTTGGGCCAGGCTGGCCCCGCCCCCTCGCGTTTCTCCATTGCTCGGAGGGGGTGGTGAGCGTGAGGCACTGCGTAAGGGCGTGTTTGCCGCCGCACTTCGAGCACTCGTGTCTGAACCTACATTGGTACCTAAAGCAGAACCCCCGATTGTAGCTCCAACATGCCCCCATGGAGAAACCCCCAGGCTTGGACTGCTGACCTGACACAATGGTGCTGGGCACTGTTCCACCCCCCGCCCTGGGCGGGACGCGGCGGAAAAGACCGATACAACATCGGCAAACCACTGGCAGTGTGCGTAGACGCCGACGAGAGCGAATACGCCATCCACTGCATCCAAAGCTCCTGGTCTACCTCACCCCAACTCTTCTCCGGATCCGCGCTAACCCTGGCCCGAAACTCCTCGTCGTAGCTCAACCACGCAAACCCCCCGAACTGCATCTGGGCCTTGCGAATGATGTCCATGTATTTAAACAGCGCAATCGCCCGGTCCAGATACTTCTGGCAATAAACACTGGCATAGATTAGGAAAGCCGACGTCCAATTCTCCATAGTCACCGGCACCCTACGCCGCCTCGTCAACTCCCACTCCTCCTCCTTAGAGCCCTCCTTGGCCTGAACCTCCCGATGAAGCAACTTAAAAACGTCCACAAACTCATGTTTCCATATTTTCTCCTTCAGTTTCTCCGACAAGTGCGACCCCAGAGGCATCGCCAATCCCATATAAGGCATCTTCTTAGGCACCTTCACCCCCTTCTCCTCCTTGCCATCTCCCTTGTCCGTCTGCACCCCCAAAGTCACCGACTTACCATCCACCTTCTTACCATCCGCAGGTGGACCGCCGGATGGCGTCTCCCCCTCCCGCACAGAACCGTCCCCCACACCCACCGACCGGCAGGTGCGCTTCAGACCTCCCCCCCCCCGAGGAGCATCATCCCAAGCCGCCCACTAGGCTCCCTCACCTGTGAGTGCCGGCGTCCGCTCCCTGGGCCTTCGTCTGGACTCCGTCCCCCGGACCGCCACCGATCCGGCCTTCTTCTTCGTTCCAGTCTCGACCTGCAACACACCAAGGTCGTTGTCTCCCGCTGCGCCGCCTATGCCTTCCAGGTCATCCCGCACCTCCCCTTCTCCCAACTCCTCACTCTCAGCACTGTAATCCAGCTCAAGCACCGGTTCCAGATCCACACCCTCACAGACCACCTCCTTCACCGCACGCTTCACACCTTTCTGCACGCTCCCTCGTCCACGCATTCCAGAGGCACCACGTGACGAAGTCGCCCGATCCCGCGGAGGAGGGACAGCCGCCGCGGACTGCCCTACTGCTTCCGACCTGCGTCTCGGAGCCGTGCTGCGCCCCGCAAGGCCCCCCCGGGCTCTGCCGACAACCGCCGACTTGGATCCCCTCCCGCCCCTCAGGTCGCTCGAACCCGAGCGTGCCCCGGCACCGTCGGGCCTCAAAGCCGTCCCGGCCGTCCCTGCTCCGGCCGCACCCCCCGGAGGGGGGGCGGCCTGCCCTGCCTTCTTCACCTTGGCTTTCCTGGCCTCTTCCTCCTGCCTCTCCGCCTCCCGCTCCTCCTCAGAGGTGGGGGTGGGAGGACCCTCAATCTCATGGCCCCAAACCGCACCCACCCAGGCCCGCGTCTCCTCAGCCCACCTGACCTCCTGGATCTGCTCCAAAATCCGCTCCCCGCGGGACCTCTCCTCCCAGGAAACGGAACCCCAGATCTGCGGGGGAGGGGGCGGGCAGTAGCCAAAGAAATCACCCCCTCGGGGAAAGAAACCCACCTGCTGGAAACCTTGCACCCATCCAGGCCCGCCAATGGGGACTAGAGCGGGGGATGCGCTCCGGCCCGCCAAAACCCCGGGCGCCACCGGCCTTTAAACGGCCGGGGTGCCCGCCCTGGAACCCCTGGACAAGTCAATGGGGGCCTCCTCCACCAGCTCCCCCGCCTCCCGCAGCACAACCCCAGGCCCGTCCCCCTGAAAAGAATCACCAACAAGGTGGCCGACAGGCCCATGGGCCCCACTTCCACCCGGGGACCCAACCAGGACCAGGGCAGGCCCAGCCGGGGCACCTGCCTGCCCCTCCCCCTGCAAGGCGCGGCCGGCACCGGCAGGGGCCTATGGGGCGGAAGCGCGGAAGGCACGGCCCTCACGAGGCCCCAGGCAAAAACTCAAGCGGGGGGAAAGCCCGCGCGGAGGTGCTCCTGCGCTTCCCGCCCCTCGCCGGATCTTTGGGAACACCGCCCCCCCTCCTAACCTCAGATCCCCCCACAGGGTCCAGCTCGTCCTCCAGGCAGGCGAACACCGCCGCCTAAACCCCGGCCGAGGCAGCACGTGTGCCCCTGGTGGCCCCCACCCACGCCTGATCCATGACCCCCGGCCCAATAAGGTCATCCCGGCCGGCCCTCGCAAGCAGCAGCAAAGCCTCACGGACCTGCTCCGCAGACACACCAGACATCCTACCCAACCAAAAGCTGCCAACAAAGTGAAAAAGATGAAACCCAGCTGCCGTGGAACAGCTCCGCACGAAATCCAACCAAAATTAGCACTAGGCCTCACAGAAACTAGTCCTAACTATCTCCTTTTGAGCTCCCTCCCGATGGTGCCAGAAGCAGAAAAGAGGAAGTTCCCTTCCTCCCCCGCGCTTAAATACCCACCCCTAACTCCTCCCCTTCCCCTACCTGGCCTATCCCCTGCGCGAAAGACCCCGGGGGAAGACTAGTCTGCGACTCTGCTTTCCCCGGGGCCCGGCATTGGCACCAGAGGAGTTCGCACCTTCAACATTAGTGATAACAGATGCCGAAGGTTAGCCTCTACCATGCTTGTGTGGCCCCTTGCTCGTGTGGGACGGGAAATACAAAGAGGTATGGGGGCGTGGGCTAGGACGTCCACTGACTGATAAAATATGGTACTACTGCTGCGTGCTAACACAATTGATCTTTCCCGATCACATGCACAAACTCATCCACTATAAGTATTTGCATAGGGCGTACACAACTCCAGTAGTATGGGCTAAAATAGACCCCACCAGATCCTCAGGATGTCCCAAATTTATTGCAGAAGAGGCAGACTTTGTACCCTTAACATGGTAATGTCCCCACATAGAGGGTATCCGGCATTACGAATTAACCTGGCTATAATTGATATAGCTTCGGCACTAGTCCCAGACCCACTCCTGCAGTTACTGGGATACGTTAAGGAATACCTAAAGGAGTCTATAGGTTTATGGCTATAGTGTTACTGTTATCTAAAAGGGGAGATTGTCTTGCACTGTGGTAGCAGACACTGTCCAGCATCAGCTGCATGGTTAAAAAGTCTGACATAGTTTCTGGGAGTGCATGAAGCCCCCGTTGCGGGGCGTTGATATTAGTTTTTGTTCTGCCGCACGCAAACTCTGCAGACAATCGTTTATCCAGTTAGAGGCACAAATTAAGACTGCTTGGAGAAAGTGGTGTTTGGTGTGGGGGCTTTTTTACTTGACTGTGGGGGGGAGGATATTTAACTTCAGCTGGGAGGAGCTTTTTCTGCTCCCCAATGCTGCTGTATGCTGATGGGTAGGAGGCGATGCACAGCAGCTGCCTGCCTCTCCGCCACACCTTTATAGTAGACTCTGGGTTCGGTGTCTGCAGGCCCTAAATTACAGATTCCAGAGTGTACCAACCTTATAATTCCTGGCCCGGTGGCAGCAGAAAACTTGTAGTTGTCCAGAGTGGCAACCGGCAGCAAGCCCACCCTCTTCCTTTGTGCGAAGTTAGACCCTGCATAGACTCCCATCTTTAATCCTGTTTCTGATCCATTATTGATTACAGAAGACAAAGAAAAATAATATATTTCTGTGGACATGACAGAGGTTTTTACCCTGTTGCAAAGGGAAAACCATGGTTAGACATCCCCCGACTCCTTTTATTATAACTATAACCTGCAACATAATAAACCAAAATAGGAAACGTTCTCTTATATAGTCACTCTTCCTCTGGCAGGACAGTCTAAAAGTTCATGAAAGCACATGATGCAGGATGGAATAATCCTCTCTTGTTGTTAATACTTTTTTTGTTTCAATCTAGCTAGGAAATTTTTCTGTGTCATAACCGAAGCCAGGATTATATAATTTTAAAGCTTGCATACAACTAAGGAAGCTACTCCCATCTTGAAGTAGAACAGTTTAGAAGTGGAGTAATTCACTCAGAATGTCCTCCATCTGTCCTCATAGAAGAAAGGCAATGGACGCCATAGCACTCCTTACAGAGTGAGCTCCAAAAATATAACTCAGCACTGGACTCCTGTGTCATCTACCGCACCCACCAAGCAATGGAGGTGGAGGTAGAGGAGACTCCTGCAAAATCAGTAACTGTTGAACTCCTAGAGTGCAACAATGCTCCTCAGTGATGCTTTTGTAAGCCTTAACGCTTTGAACCACACACATTTTTCCTAAATCTGGGAATTCCTGGTATGAAATCATATGGGTATTTTATTTAGTTCTCCTGGTAATTGTAAATGTAATCCCATCTAGGGCAAACATCCTGCCTGAGATGTCCAGTGCGCGCACTTACGACACCCTCCTGCAGGATATGAGGCGCAAAAGCATTGCTAATTTCACCAAGAGTTCTTTCCTAGAAAATGACTCATTCTAAGACCAGGAAAGGAACATATTCAAAACCCTACTCACATTCGACGGTTCACAATGCCTCGGATTAGGCAGGTGGAATAGCTACATTCCCCTGAGCAATTTACTGACAATAGGGTGCCTTTACTCCAGGGTCCCATCAATAGAAACATATTGCACCAAGATGGCTGATTTAAAAGCATTGACTGATGCATAAGCCAGCCCCGATGCTGCTATATCTGATAGGAAATTTAGCACTTCTAACGTGTTCAAATCCCATTTGATCGATACCTGTCCAAAATACTAACATGGCCATGTTCTCCATGCCGATCCATACCTTTTAACTGTGCTTTCACACTAAGCTCTTTGGATGAAACCTGCAGCCTGCTCCAATATTCATGGGGTCTCCCAGCGACTCCTGTAATCCTCTATGCCTTGAGGCGTTGCATCATTTTTTGGATTAATCAATGGCTAGCTCCCTGGGCACCTGTCAGGAGAAATCGATAGTGACGAAGAAGGTTGAAGTAATCCAAAGAAATTTCATACAGAATTGGAAACCAGATTTGAGCCCTCCAGATCAGTGTGATTAGAAAAAAATACACAGACTGCTGCATCACTTAAGCTGTCACTCTCATTAATATGTCGACGACAAGAAAGGCATTTGTATGGCATTCTCCACTCCTGCATGAAGGAGTCCATTGCCACTACTCTCGGATCTGTTTTCCAATAGAAATTCCTTCGGAGCTGGAAGTCTAAACAGCATGCAGCAGGTCCATAACACATGGACCCCATCTCTCCATTTAGGTCCAAAACACCTTCTGGCCTGGCCTCTATGCACTGTAGTCCTAAAGACACTTAGAATTACAATTCACTATTTTATTTGCCTATCTAGGTAGATATTTCAACATGAAGGACCCGATTCACAGAACTAACTTAAGACAAAATCCTAAACTTACTACTTTTGGTATTCACAGAAGTTAGGATTTTTTCTTGAGACCGACTTAAGACAGACTTAAGTTAGGATTCTGTCTTAAGTCTGTCTTAAGTCTGTCTTAAGACAAAATCCTAACTTCTGTGAATACCAAAAGTAGTAAGTTTAGGATTTTGTCTTAAGTTAGTTCTGTGAAACGGGCCCGTAATTCTTATCTAACTCTGCCAAGGTCTTCAAACAAGGGGCTAGCAGGACACAGCCCTCATTCAATCCTTGGTCATACTTCTGACCACAAAGGAGCCCGCAATTTACATGCAAACTGGACTCTTCTTCACACCACTTTTCATGGGTGGAGAATTTGCTGCACCTGGCTCCCCTGCCCAGATTCCTGGCATTCGAGTCAACCACAAGGTTCAGAGTCAGTCCAAAGAGCACCTTCCCATTCCATGCTTCTATGCACTTCCACCTGATCTAGCTACAATTGCATCTCTGACATGGCCTCCGTGGACTTCCGTGAACATGTCTTCCATCCTCCAGTGAGTGGCTTTCAATCTCTGAAGGGTTTTGTAATGCAGCCGACCAGGTAAAATTGCCAGGATGGATGATGCCTTTACATCCATGCTAATATGAAAGCTACAGAAGCAACCCTTAGACCTAAGGACAGGATACATAACAAAATGAGAACAACAAGTGGCCTTCTAGGTATCATTTAACTGAATATTCAAAAGCAATTGTAAATTGTCACAACATTCAATCAAGCAAACGAATTAATATAAACATTAGGAGACGTACATTCTATATAACAATCTTTTATTTACAATTTTAATACATAAGGATCTACAATTAGCTAAAATGGTGCACCGTAAAATAAAGTGATCACACGGTTCAAATTGGTGGAGTGATTAAAAAAACAATAACATGATCGTCAATAAGGCATTAGACAGTAAGGAGGTTAGTAGTAGGACTCATACATCGAATAGATAATTATAGTGGGAAACAACGTTTACAACGCAACTTTTGCAATGCACTACCATTACAACGAAACTTTTACAACGCAAGATCCATTACATTGCATGCCATTACAACGCAACCATTACAATGCATGACACTACAACGTATACCACTACAACGCATGTCATTACAACGCAGTCATTACAACGCATACCATTACACCGCATACCATCACAACGCATAGTACCCTTACACTATCCAACACTTACCCTACTGTTGAACCCCCTGGAGTTAGAATAGTATTTTTTACCCCTACACTATCCAACACTTACCCTACTGTTGCACCCCCCTGGAGTTAGAATAGTAATTTTTACCCCTTCACTATCCAATACTTACCATACATGCGTTGTAATGGCATGCGTTGTAAAGGTAGTATAGGTTGTAATGGAATGCGTTGTAAAGGTAGTTTTTAAAAATTCGTTGTACTGGCATGCGTTGTAATGGAATGCGTTGTAATGGATTTTGCGTTGTAAAAAATGTGTTGTAAAGGTATGCGCTGTAAAAGTATGCGTTGTAACGTCATACATCCATTCTAGTGATGAATGACTCAATTGTTATAGAACAACAGCTCCTAATTGACCAACTTCATAACTAGACTTATCTGTATGCCCAATACTGTCGACGACTTTTCGACCTAAAGGAAAATTTTGGTGGGTCAACATCAGGACGAAAAAAAAGCTTTTGCATAACTTACAGATAGATCCCAATTTAATTGCAAATATCTGTCTAGAGGGAAGAGGTTTCAAGGACTTAAATTCAGGGCAGCATGTAATGCGTCAGTTCTGGATAGTTAAGTGGCTTGAATTACTGAAAGCAAAGGGAGGAACCCGCTTATTGCTAGAAGAAAATAGCAATAATGAGTATTGCTGCTTCTACATTTGATATTGCATAGTGGGACCGACTCCAGAGCTGTCTCGGAGGGCTGAATCCAGCTGACAGGGCAACCATGTTGAAATTTCAACATGGTTGCACCCTATAATACCCAATTTAGAAGCAGCAATGCTCATCATTGCTATTTTCAGCAGTTAACAGGTTCCGCCCTTTGTTTTTCATATTTCTGTACATTTTTCACCAGTGCCTCTTCTGTGCTATGTAATTGGAAAAATGTTCCAAGGACCAATACTGATGCTAGTAGATCCCATGAATTATTACTAAAAGACAAGGGAACCCTCTAGGTAAGCAAGGACCTGGGGTATCAGTTAAGTAAAGAGATAATGGTCCTTGACAAAGAAAATAACAGCCACAATAATTATAGGCCACAATATGCACTATAATGAACAGAAGGTCCAGTCGGACCTTAGAATTTATTCAATAATTAAATATGTTAATTCTGACGAAATACACTGTAAATATTGTTCTCTTGCTCCCGTTCCCTTATATGCCTGAAATACCTTATATGTATGTATTGTCCAATGTATGTGTAGCATTGTGGATGCAGGACTGTGTCCCACTGTTCCATTGTTTTTCGTCAGAATTAACATATTTAATTATTGAATAAATTCTAAGGTCCGGCTGGACCTTCTGTTCATTATAGTGCATATTGTGGCCTATAATTATTGTGGCGGTTATTTTCTTTGTCAAGGACCATTGTCTCTTTACTTAGTAGATCCCATGAAATCACGATAACCTTAGTTCTCCGATTCTCCGATCTCATTAGATCTGAAGCAGAAGATTACATGAATGTTTATCCACATACAAATCTTTTCAGACAACAATAAGGTATAGTATTGGACTCTGAAAGATGTACAGTAGCATAGGAATCAAGATGTTCATTAACATATGCTTAGCCGTTAAACGCCAACCTGATGCACTACTTGTTACCGTCCAAGATATAATTAATTAATAACCAATGTGTAAACAATCTGGGTTAGGATTTGGCAACCGTGGAACCTTACTTTCCAAATAGGGCACTCATGTCCATATTCAGAGTTCCCCTAATTAAAGCCTTATTAGATTGTTTCAAGAGGGGAAACAACCTTTACAATGCAGTCATTACGCCGCACTATACTTACAACGCAGTCATTACATCGCAACATCCTTTACAACGCATGTCACTACAACGCAGGCATTACAACACATACCATTACAACGCATGACACTACATCGCATGTCACTACAACGCAGGCATTACAACGCATACCATTACAACGCATAGCGTTACAACGCATAGTACCTCTACACTATCCAACACTATCCAACACTTACCCTCCTGTTACACCCCCTGGAGTTAGAATAGTAATTTTTACCCGTATACTATCCAATACTTACCTTAAATGCAATGTAATTGTATGTGTTGTAATTGTATGTATTGTAAAGGTAGTATGCGATGTAATGGAATGTGTTCTAAAGGTAGTTTCTTAAAATGCGGTGTAGTGTCATGTGATGTAATGGAATGCGTTGTAGAGGATGTTGCGATATAAAAACTGCGTTGTATAAGCATGCCTTTTAAATGTATGCGTTGTAACGTCATACATTCTTTGAAGAGACTGCTACCATCATGTGTTGTACTTGTTACGACAATGGATTTAAATATAGTTCTGACAAGACTTACGACATAACTATTTGCACCCTTCCATTCTTGAGACTTTAACCCCTCCCCTGCTGGTGACGGAACCACTCCGTCATCAGCCGTGGTCGCGCTGTGCTGATGACGGAGCGGTTCCGTCACGGCCCGCTCGGAACACCTGCGCGACGCGGATTCCGCGCCTGCGCTGAGCGTTCCATTGAGCGGGCGGGGCCGTGACGGAACCGCTCCGTCATGCGCACAGAGCAACCGCGGCTGGTGACGGAGCGGTTCCGTCACCAGCATGCGCCCGCCGCGCAGCCGCCCCGTCCCCTTAGCACTGCGGCGGAATAGCCGCAGCAGTGAAGGGGTTAAAGAGCTATCCTGTAAGCTAGCCTTTCAGGTTGTTTCAGGAGGAAACAGCCTGAAATGCAATGTTGTCATGTAAGCATTTTAGCAGCCGTGCCTTTACTTAGGCAATATTTGTTTGACTTATGCTGCTAATAATGAAATATATCTTTTATTGCAAATACACCTGCCTCTCCCTTAGCTACCACTGAAAGGCTAGATGAGCTGCCAGTCAAATATCTGCTTAGATGCTCTATATGTAATACTCACAGATTGTAATTGCTCATTAGTGAACAATATTTCACATGCCAAGACTGGGGAACGCAGTGGAAAAAGCAAAATTACATTTCCCAGAAGCCAGAGTTCTGCTGAGTAAAAAATATCCCAGACTGACTGAAGTTGTCAAGCCTGCTATGGAGCAGCTTGGCAGCACTGACATCACTTAACAAGGCAATCTGAAAAATGGGCCTACTTCAGTACATCATATACCAAGATTATTATTCGGGCATGAGTGAGAAATAGATGGTCACATGCTGGGATCTCTAGTAAAAGATCCGTAAGGCTGGGTAGGTTTCAGCAGTGGTGATGGAACAAAGTTCAGTGTGAGGGTGCTGCCATGAATGTCACATCACTTGAAGTCATAGGGATTGTGAAAAATCCAAGCATCTCACAAAGGTTAACTATAGCAAACGAGCCACGCCCATTCCACAGCAGAGAAACAAAGATGTGCTATGCAGCCGGGGGTGCATTTTATAGCAGACTGTTGCAAATCTTTTAGTTTTACAGACATCACATTGTCCATTGAAATGGATACAAAATTCGCACTGACAGGTAGTTTTAAACCCGTAGTGGACAAACAACATTGTACATTAAAATCGGGTTTCAGAAAATATTTATCGTTTACACATGACCTTGTAAAGTCTCTTGATTTGTTTTCATCTTTTTAAAATCTTTGTTTTCATCATACTTCGGAATTGCAAAAGAAGGCTCTTCATTTGTACTTTCCTAGTTATTGCTGATATATTTTGAAATATTTGTACAGTTCATTTACATGTATTTAAGCTTTGTTGTGTGTTAGGAAACAACTGACACCCTACAGGCTTTTCTTTCACCCTCCCTGCACCCTAGCAGGATTGACTGTGATTTCACCTTACAACATGTGCTAACTTTGCAGTTAGAGAAAAGAGAGTAAAATCTCCATGTTAAAAGAATAATCAGCAATTAGGCAGAAGACACAGACTGACATTTGACCTCTATCTTGGAACACACCATGAATGTGTCAAGTTAAAACAGCATTTAAAGGCATCTTCATTGCTCATTCACCTTCTGAACTCCAGCATGGATGTTTTAGGGGTGCTGTAGCACCCCCCTGCACCCCTACTTACAGCGCCTATGGCCACGTGATAAATTAATCTCTAGAAAGTTGGTCCAGATTCAGTCATGTTAGACCAGTGAGCGAATTAGCAGTACTGCAGGGCTCACTCACTCACATGTCAGGATATCAGGATCAAATTTGAAAGGTGAGCTGGGCTTGCCTTGCATTGGAAGGGGCGATGAAGTCGTAGTTGGGTTAGTCAAGTGCAAACACCCTGGTGCACCTGATTGACTCTGTCCAAACACTACTTCATTGTATGATGAAAATTTAGCGACTACAAAATAACAGAACCTGGATATTAGTAGGATCATGCACACCTGAGTGGTCTCTTTGCACTGTTGACAGATGACAAATAATGTCTCTTTGCACTTGTAGGAAGGGGGAGTCTCTAGTTGGCGCAGTGCAACACTAACGACAAGCAGGGACTCTCTCTTCCTCGTCAGGGCTGAGGGTTACCTTCCAGACAACCTCTGCTTACCCTCTAGGTAGTGTGGCTTAAGCAGTCTTAGGCTAATCTTTGGGGCACATAGGGTTAAACGTTTGCAATATCACACCGTTACAACCAACCCACCACACAATGATACCAAACTGTATTTGTAAAAATATATATCTTTATATAAATTTCAAGCAGGCTTGTAAATACAGTTGTAAAACTTTCAATAGCGGTTCCAGGTTACTTAAGTTCAGGTTGCCACAGTTCTCTTTTAGCAATAAGCAATCTTTTGGGCCTTCTGCCCAGGTTCGACAAGGTTCAGTGTCTCGTAGCGCCTCAATGCACTCTCTGCGTGGGCCTCGGGGGCCAGGAGCTGTGCGAGCCTCGGTTTCAGAGGCGGCTCGAGTTGCAGGTTGCTCGCACCGTGAGGATACAACACAGTACCTTTCAAATTCTTGTGGAGCGGGCGGTTTCCAGGGGAGCTGTCCCACGTCGCGTTGCTTTTCCGGGGTCGCTGTTCGCTGCGGCTCTCAGCCGGGCAGGTCACGGGTCATCCGGGGCGGCGGTGCTCTGTGGCGGCAGGGTCATTTCCTCGTCGTTCGCTCCGACCCTGGAGGCGGCGGCTGTGTGGTGGCGGCCAGTGGCAGTACGGTCCCCAAGTGCAGGACGTACCCAGCCAAGGGCCGGTTGCAGCTGTGCGTTCACAGCTGAGCTGTCGGGCAGGCTACCGACCAGAGGGGGTTATCACAGGGCAGCTGTCCGTCTTTGCAGGTGGATTGACGGCTCGAAGCGCAGTCAATTCGGGAGCTCGGACCGGACGGGTCCTCCTTCACTTTGCTCTCGGGCTCCCGGTGCAGATGCGGTCACGGTGTTCGGGCCAGCGGCGGCTGGACCTCACGTTGCTCTCGCTGTTGCTTTGGGCCCCGGTCACGGTGTTCGGGGGGATGTCGATGCCTTGGTTACGGGGAGCGTGGCAGGCTTGCCCAGCGCTCCCAGACCCCTCTGTCAGTACTGCAGCGATAAGCAGCACACACAGTCGCTTTCTTCAGGATGTAGCGCCCACTGGTCCTGGGGCGCTGGTCAGGGGGCAAGTTCAGCAGCAAGCCCTTGGAGATCTTTCAGCAGAGTTTGGCACAGAGTTTCACAAAGCAAAAGTCTTCTTGTAGTCTTTCCTTTTCCTCTCCTTCGGCAGCAAGGCACCAGACACAGGCAAGAGCCGGCACTCTTCCTTGTCCTTCCCGGTCCTTCTCGTCGGGCAGAGTTCCTTCTGTAGCACAAACAGGATCTAATTTACAAGGAGCAGGGCTCCTACTTTTATACTGCATTTCTTTTGTTCTCGCAGGCCAGGGGGGCCTTTGCATAGCCACTTTCAGTCCTTGAGTACTCTGGTGGGCGTAATCCGGCTTCTGCTTTCAGTGTGAGGGGCAGGCGCATCAGACGCCCCACAGGAGGTGGAGCCAGCATTGTGCGGACAGGGGCAGCCAGAGTACCTTGTTGATGGGGCTTCGCCCTTCCTGGGCCAGGTGTCGGCTGAGTCATCAGTCGCTCCCCAGGAGGGTGGAGCCAGCATTGTGGTGGCAGAGTACAGCAAGATTCAGAGTCAAGAGCCACTCCTACCTCCCACTAAGGTGTAATCTGCGCATTCACCACCTGTCATCCCCCAGCCCTGTCACTCACACATCCCAGACAGTCAGATACACATACCAGCAGAGGCGGGCTGAAATGGTTAGGCAAGCAAATGCTAACTTTCTAAAAGTAGCATTTGCAAACACAGGATATTAAAATAAACTTTACTAAAAGAAATACTTTATCATCCTGAGCTCAGGCATACTAAACATGACTCTCTACCATGCTCCCTGGGCCTGCTGGGATTATAGGGTGTAATAATTCCAGCAGCCCGTTCTGGCCTAAGAGGAGCAGGTAGCCTTCAATAGTGAAATACGAATTTAGTTGTAAGTCACTACTAGGACATGCCACACACATCAGGGCTTGTCCTACCTTACACCTACAATGCACCCTGCCCGCAGGCCTACCATAGGGGTGACTAATATGCAGTCAAGGGAAGGTTCAGGGGCTGGCGAGTGGGTGTACTTGCCCAGCCGGCATGACAGTACGAGACTGCACGCGGGTTCTGCGGTGGCAGTCCCCAGACACATCTTACGGCTGCTTCTGTGGGTGGCGCAACCAGCGCTGCAGGCCCACTAGCAGTATTGGCATTCACAAGCCCTGGCACTCCTAGTGCACTTTACTAGGGGCTAACAGTAAATCCAATGAACCAATCATGGACATCAATCACATGTACAATTTACAGTAGGGAGCACTTGCACTGCGGCACGGGTCGGCCGTGGCGCAGTGCCCTGAGTATCGGAAAACCAGCAAAACATCGGAGGCACATCAGCAAAAAGTGGAAGGGAAACTCACGCCAAGGTGCCAGGTCTAACAGCACTGTTGACAGATGACAAATAATGATGTTTTCCAACTCAATGTTATGTACTTTATCAACCATGAAAAGATGCCAGGCTGATTGGACAAGCTTTGGATATGAACCTGTAACAATGGGGCCAGACACTTTACTCTGCAATGGATGCATTTGTCCAGTTAGCTAACAGCCCCAGTTTAATTCTATAATTATAACAAATAAAAAAAACCTGTGCCTAAAATATGAGACTTTTAGCTGCAGATTCCTTACCTTAGAATTATCCCATGGAGTAAGACTGGATTCAGAAAAGATTTTCAGCAGTGCACATGCACGCCAGTAGGTGCCGACTTTCGGGTCCATTTAGCGTCATTTGCGTAATGAAATATTCTGCGCCGGAAGTGCCATGCGCGGTGCCTATATAGGTGCAACCCCTGTGCACTGATGTCAGTTCTTATCTTTCTGCACCAGTTAACGCACACCTGGAGAGAGTTACGCTCAGTCATTTTTTGACTGACCTTTTTTCAACCTTCTGTTGAAGATTTGTGAGACATTGTCTCCTGGTGTGGCAGGGATGTCAATGAGGAAGGCTGGATTCAAGCTCTGTGGTGCCTGTCGCAGGAAAATGTCACTGACTGACCCATACCGTGTCTGTTTGTGATGTCTTGAGTGCACTCACAATGCCAAGACCTGCATCGATTGTCGTGCCACGCACCCCATGGCCTTAAGGGCGTGATCCCTCAATCTCCTTGTTTCTCAACGTGTGAAGCCTCAATGGATTTGATCCCAGTCGAGAGAAAGGTCCCAGGATAGGTTGTGGAGTCGTCAATCTTTGTCGCAGTAGAAGTGGTTTACTGTGGCAAGTACCACAAGACGGAAAAGAAGCTGCAGAAGAGTTGTTTGACTTTGCCCCATCCGTCAAAGTCATCCGATCAGACGAGAGAGCACTAACACCCGACGCCTGGCTCTGCAGTTGAACCTGCGCCGGTTCAGTCTCCCTGCGTTTTTGGGAACTGGAGTGACCCCCACCCAGCTCGGTGAACTTTGAGTACATGCACCTTATTTGGGCAGCCTGTCCCGCTGGGACACCTTTGGGTCCAGCGGGTTCGAAAGGGGCGGCGACTACTGGTTTTCTACTAACGGGTTTTCCTTCCGTGCCAGTTGGGCCCCCACTGATCCACAGATAGATCCAGACTGAGGCCAGTCGAGACACCTTGCCATTCCCTGGCAATAGCCCCACAAAGAGCTGGATGGGCATCGTCCAACACTGATTCTGACGCCGACCAGAGCCAATCCCTCCAGGCCGAAGCCTGAGCCCTATTCCTATGGGCTGGACTTAGAAAGATTGGGAGGGGCCACTGAGCCCTATCAATACCAATACCTAGACCCCAATGAGGACACTTGGTGTGAGGAATTATTGGAAGCCAATGGACTTGACTCCTCTCCAGATACCTGAATGGTCTTGCCTACCGTGACTACGGAGGAGGGAGCCTCATGTGCTATGGTGGTGAGGAGCCCAGCTGAGGTCCTTGACCTTAACACCACCACCAGATACGGCAGACCTCCTGCACTCTTTGGGGTTCACTATACATGTGCTGAACTTACACTGACCCCACCTCAGATGCTCCCTTTCATCGGAGCTGTTCTGGACACAGTGTAGTTTTAGGCTTATCCTCTCGAACGGCGAGTCCAGGATATTCAGGCTATGATACTGATGTTTCAGCCTCTATCCTGAGTAACAGTGAGACTGACACTGAGGCTGCTGGGCCTCATGGCCTCCTGCTTTCTGCTTGTGACACATGCTGGCTGGCATATGAGGCTCTGGAGTGGGGCCTGAAGTTCCAGTGGGTGCAGCATCAGGGGAATCATTCGGACATGGCAGGGATCTTGAAGGGCACTAAAAAAGATGTGCAGTGGTGGTTAATAAACAATGATTGGGTCAGTGGGAGATCCCTCTCCCTTCCCCAACCAGAACTGACAGTATTGACTGATGCTTCACTCCTGGGATGGGGCTACTATCTGGAAGAAGTGGAGATCAGAATACTCTGGTCTCCGGCGCAATACAGACTCCACATCAACTTGTTGGTGCTTCGGGCATTTGGCTGGCATTGAAAGCCTTTCTACCCTCTATCAAGTGAAGGCTAGTGCAGGTGTCAATGGACAACACCCCCTGCATGTGGTACTGCACCAAATGGGACAAGGTGGGATCTTGGACCCTCTGTCAAGAGGTCCAATGGCTCTAGACATGGGTGGAATGTGTCACGATTCGCTCCCTGTGCTCTCGTGCCCTCCACCAGGGGACCACATAGTGCGACTTTCCAGTGTTCTAAAAAGCTTCAAGACACTCCCCTGCATGCATATCCTGACTTCCCACCATTTGGACACTATTTGCGAATTGACATTCATTCCCAATCCATGCCAGGTTTTGTGGAAGCCAGTCTGTTCATGCTAGAAACTCCATTACCTATAATTCCATGCTCACTGCTTCTTCTCCACCCCTCCAGGCCAAGGATGGGTGGAGGAATTCAGTTCACTTTTGGCTGGCTGCTGCTAGCCTGCCCACACCTGATTCACATGATTACTATGAGCTATTTTAAGCGCCAGCTCCCTTCAGTCCAGGGTTGGACCTTGTAGCTGTGTATCGGTGAGATCAACCCTTGTTTCCTGAACTTCTGTTATCCTTGTTTCCAGAATTCCTGAGCTATAGCTATTAATTGTGGCTGAATTAGCACTGCTACCTTCTTTCCTGAGTTCTGGGCTATAGTTATTCTTTGTTCTTGTTTCTGAGCTGCAGATATTTCCTATTCCTGATTTGCACTGCTTGCAGGGCTCTCTTGACTCCTTGTTTCCTGGGCTGTAGCTATTTCCTGATTCTAGAACTAGCACTGCCTGTCAGTGCTACTTAGATTCCAGATCTATAGCTATTCATTGTTCCTGAATTAGCAATGCTTGCAGTGCTTCCTAGATGAATCTATCCAGAGCTATTGCTATTCCTTGTTCCTGAACTAGCACTTTCTTCAGTGCTACCTCTTTTCATTGATTCCTGATCCAGTACAACTCTAGTGCTCCCTTGAGCATCTCTCCGTCTGTATTTACCTTTTCCCAGATCCTGTCTTTCTTCGCATTACCTTTTTTCCATTTTCTAGTTTGCTGTCTTTCTATTCCTGCTGCCTTGCTTCTATTACCTTGTATGTTTGTTACTTGCTTTCTGACAAGTGTACCCTGTGATTTCCTTATTTTCCTGTTCAGCACTCCTCCTTGCTAGCTTCTTGTCTATTGTGTTTGTGTTTAGTTCTACCCCCTTGCTGTTACTGTCTTGCGTGTTCCTGTTTGATCGCTAGGATCCGTGGGCACAGTTGACAACCTAGGTGGTGTTTCTTGTTCACTGTGTGTATTGTCTTTGAGTTACATTTATAACATCACCATAGGTATCAGCTGCAAAGACCCTGCCTTTAAATGCATATCCTATATGTGGGTATTTGAAGTCAGTATCTGTAACAGCAATTGTGGGTGAGGAACTTACTGAACTTCAGTCTTTCCATGTGGAGCTCCTGAGTGCTTTACCCCACATTTCCTCTATTGTTAATGTTGTTGTGTGTGTGTATATATATATATGTCTTCACATCCGTTCTGGGTGTAGTTATTCTGAAGGCTAAATCGCCTCATGAGTGCCTATCCTTTCTGAGTCTTAGCCATCTTGTTCCTTTATGCAGGCTTCCCCATTGGATCCCTTTTCTCCTCTGACTTCGTGTGTGATCCTGGGCAGCGCTGTACTCCTCATTCTGCTTACGTTTTCAACCCAATCGCCAGTCTTTGCCCAAGTCCCTGACTGTGTCTCTGGCAGAATGTCAGGGCATTTTCCTGGTGGTTGAAACCCTTGCGGTTTCTCTGAATGCCAGGGTGGACAAACTCAGCTGAAGATGCCTAACTATCACAAGTGGCATCTCCAAGTGGAGGCGGTACAAGGTCTCTTTCAGCTATGGGAAGAGACTTGGTTAGATTGGTTTACCACCACCTAGAAAGCTCAATGTCAGCAGTTTTGCACGTTGGAATTTCCAAGGCTGCTCTTGCTCGGAGACGGTTTTCATCTTGAGTGGAGCTCAGGCCTCTTGTACACCTTTCCACCCATACCATTCCTGCCCAGAGTTCTCAAGAACATCAGGAATGAACAGGCTCAATTTATCTTTGTGGCTCTGGTCTTGGCTCAGAGATTTTGGTGTCCTGAGCTGTTGAGGATTGGCCATTGGTCCTCCGATAAGGCTGCCCCTTCAGGAGGATCTTCTGTCACAGCAACAGGGGAGGGTTCTCCACCCAAACCTGTCAACACTACGCCTTCATGCGTGGAGATTGAGCGGCAGCATTTGACAGCTTTCAGCCTTCTACACAAGGTCTGTAATGTTATCTTGGCAGCTCAGCGTCCCTACACCAAAATGGTACATATCGACCGTTGGAATACATTTGTGGCATGATGGCTGAGAAACAGGTTGATCCTCAATCCGCTCCTCTTGCTCAGGTTCTTCTGTTTCTGCTACTTCTGGCCCACCAGGGCTCTGCTTTACGCACCTTGAAAAGTTAACTATCTATCCTTTCTGCTTTTCTGTGACTGCCAGATCAGCAATCTCTCTTCAAACCTCCTATTGTGAATAGGTTCCTTAAAGGTTTGCAGAATTTGTTTCCACCAGTTACCTTTGTTATGCCTCAAAGGGACCTTAACCTGATTCTTACTTTCTTGATGTGCACTCCCTTTGAGCTGCTTAATTCCTTTTTGGCTCCTCACCAGCAAGACAGCCTTTCTAGTGGCAATTACATCTGCCCAGGATCAGTGAGTTACTGGCACTATCCTCTCAGCTTCCCTACATTTTTTCCCCTGACAAACTGGTACTCTGGACTTGAGCATCCTTCTTACTGAAGGTAGTCACCTCATTCCATGCAGGACAATCCATCACTTTGCCTTCCTTTTTATGCCCGCCTCATCCCTCTAAGGAAAAGAAAACATTCCACCGGCTGGAACTAAAAAGAATGTTGTCATTCTACATTGACTGCACCAAATTGTTCCAGGTGGACGATCAACTCTTTGTGGGGTATGTTAGGGCCTTGAAAGGGAAGATTGTGCAGAAATGGACCATCTCTCAATGGATCATGCTCTGTATTAATATCTGCTACACATTGGCCAATAACCAACGTCCAGAAAGGTTGCATGCTCATTCCACTGGGGCCGACCAAAGCAGTCAGGCGCACTCTCCCTTTTCTCTATGTAGGCTGCATGCAGCCTCATTGAGAAAATGACCTCCCCATAGGCGCCCGGCTGGGCGCCGTTCCCACCAATCACAATGCTGCCATTGCAGCGTTGTGATTGGCTTGGAGAGGGGGGGGAGGCTGCCTGCTTCCTGTTCCTGTTTTTTTTTTATAAACCCGAGAACCCCCGCGTGACCACCCCTACCCGCGAGTCAGGCCGGCCGTGACTGCACAGCCCCCCTCCAGATGTGAAGTGGGCTGCACTTGCCAGTGCTACAGGGCTTTTCGGAAGTTTGGGCCATTCCATTGGAATGCCGTTCATGGGCCGATCAACGGGCTCTACCTGGCACATGGGTCCATCCAGCCGGGAATGCAGGAGGGCTTGGGTAATGGGGATGAATGATGTAGCCCTACAGAAGGAGGCTGCGGTTTGGTAATCGCACCCTAGGGGGACTGGAAAGAGTGTGGGGGCAGGGGTATAGGTGGCCCAGGAGACCGGGAAGGGTCGCAGCGGGGCAGAGGGCACCAGGTATCTGGGCTGGGGCGCATAGGGCACCCAAGGGCTGAGCAGGAAAAAACAGAGCACCCACGGGGCTGGGCAGGGATACAGAGTGAACAAGGTATGAGCAAGGACACATTTGGCACAAGGAGGCTGGGCAGGGCCACAGAGATGCCCCTGGGTTCCCGTGCAAGGGGCAGTGCACAGAGACCACCGGAGGACTCTGTCCAAGACAAAATAAGACCTTTGGGGCTTTGGCCAGAATATTATTGAGCTCACCCTATTGTTAAAAAATGTAATTTTCGGAGAGGGGTGTTGCGACAACTGACACACCTAGACACTTTTTAGATTAGAAAATAAACATTATGCTCTTGTTTTAGGTTTGGTCCTATCAACGACAAGAGCTCATTTGAGAAACGAGAATGCCAGGACTAAAATAAAGGACGGAGAGGCTTAAATCAATCTCGGCCACTCTGGGCACATTTTATTCCACCCTGTTAGGTTTGTCTGTGCCAGAACAGGGGCCAGCCATAAGTGTGTTCGAATTAATTCCTCACTGTTTTGCACTATCCTACCCTTCCTTCCTAGTTGCAGGATATTGGGTGACATGCCAGTTCGAGATCTAGAATCGTTTACTGCTACTACCAAAAGAATTGTACGCTTTACAGATCTTTTCAGATTTGTGTTAAAAAAGTTTAATATGAACTCAGTTCAAATAAATTTTTTCTATCACAAATGTGAAAAGATTTGTAAAACGTGATTGAGTGTGACTGCATGCACTTCTTTTGGAAGTAGTAGTAAACACTTATAGAACTTTCCAACAGCTAGGGTCAAAAGTAGACGGTGGCGTGACAAGGCTCGGCAGACTGATAAAGCGCTGTAAATAATTTTGGTAGGACACCTAGGGTCACCTTTTCAGTTTAAAGAGGAGCAAGGCTGATATAGGAGTGGGAGGTAGCATGGTGAGGATTGGTGAATTGGAAGTGGCTGATGAGACCCGTGACCCTGGGCAGAGATGGCAGTAAAGCATTGGAAGTATTATAAACCGTTTTCTGCCTTCTTAAAAGGCATTACAGTCATAAATTATTACAGTTGGGCATTTACATAAGGATGTAGATGGCTCTCGACCTAGGGGAGTGCTATTGTGAGCCAGTGTGTACGCGACTAGAAGTCTGGAATGAGGAACCTGTGATCACTTTGTGTGGTGTGCATGTTGTGTCCGGATTGGCTGAGTATTTCTATCTACTTGTGGCATCTAGCTTTGTGGTATTTTTGGGGAATGCGAGCCTTTGGCCAACGTTGTTTTATTTGGGACCAACTGCCGCTGACCTGTTTGTGGTGCAGCTATCTATCTGTGGGATCGATCAAGTTATTACCTGGGCGTGCGTTTATCTTTGGGTTAAGAGAGGCCCTACCTGAGACCTGTTATTCGATAGTTTTGGGTGCGGGTCACAAGTCCTGTCTGACCAGATATCTCTGACTCTGTGTTGATGTGGAGGTCACCTTGGGTAAATCCGACAGCAATGGTATGAGTTCACGGGAACCCCTTAAAATAATATGGCAGTCAATGGTGTCATTTTTATCGACATTCTCAATAGCTTGTGTACAGTTGTCATAGTGTACATTGGTATTGTTTTGACTGATTTTGATATGGTTATGTATCCCTAGATCATGAAATACGTTGTCATCGCTTTTACTGGTAACACCATCAACGTTGGTACATGGATTATAGCATGCATTGACTTTGCAACTGCCGGTATCATCGCTGTTGTCTAGGCATAAATTATGACATAATTTGACATTGTACTTATGAGCATTGACATTTTCATTGGGGCACAGGTTATGGCATATGTTGGTATTGCTTTTATCAGTATGGTCGTCTGGCCTGCACACATCATGGTATTCATTAAACATGGTACGTAACCATTCCAATACTCCCCCCTCTAGTTGAATCTTCAACTATTTTAGCCACCTCATATGACATGACAATTATGTTATTAGAAAGTGTGTGTGTGTGTGTGTAATGTCTGTTACTTTTCCCCAGCTAAGTGCATACTACCTAGCTGCATTTCTACAGCAGGAAACCCCTACTTGTGGGAAACCACATAACAGAAGTATGATAATAAAACTGTCATCATTGACGTGAATAGTTTGGAGACCCATAGAGGGATCTATGAAAAGATATTATGCAACCAGTCCTGCCCGGGGGCACATCCCTCCTTCTTCATGTCAGCTTGCAGACGATGCAGTTCTTTGATGGCACGAACTAATGTCCCATTGTCCAGGTCATTTCCAGAAATAAAAGTACAACAGAAAGCACCAATCTTGGCACACACTCCACACTCCATCGCAGTTATCAAGTCCAACACATACCAATTTTGCATCACCATAAGGCGGATGGCCCTCAGTTCTTCCTTGATAACATTTAGGGCGATCTGTGTTTGGTGATCAGTCACATCAACTCCCACATGTCTATTTGTAATCAGCTGGCATTGCCTTTTGTTTGTACTGTGAAGAAGGGTATTGAACCTCCGACGTTTACTTGAGTCTCTTTGAACAGTCTCAGTTTTTTGGGAATGTCTTTATACTGACCCAGCCATTATAATCAGCAGTTCTTTTTCTCTAAGCCTGATGCCTCAGCGGATGTTGAGACAACTCACACAGATCTTCTCCAGGGATGACCAGGGTTGGGGTCTGTATGGTCACAAGGACACAGAGCCACGCCATCCGGGGTTGAGCTGGATGCAGGCCATGTCACCACACTACCAGTAGATATCCATCAGAGTGGAGGTGCCCCATTGTCGGTCTGGAACGTAAAATATCATATTGTATCCCTCTATATTACCCTATGTTATGGTTCCTTTGCCTCTGAAACATACAGAGTACAGTGTAAGTTTCCATACAATTAGGGATTGCCCCTTCCCCTCCAACCATGTTTAACTATTAATTTCGGTATCCCAGATTTCCTGGCATAGGGTGTCTAAGCTAGCATTGGACCCCTTCCCATGGCACTCATTTCCCCCCGCATGATTAAGATGAGTGTCCCTGCACTGGAATTCCATGTCCGGGGTCCATCTGTCATTAAGAAGCTGGCCCCAAAGATGTTAAGGGCCACCCTGGGAACACAGAAGTAGGTGGGAGTGGACGTATTTGTGCACCAGTGGATGGTTTGCTACCTCCAGGAACCTCTTCCTTATAAAGTCCCATGGCCAAATAGTGTCCTCGTCTATGGTGCCCCTTCTGCGCATGCTGTCTACCTCGGATTTTATGTCGCTAAGGCCTAGATGTATCAAGCATTTTGCGATTCCTTAAGGCCGAAATTCTGCGAATTTAGGCCTTAAGGAATCGCAAACGGACATTTAGCATCTTTTGGGATGTATCACACATTAGCAAAATAAGGAATCGCAAAAAATTGCGATTCCTTATTTTGCTTATGCATTTAAGGAATCGCAATTTTGCGATTCCTTAAATGGCATGTATGAAACTTTTTTAAATTGCGAATTTGGGTTAAGGAATCGCAAATTAACACCAATTTGAGGTTCGTGTTAATTTGCGAAATCCTTTTAAAAAACAAAATATGACTATTTTGAAGGTGGCATGTGGCACACATACATGCCCATAGGGCATGTATGTGTGCCATATGCACACACATGTAAGTTTCAGGGGTGCAGCAGGGTGTCCATGAGACACCCCTGCACCCTTGAAATAATTCTCAAATTGCGATTAGCAAATTGCGAATCCGCAATTTGAGAATTACTGCACAATCATTCCTATGGGCCTCCTGGCCCATAGAAATGAATGGGAAAATTATTCCTTAATTGCGATTAGCAATTTGCTAATCGCAATTAAGGAATTGTAAGGAATCGCTAAAAAATAGCGAAATTCTACATACATACCATTTTGCACTTCTCAAATAGCGATTCCTTAACAATCGCTATTAGAGAAGTGCAAAATGGTTTCTTGATACATCTGCCCCTTAGCTCGGTGAAGAGATACAGTGCAGTGGGGTTGGTCTCATACTGGGTGATGTTTACCAGTGCCCTACAGGGTTTTACTCTATGGGGTTGAATTTTCACCCTGATCCTACATAGGTACAGCTGGACGAAGCATTTTTCTCTTTCAAAGACTATCTCCTGAGATAGGTAAAGACTGTCTGCGGCTACGGCACAGGGTATCATATATAACATGATTTTTTCATAGTTTGTGTGCCTACGGCAGTGATGTGTTGATACCAGGTATTGTGTAGGAGTGCTCTGTGTAGAGCGTGAGGAATACTAGTGTTTGGTTTGGTGTAAGTGTATGTGAGGTGAGAGAGGTCTCTGCGCATGCATTGCAAGAATTTAGTAGCAGAATTTATGAAATTAGGCATCTGTCTAGTTCCTCAGGGGCTGGAGAGCACCCCGACTAACTAGGATGTGTAGAAAAATACAAAAGACATAACTTAGAAAGCAATTGTCGGCTGTGGAGTCGTCTTCGGTAAGGTGTCTGTTGTTTGGGCACTCAGAGGTGTCTTTGTCTTGATGCAGTGTAAACAATGTATTTCAAGGTGGTGTTGCAAAAAGTCAATGTGTCCTGTATTACTTGAGCGATTGTCTTGGTGGTAGAAGTCTTTAAAAGCTTTGGTCAAAGGAATGGTGGACCGTGGCAGTGTTGGTGCACTTTAATTTCAGCTTGAACACAGACTTGTAGGATTAGAGCAGTGTTTTTGTTGGTTAAATTTGAAAAAAACCATTGTTAGGCAGTTGTCTGGAAAATACCTGCATTTACATTTTACCGATGGCCTCAATGGATTAGCCATGAGCAAAAGATTTCCTCATAGGGTACTGAAAAGGAAGTGCTAAGGTTTTTAGGAGGAGGTTGAGTTTTAAAGTGTTTTAAGAGGTGCTAGAATGTTAAGGGAGTTATGGGTGTTAAACTGCTTTAATGCTCTAATATTTAGGTTTTCCCCCTCTTTTAACTACGGTGGGGACTGTAATTCTTTCCTGTGAGCTGCTGGAGGAACCTTAACCATTTGATGGTTAGTGGGGGGGGCGGGAGGGGGGGGGTGCGCTCTAGCTCAACGCATGTGTCGTACATTGCAGAGCTGGACCAAAGCTTCCCTCCCTTCCACCTTAACGGCGGTTGGTGTTGAAATTATTACTCTGTAGTGCCCTTCGAACTTGGCCTGCTTCCATTTCCCATATTAAGTTTCAGATGTAGACTTCTTGTCCTGGCTGAGAGGTCTGTTAGGGTAGGTTGGTGCCTGCCCCCCCGAGTACCTCTGGGGTTGCTATTTGGTCAAGAACTTGCCAGCCCTAGCTCGGAGAGGTAAACATGCAGCTTATTGCCCAGTACCTGGGAGCTCGCTTCAGCACTTGATTTTGTCTGGGTCATTGGGATGGATGTCCCCATTAGGATGCCTGTCACAATTTAGTTATGTGCGAGGTGATGATTGCTGCTGGGCATGTTCCTTAACACGAAGAGGGCCAGGTGGAAGCAGTGGAGTCACTTTTTATTGAGACTGGCACAGATCTTACAAATTTTGCTCCTGAGAAGGCCATTGAGTCTCTCAGCAAGGACGTTGCTTTGAGAGTGATACACTGAGAAAAATGTATGAGTGATCCCTAGGAGAGTACAGATGTTTTCAAACATTGAGTTGACAAAGTGCCTGTCGTTATCAGACTGGATGGTGTCAGGCACTCACCACCTCAGTATCACTACCCTGAAGAGGAATGTGGCCAATGCCTTGGCGTCGCAGTGTACCCAAGGCCCAGCTTTGATGCACCTGGAGTAGGGGGCTCACCACAACTATTAGGTATCGATTGTTCGCACATCAGTCTATCATGTTGATGAAATCAATAGGTAGGGCTTTTAATGATTCTCTGGTCCGTAGAATAGCCTATGAGACGACCTTTAGCATAAGTTTTGGGAGAATGTAGTTGGAAAACAGTGCATTAATTGAGGTACATGGTTATTATCTCGGCAAGGTTGGGGGAGTACCAGTTACTTTGAATCTCTGCTACCATAGTGTAGTGCAGTGGAGGAAAGGCTATGTTGACTAGGCTGTGGGGCATCATAGGTTTTCCAGAGGGTGTGTGTCGATATATTAGGTTGTGTTTTGTCTGTTTGCAGCCACTGGCCAACCACAGTTCCCAGTCTCTTCTGTTGGGGCTGTCTCCTGCAGTTCCCTTAGATACAAACTTGCCATCTCTGTGTATGATTTGTCATGTGATAGCATGATCTCCTCATTGTGTTATAAGGGAAGCATGTGAGTCTTGCGAATCCTCCCATGTGCTCCTCTCTTTGCCATCTGGTCTGCTAACGTGTTTCCCTGGGACACAAAGTCTTTGCCCCCCCCCGGTGTGGAAGGCACACTTCACCACCGTTATGCGCTTTGGTAAAGTCAGTGCGTCTATTAGCAGCTCCAGGAGATCTTGGTGCGCAACAGGGATGTCATCAGATTTTAGGAACCCTCGTCTTCTCCACCTTCCAATGCCCTAGTACACCGTGGTGGTGATGTAAGAGGAGTCAGAGTAGATAGTCACTGCTTTCTCTGAGCCCTGGGTGAGAGCTTCAATCTACACTGTTAGCTCTACCAACAGCGCTGAGAGGTGGGGTAGGAGAGTCAGCTGGGCAGTGACCTGTAGGCTCTCTGAAGCTCTGTGTCTGGGGGCCATCACCACAGCTGCCCTGTATACCTCACTCCCGTCTAATGGTCTGTTGTGGAGGAACAGTCAATGAACAGTACCTCGCTTTTGGAGATAAGATCTTGCTCAGCTTGGCTGAATCCGTTGGGTTGTGAGTCGCACAGTCGTGGGTCTCCTTCCACTCCCAGACCTTGTGCGCTAGGAGGTGGCAGGATTTACCAGATGGCACTGGATTATTTTTAGGGAAGGTCTAGAGAGCATAAGTTCATAGTAGGTGACGAGGGGTGATACAGCAGCTTCCCCACTTCCAACTCTAAGGGTTGTGTGATGGGAACCCTCACGACCGCGCCCGATAATCCCTGAGTGTCCATGCAATCCATGGATAGGGGCACAATCCCTTCTTTTAGACAGGACTTTGGTGCCCCACTGTCATTCAGGAAGCTGTGGGGTATGTAATTTACCAGGATAGTCAGTGGGCTCTTCGTCAGATCTCTGTGTTATAGATGGCACAGGACACGTGAGAGCAGGGGTGTCCCTTCCATCCAATGGACGAGGAGCCGGCAGTTCACTTGGGATCGCAAGAGTGGACAAGAGAGCAGTCTGGTCCTGGCTTGGGTGTTTCTCTGTACGACCTCCTTCTTTAACCTTTTTGGCGGTGCGTCCATTGGCACCTCCACCTTCAGTTCCATTGTGGCTCCAGCGGTTCCGTACCCTGCTGTCTTTACTCCAGGAAGGATTTTGGCAGCTACTAGGTGCCCTTCGGTTTCTCTTCTTTTTATTTTTGCCTCCTTTTTCCTCTCCATCTGCTTTCTTTCCCATTTTGGAAGGCATTTCTACATATAGAGGAAATCCCTGTCAGCTTTCCCTTTCCTGTGTCTGATGCAATCCTCCACCATCGCCAGATCCTCTGACTTGACAGACCCCTCTCTTGGCCAGGACCAGTTTAACCGGCTCCCCTCCTTTATCCATTCTGCGAGAAGCTGGCAGAAACGGCGGGTGAACCTTTTCCCCTCCTCCCTTACTATATTTTCCTTTTGAGTTATCTGGCATTGCTTGCATATGGCGGGGGAGGGGGTCCCAATCGACTGCCCTGGTGGCTGGCCAGTTCTCGTCCCCTGAACCTGGTTTGTGTGCATGTTTTGCTGTTTTCGATGAGGTTAGTACAAAATGTCCACCCCTCAGGCCAGGGAAATGCATGAGCCTTGGTATGGACAATCCACTTGTGGGAGTGTTTCTGTAGTTTCCTAGCCTGGGTGGGGAAACTCGCTTGCATGTGACTTAGTGGAGTCTCCATTATGAATTAAGGAGCTTGTTTTAAGGATTTTACAAATTTGGATTGTCTCAAGAGCCTTTAAATAATCACAAACCCTACTCTAATTTTGGGGAATAGTATACACGGGGTGGTACCAAACACAATCTACCGGTTATGAGCTCTATAAACAATCAATGCATTGCAAAGTACATTTAATATCGATAATTTGACATACGTATCTGAGGAAGAAGTTCATTCTTTGATATCCCGAGGCAGAAAATCTCAGGGGTTTCCCACAGTTCAGGAAAACCTAAACGGGTACTAACTGCACTAATATGCTGCAGCCAAGGGATCTTTTTGTTTTTAAGAAGGGGCAAGATCTCAGAAAATTCCGCTCTATACGCATCCAGTTCAGGGGCTGACCACAACCTCTTCCAGTACATAATTAGTCTAGCTCTAGTGATCTCCTCTAGTGGCAACATGCCAAGGTCAAATCTAAGAGGGATCAATGGCGTGCTAGATGGTAACCCAACTAAATTTCTAACGAAAGACTGCTCCACCTTTTTAAAATTCATTATCTGCTTGTGCCCCCAAAGTTCAGCCCTATAGGTTGCTGCCGACCTAGCCTGACGGCAATATATCTCAAGGGCTGGGGACACCGGCCTGAAAGTAGACGCCCTAAAAACCTTGCCTATGCCCCCCGCTAGCTGGGATAACTTGAGTGTGGATTTAGCGATCTGCATATTCCAACCAAAATTCTCTGTTAACGTGACACCCAAATAAACAAATGTTTTAACCCTTTCAAGGGGAGTACCATGTAAAACAGGGTTTGGGCGTACACGCTAAGGGGGGTTAAAAATCATAAATTTTGTTTTACCTGAATTGATTTCCAACCCCCGAAGGTCGCAAAACTCCACAAAGCCATCAAGTATTCTCTGAATGCCCGATGATGTTCAAGACAACAACAGAGTGTCGTCTGCGAACATCAGAGCGGGCACTCTACCTGTAGCTAATTTAGGGGCATCGTTATTTTCCACACCATTCAGATGTTCCACAAGGCCATTTATGTAGAGGCTGAATAACGTTGGCGCCAATACGCACCCTTGGCGAACTCCTTTTTGAACAGGGAATTGATCTTTGAGTTCGCCATGCGTGCCACACCTCACCTGGGCTAAATTATTTTCATGAAGCCTAGAAAGAATGGCTAGTAAATAGGGCGGGAGGCCCAAGTCTGCTAATACTCTCCACAATTTTTCACGCGGAGCTAGATCAAAAGCTGCCCGCAGGTCCACGAACACAAGGTAGAGGCTGCCACCCTCCACCTTAGCTGTCTTCCAGTACAAGACCTGCAGACGGAATATTTAATCTAGAGTGGAGGTACCAGACCTAAAGCCTGCCTGGAGTATAGACAGTATCCCATTATCCTCAATCCACCCTAAAATCCTATCGAGGATGACCCTCCCCATCAGCTTTTGAGATGTATCGATTAGGCTGATAGGTCTATAATTAGAAGGGGTTAATGGGCAACCCTTTTTTAAGATAGGCACGATTTCAGCTCCTAACCAGGTAGGTGGCAAGTCATCTCCCTGTAGAATGCTGTTAAACAAAACAACCAAATAGGGGGCCCAGATTTTCGGTTGCATCCTAAACAAATCCCCTGGCAATTTATCCAAACCTGGAGCCTTATTAGGAATCAATTTGCCTATAGCTGTCTCTACCTCAGTCAAGGTAAAGAGTTCAATTGGAGCGGGGCATAAGGGAACTGTAGTTAGCCGTCCCCGCTCAGCCCCACTAATGCTTTTAGGCTGCTGGAGTTCAAGAGTAGTAACAGGCTTTTCATCAGGCTCAGAGATGCCATAAAGATCGCAAAAGTGGCTTTCCCAGATTGAAGGGGCAATATTCGGAGCAAGTGGGGGGTATGCCCACTAAATCTAGTTGCAACTATGGACCAGAATGATTTGAAGTCATTGGTACTAAGCGCGGATCCCAGTTCCTCCCACATAGAGGCCTCCCATTCCTTCTTGGCATCACAATTTGCCATTGTATACATGCTGCGATGGGCCCTGATTTCCTCCCTGTTATTGGATTTTATTGCTGTAAGAAGGGCCTTTTTGGCCTTCCGACAGGAGGCGTTGAACCATCTGGATGTTACGGTTCGAGGCTGATTTAACTTTCTCACCGGGTACAGAATGTCTTTGAGTGCGGCAGCCAATTGAATATGTATTTCAGATGCCCTGCCTAAGTGGCCGAATTTCCCCATATCTTCAATGAATGGAATAACAAGCTCATATAATTCGGCAAGTTTACTAGGGACATCTGGAGGTCTGGCCATTTTACCCTGCGCCTACAGTTTGTTATTATTAAAGGCACAATGGTGAAATGTTCAACCGAAGTTTGGCATTTCAACCCAAAGCTCCCCGGTTTAAGTGACAGGACCAAAGCATTATGAACACTGTCAGATTTTTCAATGACCCTAAACTCATGCAGCCTGTCCCAATGCCTGGCCTCGATACAAATATAATCGATTACTGAGGTGCTAATTTTTAATCGATTAAACGTGTTTTTCCCTGGTCTATCAGGCTCCACCCTCCCATTACAAGCATGCAATGATGTCGCTAACGAAAATGACTGCAATTGCAGAACCAAGGGGGTCCATGCCTTGACCCGGGTAATCAATGGGTCAGGAATAGCCCACAGCAAGTCAACCTCATCCGGATTGCTCATATTCGGATCCATGAGTGGCTCAAAGTGACAATTAAAATCTCCACCCAGGATTATCACGGTGGATGAATCAATCGATTGGATGAAGGTTAACAAGGTCTCAATAGCCTCTGACTCAAGGCCCCGCCTAACTGGCCTTGAGTATACATTAATCAAGGCAATGTCCGGCCCATTTAACATACTCAACAGCACACACTGAACTTCCATTGAATTAGTTGAAATTTGAGATGCCTTAGCTCCTAGGTGCGTACCAACCCATATAGACAGCCCACCCGAGGGCCTACCCCTCTCACCCATACTTGCCAAGATGTTGTATGTTGCAAAGCCCTGAACCCTACTTTCTTTTAGCGCCCAGGTTTCCTGCAACATACAGATGTCATGTGAGGCCATAAAAGAGCCCCACTCTGGGATGGGCAGTTTATTCTTGAGACCCGCCACATTCCAGGAGAGGATTTTAACCTGGGCAGCCGACAAATCTTGCTTAGTTGGTTCACAGTCCAAGGTACCAGAAAGGTAATTAATAATGGAAGTGCTATGAGCTGTCCCCAACTCAGGCTCGCAGTTCAGTGGTGGTTGGTCATCAGGAGAGATGACAATAGTGGGTTGAGTAGTTTGTTCTGGTGTCAGGACTTGCACTAGGGGGCTAGATTTGGCATTTACATCTTGGTTCTCATTTGCAGATCGCATATTAATGGGGACTCCCGTTTGTCAATCGCATTCGTCAAAGCCTGAAAAGGCATCGAACCTATTTGCGACTTCCAACGGGGTAAATGGTAACAGATGATCCATCCTCCCATTTCCTAGCAAATGGTCCATCCTCCTAATTCCATTTCTATGGCTCCTGAAAGGTACGGTTTCCCACCCAAATACATTTTCAGCAGTCATGGAATTAGATGCCTGCATCATATACCGGTTATTAAATGGTATAGATGGTTTAATCTGCGGGCACGCTAATACCCCGGGATGGAGTATAAGGTTCACTAGAGATCTCGGATAAAAATAAGTCAGGTCACAAGGAACGATGGAGTTACCTACGTTCCCTGGAGTCCAATTTAGAATATATCTAACAGCCCCGGGATCTCTGAAGTTGATGACAATTAGATCCCCCTTTATGCTTTTCACTCTACTTCCCAGCCAGGGAAGTCGCCGAACATGCAGCATCTCTCCATTAATATTAAAGGGAAGTGGTCTGTTTTGGCTAAGCCAATGCATGGTTTTGTTTTTTAACTGAGAGAACCCTTCCCTCCTACCATCCTCTAATTTCGGAACACCCGTGAGGACAACCACAAAAGGAACCGCTTCAGGGGGTAGTTCGACCTGACACCCCCTGTGCTTCTCTGTCCTAGCTGGACTAGCAGTTCCCCTCTCCTCTTCCTTATTTCCCGTGAGAGATTTATTCCCTGCCTTCGGAACTTCACTGACAGCATGTGGTAATGTTTGTTGAACCGTTTTGGGGGGTATTGCCCTCTGTTTTTATGGATTGGTAGGCTTACTAATTTTATTTATACCCGTCTCAACAACAGGGGTGGGAGATGGCAATGCTACTACGGGGGGTGGGACTGGCTTCACAGGACCCTTAAATGATCCAACATTATTGCTAATAGCCAGTTCTAGGTCCCCCAGCAGGGACATTATCAGTAGATTAAATATAATATTATTAAACGATAGACAAATGCAAATGAAATTGTAACAACCTGTAACAGAATACAATTGTTAGTTCAGAGCATTATGAGTTGTTCTATAGCAGAAAACTAGCAAACATTAGGAGCGAGGGTGCTCCGCCTAACACGCAGAGCTGATTGAGCCTGATAGTCTGTCATGAGCAACTCAGAGGACTGAAATTTGCAATGATTGTACAGCGAAAAGGGAGAAACCTGACAATTATCAGCCCTCTCCGGCCAGACAAAGCTATACCTTATTCACCAAGGTCCAAATTTTTTCCTAACATCCGAATTACACCCTATATCACACCCAGGGGTTGTGCGGGCCAACAGTCTAACGCCCAGCGGTCCAAGCGGAAAAGAAAAACCCACCTTTTACTTTTTTTAACCACTGTCAGTTGTGAAGCCAGGAGTCCCTGAGAAAAACAATTTTGCTTAAAAATAAGATCAAGGTGGTAGTCCTGTATAACACTCAGGGCCCGTGTGTACCTCTGAACCATGCATAAAGGACTGGGTGAACCCCTTCTCACACCCAGGGACGAAGCGTGCCTCTGATCCACTCCTAAAGGTCCAAGCGATCCCCTTCTTACACCCAGCGATGAAGTGTACCTCTCATCCACACCCAAAGGTCCAAGTGATCCCTTACTACCACCCACAGAAGAAGCTTACCCTGTGTCCCCCCCAGTGGTCCCAAAACAGTAGTTGTCACCTTCGCCCTGCCTAGCATGCTGAAACGGAAAATGCAAACAATGATCTATGTTTTTCCAAGTTTGCCATACGCCACTGACTCGGACTAAGGATCAGATGTAGTCTCTTACCCACTGACGGCTGCCTCTGGATAGACCAGCAGAACTTCTAATCAATTATGGCATGTGCTCACTGGTCTTTGCGCAGATGAAGCAGTTCTGGGAGGGGTCCTTGTCCTTCGGCAGCAGTCGGGCTCGATAAACCAATCTCTCCTGGCAGGCTGGCCAAAATGTTGCTCGGATATGAATTTACCTTAAAGAAATAAAAGACAAGAGGCGTTTGGCAAAACAGGAACAAGTTGGTTTAATTAACGGCAGTGGCCGAGAGAGTCTCAAAAGAATGTGCCTGAGTCTGATGTATGGTCTTTTTTTATAATTTTAGTTGGATTTGGAGTTTGAATACGAAATCTCACTTTCATGTATGCACTTTCAGAATTTTACCTGGATTTAAGTTGGAATAGTAAATGTTAACCCTTCTTGTCCCCTACCTAAACATGATTAATGCTCTTTCCTGAATGTTACTGACACAGGAGTTAGACTAGTAAATCGCCACATGAAAAACACGAGACAACCCAAAAATCAATCTCATTTGGGAGTTATTATAAGAGGAAAACTGTAATTTATATCTCATTGTGAATATTAAATTCAAACTCAACCAGAGAAACCACAATGAGATGACTTATCAAATAGCATTTGTCAAACTGAATGCAATGCACTACATCCTAAACAAAATTCCATGCCTAAACTATGTTAGAATGAATGCTATCTTGTAGCATCTAGGCAGTCGGTGTCGGCATGACTCGCAGGTGGGGGTGTTCACGCGGGGGCGGGCAGGAATTGTTATTTAAAAAAAAAAAACGTAACTTCTCGGTTCCCACGCCGTCTCAGCTCCTTGCCGGATCCCGCAGGAACAGGAAGCAGGCAGCCTCCCTCCCCTCCCCTAAGCCAATTGGTGGGGACGCCGATTAGCCAGGTGTCTATGAGGAGAGTGCGCATGAGTGGTCTGGGGCCGACCAAACAGTCAGGGCCCACAACATTGGCAAGCCACTCCTCCCCTGCCCTAGAGCAGACCCGCCCACCCGCCCGCCTGCCCCCAACCAAACCCTTCTGCTTAATCACAGTGCGAGAAGCAGTAACATACAATGGTAGTTTTACCATTTTATGTTTCTGCTTCTCGCACTGCAAGAAAGCAGTGGGGCGACGCTCCTCCGCCCTAATCGAAGGGCGTCCCCTGCATCTAGTTGGTAGCAGACTTAAACTGGCATCACCACTGAGAGTGATGGCCGGGCAGAGAAGCATAAACTTTTCCAAATATTAGAAGCCAAGTGCAAGGGATAGCAGCAGGTGCACATTTTGTCTCAACAGATCCCACAGACAGCTGGGTGAAATTGGACATACACTTCCTGAATCTCATCAAAAAATTCTACAAAGAATGAGATCAAAATGTAAACCCTGCTGATCAGGGAACCTATTGACATTACAGTATATCTGTTGATAGTTAGCCATGCCTTATCACAGTACTGCTCCCCGGATTTTTTTTTATCTGTCACAACATGAAACAGATCAAGAAGTAAACAAACGGGTCACCCATGCGAATAGGGAGTGATGAAGCTCCAGTTTGGTACTTAAATCCCCACCACCTGAGGAAATATGTCAGCCAGACCAGACCCAAAATCAGTTCTGCTGTGCAAAACCACTAAATTCAGGTTCCAAGAAGACTCTCTTCTATACTTCGGAGTACTTAGAAATAGCAACTCAGCCGGAAGATGAGGGGAGTTTAGCAGTATGTCCCCAGCTAGAGATTCCTAACTTTCACAAAGCTCTCCAACCTTAGCCCCTGCCAGCTTTATCTGAATCTGTGAAGTCACCCTTAGCCTTTGCTGCATCAAGCCAATGAAAATGATCAAGGGTCCATAAAGTCTTCAGACGAAGAACCAATAAAGGCTTCTTTGTCAGGCTGCATAATCTGTATACCATGAAGCGTATTGTTATCTGAGATCATGACCCTGGCCCTCCAAGCATTTACTCATGTGTTATGACACACACTCCCTAGGCCACTAAAGGTTGAGGGAAAGAAACTCCTATGACTGTGGTTTAAATCTTCAGGGTTTACCTGGCCTGGCTGATGTGGGAGCCTATCCTGAGCCCACATATGTGTCCTTTCTCACCCAGCCCAGTCTGCCAGGAGGATATCTTCCAGATGCATGTAAGGTCTTCTGAGGTGGACATGTACATGCATTGTATAGCCACATGGCGACAGCTTTTTGGGGTCATGCATGTTTGAAAGCTTACGGAAGCACAAACTTCCACCTGGGGCCCACCTCATGTGTTTATAGGGTTTCATCAGAATGGAGGAGAGGTGTCTGTGTGAGCAGGGACTGTGGAACCTCCTGTGACTCTAAGCTCTCCTTTCGCTTTTTTACGTTTTCAGGCTGTATCAGCACTTGCATCAGGGTGCCTTATTTTGCTGCGGGTTGTGAAAACGCATCCACCTTGACATTTATTAACTCTGAAGCACCTTTTGTTTGTGAATTTGCTAGGCGCTAAAAGCAAGTTTGTGAAGCTTTCGTGTTTGATCATGTCTTCCGGTAGATGTGGAGCTCGGAAGGATTCGTCCCCTGTGGCCATTTTGAAAATGTTAGACTCCAGGTTTATTTTCCCATGGTAATAAGTAACCTGCTCGGGAGTGAGTCTGATCCACTGAAAGGCACCACAGGGACTATACTACCAATTCACAGCAAATAAACACCAGGCTCCCAGGCCATCCCATAATTCAGAACCGCCCCAAAACGTTAGACCCCTTCCCCCAAGAACACTGTCATAGCTAGTACTTCATTTTTGCTACAAAGAAGTGTAGGAGCCCAGAATATTTTATGGGACCTGGGGCAAGTGCTGCCAGATGTTGGAGTAGTTTTAATTCCACCTCATGCATCTGTCTTCCAAACCCCTCCATGTTCTATCTCTTTATCTCACTCTTACCAGTTACAGTTCTTTTGATATCTGTTTTCTCTCTTTGACACTGTTTTCCTGTTTCCCTCTTCCTCCTCCGTTTCTGCCGTTCTTACTTTTGCTCTGGGTCAAACTTTCAAGATGAAAAATCTCTAAAAAGGAATGCTAGTGAACACCATCCGCATTCACCTGTACAAAATAAGCATTGGTCATAGCCCATGCTCTTGGTACATTGGCGACCTGATCAGAGCTACTTTCACCCACTCTGTATTTGACCCAATGCATCTTGTTGTGTTTTTTTCTCTGAGCCAATTTTTTCTGTGATAATGGACGATCTCTGGCATTGGGGGGCCATCAAGGAAATTCTTGATGTACTAATGTCGCAGTAAGGAGGTTATGGCTTTTCGAAGGTTGACCTAACCAGCACTAAATAAACTGTATGGTCTGACTTGTTACTATGGATGTGGGGTGTCTGTATTGTCATGTTACTAAGGTTTGGTTAGGTTCATTTGGAAGTTCAGCTGCATAAATGTTCTCTCTTGTTTGAGAGTGGAAGCATCAGCCATTTTCAGGCTCCATTCGAGGTCTGTTTGCATGCTCCTTCTAGTTTGTGCTCAATTTCATTGTGGCCTCCTCGCTTTAAAAATCATAACTACAGACTCACAGACTTTAAGGATCAGTAGTACTTTCCACTGAATTATGTAAAAGGGGAGGATGAGCTCAGGTATGGACGTCAATTAGGGGGCCCTACGAACCTTGGCTGTGTCTTGTGACCCCTGGCACTGCATTTGCAACCCCTGGCCTTAGAGGTGGCAAAATCAGTACCGGGAACAAAGGAGCAGCTCACCCTTATGGACATTAGTCATCAATGGAGCGCACACCGCTAGCCCCTCCTCCAGATAGCCCCTCGGGACTCTGGTACTTGTAGTTCTTTAGTGGATCACCCAGGTGGGTGCAAGTCGGTGCTTGTTGGACTGATGAATCTCTAGACCCGATACATGTCCCGGGTTTTAGGATATCGCCCGAGACATGTCTCGGGTTTCGGGATAACTTCCCTCATCAGTAGAGAAAGATCGTTAGGGGTGGAAGAGAAGGCCGCCACACAACAGTCAAAGGCCTCGATGCCAGAACCGGCACGCAGGTGCGTCGTCCAAGAGCCCGTCGGCCCAAAGCTCAATGGAGCCATATTGTGTTTAGTCATCAATGGAGCGCACACCGCTAGCCCCTCCTCCGGATCGCCCCTCGGGACTCTGGTACTTGTAGTTCTTTAGTGGATCACCCAGGTGGGTGCAAGTCGGTGCTTGTTGGACTGATGAATCTCGCTTTAAAAATCATAACTACAGACTCACAGACTTTAAGGACCAGTAGTACTTTCCACTGAATTATGTAAAAGGGGAGGATGAGCTCAGGTATGGACGTCAATTAGGGGCCCCTACGAACCTTGGCTGTGTCTTGTGACCCCTGGCACTGCATTTGCAACCCCTGGGCTTAGAGGTGGCAAAATCAGTACCAGGAACACAGGAGCAGCTCACCCTTATGGACATTGGTTGGGGTTCAAAGTTCTGTGTTTTTTGTCAAAAAAAAATCTATTGCACCAATAGTGATTAGTAGTAATTTTTCGCTATTAGTGGAATAAAAAATAAAGTACAATTAGCTGGATTATGGCCCTCACTGGCAGCTGAGGTAAGTAAAACATTATTTTAAGTGTATGTTGTGTGCATGCTTGCTGGTAAAAGTGTATTTATGTGAGCGAGAAAGTGTGTACATGAGATTGTGTGTGTATGTGTAAGTATGTGTGGGTAAGTGAACGTAAAGTTCAAATGGTGTGTGTTTTCACTTCCCGTAACCCTGGCTTTTTGGTGGATTGACGTTTATGAGCTTGGAGAACTACTGTAACCATTGCGCAACTTTGGATGTGTAACTTTAAGTTGTATAAACCATGTTTGCAGGATTTGCTGGTAACTTTCAATTCTGTGATAAAAGTGGTCAGGATTCGATGATGTACAGCAGGGAAGTGAGAGCGGGAAGTAATAGACAATCATGTCAATACAATTATCTTGCTGCAACAGTATGCAGTGGCAGGGATTACTGCTTCAATTTAATTTTTATTACAGTCTTTCATTAATTTTACTTACAATAAAAAAACGAATAAATATGGTTTGTTTTTAAATATTAGCAAAATTTGGCACAGCCTCTGTGCACTACTTTTACTCTGTGTGTTGGAGTCAAGAAGTCCTGTTGTGGTGGACTGCGCTAAATATTTTTCCAAGAAGTCTCTATTTTGCTTAAAACAGAGTACGGATGAAATGCGTATCATTATGCATCAGATTCCATTGTGATTTTAAGATATCGACTGAGGAAATTGGAACACTTCCCCAAGTGTATGTTTCCTACATATATTGAAGCAAGCACAGAGTGAAAGAGTGAAGTGTTAAAGGGTAGAGGTTATAGGGTTAATGTTTAGAGATATACAGCTAGATTCATCAAAGACCCGTTTTGCGAGTCTTTAATAGCGATTCATAAGGAATCGCTATTAAGGACTTGCAAAACGGGATTCATGTAGGAATCGCAAAAAATATTGCGATTCCTACATCTTCCTTATTTGCGATTAGCAAATTGCTAATCGGAAATAAGGAATAACTCCCCATTCATTCCTATGGGCCTAAAGGCCAATAGGAATGAATGGGGAGTATTCCTTATTTGCGATTAGCAATTAGCTAATCGCAAATAAGTTAGCGATTTCAAGGGTGCCAGGGGTGTCCAAAGGACACCCTGTAGCACCCCTGAAATGCAAATTTACACAGATGTTGCGCACACACATGTCCAAAGGACATGTGTGTGTGTAACATGCAACAAAGAAAAATGCACTAAAGTGCTTTTTTCTATTTTTTCGCTATTTACCACGAAGTCAGACTTCGTGATAAATAGCGAACAAATATTGCGAATGCGCAATTTCAAATTGGTTAATGAATTGCATTTAAGGAATCTCTAATAGAGATTCCTTAAATCCAATTCCTCGCAAATATGCGATTTCGCAAATAGCGATTTTTGCATTTGGGATGATGAATCCCAAATGCAAAAATTGCACTCGCAAAGGGCCAGATTCTCAGAATCTGGCCCTTTGCGAGCGCAATTTAGCTTGATGAATCGGGCTGATAGGGTTAATGCTGTTAGGTACTGGCTTTAGGGTTTGAAGTATAGAGTTAAGGGTGTGGGGTACAGGGTATTAGGATATGGGGTTGCGTTTATAGAGTTATGCATTTGGGATTTAAGGAATATGGTATAGAGATTTTGTGATAGGGATTAACTGTTACAGGTCAAAGTTCTCAACGTTAAGGTTTGTGGAATAAGGTCAAGGGCTTGGAATATTGGGTTAAGGGATGAGTTAAGGGTTTGCGATTGGGGTTAACGGGCTGGGGTTTTCGAGAGTACGGGTGCTAAGGGATAGGGGGTCTCTGGAGCAGGTTATTGTTAGGAGTTGAGGTTAGAGGGCTAGGGTTAACGGTATGTGGTATAAAGGTTATAAAAATAATAATAATAATAAAAACATTTATTAAGCGCATGGTTACACAGAAGAACAGTGCGTCCCCACGCTGTGAATGCATTCCGTCAGAACTCCAGAAAGGGCCCACCATAGAGGGGAGGAAAGAACAAAAGGAACCTAATGCAACTAAACCTTGGGGTATGGGTTATATTTATGTTTAAGGGTATGGGGTTTATAAAACCATGGTTAAGGTTAAAGATATAGAGGTAAATGTACTATTATTTCATGCAACGCAGCGTATCAACCAAACTTTCTGCATGTGCTGCATGAGGGCGAGCGAGCTGGACAGTGATACCTACTAAGTTGTGGTGCTGCTGCTCTCCTTTCAATCTGCTGCACAATTAAGCTGCCTTGTGCCACGCAAACACCTTTGCACCATAGAAATGCTCTCAGTGACTCGTGCAAAGCTGAAGACTAGTGAATCCTTGGGTTCACTGATTACTGCTTACAGCAGGATTTCCGTTATTCATAATTTGTTTGCCGTCCACATGTAATGTAATTTGTACTTGTAAAGCGCACTAATACCCCAACTGGGGTGTCCTGGCACTGTAACACATACCGCTGTGGAACCCCTCCTGGCTTGTCCCTGTGAAATGTCCACTCCTGGGCACCCCCAAGGTAAAGCCAGGCATCCCAGCGCTGTTGGGGCCGTTGTGGAGAGTAAGCAAGCTATTGCCCAGAGTTGCAGAGTGGGACCCATGATTAGAATAGGCACACAGGGGAGAATTATCAGGTCCGAGGAAATTGAGCCCAAGACCCACCTAGTCGGGAATTGAACCCTGGTCCCGGGCCAGACCTCTGCATCAGGGTCTGCCGCTCTAACCATTGAGCCATTGAGCACCTCATGTTCTTTCTCTATAAACTCATGGAGGCCTCAGTTGACAGAATGAATCTGTGTTGACATTTACTGTACCTGCTGCTCCTGCAAAAACGGTTATTTAGTTCTCTTCTTGGGAGTAGATATCTATTGTTTTCATATATGGTCAATGTAGTTCTAAACAGACACCCAGTATTTGTCTCTGAAGCGGTGTTCCTGATTTTAATACCAACCCAGTATCCTTCACTAGTCAATGGCTAATTCCCTTCTCTTTGCAATTACCATAGCGGCATTGTATATATTAGATGGTCACTAGATGTGATTTTTAGTTTTCTACATTAACCATTCTTCTCTGTCAGTTTTGCACAAAAGTGATTTCTTTTGCTGGAATTTGTGATTTCATAGGTGTATCCAGAGATAACAATATCTCAGGATGGTCCACCCAAAAATGGATAAAAATGCAACACAATAACTGGTGAAATACCTGCATTTATTTAGACCAAATTATTGGCATGGTTACATATCTAAGAATCCCTAAAAGCTCCCTTAGGACTCCCAAAACATCATCTGCAGCTCCAGCAGTGTTCAGAAGTGGCCTCGAGGCAGCCTCACTTTAAAAACGTGTCTTCTCTTGAATCCTCCATTGGAACTCTTTTTTGAAGTTGTTGTTCCTTAATTTGTGATGCCTTTTAAAAATATGATTTTCATTAAAGCTGTCGTCCATATTTGGAAAAGGTGTGCTTTTAAGGTAATGAGCGACATGGAAATTAAAAATCCATGCGTCCTGTCAAATTTTCTCTGGCTTTGTGGTTTTGGTGACGTAAGAGAACAACTCTTTTAAGTCTTTGACCCTTTCCCTTACTGAAACATTCCCGCCATTCTGGGATCGAATCGAACTGGAAAGAGTGTATGAAAAAGATCTGTCCGTAGAACTGATCATATTGTTGGTAAGAAATGGCACCGAATCAGGGCGTCATTTCGCTTGGTTTTATTTATTTAGGACTTTTATATAACACTACAAGTCACTGAGGTAGGCACAGAGCGCTTCCTGATAAGATGCTTTTCCCACGAACAGCAAGTTTGAGGACATCCTGCATTATTAAAGGAATCCTTTCCTCAAGTACCTATTGCTGCCATATGGGTGATGGCTTTATTATTGTAAAATGTACATTGATACTTGTATAGCGCACTACTCACCCGCAAGGGTCTCAAGGCGCTTGTACGAATACCGCTGTGGAACCCATCCTGGCTTTCCCTGTGAGGCGTCCACTCCTGGGCATCCCCAAGGTGGAGGCGAGGCATCCTTAGCGTTGTGGGGGCCGTTGTGGAGATTAAGCAAGCTATTGCCCAGAGTTGCAGAGTGGGACTCCATGATTGGAATAGGCACGAGGCGAGAATTATCAGGTCCATGGAATTTTGAGCCCAAGACCCGCCGAGGCGGGGAATTGAACCCTGGTCCCGGGCTAGACCTCTGCATCAGGGTCTGCCGCTCTAATCATTGAGCCACACTTCTCCTGATGTCGAGAGGGCACAGGTGCTGGCACCCAGGGCACAGATCCTTCATCACCATTGTTCGCTTCAGCAGGGATGGACTCTGGCAGAGAAACAACATGCACCAGTTTTACATGTCCCCCAAAGTGGTGTGCTCCCCTTTTTAGGTTGCAGCCTACCAGACAGACCAGCTGTCTGGTTTGCTAAAGACATCTTGGGGGCATTCAGAAAGTTGACCTAGAAATTCATTCAGCCCGTTGTTTACCATTGGTTGTGTGGTTGTAACTCGCTTTCTGTAAAGAGGCCTTTAAATCTTGCTCTTATATTGCCACCTTTGCTGTGCATCCAGAGATAGGGGTCAAATGTCAGGCTGTGTCTTCCAGGGAGGTTGATGGTTATTTTTCTTTCTTGTACTTCAAAGCGGGAGGATATATATGACAATCATGCTGCTTAGGGGCGGTTTGCTTGAGGAAGGATGTATAGATGTTGTTTTTTCTAGCACACAACAAAATTTAAAATGTCTGTAAATGAACTGAGCTGATGACCCAAACAATACATTGCGTGATTGTGTTCCCACACATTATCATTTGTGCGCTGTATACTTTTATCAGTAAAACTGTATGTGAGGGCAAATGTAATGGTCATTTCAATTGAAGATGCTTTGTCTGTATTGGCAGTAAGCTACCATACCATGCATACTACACGTTACCCCACTCTACACTGCACTACTCCACACTATGCTACTCCATTCCACACTGCGTTACTCCACTCATCTCTACTCCACTCCACTGTATGCTTCTCTAATCTACAGCCCTCCACTTTACACTATGCCAATGCACTCTACCCCCACACTACTCTACTATGCACCACTGCACTCTACACCACTCTGCGCCACTCCTTTCTACACCACTTTACTTAACACCAATGCACTCTACGCCAATCTACTCCGCACCAAAACACTCTACGCCACCATATTCAATACCACTGTCCTCTATACCACTGTATTCTACTCTACATCACTCCACTCTTCACCACTGTACTCTGCACCACTGCACTCTATGCCACTCTACTCTTCACCACTGCCCTCTACGTCAATGCACTCCACGCCATTCTACTATACAACACTACACTGTAATACAGTATACTCTGCAATGCTGCACTCTATGCCACTCTTCTTTATGCCACTCTGCACCTCTAAACTCTATGCCACTGAACTCTACATTACTGAACTCTAAGCTACCGAACTCTTCGCCACTAAACTCTGCGCCACTGAACTCTGCGCCACTGAACTCTGCGCCACTGAACTCTAAGCCACTGCACTGTAAGCCACTACACTCTACGCCAATCCACTCTAAGTCATACTAATCTACTCTGCACCACTGCATTCTACGCCACTCTACTCTATACCACTGCACTCTACTCTGAAACAATCTACTCTGCCACTGAATTCTACACCACTCCATTGCACTCTGCGCCACTCCACACCATACCACTCTACACCATGCCAATCAACACCATGCCACTCCACTCTATGCCACTGCACTGTACGTCAATGCACTCTACTGTACTTTACTTAAAACCAATACACTCTATGCCAATCTACTGTGCACCATTGCACTGTATGCCACTATACTCTACTCCACAGGCCTGCAACCTTTTCTGTAGTGAGAGTTACTTTTGAGTAGTAAAAATCATTCTGATCTACTGAAGGCCAAGCCACTTGCGCAATGTTACCAGGCACCCCCACGCCCAGTATAATTGAATCTAAGCCTAATGTCCATGGAGCCAAAGGTTAGGAGTTGAACCAACTACTTAGATGAGAGCACTCTGACAGGACTGCCCTGTGTGTCAATGAGAGTGTTTTCTTATGTATGAACATGTGTACTTTTGAAGGGGAGAATGTGTATGGCTGAATAAGAGTGTGTTGTATGAACTTGTGGGACTGGACATACCTTTCGCCATAAGTGGCACTGTTATATGTATAACACAAACATATAACCATTTTTTTTTAATGGCAGAAATTAAAGTGCAGAACATTTTTCTGCAAAAAATGTTCATAATATGGAAACATTTTCTTTACATTTCTCCCACTCAGAAATATGTATTTCTTTCAGTTATAAATATGAAACAGTGTCTACCAGAGTAAAATGTGTTTATATGGATTTCATAAAACTTATGATTTAAATCTTCTCCCATTTCAAAATGTCACATTTACAAACAGTAGGCATCTTGCACCTGGTAGCCAGTAGAAGTAGACACTGTGCCATATTTATAACAGAAAAATACAACCATTTGTTTAATTAGAAGGAATTTAAAGGGTAGGCTTATGCTTCATAACATATTAAGAAAAGGGGGTGGTGATGGACAGAGTATCTGAATTAAGCAGAACACTCGTACCCAGTCAAGGGATCAGGGCTTGATCCATCACCGTTTTTTAGCTCACTGCACCATCCCAGCTCAGAACCCGGCTACATGCAAATTAGTCTGTCCCTGGCCCAGTGCATCATGGGAACAGGGCAGACCAAACTACCAAGCCAATTCTTTTACTGGGAAGGAAACAAGTTTCCGGGGACCGGTTTCTGGCATTACAGCTGTCTTCGGCCCGGCTTGCTTGAATCCTGATGGTGCAATGAGTAAGGGACTCATGTCTGAGCATACACTTCCACGCTTATGGTGGACAAAACGATTCAGAAAAGGGGGTGGTGATGGACAGAGTATCTGAATTAAGCAGAACACTCGTACCCAGTCAAGAGATCAGGGCTTGATCCATCACCGTTTTTTTAGCTCACTGCACTATCCCAGCTCAGTACCCGGCTACATGCAAATTAGTCTGTCCCTGGCCCAGTGCATCATGGGAACAGGGCAGACCAAACTATCAAGCCAATTCTTTTACTGGGAAGGAAACAAGCTTCCGGGGACCAGTTTCTGGCATTACAGCCGTCTTCGGCCCGGATTGCTTGATTGCACCATCATGATTCAAGCAAGCCGGGCCGAAGACGTCTGTAATGCCAGAAACCGGTCCCCGGAAGATTGTTTCCTTTCCAGTAAAAGAATTGGCTTGGTAGTTTGGTCTGCCCTGTTCCCATGATGCACTGGGCCAGGGACAGACTAATTTGCATGTAGCCAGGTTCTGAGCTGGGATGGCGCAGTGAGCTAAAAAACGGTGATGGATCAATCCCTGATCTGTTGACTGGGTACGAGTATTCTGCTTAATTCAGATGCTCTGTCCATCACTACCCCCCTTTTCTGAATCGTTTTGTCCACCACAAGCGTGGAATGGTATGCTCAGATGTGAGTCCCTTGCTCACTGCACCATCAGGATTCAAGCAAGCCGGGCTGAAGATGGCTGTAATGCCAGAAACCGGTCCCCGGAAGCTTGTTTCCTTTCCAGTAAAAGAATTGGCTTGGTAGTTTGGTCTGCCCTGTTCCCATGATGCACTGGGCCAGGGACAGACTAATTTGCATGTAGCCAGGTTCTGAGCTGGGATGGTGCAGTGAGCTAAAAAACGGTGATGGATCAAGCCCTGATCTGTTGACTGGGTACGAGTATTCTGCCTAATTCAGATGCTCTGTCCATCAGCAACCCCCTTTTCTGAATTGTTTTGTCCACCACAAGCGTGGAAGGGTATGCTCAGATGTGAGTCCCTTGCTCACTGCACCATCAGGATTCAAGCAAGCCGGGCCGAAGACGGCTGTAATGCCAGAAACCGGTCCCCGGAAGCTTGTTTCCTTTCCAGTAAAAGCATTGGCTTGGTAGTTTGGTCTGCCCTGTTCCCATGATGCACTGGGCCAGGGACAGACTAATTTGCATGTAGCCAGGTTCTGAGCTGGGATGGTGCAGTGAGCTAAAAAACGGTGATGGATCAAGCCCTGATCTGTTGACTGGGTACGAGTATTCTGCTTAATTCAGATGCTCTGTCCATCACCACCCCCCTTTTCTGAATCGTTTTGTCCACCACAAGCGTCGAAGGGTATGCTAAGATGTGAGTCCCTTGCTCACTGCACCATCAGGATTCAAGCAAGCCGGGCCGAAGACGGCTGTAATGCCAGAAACCGGTCCCCGGAAGCTTGTTTCCTTTGCAGTAAAAGAATTGGCTTGGTAGTTTGGTCTGCCCTGTTCCCATGATGCACTGGGCCAGGGACAGACTAATTTGCATGTAGCCAGGTTCTGAGCTGGGATGGTGCAGTGAGCTAAAAAACTGTGATGGATCAAGCCCTGATCTGTTGACTGGGTACGAGTATTCTGCTTAATTCAGATGCTCTGTCCATCACCACCCCCCTTTTCTGAATCGTTTGTCCACCACAAGCGTGTAAGGGTATGCTCAGATGTGAGTCCCTTGCTCACTGCACCATCAGGATTCAAGCAAGCCGGGCCGAAGACGGCTGTAATGCCAGAAACCGGTCCCCGGAAGTTTGTTTCCTTTCCAGTAAAATAATTGGCTTGGTAGTTTGGTCTGCCCTGTTCCCATGATGCACTGGGCCAGGGACAGACTAATTTGCATGTAGCCAGGTTCTGAGCTGGGATGGTGCAGTGAGCTAAAAAACGGTGATGGATCAAGCCCTGATCTGTTGACTGGGTATGAGTATTCTGCTTAATTCAGATGCTCTGTCCATGACCACCCCCCTTTTCTGAATCGTTTTGTCCACCACAAGCGTGGAAGGGTATGCTCAGATGTGTGCCCCTTGCTCACTGCACCATCAGGATTCAAGCAAGCCGGGCCGAAGACGGCTGTAATGCCAGAAACCGGTCCCCGGAAGCCTGTTTCCTTTCCAGTAAAAGAATTGGCTTGGTAGTTTGGTCTGCCCTGTTCCCATGATGCACTGGGCCAGGGACAGACTAATTTGCATGTAGCCAGGTTCTGAGCTGGGATGGTGCAGTGAGCTAAAAAACGGTGATGGATCAAGCCCTGATCTGTTGACTGGGTACAACTATTCTGCTTAATTCAGGTGCTCTGTCCTTCACCACCCCCCTTTTCTGAATCGTTTTGTCCACCACAAGCGTGGAAGGGTATGCTCAGATGTGAGTCCCTTGCTCACTGCACCATCAGGATTCAAGCAAGCCGGGCCGAAGACGGCTGTAATGCCAGAAACCGGTCCCCGGAAGCTTGTTTCCTTTCCGGTAAAAGCATTGGCTTGGTAGTTTGGTCTGCCCTGTTCCCATGATGCACTGGGCCAGGGACAGACTAATTTGCATGTAGCCAGGTTCTGAGCTGGGATGGTGCAGTGAGCTAAAAAACGGTGATGGATCAAGCCCTGATCTGTTGACTGGGTACGAGTATTCTGCTTAATTCAGATGCTCTGTCCATCACCACCCCCCTTTTCTGAATCGGTTTGTCCACCACAAGCGTGGAAGGGTATGCTCAGATGTGAGTCCCTTGCTCACTGCACCATCAGGATTCAAGCAAGCCGGGCCGAAGACAGCTGAAATGTCAGAAACCGGTCCCCGGAAGCTTGTTTCCTTTCCAGTAAAAGAATTGGCTTGGTAGTTTGGTCTACCCTGTTCCCATGATGCACTGGGCCAGGGACAGACTAATTTGCATGTAGCCAGGTTCTGAGCTGGGATGGTGCAGTGAGCTAAAAAACGGTGATGGATCAAGCCCTGATCTGTTGACTGGGTACGAGTATTCTGCTTAATTCAGATGCTCTGTCCATCACCACCCCCCTTTTCTGAATCGTTTTGTCCACCACAAGCGTGGAAGGGTATGCTCAGATGTGAGTCCCTTGCTCACTGCACCATCAGGATTCAAGCAAGCCGGGCCGAAGACGGCTGTAATGCCAGAAACCGGTCCCCGGAAGCTTGTTTCCTTTCCAGTAAAATAATTGGCTTGGTAGTTTGGTCTGCCCTGTTCCCATGATGCACTGGGCCAGGGACAGACTAATTTGCATGTAGCCAGGTTCTGAGCTGGGATGGTGCAGTGAGCTAAAAAACGGTGATGGATCAAGCCCTGATCTGTTGACTGGGTTCGAGTATTCTGCTTAATTCAGATGCTCTGTCCATCACCACCCCCCTTTTCTGAATCGTTTTGTCCACCACAAGCGTGGAAGGGTATGCTCAGATGTGTGCCCCTTGCTCACTGCACCATCAGGATTCAAGCAAGCCGGGCCGAAGACGGCTGTAATGCCAGAAACCGGTCCCCGGAAGCTTGTTTCCTTTCCAGTAAAAGAATTGGCTTGGTAGTTTGGTCTGCCCTGTTCCCATGATGCACTGGGCCAGGGACAGACTAATTTGCATGTAGCCAGGTTCTGAGCTGGGATGATGCAGTGAGCTAAAAAACGGTGATGGATCAAGCCCTGATCTGTTGACTGGGTACGACTATTCTGCTTAATTCAGGTGCTCTGCCCATCACCACCCCCCTTTTCTGAATCGTTTTGTCCACCACAAGCGTGGAAGGGTATGCTCAGATGTGAGTCCCTTGCTCACTGCACCATCAGGATTTAAGCAAGCCGGGCTGAAGACGGCTGTAATGCCAGAAACCGGTCCCCGGAAGCTTGTTTCCTTTCCAGTAAAAGAATTGGCTTGGTAGTTTGGTCTGCCCTGTTCCCATGATGCACTTGGCCAGGGACAGACTGATTTGCATGTAGCCAGGTTCTGAGCTGGGATGGTGCAGTGAGCTAAAAAACGGTGATGGATCAAGACCTGATCTGTTGACTGGGTACGAGTATTCTGCTTAATTCAGATGCTCTGTCCATCACCACCCCCCTTTTCTGAATCGGTTTGTCCACCACAAGCGTGGAAGGGTATGCTCAGATGTGAGTCCCTTGCTCACTGCACCATCAGGATTCAAGCAAGCCGGGCCGAAGACATCTGAAATGCCAGAAACCGGTCCCCGGAAGCTTGTTTCCTTTCCAGTAAAAGAATTGGCTTGGTAGTTTGGTCTGCCCTGTTCCCATGATGCACTGGGCCAGGGACAGACTAATTTGCATGTAGCCAGGTTCTGAGCTGGGATGGTGCAGTGAGCTAAAAAACGGTGATGGATCAAACCCTGATCTGTTGACTGGGTACGAGTATTCTGCTTAATTCAGATGCTCTGTCCATCACCACCCCCCTTTTCTGAATCGTTTTGTCCACCACAAGCGTGGAAGGGTATGCTCAGATGTGAGTCCCTTGCTCACTGCACCATCAGGATTCAAGCAAGCAGGGCCGAAGACAGCTGTAATGCCAGAAACTGGTCCCCGGAAGCTTGTTTCCTTTTCAGTAAAAGAATTGGCTTGGTAGTTTGGTCTGCCCTGTTCCCATGATGCACTGGGCCAGGGACAGACTAATTTGCATGTAGCCAGGTTCTGAGCTGGGATGGTGCAGTGAGCTAAAAAACGGTGATGGATCAAGCCCTGATCTGTTGACTGGGTACGAGTATTCTGCTTAATTCAGATGCTCTGTCCATCACCACCCCCCTTTTCTGAATAGTTTTGTCCACCACAAGCGTGGAAGAGTATGCTCAGATGTGAGTCCCTTGCTCTCTGCACCATCAGGATTCAAGCAAGCCGGGCCGAAGACGGCTGTAATGCCAGAAACCGGTCCCCGGAAGCTTGTTTCCTTTCCAGTAAAAGAATTTGCTTGGTAGTTTGGTCTGCCCTGTTCCCATGATGCACTGGGCCAGGGACAGACTAATTTGCATGTAGCCAGGTTCTGAGCTGGGATGGTGCAGTGAGCTAAAAAACGGTGATGGATCAAGCCCTGATCTGTTGACTGGGTACGAGTATTCTGCTTAATTCAGATGCTCTGTCCATCACCACCACCCTTTTCTGAATCATAACATATTAAGACATAATTGGCTTAATTGAAAGTGGAGAAAAACATTGACTCAGTGTTCCATAGAAATGTTTTTATCCACTTTAAATTTCTCCCACTTAAAAAAATGACAGTATTTTTCAATTATAAATATGACACAGTGTCTATTGGCCACTGGGAGCAAGAGACCTGCTGTTCGTAAATGCAATACTTTGAAATTGGATTAAATTAAAATGAAGAGTTAGTTTAATCATTGTTAACTCTTCATTTTAATTTTCTCTCATTTAAAAGCATTCAGTAACATAATTTTGTTCTCATGTCCAATACTCAGTCGGCAAGGAAGTGTATTTAATATTCAAATACCTCAGTAATTCAGTTGTTCACTTCTGTGCCCTGGGTCATAAATCTGACTCAGCACTCCTCAGTATTAGGCTCTGCTATCTGCAGCCTGAGTATAATAATGTAAAATAAACACAATGTTCCCTTAACCTTAAAAGGAAAATGTGACCCTGTGCTTATTTAACAAGCATTGGAAATGCAATAGGGCTCGCATTAGGAAAGTTTGAGCTATTGGTCTTATAAAATGCATTTTTATTATTTGTGTTATTTTTTAAAATAGCTAAATTAATAGCTTTCTCATTTACAATGCCAATAGTTATAACTTTCGTAAATGTGACACCTATAGCATTTGTAATGCAACATGTTTTATATTTACGGGACTTAGATGTATTGATATTACAAATAACAATGGCTTTTAATTTTTTTAAATAATTAATACTCAAATAATTTATTTAATTTGTAATGGCAATAGCTTAAACTTTTGTAAATAACTTTTGTGAAGATTATGTAAGTGTTTTTTATTGTGACGAAAATCCATGTGTGTGGTTGTGAGTCACCAAAATAGGAGAGGACTACCTGGAAGAAAGAGAGAGGGTGAGGGGGCAGCTGCTAGCGGAAAGTGGAAGTGAACATCGTTGTTTAAACAAACACGATAAAATGAATGTAGTGCTCCACAGGAAAAACCTGTCAAGCATGTGCATGAAGTGGTGAATGAGCTTCAAATAGACAGGGGAAGCAGATAGTGTGTGAGAAAGAGAAAGAAGTGAAGAGCAGGTCACAGACGCATAAAGAGGGAGCGCACATACTATTTCACGTAAAAATCAAACCAATATTCTGATTTACCAGCCAAGTGAGGTTTTACTTAACTTTTAAATCTTTATTTCGACCAATTAGATCATAAAAGATGAACACTCATCATAAACAGCAAAATATTTACAATACACAGTAGCGATTAAAAATTGGTCTCAGTTGGATAAATCAAGTTATAAGTTGTTTGGTAAAATTTGGTAATACATGATTAAAAGTCTGCATTCAGCTTAATAATGCGAGAGCGTGCGTGCCACATTGCCGTTAGGAATTTTGCCATTGCAAAGACAGTCTGTGGGGAGGAGTCAGTCTTCAAGATTCTATATGCATGTAAAAAATTTCTAAAGCCCATATTTTTGAGGAGGGGAATAAGCCAATATTTCCTGATTTTTCGATAGGATTCACAAAAGAATACCACATGTGAGTCATTTTCTCGATGGTGGGCACACCCCGGGCATCGCTCGGTGGTCGGGGGCGAGGACCATGAGCTCGTGAATGACCTTAGAGGCAGGGTGCCATACCTCCACTGCATAAAAAAGTTTCCTCGCAAGCGGTGGGTTCATTCCGTCCAAAACGCACTCAAAGAAGTAAAAGTCTTTGTTTTGAGTGAATAGGTTGGTCAAGGAGCCCACCCGCGTATTATTCACGGCAACAATCAGTTTTGAGTTGTAGTAAACCGTTGAAAGTTCTTGCAGTGAAATCCTGATGCATGCATTTACCGGGTCGTTCCATAACTCTGGTAAGCCAAGTGTCTCAAATGATCTTTTTATATAGGATAACCAAGGAATGGAGTTAGCTTTTGGTGTATTTAAAAACTCCCGAAGCTCAGTCCTATATTTGATAAGATCAATGCTACTCCAGAGTCTTCGCCAAAATGTTAATGGCTTGAGTCCCAATTCATCCTCGATTGGCCTGATGTTCAAATCCAGTCTCAGGGGGAGCAGGGGTGTACTTGTGGGGAGAGCTGCCAGCTGCCTGATGAATTTATTTTCAGTAAGCATCAGTTTCTAAGCAGTGGTATGGCCCCAGAGTTCGCCCCCATATGTAACTGCCCCCCGGGCCTGTGCTTTATAAATTTGGATGATTGGACTCAATGGGCGGTATGTGGAATTCTTGACCATCCTTGATATGCCTCCCACTAACTGCACCAATTTCAAGTTAGATTTAGTTTTGTGTGTATCCCAGGTCATTTTCTCGTTTATGGTTACCCCCAGGTACTCAAAGGTATTGACCCTCTCCAAGCGGACCGAGCCAAGCAGGGGATTTGGGCGTGTTGATTGAGTGGGGTTTAGGATCATGTATTTTGTTTTTTGTGCATTGATCTCAAGTCCCCTTTCTGTACAGAAATCAAGAAATCCATCCAATACCCTTTGGATTCCTGTAGGGGATTTAGATAGCAGCAGGGTGTCATCAGCAAACATGATGGCGGGCACCCTGCTGCCATCCAACTTGGGGGCGTCAATGTCTGGAATCCTGGCCAGGTGAGCAATCACCCCGCTCACGAAGAGGCAGAACAGGGTCGGTGCGAGCATGCAGCCCTGTCTAACCCCTCTGTCAACGGGGAATCTGTCTGTAAGGTCCCCATTCCTTCCACACCTGACACGTGCAAAGTTATTCTGGTCGAGTTTAATTAAGATGGATACGATTTCTGCCGGAACACCCATCTCTGCCAAGACTCTCCATAATTTTGATCTGGGGACCAAGTCGAAGGCAGCTCTCAGGTCCACAAACACAGTATACAAGCTACTCCTCTCGACTAATGCAGTCTTCCAATAGATGAGGTTGAGACGGAATATTTGGTCGGTTGTTGATATCCCCGTTCTAAAACCTGCCTGATATGGGCTTAAAATGGCATGCTCCTCGAGCCAACTCTGGAGCCGATCTAATATAAGCCTCTGATGGGCCTGTAGTTGGCTGGGAGGAGAGGGGAGCCCTTTTTAAATATAGGGACCACCTCCGCACCCAGCCAGTACAGGGCACATCCATGCCCCTCAGAACAGCATTAAATATTACCAGTAGGTAGGGCGTCCACACTTCATGCTCCTGTTTAAACAGGCCACCAGGAAGACCATCCAAACGTGGGGCCTTGCCTGATGGTAGGCCTGTGATCACTGCTCTGACCTCCTTTTCTGTGAAAAGTTCCGCTCCGGGTTGATTTGGGACTGGTGGAGGTGAGTAGCATCTGGCCCCATTTTCCTCTGTGTAGAGGGACTGGAAATGTTCAAATATTTGGTTCTATTGCTGGAGCTAGATCTTCACACCCCCTGTTTACTATACACCAGAACTTCCGGGAGTCCTTTGAGGCTAGGGAGGTGGAAAGTTCCTCCCATTTGTTCTGGTCCCATTCCACCTTGGCACTATTGACCATTTTCTTGTATGCCCGTCTTCTGGACTGTATCTCTGGTCTACTTTTACCCTCTTTGATAGCAGAGAGAAGGTCCCCCTTTGACTTGCGGCAACTTGCATTATACCATGTGGAGCGGTGGTAGCCGGCTCCTCTGTTATGGGTCTTGGAAGAGAGAACTATAGCCAAGTTCCTAGTTAGTGTTAGGGTGAGGGCGCACGAAGCATTTCCTGGTGTCACCCTCACCCTATTTCTAAGAGGCAAGCTTTAAAACGCCGCACATCGTGCGGTAGCTTAAAAATGTCGGTTCATAAAAAATTCTGTGTTGGGTCCTTAATAACACTTGACTCCGCAATTTTATAAAGATGCTGAATCACTAAGATTCCATACTGAATGACTGCCTTTACAACTGCATAATATGTCAGCACGGGATGTAAATTTCATCAATGTAACTTTGATGTGTAACCCGTACTTCGATTAGGACATGAAAAGAGTAAATCCTCTAACCTATGCCATAAAATATTAACGGGAAATAGTCAGTGAAATGCAATACCGTTAACATCGTTTTTTTTAGAAAAGAGATATACATAAACTTTAGATGGTGCTGGAAAATTATAAAGTTTCATACAATGTTTTAGTATAAAGCTATTTGCATAAGGAATTAATGCCTTGCAAAATTAATTAACTAGACAGGCTTTCACAAAAGAGAGATCGTCTCCCTAATATTCATCCTGCGATATTCCCACCGCAGACTGCACAGAATAGATGAAAAGTTCTTCTTTTCTGGTGAGTATGAAAAACTCAATGACGAATTAGGATCTACTGATTCAAGAGTAAATAGCATAGACAAACAACACAATGTTTTGGTTTACCCCTTTCCAGTGATTCCAATGTAAAGAAGGAGTCCATAATGTTATACTGGATAACAACCACGATATAAAATAACGGTGGCTCCTCTGTGCCGATATAAGAAAGAAAGAAACCCAAACAAGGTAAAGGCAACACAAACAGCAGAGTGCAAAAGAAATTGTTAATCTTTAAATTTGGAATTAATTGTATTAAACACAAGCATGATTCTTTTTAACCCCTATAAAAGGCCTTGCTTCACCTTAAAGATCCTCGACAAATCAAGACAATACTAAAAAGGAAAGTCTTGTTGTCAATAAAGTCTTCAATCTTAAGGTACTTGAATGATACATAAGTCATGGAGTGTTGTTTTTGCGCAAATAAAGGTGCGCTGACATAAGATGGAGGTATAGATAGTCTCTTTGACAGAAACATGGGGTGGAGATAGTTGTAATGAATGGGTGTGGACTTAGTTTAAAATGGTTATTTTACATGTTGATGTACAGGAATAGGTATCTAAAACAATGTTGTTCTACTTTTAGACTTGAAGTTACCCTAGTCAAAACGTCCTGAAGAAGGTGCAACCATTTAACAACCACCGAAACGCCGCGTCGACTTTTGTTTTTTGACTGTTTTATGATTATGTAAATTGTTTTCTTATGATGAAATGTATTGCATTTAATGTTTTTAACTTAGAGTGTAACCCTGAATAGGGAGGTACCTAAATAAATTGCACTATATTTTTATATATACCTTAGTTCTAACTTTTTTCCTGTGTCACCCATTGGTACTAATGTTAGATGTACTTTACATAAAATCCAATTAGGAATTAGTCCCCCCACCCTCCATACACTACACAGTTTCTACATATAGCAAATACGTTGGTCTTACTTAATTGACCAAGAACATACCACAGGATCTCACAATATTTTTTCTCTGTACTTGCTCCCCTCCCTGTGAATTGAACCAGGGGAACCTTCCAAACTATATTTTTAACAGTTGGACTAAGACATAGTCTATTCTTGACTCCCTTCCTAATTTGTTAAAAGTGTGTTTACTGGGATTGTCAGATCTAGTACGACTATTGCACGCCCTAATTCCTTGTTTAAGGGTTAGGGCAGTAATCTGTAGTGCAAGTGCGGTCCATGCTCTTGGCGGAGGAGCTACCGTCGGAGGGACTAGCCATCTTGCATCCTCTTCTAGTGAAGAGCCGTCTAGGAGACCTGCAAGAGGCTCGAAATGTGAATTAAAATCCCCACCCACGACAATTGGGATCCCCGTTGGTAAGTCATGTAAGAAATCTGAAAGTTCCTCGATGGTGGTCGATTCTTCTGCTATGTTTACTGGTCTGGAATAAACATTTATCAAGACCGGTCTACGAGAATTCTACCAATCGAGCTGCACCGCTAAAATATCTTCTGAGGTCAGCGGGAGACGCACAGCTTTGCATCCCAAATGAGTTGCCACCCATACTGCAAGGCCACCAGAGGGGCGGCCTCTACCCCCCCATTTCGCTGGAATGTAAAATGATGCGAAACCTTGGGGGCAGAGGTCTTCCCTCGCCCAAGTTTCTTGAAGGAGACATATATCTTTAGAATCGATGAATGATAACTATTCCGGTTGATCCCACTTATTTCCCAAGCCTGCCACGTTCCATGAAAGTATTTTCAGGAAGTGCGACTTGTCATTTACTGGAAGTAATAGAGGGGGAACATAGTCATTTATCTTTAGCGTAGGGATTGATGGTATGATCGCATCTATTCTTGGTTCTCTTTTTTCCCTATGGCTATTAAGAGGATCAATGGTGAACATTTTAGGATCACTTGTGTTAATCATTTCTCTTTTCTGACCTGTCTTTATTATTGTTTCGTGTGGGGGGCTGGGTGTGATGGATCTATCTGAGCCTTCTCTATGGCAATGGACAAACTCCTTGCCATGAGGCCTCACCTGTCAATCCACCATTTCTAGTGCACTGTATCTATTAGATATTGGGAAATATTTGGATGTTGGACTCCGGGGCAATATTCTCTTCTGTTTCTTTCCCCCCAGACACCTCCCCTCCCATGATACGTTTCCCAACCCTCCTCCTCCAAGATTGGTGTGAGGAACGCGTGGTGTTGAGTTCTAGGGTAATTGGGGTTTATTCTCCCGGTGTGGTCCCACTCCTCCACCCTCTCAATAGGAATGCTCCATCTCTCCACATCCCCTTCATAGATCGATGGTGGGTAAAAGAAGGAAAGGGGTAATGACTTAATAGTAGTTGCTTGATCATCCGGGTGCCATCCACAAATAAGGGTGGCAGCCCTGGGATCTCTAAAATTTATCAGCACACAGTCCCCCTGGATGGTTTTCTTAGAGTTGCCTATCCATGGGACCCTTCTAACCATCAGGACCTCACCGGTTATGCCCCGGGGTAGAGGTCTGTACATGGATAGCCAGCTGATCACCTTGTTCTTCAGGGAAGCTGTTGTTTCTCTGAAGGTGGTTTTCAGCTCTGGTACCCCTACTAAAATTACTGTATAGGGGCTAGCCTCCGGAGGTAGGTGGACCGCTCTGAATTTTCTAGCGTTCCCAGGTGCCTTGGCTACTGATGGAGTTAGAAACTGTGAGTCGTTAGGGGCTTGTGTATTATCCTTATTGTTGTTGGAGTTAGCCTGAGGAGGGGGGTGTAATGATTGTTGGATTGCGGGTGTACTGGGATTATGTGCCTTGGTCTGGGGTAGAGAAGGCGTGGTTGTTGGGAGGGTTGGTTTCGCCTTTTGCGCCAGAGGAACTACTCCCTTATCTTTTCTGGAGTTTATTGGTGGTTCCCTTTTGTCTTAATCTCTGGAGCCCCTCTACCACCCCACTATCTACTTTTAAACTGTCAGCTAGTTGGACCGTCGATTTTTCTATGGTTACCAGCCTAGTTTCCATATTAATTAGACGTGCTTCTAGAGGGCTTAGTAGGGATCTAATGAGAGTACCTATATCTCCTAACGTAATATCCTCACTAGAGGAATTAGTAGAGTGCTCTGTGGTCTCTCTGAGCAGAACATCAGAGGCTGTTATCTCTATTGCCTCGGAAGGCCTAGTCTGTGTAGTGGTTATGCCAGATCTATTGACTTCGGGATGGGATTTAGTTTGGGAGTTTTTGTCTTTCTTTTCCCTTCTTTTTTGGTGTTAGGTTTCCTTTTGGGAATTGCTCCCTCCCCTTGCCCCCTGCAGCGGATTATTGACTATGTCATTGTCAATAATTACCTGTGGAACTAAGGGTGTGATGGTTGATGGACTAGGCTGTGGTTGTATCATTGGGAGGTGTAACATGCTCATGTCCGCATATTCACTGAGGTCCTTTGTGATGCTAAGTGATGTCGAGTTTAATGTGTCTGGATTCACTGGGGAATTTGCAGCACCAGGTGTCTCGATGTCGGGATCGGTGTTGGCAATAGGTGGTATATTGGAGTCTCTATCAACAGGGGACTTAGTATGTGCCAATTGACCCATAGAGGATCTCCTTGCCCAATCTAGTTCTTGGGAAATGCGCCTTTCTAGGACCGTGATTTCATCAATCAGTTGGGAGCCCGCCTTTGCGAAATAGTTTTCAAGCGTACCTTTAGCAGCTCCTGCTGCTGCCAAGTTGCTTTTGCTACGGGTTTCCCTTGTAGTCATCCTGTGGCAGTTTGTAGATCAATCTTTAGGAGTCAAAAGGTCAAAAACACGAATATGCCAGATCAAGGGGGGTGGCCCGGTCCCGGTCTCTCCCGTCCTCGAACGGCCTCAAACGGCCCGCCCTTTGCCCGGGCTTAGCCCCGGGCTGCGTCCCGCGTGCATCCCGCGTGCGCTGGAGTGGGCGTTCCCTAAATAGGGAGTTGGGGGCGGGAAGAGACACCAGGTGCTCTCGGATGGTATAGCGCTAAGCACCCTGGGTCTCGCAGTCCCGGCCCCGGCAGTAAGAGCCCAAAGACGTGGTATTCCTCGTTGGTTAACCTCCGTTAGGAGGACGATCCGGGCGAACAACAGAGTCAGGAGCCAAAGGTCAGATCCAAGTCCAACGGCTGCGGAGCGGGGCCCGCGAGCCGTTTATGGTCGCAAGAGAGCTGGGGGCGGGAAGAGACACCAGGTGCGCTCGGATGGTATAGCGCTAAGCACCCTGGGTCTCGCAGTCCCGGCCCCGGCAGTAAGAGCCCAAAGACGTGGTATTCCTCGTTGGTTAACCTCCGTTAGGAGGACGATCCGGGCGAACAACAGAGTCAGGAGCCAAAGGTCAGATCCAAGTCCTACGGCTTACAACGCTGCATGCCTTCAGGTGTATTATTTGAGTTTTAATAAAGATTAAACCCTCTACAATCTTTGTCAAATTAAAGTTCACAGTTAACAACAGATTCCATATCCTCCAGTAGATTGCACCCGTCCCATGCTTTGAACTGAGAACATAAATGAATTGCTGTTTACATGGTGTGGGACACCGGCTCCCCGATGTTGTTAGCTTTTGACACACACGTTGTTGTTTTCTGCAGGGAGTGCCATCCACCATCAACAAACTATAATGAGGAGAAACAGCGCGGAGCAGCCGGCACAGCAGTGCCCTCAAGTTTCTAAACCTCAGATGACATCACGAAACAATAGAACATTCCAGAAGCCTTTTGTTGCTGTTCCTTTTTTTTAATCTAAACTCGAGGGCCCCTTTAACCAATATTTCACAGATGTACGCAGCGCAGCCGTCTCTGCAAATAAACATGATTGCTTCTTTCCAAACTCACTTTTGCTCTTTTTATCTGTATCAGAAAGATGAAAGGGTGCGTTAGCTTTGTGGGGATTCAAAATGGCTATACCACAGATGAGAGTACTGCCCTGGGCGCTTAAACACGTGCTACAGATCAAAGCAGTTCACAGCCGTAAAACACTGCGCACCAAGTTTGAAAAGTACCGGCGTTTAGTTGTAAATGGGGAAACGGGTAATCTGATGTCAGGAAGTGGGACGGAAGACTGACCTTCCCCCCTAAACAAGTTTTAGGGAAAACAACTGCTGATGCCGCAAGATGGAATTGTTGACACCGATTAACTCCCCAAATTCATAGGCTGTGCTTATGCTTACATTTTTTAAAGTCTATTAAAGCACCTCATGAGCTTTCTATTCTTTAGCTGTATGCAGCGCTCATCTATCTATATAATTACTGACCCCCTAAAGGAAAAAAAACAACGATGAGACACTAGTTCGAGATGCGATAATAGTTTTTTTTTATTCCATTCACAACTAGACAATGGATGGGTACAGTAATGTGTTAAAATTTGTATAAAAAAACACTTTCCTTTTGTAATGCCATCCCCTGAACGCAGCAATGGTAACATTACTATACGTAACAATCCTGGAAATGCACCACTGTCAATCACAGTGAAGTTATCTATCTGCAATGAAAACAAGCATCAAAGAGCATAAAAGGAGACATGGCCTGGCGACCGTAAAACTGAAAGTACGGCCGGCCGACCGTGAATAATTAGGGGCTTGTGGGAGGGAGGCTGGGCTGCCTTTGATGTGGTAATGCGAGGCAGGCAGACAGGCGGCTGGTGGCATTGTGCACGCGCTATTTAGGGCTTGCCCTTGTGCAATGACCTAAAAAGCACATGCACTGCATGGAATCGCCAGTGGAATCGTGCTTGGTTAAACTCTGGATAAGCCACTATAGAGCTTCGCCACTATGCGCAAGCGCATCAGCAGGCGAGCCCTAAAAGGCTCTGAGCTACTCTGAAGGTGTCTATGAGCTACTGGTAGCTCTTGGTCGACTGGTTGGGAACACCTGCTCTACTCTATACCACCAATAAACTGAACAAATGCCAATACTGTTCCTTCTATATGCAACCTAAATATTCATCTTGGAAATAAACACAACATGAATTCTAGACTTACCATTTAGTTTGATCTAATCATTTGAATTTACTGTCATTTTTCAAAAAGTTTAGTTTTTTTAAATTTCAACACTTTTTACATTTTATATGACAACAAACAACTCATAATGGAAAAAATACAACTCATGATGGTACTCTATACCACTGCATTGTAAGCCACTCTACTCTACACCACTGCACTCTGTCACTTTACTCACCACTGTACACTACTGCACCCTATACCATTGCACTCTATGCCACTCTACTGTGCAGCACAACACTCGTTGCCACTGAACTCTTTGCTACTGAACTCTATGCCACTGAACTCTATGCCACTCTACTCTGAGCCACACTACTCTGTGCCATCCTACTCTGCGGCACTTTACTCTATGCCACTACCCTCTACACCACACTTCTGCACTTTACTCCAATATACTCTACACTATGCTAATCTATTGTGCACCACTGCACTCTATGCCGCTTCACTCTACTCCTCTACTCTGCTTCCCTTTACTCTATGCCTGTCCACTCTACCCCACTCTACTATGCACCACTACACTCTTCGCTGCTGCACTCTACACCACTCGACACCACTCTACTCTGCAACACTAAACTCTATACCAGTGCACTCTATGCCACTACTCTGTACCTCTTCATTCTACCCTGCACCACTCCACTCTACTCTGAAACAATCTACTCTACACCACTACCCTCTATTCCACTGCACTTTGCTCCACTCTACTCCACTTTGTGCCACTCCACTTTATGCCACTGCAGTCAACGCTGCACCACTCTACTCTACACCACTGCTCTATGTCATTATTCTATGCCACTGCACTCTACCCTGCACCTCTGTACTCTACTCTGCACCACTCCACTGTACTCTGAAACAGTCAACTTTACACCACTGCACTACAAGCCACTCTGCACCACTCAACTCTATTCCTCTACACTCTATGTTGCACCACTATATGCCACTGCACTCTACACTATTCGATTCTACTCTACACCACTGCACTCTACGCCAATTCACTCTACACCACTTTACTCAAAACCAATGCATCCTACGCCACTGTACCTATGTCAACTACTTGGCACCACTGCACTTTACACCACTATATTCTACAATATTAAATGCCACTGCACTGTACACCACTGCACTCTATATCACTCTACACCATTGTGCTCTATGTCACGGCACTCTAAGCCACTCTATTCTACTTTCCACCACTGTACTGTATGTCACTGCTCTATGCAACACTCTACGCCACTCTACTCTGCATCACTCCACTCTTATGCCACCGCACTCTACCGTGCACCATTCCACTCTACTCTGCACCACTTCATGCCACTTCACTCTACGTCACTCTACTCTCCAACTCTGCTCTCTCCGCCACTGAACTCTATGCCACTCTACTCTGAATTGCTCCACTCTACACCACTGTACTCTATGCCAATCCACTCAAATCTACTCTATACCATTGCAATCTATGCCACGTCTCTCAATGCTGAAACAATCTACTCTATGTCATAGCAGTCTACGGCACTGTATTTCACTCTATGCCAGTCCACACTACGCCACTCAAATTTATGCAGCTTCCCTCAATGCCACTCTGCTCTACACCAATGCTCTCTCCATCATTTTACTCAAAACAAATACACTCTAAGCCACTGCACTCTATACCAATCTCCTCTACACCACTGCACGGTATGCCACTATAATCTACTCTACAACGCTGCACTTTACACCACTCTACGCCACTGCACTATATCACTTTACTCTGCACCACTGTAAACCATTGCACTCCCCTCTGCACCATTACAGGGTATGACACTCTACTCTGCAACACCTCACTTTCTGCTACTCTACTGTGCACCGCTTTACTCTATGCCACTGTGCTCTGCACCACTCTAGGCACTTTACTGCACTCTATGCCAATGCACTCCACATCACTCTAATCTACTGTGCACCACTGCACTCTATGATACTGCACTCTATACCACTCCAGTCTATGCCACTTCAATCTACACCACTCCACACTACTCCACTCTGCAACGCTGCACTCTATGCCACTGCACTCTACTCCCAATCAACTCTAAGCCACTCTTATCTACTCTGCAACTCTGTACTCTATGCCATGTTACTCTACACCACTGCACTCTATGCCACTTCACACCTACTCTGCCACTATAGTCTATACTACTCTATTGCTCTCTGCGCCACTCCTTACCACACCACACCACTGCACTCTATTCCAATGTACTCTACACCACTTTACTCAAAACCAATACACTCTGCACAAATGCACTCCATGCCAATCTGCTCTTCAGCACTGCACTGTATAATGCTACTATACTCTTATCTATTCCATTGCACTCTACAAAACTTTACTCTACACCACTCCACTCTACGACACTCTACTCTGCAAAACTGCAGTTTCTGGCCACAATACTCTATGACACTACACTCTACACCATTGCATTCTGTTACTTTACTCTGCAGCACTCTATGCCATTGAGCTCCACACCAATGCACTCTATGCCACTCAACTCTACACCACTGCACTTTACCCCACTGTAATCCACTCTGAGCCACTCCACTCTACATCACTGCACTCTATGCCAATGCACTCAACACCTCCTTTCTCAAAACCTATACACTCTATGTCACTGCACTCTATGCCAATCTGCTCTGCACCACTACACTGTATGCTACTGTACTCTACTATTTGCCACTGCACTCTACTCCACTCTACTTTACATCATTGCACTCTATGTCACTTTACTCAGCACCAATGTATGTGACTGCACTCTACAATACTCTACTCTGCAGCTCTGCACTCTCTACCACTGAACGCTATGCCACTCTACTCTCCATCACTTTACTCTATGCCACTGAACTCTACTCTGCAACACTCTATACCATTCAACTGCACTCCACGCCACTTTAATCTGTGCACCACTGTACTTTAAGGCACTGCACTCTACACCACTCCAGTCTAGGCCACACCAGTCTGCACCACTCCACAGCACTCACCTCTGTAGCACTGCACTCTACGTTAACACACTCTATACCACTGCACTTAGACTCTGCTCCACTCTACACCACTACAATCTACTCTGAAACAATCTACCCTATGCCACTCCTCTCTATGCCACTGCAATCAATACTGTGCCACTCTTCACCACTCTACTCTATGCTTCTGCACTCTACCTTGCACCACTCCATTCTACTCTGAAACAATCTGCTCTATGCCACTGAACTCTACGCCACTCTACTGCTCCACTGCATGCTACACCACTTTACTCAAAACCAATGCACCCTACACCACTGCACTGCACCTATGCCAACTACTTTGCACCATTGCACTTTGCACCATTGTACTCTAAAACATTCTTCTCTATGCCACTGCATGCTCCGTCACTCTACATCACAGTGTTATACATCACTGCACTCTATGTCACTCTATTGCATTCTGCACCACTGTGCTCTATGTCACTGCTCTCTGCACCACTCATCTCTGCACCAGTTTAGGACCCTGTACTCTACGACATTGCACTCTGACACTCTACTCTGTATCACTGTACTCTATGCCACTGCACTCTGCTCTTTACCACTCCACTCTACTGCCCTCTACACCACTACACTCTGTGCTACTGCACTCTACGCCACTGCCCTCTACACCTCTGCACTCTACCCTGCACCACTCCACTCTATGCCTCTTCGCACTATGCTACTTCACTCTACTCCACTTTATGCTACTCTACTCTTCACTCTACGCTGTTGCACTCTATGCTATTACAATCTACTTTGCACCGCTCTACTCTATGCAAATGCTCTCTAAGCTACTCTGTGTCACTGCACTCTATGCCAATGCACTGTACACTACTTTGCTCAAAATCAATGCACTTTACGCCACTGCACTCTACACCAAGCTACCCTGCAAAACTGTACTTTATGCCACTTCACTCTAGGCCACTCTGCTCCACTCTATTTATTTATTTATTTTTGCGATTTATTAAGCGCGAACGAATACCCGCAGGCGTCTCGGCGCTAGACTATTCACATAACTTTCCCCAGGATGTTAATGGCCAGTATTACTGGTTGAAAAGCCAGGTCTTCAATCTTTTAAGAAACAGCAGGAGTGAGGGGCTTGTCCTAATGTGTTGAGGCAGGGCATTCCATAGTTTGGGTGCCGTGACTAGAAAGCGGCGGTCACCCCATGAGACTGTTTTGGTACGTGGGACCACTAGTTGGTTAAGAGTAGTGGATCAGAGCTGTCTAGCTGGTTTATAGGGTATCAGCTGGTCCTTAAGGAATTGCGGTCCTTGATCATGGAGTGCCTTGTACACTATGCAGAGTGATTTGAACTTGATCCGATTCGGGATCGTCAACCAGTGATATTTATTAATTGTGTCTGATATGGCCGAGAACTTGGGTGTTCTAGAAAGCAGACGTGCTGCTGCATTCTGTATCGTCTGAAGCTTGTTGGTTACCCTGACCTGGGCGTTTAAGAATAGGCCATTACAATAGTCAAGGGAAGACAAAACTAAAGAACTGACCAGTGTTTTACCAGCTGCATCTGGCAAAAACAGAATGATTTTCCTGATCATTCTTAGTTTGTGATGGGCTGTAGCCGCTGTTTTGTTAGCATGTGGCACAAAGTTGAGACCCTCATCAAAAGTTACTCCCAGGTTCCTGACCTTAGAGACCGGGCTGGGTGGGGCTCCAAAGGCTGGTGGCCACCAGGTTGATGACCAACCTGGTGAAAGGGGTCCAAAGATGACCACCTCCGTCTTTTCGGAGTTGAGCTTAAGGCAGTTAGACGCCATCCACTCTCCGATTGCTAGCATTCCACTTTGGAAGCGCTCTGCCACCTCATATCCATCGCCCTTGATGGCCAATACCAATTGCGTATCATCAGCATAGGAGGTTAGGCTCATCCCATGTGCTTTGATAACATTAGCAAGGTCCGACACATAGATATTAAATAGTGTCGGACTTAGGGATGAGCCTTGAGGAACCCCACACGATAGTGACAGTTTGGCAGATAGGTATGGCCCCAAGGTGACGGCCTGTGTTCTGCCGGCCAGGAAGGATGCGAGCAGATCTCTCGCTGTATGGTGAATGCCCATCTTTCCGACACGGTCCACCAAGATCTTGTGGTCGACCGTGTCGAAAGCCGCCGATAAATGACATTCCACTCCACGATACATCACTCTATGATGCTCTATTCCATTAAACTCTGCTCCATTAAACTCTACGCAATCCGCTCTACGGCATTCTACCCCATTCTATGCCATTCTACTCCACTATACGACGCTTTACGCAACTCCCTCTATGCCACTCAATGCCACTTTACTTCACTCTATTCTACTCCTCTCTACTGCACTCCACTCTAGAACAATCTCCTTCACTGTATGCCACTCTACTCAACACCCTCCATGCCACTCCATCTTCTCTAAACCACTCCGTGACATTCTATGTCACTCCACTCTACTACACTCTTCTTATCTGACATTGTGCTCCACTCTACACCACTCAACTCTACGCCCTTCTACTTTACGACACTCTGCTCCCTCCATGGCACTCCACAACACTGTACACTACTCCATAACACTCCACTCTACTCCACTTTACGACACTCCACTCTACTGTACTCTCCTTTACACTACTAACTTTTAGTCATGCTGAACAGCTGCCCTGCCCGTGTACAGCATGGGTAAAACATATAGGCAAAGCCAATAGCTCTTGCTTAGGCGAGACCTTTCGGCTTTGCAATGCTTGGTATTCATCAGCCGTTTGGCCACGCGCAAGGTCTTCCTAATTTACATAGCGCCTCAACGTCATTACACGACATTCCGGCACCTTTACAGGTCAGTTCCATGTTGTTTTGTATTTTTTCTACTTTAGTGGCACTACCGAGACCTAACAATATTATGTTGGGCACCAGGTCGGACAGGCTAACAAGCCAGGGGTCACAGAGGGGTGGAGGTGTCTGTGTGTCTCCGAAAGAGACGCACGCGCTCCCGCTGCACCGACCAGCCAGCCCATCAATGCTCTAACTCCTTTCGATGCCGCGCGCTGAGTGATTCATGCGTCTTGGGGCGGGCGCGCCTCCCGCTAATTCTCACTTTGTATTGATTGGGGTCTTGTAGCTTGTGTTGTCTCTATTGGGATGCTGTAGCAGAGGTGCATAATAGATCAGGCGTCATTGACTTAAAGCTGCATTAATAGAGCTTGCAGAGTTTTCTGCGCGTCTAGTATATTATCCAGACAGGCGTGTACAAGCAAACCCGAAGGGAGAGGACGGATGCTCGAAGCTGCGTGATAGTCACAGCCCATTTCAGCCCGGAAATATTTCCGATTGTAATGACAGGCTGCGTCTTTAGCATTGTGTCCCTGCAGTCTTGTTCCTTTTTCGCCCAACTTTATTTCGACAGTCTGCAGGATGGGGCCATCAGATTGCTGCCCACGAGCTGAGGTGGTATTCGATGAACTTTGATATCCTAAGAAAGAAATTACATTTCCCGTTAACCATTGCTTTATCTTGTGAGAGAGGTTGTCCTTGTTTGCCATGATAATATTTTTTAAGAGTTAGTCGTTCACGCTCGAAAGCAGAACTTGACATGGAATGCTGAACTTTTCCCAGCCAATCTGAGCGCTGAGAATGGCTACAATAAGTATTGGCATGTGTCTGCATTATACATTCAGTGACAATGTGAAGCAAGGACCTGAAGCGGACAGAAACAGTGGCTGTGTTTATTTGGTGGTGTTGGATGAGTATATGATACTAATTCTATTAGCCTTATTAACAGCAAGATGTCTGGAATTATCAGCTATTATTTGACCCTTTGCCATAAAATGCTCCCTCACCAGTCCCGGACTGGCCATAGCGGCCACCGGGCAATCCCCCGGTGCGGGGAGGGGGGGTTGTGCTTCCCAGTCCGGCCCTGTCCCTCACCTTTTGCTTGGGGGTAGTACGCACAATACTGTGGTCAAATATCCACCTGTGACATTATTAAGTACTCAGTATTAATCAATCAATCAGAACTTGTTGAACACAGCTACTCAACCGTGCGGCATTGGGGGGGCGGGAATGGGGGGGGGCTGCTTGCAGTTCCGACTGAGTGCTGTGGTTCTTTCGAAGAGACAGGTCTAGAGATCCTTCCTGAATTGCGTCAGAGACGTGGTAAGCCTGAGATGGAGAAGATTTGGCAGCAAAGTAGGAGAAGGATCTTGCTCCGGTCCTGGTCTTGCGGATCCGAGGGACGGTGGCGAGGGCCAGTGGGGTGGAGCGAAGGTGTCTGGTGAGTATGTGGATGAGAGGCATTGGTTCAGGTATGCTGGTCTGGCTTCGTGGAGGGCTTTGTAGGCATGTGTGAGTAGTTTAAAGGTGACTCTTCTGTTGACTGGGAGCCACTGGAGTTCTTGTAGGTGTTTGGAGATGTGGCTGTTGGCGGGGGATGTTGAGGAACAGTCTGGCTGTGGCACTCTGCACATTCTGAAGTTTCCTGAGGAGTTTCTGGGTGGCACCTGCGTAGAGTGCGTTGCCGTAGTTTAGTCTGCTGATGATGAGTGCATGGGTGACTGACAGTGGGGATCCATCTGAAGGTCTTCCGAAGCAGGTAAAGAGTGTGGAAGCATGATAACGTGATGGCGTTGTTCTGGTGGTTCATGGTGAGCGGAGAGTCCAGTATGATGCCAAGGTTTTGTGTGTGGTTAGAGGGTGAGGGGGGGGGTCCTAGCTCGGCGGGTCACCAGGAGTGTTCCCAAGTGGAGGTGTTGGGCCGCAGGATGAGGACTTCGGTCTTGTCAGATTTGGAATTGAGGCAGCTGTCTCTGATCCAGGTGGCTATGGCCTTCATCTTGTTGTGAACATTGTTTCTGGCGATGATGAGTTTGATTGTAAGGGACAGAATCAGCTGGGTTTCATTGGTGTAGGAAACAATGTGGAGTCTGTGGCTCCTGGCGATGACTGCAAGCGGGGCCATGTAGCTGTTGAAAAGCGTGGTGCTCAAGGAGGAGCCCTGAGGCAATCCGCAGCTGATCTCTATGGTTTCTGAGAGGAACGGGAGAAGTCTGCTTTACTGTGTTCTTCTGGTGAGGATGGCACAAATACAGTCCAAGGCTTTGTCATGGATGCCGGCGTCATAGAGTCTCGTGATTAGGGTGCGGTGAGAGATGGTTTCGAAGGCAGGTGAGAGGTCGAGGAGGATTTTGGCTGCTGTTTCTCCCCGTTTGAGGAGGCAAAGGTTGTCGCCAGTGGTGTAGAGAAGGGCGGCCTTGGTGCTGTGATTATTTTGGAAGCCGAATTGCGAGAAGGCCTTGACATGGTTGGCTTTGATGAACTCAGAAATTGGGGTGTTGATGGCCTTGTTGATGACCTTGGCTGGGAAGGGGAACAGGGAGATAGGTCTGAAGTTCTTGAGGTCTGTCGGGTTGGCTGACAGTTTCTTCAGCAGGGGGTTGATATCGGCATGTTTCCAGTTGTCGGGGAAGGTTGCGGTCTAGATGGAGCAGTTGATAGTGCAGCGTAGATGGGAGAAGGCTCTGTGGAAGATGTGGTGTGGGCAGGTGTCCGAGGGTGCTCCAGAGTGATTGCTCTTCATGGTCTTGAGGGTGTTGTTTGTGGTGTGCGGGGTCAGGTTAAGCAGGATCTGTTGAAGGGCAGCGGCATTTCGTGAGGTTGTGGCAGGAGTGATGGGCGGGTCTTGGGTGTCAAAGATGTCATAGATCTGCTTGATCATGTGGTGAAAGTAGGTTCCAAGTTTGTTGCAGAGGGTGGGACTTCTGTGGTCTTGTTGTAGGGTTTGGCAAACTCCTTGATGATGGCGAAGACTTCTTTGCTTCTTGGCATTGATTCTGACTTGAAGGACCATTTTCTTAGCAGTTTTGAGGAGGGTGTGGTGTGTGGAGGTGGCAGCTTTGGAGGCTGCGTAGGTTTCTGGGGTTTTGATTTTTCCTCCATCTCTTCTCAAGCCATCACCATGTGTGTATGGGCTCGTAGAGATGGGAGTGAACCAGCTGGCTTTCTTGGAGTGTTGTTTTCCGGGTGCTATCTTGAGGGGCGCCATCGTGTTGGAGCAGTTGGAGATCGAACGGTGGAGGTTGTATGCTAAGGTATTAGAGTCTGTGGATGTCGGCGGTGTGGTTGTGCTGAGGGTGGTGGTGAGTTGTTTTTCGGTGACCTTGTTCCAGTTGTGGTGGGGGGCAGTGGGTGCATTAGTGAACAGTGGGTTTGGTAAAGGCAAAGTGAATGCAGTGGTGGTCAGTCCAGAGGAGTTTGGAGGTGTGACTGTAGGTGATATTTTCGCTGGTGGAGAAGACGGGGATGAGCATGTGTCCTGCTACATGGGTCGGAGAGGTGACTAGCTGCTTGAATCCGATGTTGGTGGAGTTCTTCAGAAGGGATACCGGGTTCTGGTCATTGGGGTTGTCCAGGTGGAAGTTGAGGTCGCCGAGTAGGATGTAATTGTTGAATCAGAGAGCCTTGGGTGGTTCGGTGAAGGGCGGGCAGAGGCCAGGAGGTCTGTTGACAAGGTCCCACAGAGGGTGATGTTGGGGTTGGTCTGGACCTGGAAGTGGAGATGTGCCATGGTTGCCATAGGGTCGTCCGAGTGGGTGGTCAGGTGGAGGGATTTCTTGTGGACGATAGCGATGCCACCTCCGGGGAGGTTGGTGCAATCCTTGCTGGTGATCTTGTAGCCATTGGGAATGACAATGGTGATGTCCGGACCCAAGCCAGGGGTTTTCCAGGTTTCCGGGAGGAAGGTGATGTTGGGGAAGGCGAAGTCAATGAGGCCCCATATTTCTGTGGTTTGTCTGTGAAGGGAGTGCATGTTGAGGAGGATGTATCTGAGCCGGTCACATGTGCTGTGGGTTGGCCCAGCGGTGGGCGGAGTTGGCGTGCAGAGGTGGGTGAGTGCTGATGAGGTTTTGGCAGGACAAAGGTCCTTGGGTGTTTCTTTGGCAACGATAGGTGGCAGGTGGCATGGTGTCCTGTGTTGAGGACGAGGAGGGTGCTGGCGTCATATCGGTGGAAGGCCCGAGAACCAGTGTCCGTGGCACTAGGGGCAGTTTAGGCACAGACGGGCTTGCAATTGGCGTGCTTGCTGCACAGTCGCCATTGAGTAGTGTGAGGGGGTGGGCTAGACAGCCTGGGAGCTGGAAAGCAGGAAACGCAGTGCTAGGAAGGGGGCAGGGCTGCATGGATAAAGCAGGGCCATGGCGCAAAGAGAGAGAAAAAAGTGCAAAACAGCAAAAAAAGGGTGAAGACAGAAGAAAGCAAAACAGAGTGCTAAGAGGCATAAAGCAAAAGGACAGAAGGCAGACCAGCACAAGGTCAGACTGATTTGCATGTAGCCATGTCTGAACTGGGGTGGCAGAGTGGGCTAAAGAACGGTGATGGATTAAACCCAGATCTTTTGACTGGGTGTGAGTGTTTGATTGATTCAGATGCTCCGTCCATCACCACCCCCTTTTGTACCACAGAAGGCAGACCAGCAGCAGAGCAAAGATGCTCCCCATTAGACCACCAGGGATGAGGCACAGGTGGGAGCTTGTAGGTGGAGGAGGGCCTCAAACCACCAACTAGCGAGGGGCAGTGAGCCTGCAAGGGGCATCAGCTACCATGAGGAGCTGCGCAAGAAGGGAAGCAGATCACTGACAAGGTCAATGAAGTTGCTCCTTTCCTGGCACAGAGGGCACCATTAAGTAGTATGAGGGGGATGGCTGGACAGCTGGGAAGCGTGAAATGCAGTGCTAGGAAGTGCAGTGGGGCCGTGGGGGTCGAGCAGGGGCACAGCGCAAAGAGAGAGCAAAAAGTGAGATACAGCAAAAAAAGGGACAGCAGCTACCAGGCGGAGCTGCGCAGGAAGGGAATCAGATCACTGACAAAGTCAGTAAAGTTGCTCCTTCCAGGTGCAGCAGTTGCCATTGAGTAGTTGTTTTGCTACTGTATCGGGATAAACTGAACCCAAATTATTCTCGATACTCTTTAACTGAGTGGTTTTTGATATTTGTTATTTGCATTGAATACAACTTATTTTTTCATGTGTTGTGTTGTTGATCATCGCCACATAAGTAGTGAGAAGTGGACTATGTCTATCTACCATTGTTGTTAAATTGGTAAAAACATTGTGTTCATTTATGGAAATTGACGTAGGTAATACATTTAAGCCTAGGTCTTGAAAGGTGTATATACATTCTTGGTCCCAGAGGCATATTCACATGTACCCTTTTATATAGATTCCAGCCTCTGGTGTCCTTAACAAGATCAGGCCCCTTCCCCCTAATAATCTTTGAGAAAGGCAGCAGCCGAAATGCGTCTGTGTGTACTCAAATCTGAATAAAAACTAGGTAACTGCTCCCGGAAGTGCTGGTGGATTTCTACTATGCAGCTGTGGTATTATAGCGCGGTTCTCGCCTTTGCGTGCAAAGCACCTGCTCGTGAGTGAAGGGACACAGGCGATTTAAATAAGCGATATATATATATTCATGGATGTTTCTGTGAGAGCTGGATGTTGTTTTCATATGGAATCAACTCTGGTCGGGGGTCCCAGCAACTGCCACTCACCTCCACCTCCTGAGGCAGTTCCCTGACCCCGCAGCACCCTTGCTGTTCTACGCCGCTGCCTGGAACATCGCGGCCGCAGAGTGAGGAGAGCTTGGTGGGCCAAGCAGAACTACCACTCCCAGCGTCCCTTGCTTCCTGGACGGACGCTGACCCACGCATCACTCTGCCGCGCCCGGAGGCGCTTAAGAGAGAGGCGCTCCTTCGGCTAAGCGGGAATCAACTCTGGTCGGGGGTCCCAGCAACTGCCACTCACCTCCACCTCCTGAGGCAGTTCCCTGACCCCGCAGCACCCTTGCTGTCCTCCGCCGCCGCCTGGAACATCGCGGCCGCCGAGTGAGGAGAGCTTGGTGGGCCAAGCAGAACTACCAATCCCAGCGTCCCTTGCTTCCTGGACGGACGCTGACCCACGCATCACTCTGCCGCGCCTGGAGGCACTTAAGAGAGAGGCGCTCCTCCCGCATCGCGGGACGCGCGCGGCGGCGCCGGGCTAAGCCCGGGCAGAGGGCGGGCCGTCTGTGGCCGTCCGTGGACGACTGTGGACGGGTCGGGCCACCCCCTTGTCAGCAAGACATTGTCCAAGAAGGACCCGGCATCCATCCACAAGGTACTGCCATCTGCCTTTCCCCTCACTTGTGCCTCTTGTTGCCAGTTGTTAAGCAGGGTGCCCTCCTCTAGAGTGGGAGTGATATTCTACTTCTACTCTGGTCTAATTGTTCCCTTCGCATTTCTCTTCACTATTTATTGTTCATTAACGAGGCAATCTACAGTAAATATGAGTATCCAGGGTAAGAAAGCTAAATCATCCGCTTCACGTCCAAACACAAGACTTCAGGCTACAATGCCGCAGTCCCTTCCAACACTGACGGCAATTGATAAAATGTTGAAGCAGACTATAGGGGTGGTTGCCAACGTAATTGAAGATACTGAAAGAAGAGTATCCCTCCCACCCACAATAAGTCCCACAAACCAAGGCATAGATTGCTCAGCCATTGCCATGGACCCCACGATCTTGGATTCTTACCTAACATCTACCTTTGCCGAGCTCCCCTGTGCACAGGTTCCGACAGAGACTCCAGCAGTGGATGACTCATCTTTAGCTCTAGTTGAGTCCTCCACCAACAATGACGATCAACCTTGCATCCTGCCTTCTTCCCCCCCTGTGGTTAAACCAAAAACCGGCAGAGTGGCCTCTAAGACAAAAAAGGATTGTCCCACTAAGAATGTAACTACGAAGAAACGGTCCAATCATAATTTGGTAACCCCATTTGATCATCCCCGGCACCCACCTACAGGGATACCTTGTTGGGTTACCAATATGGTGACGGATCTCCAGAACAGTTTAGAGCAAATAATTGCATCCCATATTAAACCTCTGGTCTCTAAACTAGATAGGCTATCATCCATGCTAAACAGCAAGTCTATGGGGACAATTAAACCACATAACTCCCAAGGCAACCTGTTACCCACTGCTCCAGATGGTGTCTCTGTAAAGGTACCCTGTCCTGAGGTAGCTAAACCCACTGCTCCTGCAGTTTTAAATAGAAAACCAGGTCCGGCAACTACTGCTGTTAAATCTCCAAATTTCGTACCACCTCCTATACCTGTAGCCAAACCATCAGGTTCTAATACTTCTCTCGCTGTGGGCCAGACTGCTAAACCCAGTCAGCATCCCAAGGAGGGTAAAAACATGGCACAAAAAAAAGCAACATCAACACCAAGAACTCTTCCATCTAAAGCAACCTCCAAACTTCTGCCAACAATAAATCTGCCTCCAGAAGCCCAACCATTTGTAGTGGCCCTAGTGGGAGTTCCACCCCTTAGTAAGGGGAAGAGAGAGCAGGAGGTTGAGCTACATAATAAGTGTATACAGTGGCTAAGCTTGAATAGACCCTTACCCCCCAATATATCAGGCCACATACTGGCAGTGAGAAGAGTAGAATGGATTGGGAGGGGCCCTAAAACAGTGGCAGGGGATGTTATCACAATCAATTTTAGGGACTCCTCAGCTGTTGACCACATTTGCAGAACCTCTTCTTATAGAGAGTCGCAAATATTTCCTATGCATTTGTCCTATTTCTATCCTATCCCGAACCACAAACTGCCCCAAAATAGGAGACCACAGAACATCAGGAATCCTGTCTTCCATCCGAACGGGAATCACTTCTGGCAGCCTTTTGGGGAGGGTTTCCTACCACACGCCCCGCTCTATGCAATACAACCCCATTGGAATAGGTTTAGTGTTCTCGAGGAGGTGGATTGACTCACGCAGCCATGCACACCCCCAAGAGAACACAAAGAAGGCAACCCAGAGGAAGGTGTTGCAATTCAGGAAAAGCCACTACCCTCTGATAGCTTTGTGACTGTCTCCCCTCAAGCTTCAATGAGGGAGGAGACAAAGGTTGACCAGAGACTGAATCAGGCACTACCAAGTGAACGAGGGGGAGAAAAGGATAAAGTAAAGGTCGGGGAAGGCAGTATCAAAATACTCTCGTGGAATGTCGCAGGCCTAAAAAGTAAGCTACTTATACCTGATTGATCCTCCTTTATGTCCACTTATGATATCTGCCTAATGCAAGAAACCTGGACCCTTGAGACTAGTGAAAACCCTGGTTTTGCAACCTATGACATCCCTGCAGTCACAGGAGGGAAAGGCCGCCCTTCGGGTGGCCTTGCCATATGGGTAGGTCTACACTTAGGTATGCAGGGCGTACAGGTGGACACTAACTCGCCTGATATCCAATGTGTTTTGCTAACATCTGTTGGCGGATCCACACTGGCTATTATTAACATCTATTCAAGGCCCACCATGAATGGAAAAGAATCGAGCACTATTCAAGCACTCGTCATTTCCTTCAGTTACTTGACCCTGCAACCTCGATCATTCTAGGCGGTGATCTGAATTGCCAGTTCGAGCCACTGGGCGGATCTGAGCTGTGTGAGGAGGATGAGGTTGACTTACTTTGGCAAATTCCCGCCTCAAAAATTGCCCCAGTAAAGGCCTGGACACCGTTAGTCTTACAAATTAACGCCCTGACCCTTGCAATGTCTTTGCGGGCATGCAATGGAAGGAGCAACAATAAAAATTCCGGCCTGCCCACATATAACAGGACAAATCGAACTTCCACTATTGATTATCTTATGATGGAGGCTAAAGACTGGGGCAAGTTTAAAGACTTTGAAGTTGTCCCAAGGCATGATAGTGACCACAATGCCTTGGTACTATCGCTTAAACTTGGTGCATTTGGATTGACTAATCCTGCCTCTAACTCCACCCTGGTACCCCACCATATATTATATCTAATAATAGGAGAAGAGTTAAATGGCCTTCTTGCCTAGACTCTCCTACCCGACTTGCACAAATCTATCAGTTAGCTGTCCCATTAATAAGTGATATGGGAAATTCCACCTCCCATGGGCAGACTATAGAAATCCACAGAAAGTTAGTTGAGAGTCTTGGGGAAGTATTTTATCCGGTTAGTGGGACTAAGTTGCGCCGAAATAAAACACACCCCTGGCACAACCATACATGCAAAAACCTTAAGAAAGACCTACTTAAGGTTATTAAATCTAAGGATGTCCCTAAAATTAGAATAACCAGATTGTTGTACAAGAAGGCGCTCACTAGAGCAAAGAGTGAGTGGGAGGAATCTAGGTGGTAAGAGTTGAGACAGGCACTGCTTCTAAAAGATTCCAAGACTTTTTGGCTAATTGTCACTTCTTCAGTGATAGGTGAGAGAGACACTGGGGTCTCGAACATCGCTCCTATAGTGTGGGAGGCTCACTTTAAGTCACTCTACACAAGCCCTGAGTTGGAGGATATTGGGTGGCTGCTCCAGGGGGAGATTCCAGAACTGGCTCTGGCTACACGGGATGATGTGCCTCGGGACCTCCGGCATGAGAGTCGACTGCCGGGGGCCCCGGAGACTGGGAGTTTGGTCCTTTGTACCCGCACGGCTTGAGACCCCTTGCATGAGTGCCGATTGCTGGGGGCCCGGTCACTGGGTCTTTTCCTTGTCAGAATCTTAGTTCTGATCGGGCCTCCGAGACCTCGCCTGCCCCAGACCCCCCGCATGAGAGTCGACTGCCGGGGGACTGGGGATCCGGGATCTCGAACTCCCGTACCTGTACACCCCGGGACCCCCTGCACGAGTGTCGACTGCAGGTGGCTCCGGGTTTAGGGACTTCCCTTTGTAGAACCCATGGCTCCAATCGAGCTTCCGAGCCCCCTATGGCCCCAGACCCCCCGCATGAGTGCAGACTGCCGGAGGCCTTGGACCCTGGACTTGGACCCTGTCCTGCAATAGTGGAAAAAGGTGCCCCTACTGGAGCCCCCATTTATTGTCCAGATAACATCACACTCAGGGAAGTTGAACTGGCAATTGAGAAATTGCTCCCGAATAAGGCCCCGGGCCTGGATAAGCTCCCTGGAGATCTTTTTAGATCTCAGCCAAAGATCTGGGCCCCATACTTGTTGGTTCTGTTTAATGCTGTCCTACGGGGATCCCCAGTCCCTGAGACCTGACTAGGGGCTGAGATTGTTCCAATTTTTAAAAAGGGTTGTCCGCTTGCTCCATCAAATTATAGACCAATTAGTCTACTCGATACTACTCAGAAATTGATGGGCCGAATTCTGCTGGAGAGGCTATTGGGCTGGATGGAGGAAAACAACATTTTGACCACCCTCCAAGCCGGTTTTAGATCAGGGGTCTCGACCTTGGACCAGATCTTTCGACTCCAGGTCCTATATTGGAAAACTGCAAGAGTAGAGGGTGGCAGCCTCTACCTTGTTTTTGTGGACCTGCGGGCCGCATTCGATCTGGTCCCTAGGGAGAGGCTCTGGACGGTGCTGGAGGAACTTGGTCTCCCTCCTTACTTACTAGACTCCATAACCCGGCTCCACACTGGGAATTATGCCCAGGTGAGATGTGGGAAGAATGGGGTATTATCTGATCGTTTCCCTGTCACACGAGGAGTACGCCAGGGCTGCATACTAGCCCCTACCCTCTTTAGCTTATATGTCAATGGCCTCATAGACAGACTTAATTGTGTCAAGGACAATGATGCACCACGCCTGGTCACTGGCAGGGTGCCCGCTCTGATGTTTGCGGACAACACTTTGCTGTTGTCGCGGACATCATCGGGCATTCAGCGGGTTTTGGATGGGTTTGTTTCTTTTTGCGCCTCGCGGGGTTTGGAGATCAACTTGGAGAAAACCAAGTTTATGATCTTCAACCCCCGAGGCACACCCGCCTCAACCCCACATTGAACGGAACCCCCCTTGATAGAGTCAAGACCTTCACATATTTGGGAGTGACTTTGACAGAACAATTCACATGGGACCAGCAAGTCTCTAAATCCTCCCTTAGACTTGCACAGATAATGGGTGGCATAGGCAGATTTTGCAGCGCCTTATCCTTTAAACCTGTTACCCCTGCCCTAGAGATATATAAAACACAGGTCAGGTCTGCAGCCTTATATGCTGCTGAACTCTGGGGATACACCAACACATGTAACCTAACGAAAGTGGAACATTCCTTCATGCGGCATTTGTTTGATCTCCCGCAAAGTACGCCTCTGCTCCCATTACGCTTGGACCTGGGCCTGGAACCTATTACTGAGCTGGCGGCAGCCCGACCTCTGCTCTATTGGAGAAGGCTCTGGTCTGTCCCGGAGCTGGAACCGTTTAGAGCAGAATTCAAAACCATTTGGGGACAGTTAAAGACCAAGAACATATCATGGCTGGCACATGTTAAGTCTCTTTTTTACCAAATCGGCCTTCCCCAACTTTGGGATACACCGGAGGATAGCTGTTTGAGGATCCAAAGGACTGTCCTGGTGGCAGCTGTAAAAGCGCACAACCTCAAATTGCTACATTGCTCAAATTCCCTGGGCAGACTGTCCAATGAGTTCCTCACAACCAAAGTTGAATTCAGGATGGAGGCGTTCCTGGACCAGGTGCAACCTCCACTGGCAAGAAAGCTATACATTCAACTGAGACACGGCTCTCTACCAGTCGGGGAATTCACTTCAAGATGGGCCAAAGCGACGAAGGCTAACTGCCCTGCCTGCAATCATGCCAGGGAAGACATTATACATATCCTCTTTTTCTGCCCAGCATATGGTGAAATTCGGAAGTGCTGGATCATCCCACTTTGCAAAAACTTGGGCTTTAGGCACTGTGCTCTTGCCTGTAGAGTCTTAACCTATGACACTACCCCTCCCATTGTCTTTGCTGTTTCCCGGTTTCTTGTCGGTATGTGGAGGAGAAGATCCGCAATAATCCATAAGGACTAAGGGACCATTGCTTTCATTTTTTAACTACTCCTTTGATATCCATTGTTTAATAACTTTTTAACTCGATGTATTTATATTTTAATACTGTGCTTGTATATGTTTTATTGCACTTTTATGGTCTTTGACCGAAATAAAGTTATCAAAGTGAAGTGAAGTGAATATATATCCATGCTACAAACCCTCAAAGTCTCTTCAAAGAAAGAGTAGAGCACTGTCGGGGAAAGTTCGATTTCAAATTTAATCACAGCAAACATGTTTCGGAAATTCCTTCTTCAGTGTCTATTTTCCACATTGAGAGGAGCTATTTTAAATTAATATTCGTCATACTGTTGTCATGGGGGTTGGGCCTTGCATTTACACTGTGTTAAGTTAGCATGAGCTTATTAGAAGATTAAACGCCATTTTCTTTTCTGCTGCCTTTGCACATGGCACATCTTATTATAAATGTTTAGTGTCTAGAGGACTGTTTTGCTTCACACGAGAATAATATGTTTTTCTATAATAATAGCTTGGCTTGGCAAGCTTTGTCTGACCAGTGAGTAGCAAGGCCTTCAAATTTATTTCAACACAGTGGTTGTTGTTCGGTCTGATCAGCACACGTTCTAGACATAATATATATGCAGCTGTGGCCACCTCTGATTTTGGCGTGTTTAATAATGCACTGCGCAGGCATGCTCGAACACACTTTGGAGAACATTCGCATGCAGAAAGCGGGTGTAGAAAATGATGTGATCCATTTCTACTAGGACCAGAGGTATAGGGCCGCCCTTGTAACACCCAAGAGACCTTCTGTAGATATAAAATAACCCAATAGCAAGGGAGTGTGAAATCTAGGTATAATCTAGTCTATTTCCATTTAGCATTTTAACATGCTTTCTCCTTTTGTATTTTATGGAATAGTAACTATGATGATAATCTTGTTGCTTATAATATGTCTGCTTGTATTAGCTAAAATACTGCGCTTGAGAACACAGCATTAGAAATAAATATTTCAAACTTGCACGTGTCTTCATTTACTCCCCGTTTTGTACTAACATGAGTGTATAACGAAAGAGTGTTCATGTGTTCCACATTGCCTGAGGTATTCTAAGTTCCATTTTCTGGGTTGTCTAATCATTGGGGGTATGGAAGAACCAATGAGACACTGATTGCTAGTCAGGTAAGGGATTTTGGCTACTAAGGTGAGTTTTGGCACACCCTAATTCACTGACGTTCCAAGTCTCTATGCACAGTTCTGTGTAGGAGCAGAATCCCTGCTACATGGCGCCCAAAGCTGGTGGTCTTATTACATGACACTTGAGTAGTACATCATTCAGTCCTTAACCCCTTTGCTCCTGTTTCCGGATAACAGTGGTGTCGGACAAACCTACCTATAGTTACATAGGTCTTTTCAAGCTTGAATCTTTTCAAAAGGTTTTCTTTCGAATTACTACCCAGTTGTGCTACTGAGTTTTACATTGTAGCCTATTGCTCTCTGTGTCACTATGCTGACATTGTTATACCGCAGCATAGTCGCATTGCGGTTCGCACTCATTTGAAAGCATACAATGTTGGTTTGGAGGGCATGGCAGTGATTCTGGTAGTAAGTGCTGAGGTTGCTTACCCGTTTGAGATATTCTTCTCTTGGGTGACGTTTCCTGCAGTGGAAGCAGCTACGCAGGTTTTTAACACTTACACTCACACAGCCGTGCCCCGGGACTACGTCCCTTATAGGACAAGGAAATTCCGATTTCTGTATGGCAGCACCGTGTTTGGTTTGATGGCGCCCTTCCCCACAGTGTAACGGCGGCTAGATTGGGTCCTTTGTCCATTCCAGGCGCTTCCTGGCCGGTTTTGGCAGGATTCACCCCACATCCTCGTGCGGGGCAAGTCCCCGTTGCTGACTTACGGGCCCTGTATGACTCTTCTATTAGTGTCATTCGGGCCCTAGTTCAATATATTACCCACAATTTCCAGGGCGGGACCCTGGTGTTGCGGCTCCTCCAGCTGGACCGAGCGGAATGAAGCTTAGTCCTGTGATGGTCAATGCAGTGGTGGGCAAGCGTCCCCAGGATAAGGATGATATGCCTTTTTAGCTTGCCGAGAAATTTGACATGCTGGAGGCAGTTTTTCCTAATTCGAGTCCCGTGGAAAAACACAGGATTCTTACAATTAGTTTACCAAAAGATTTGGTACTGGAAGCCGGTGACTGTGAGTCATGGGGTCGGATTTTTGCGGCAGTGTACACAAGGTGCTTCGGCACTTTGTCAATGGCTGTCCTTCAGACGGTCATTAAGCGTGTTCAGGATGAACACGGACCTGAGGCTGTGGTTGAATTGGGAAGGAGACTCGTGGGCTCATTTGATGTGGTTTCCGATCTGGTCCTTTCTAATATGAAATGAAATGAATGAAACTTATATAGCGCACGACTTACCCTGGGGCATCTCAGCGCTTGCTTAGGGAACCCGTCCTGGTATTCCCCTGTGAGATAACCCTGGCAGGGTATCCACAAGGTGAAAGCCAGGCATCCCACCGCGAGGGGCCGTTGTGGAGATTAAGCAAGCTATTGCCCACAGTCGCAGAGTGTGAACCCGTGAGTCGAGAAGGCACCAGAGCGAGAATTAACGAGTCCGTGGAATTTTGAGCCCAAGACCCGCCGAGGCGGGGAATTAAACCCTGGTCCAGGGCCGAACTCAAGCTCCAGGTCTGCCGCCTCTAACCCCTGAGCCACACTTCTCCAATATAAAGGGTGTTGCGGTAAACTTTCAAGTGGCTAATGCCTTACGCAAGGTCCCCGATGCCGTCAAACCCCGACAGTTACTGAGAATTATTACGGCTGCGTATAAAACCATTGGCCGCAATAGTTTAGGTGTTAAGCCTTTTACTGCTAAAGATAAGAAGCAGACCCAGGGTGCGAAGTCTGAAACAGACGTTCAACCTACAGCTCCAAAGAAAAATTGGAACAGAAATAAAAAACAGGGGAAAGAGCAACAGAAACAGGAGTCCCGTCCCGCATCACCACTGCCTCAGTCTACTGACTGAGCGCATTTATAATTTGTGCGACCGCACTAAGATTAAGTCGCCTGATCGCTTTCAGGTTCCTGTTCAACGCTCTCCTAGTTCTTTACAGGACACATCAGCCTTATCGTCCGGTGGTGGAGGCGGCGGCAGAGGTCGGGGTGGCCAGCAGAGTCGCGACCAAACCCGCCCGAAAGATGAGACCCCAGTTTCAGAAAAAGAAAGTTGCTGCTTTAACAGCAAGCTATGCCACAGATAGTGAGAACGCAGCTTCGGAATCCGACATGGGCGCTGACGTTGTTGGACAGCGCCGCGGAGATTACCATTGTGCGAGAGGCCCTGCGTCCACTACTGAAGGTGACAGTGACTGATCAATATGTTGATGTGGAGACAGTTGATACCAGAGTAGCTCCCCTTGATAGACTTTATGAAATAGTCTTTTTAATTGAATGTGACATACAACGTACCATAAAAGGGGGGTTTTGGGAAAATCTTGCAACTACCTATGACATTTTGTTAGCGGAGGCTGACTGACCCCCACCTTTTGTTCTCGCAGCTCCGAGAGGGGAGGAGGTGATCCTCCCTAGTTTCGAGCACACGGTCTCGAAGGAGCATGCACTGAATTTTGCAGAAGAGTGGGCTAAAGCCCTTGCGCCGGCTCTGTACCGTACGCACTGTGGTTGGGATACATTTTCCCCACACCCTGAGATTCCCTTACGGTCTCTGCCACAGCCTCAACCTCAATATCCCATCCGACATGAAGCTAAGGCTTCTGTTGCGGAAAAACTTGAACAATTGGAATATCAAGGTGTAATTGAAACTTGTGTGTCACTGATGAATAACCCACTTTTTACAGTGACCAAGCCGGACAGTTCGTACCGTTTGGTATTGGATTACCGGCATTTGAACTCGCATTGCCGTACCTGTGCAGTACAGAATACCCACGGCTCTGCTCTAGTGGATGGTCTTGTGCGAAAACCGTTTAAGTCCACACTTGACATATCCAACGTTTTTTTTGCCCACAATTTAGATGGTCTAAGTTCCCAATGGGCCAGTTTTACCTCTGGCGGTAAACAACGCCAATTTAAACGCCTAGCGATGTGCTATAAAAATAGTCCAGGTGTGTTTGCTGCCCGTATTGTCTCTCTCTTGGAGAGAGTCGACTCAGATGCGTGTTCGTATGTGGATGACATCTATCTCACAGACGACGAAATTTGGGCGCATCTGTGTCGCGTTGACCGCATCATTTGTAACTTTGCGGACTTCGGCTACAAATTCAACTTTGCAAAGTCTCACATTGCAGAGTACACAGTGTTGTTCCTGGGCTACGAGCTCAACAATGAAGGTCGAGGATTGACTCCTCACTTCTTGGTGAAATGCGCACAATTGCGCGCTCCTACAACTCTGAAAAAATTACAGTCCTTCATGGGATTTTTGAATTTCTGGCGTACTTACATTCCCGAATATGCCCAGCGTATCAAGCCTTTGTATGCTTTGATACTACCTACTTTCAACAAATCGTGCTTGCTGCCTGAACATACAGCCATTTTGCAATCTTTGCAGGCTGATCTTCTAGAATCTAAGGGCCAGATGTAGGTAGCCAAATACCAGTCGCTAACGGCCGAAAATACCGAATTTCGGCTGTTACCGACCGGTATTTAGATATTGAGATGTAGGGGCCCAAAAAAGACCGATTTGGTAAATAGGAGCAGGTAATTTACCGAATCGGAATTTACCGAATCGGTATTTACCGAATCGGAAATTACCGAATGCTTATTTAACAAATCGGTAAATAAGAAATGGAAAAAAATATTTTTGAGATGTAGCAAACTTCTAAAATACCGAATTTCATGAAATTCGGTATTTAAGAGTCGGTATTTACCATGGATTGAAAGCAGGTGGTAACTAGGTGAAGGCCATAAAAAAGGACCCAAAATACAACATTGTGACCAGAATGGTGGCATTCCACGTGATAGCAAGGCGGCTAAGGCTACAGGCAGCAGAAGAGAGGGTCTGGAGAAGGGATGAGCAAGTCTACAGACAGAGGATAACGCTTTTTCAACTCACTGAGCCAGAGATATTGCAAAGGTACAGGCTACACCCCCACACCATCCTGGACTTGATCAGGGTAGGTGGGGTGTCTCAGAGTTGCCTGTCCCGTTTCTTCAGGAAGTTCCTAGAGGCCATGATGCAGAGGATGCATCATTACATCTGCTTCCCTGACACACATGCGGAACTGCTGAAGACCAAGACTGACTTTCAGCAAATTGCACATTTCCCACACGTCATTGGCTGTATTGATGGCACCCACATCCCTATATGCCCACCTGCTGCCACAGAGTACATTTACAGAAACAGGAAGTCAACCCACTCCATCAATGTACAAGTAATCTGTGATGCCAACAACATAATCACAGACATTGTGGCCAAGTTCCCAGGAAGTACTCACTACTCCTTTATCTTTCAGAACAGTGGGATCTACACACGCCTGACAGCAGGGGAATTTGGCGAAGGATACCTGCTAGGTAAAACACTGTAACACACCCTGATAGATATAGCAGATGTATGTGTATGTGTGCATGTGAGTAATGGTGTTCTCATTTACATTTAGGGGACAGTGCATATGCCGTCCGCTCATTCATCCTTACACCCTACCTCAACCCTTCAACCCACAGCCAGGGACGATACTATGTGGTACACAAATCCACCAGGAACGTTGTGGAGCGCACCTTTGGCCTGTTAAAAAGCAGGTTCCGCTGCCTCCACAAAAGTGGAGGGGCACGGCAGTACTCACAAATAATCTGCTGTAAGATAATTGCAACTTGTGCAATGTTACACAACCTTGCTACAAAGAAGGGCACAGAGGCGGAATTAAGTGACTATGAGGACCACGATGATGAACATGCACTGCCTGAACCAAACACAGCAGGAGTTGCGCCACCAACCGATGGCAGACAGAGACTGGCAGAGATCACACAGAACTTTTTTTGAGTAAGTAAATACACACAGACAGGTGGAGTATGCACCCAACGTAGTTTAATATTTGAAACTACGCAGGTATTCAAATGCACAAATGTGCAACACAAATGTCATCCATTCAATAATGGCAGTCCTGTCTCACTTCCCAATTTAAGTTCATGGAGAGTGAGCTGTATAAGTCATTTCCGGGCACGTCTACCAGTGCCAGATGAAAGTGGCTGGCTGTCCTCACTGGGTGTTTGGGGTGTTGGCTCACCATGGTGCCTGCTGCTCCTGTGTCTCAACTACAGGGGGGCTTGTCATGCTGCTCCTACTGGTGCTTTCCTAACTTTCCGGTACATCCAGAGCAGCAGTTTGTGCTGTCTGTGCATTAAGCAGCACCTCTACAGCACTGGTCACCCTTGCAAGGCCCCTAGACACCTTATTGCTGCTGTGTGTTAGTCCCTCTTGCATGTTGATGCATCGTCTGCATAGGAGGGAAGTGGCTGTGGCCATGTGGTTCATAGCCTTAGTTTGTTGCTGCGCATGTTGTCTGACCTTGCGCCTTGCTAACCTGTCCTGGTCCAGTTTACTGCACAGGAGCTGCACTGATTGTGTCATGTCCCGCACACCTGTGGCCAACTCCCGCATCCCTGCAGCCATCTCCCTCATACCTGATGCCATGTCTTTATTCTCATCTACCAGTGCACTGATGCCCTTCCCTATGTCTTCCAAATGTGTATTCAGGGTCCTCATCTGGCGTTGCACAGACTGGATGGCCTTCCCCTGCATTCTATGAATCTTAACCATGCTACCCTCCAGCCCACCGAAGACACTGGGACCCTCCACATGTTGTGCAGCACTACTATCTCTGGGCCTGCGGCGTCTGATACCTATACGGCCAACCTCTGAACTGGACTGCTGTGTGGCAGTGCTTCCTTCCCCAGCCAAGGTTTGAGTGTCTTCACCCTCCATTTCACCTGCTGAAGTTTCCATTTCTACCAGTGAAGCAGCTGCATGCCTCCTGCTCTTTTGAGGCGCAGGTGTTGTTTGCGGCAGTGACGCAGGCAGTTCAGGTGAGGACAGTAGCAGAGGGGATCCTGAAAGTTCTGGGGACGCCTGCAGATGTGGTGACATTTCAAGGACTTGGGATGGTGGCAGTGGTGTTTGTGCACCAGTGTCCTCTGTGACATTCTCTGCACTTGTGCCTGCCTCCTGGCTGTCATCCCTCTGTGGTGCTGTCCCTTCCTTCTCCCTGGTATGCCTGCGAGATGTCTCGCCTGTGGACATAAAAGCGTACATTAGCTCTGTGCTCCTGTTTTACTGCTTCTACAATTACATTTTTTTCACTCAAATACTGTACATATTGCCTCAGCCTCATTATGACTCATATGTTTAGCCTAACTTCTTCATTGCTGTGCTGTATGACATGGTAGGTCTTTCAAATACTACATGTCCCATGATGCATTGCTCCTGTCTAATACTACCTCTACTTCAGTGGGTTAAACTTTGCCACATAGGGAAAAGGGAAGGTGATGGGGTGGGGGTGTTTGCTGTGCATGCGTCTTACCTTTTCTGGCGGCAGCTCTGGCTGAGCTATCTGCATCTCCCAGTCCACAGACGCTCTCTGGTTCAATGGTGGACACCACCAACTCCTCCAGCTCAGTCAGGGGACGTGCACGGTCCTTCCCTCCTCCAGTTTTGTTCGCCTCTTTGTGGACCTCTGCTATTTTCTTCTTGGTTATGCTCCTGAGGTCATACCACCTCTTTTTCAGGTTGTCTATGTCCCTTGGAGTCACTCCTACAGCATTCACCGTTGTCTGTATTATCCAGCCAAATGTTTCTTTTTGCAGATTGAGCCAGAGTCAGGGACTGCTTCCCAAACAATTTATGGTGTTCTTTAACCACCTCCTCCACAAGGACCTGCAGCTCCATGGTGCTAAATTTAATTTTTCTCTTCCTCTCTGGGTGTTCCTTTTCACTGCTGCTTGCCATTTTCAAAGTTTAAAAGCACAAAAAAAGTTTTCCTGTGGCTCAGTGACTCAGCTCTGCTTGCTCTCCCTCTCCAGAAGCTTCTAATTACTTCCAGCTGCCTGGATTTAGCCACTTCTTGTTTGGTTAGGGGGTGGGTGGTAGCACCTGATTGTCTGACTCCTAGGTTTCACTTTCTTCCCTTTCCGATTCGATATTTGCCGATTCGGTATTTCCCATTCTTTCCTATGGGCCTTTTGGGAAATACCGAATCGGTAAATACCGATTTGGTAAATTCCAAATGACAGATACCGAATTTTACTGAATCAGTAAAAATTACTGAATTTTTACCTACATCCCAAATACCGATTCTAAAATACCGAATCGGTAAAATTCGGTATTTTAGAATCAGTATTTTTAGATTACCTACATCTAGCCCTAAATTCTTACTGACCACACCAATCTGGTGATAAGAATCATCCCTGGGGCAGTGGGTTTTACGTACATTACTTTTAACGAAGGAGACACAGTACCTATTGCTTACAAATCACACTTGTACACTTCGGCTGAAATGCGTTTTTCCACTTTGGAAAAAGTTTTGACAGCAGTGCAAATGGCAATTCGTAAGGAACGCGCACTGTCGTAGGGAAGACACATGTTGGTTGTTATCCCGTAACCAGCACTAGAGGCAGTGAGGAAGGCCAGTGTACCAAATTCTAAAGCTTTGCACCCACGTTGGATACAATGGGCAGCATCTTTGACGTCTCCGGATGTCACGTTTATTTTTGATGCCTCCTTACAGTCACAAGAGTTTTTTGCAGTATGAATTTGTTCATCCTGCGCCATTGACTATGCGACCTTTGGAGGATTTCCATTGTATCATTTACACTGATGGTTCAGGGCAAGATGCGCATGGGTCTAAGCACGCATACGTGTCCGCTTGAGCCATTGTGGTAGGTACCATGGTGAATGATGAATTCCAAAGTCTTGCACACGCAGACTTTAGAGGACTGTACCGCACAATTGTCAGAGCTCCGTGCTCTGATGCTCGCGTTGGAGTAACTGATCCTAGTGTGACGACTCTTATTGTGAGTGATTCTTACTACTGTGTCCAGTCTTACAATGAAACCTGTTCTTTTGGATTCAGAATGATTTTCGTGACTCCAAAGGTAGCACAATAAAACATAAAATGATCTGGGACTGGGCACTCGTGTATGTAATTCACACTCTTGGTCATCAGCGCGTGGGAGTTCACGCTGTTGGCTGATGAAGCCGCAAAATCAGTAGTGTTGACATATTTGGTTGCAGCAGTTACACGTTCCAGAAGTAAGATTGATGATGATATCTTGGCTGCTGCAGCCACGACTGAGAAGGGAAGTAAATATCCTAAGGGGTTCCCTTCAAAGTATTCATACCACTTAAGTCCTGATAAAGTTCCTTATGTGAAAATACCGGACGTTGGTGAAAGGTTAATTCCCAACGCGGACCGCAGGTCCACACTGATTACAGCTGCCCATGAAGGTGTTGCATCTGCTCATGCTGGCGTTTCGGCTACTGTATCTCAGTTACAACAACGTTTCTGGTGGCGGGGACTGTACAAACAGACACGTGATTATGTCCTTCAGTGTGACATTTGCCAGCAGATTAAATCTTCAATTGCTGCGCGTCCACCACAGACACAGTTGTACATTTCTAATAAACCACTTGAATGTATTTATTTAGATTACTGCGGTCCTTTTTCTTCTGATACTGAGTATAAGTACATCTTAGTAGCAGTTGATTCATGCACACGCTTTGTGTGGGTGTGGCCACACTGCAGCGCTAATTCATGATCTGTCATAAGAGACCTGCGTGTCTTTGTAGGGATGTTTGCCTGTGGCACCTTCCTTTCGGATCAGGGTCCTGCTTTCGCCTCTAAGGCATATAAGGATGCCATGGCTTTGTTGGGGGTCCAAGTCAAGTTTTCGTCTCCATACAGACCTGAGGGTAATAGTGTAGTGGAACGAATGAACTGGTTTTTAAAGCAGTCTTTGACAGCTAGGGTTATAGGCACTGGCAGGAACTGGCTGGCCCATCTCAATAGCGTGCAGCGTGCCCTTAATAAGCTCCCTAGAAGGTCTCTGGGTGGGCGCACCCCATACAAAATGCTCTTAGGTATCAAGATGATTGTCCCGGACCTTGACGGTCTAGACTAGGCGGCAGTTGCTGCCTCCTTTGACATAGATGAACATTGCAATGTTTTAAAGGATCTACAAAAGACGAGAGACAGTCTTGCAGAGGAACACTTGCCCTCCACGTGTGATGATGCTTTGCTGATTCCGGTAGTTGGCTGTCTACCCCAAGTTGGAGAACTGGTTCGAGAGAAGATCGAGAACAAGAAGGAGTTTGGTCCCTCATATCGAGCTCCAGTTCCAGTGCTTGGCGTGCAGGGCACAAGAACAGTCATTTTACCACCACTTCCAGGTCGTAAAGAACAGAGGTACATCTCCATTGACAATGTCAAACTACACAGAGTGGCCGATTCTTCTTAGTATGGCTCCGGCGGTCTCATGTCCATCGATTTTGAGAAATTCTGTTTTGGCCCCGGCTGCTAATTCTAGACCTGATGTTGCCCTCGAGATGCCTGCAATTTCGAGTCCTTTATTGAGCTCATTACCTGGTGCTCACCTTGATGAGACTGCATATACTTACCCCACTGACTTATCGATGCCTGATTTGCAAACTTGTTTGGCTACGGAATCCAGATTTTCATTTGACACTGACTCTCACACATCGAAGACCCCTTCCAAGGTTTCTGTTTTTACAACACTGTTTAAAAAACATTTTTTGATTCCTTCTTGGACCTACATTTGGTTGGTGCTTTTTTCGATTTACCTGTTCATGTCTATTGGATTTGTGGTGTATTTTTTCTGCCTTGTCAACGGACACTATGTTGAAAAAAGAACATGCATTCAACATATTATTGGAACATTAGCTCCCCATTCCTCATCACACAGATTGAAGAGGAATCAGGCTTTTGTTAACATCACTGCATGGCCCATCTTAGATGGGATTGTGTGGGATGCTAATAGATTTCAAATCCATGGGCCCACTGAGGTTATAAATGTCCCAAATGTCCTAAGAGTTTCGATGGGGGATGTGATTAAACAAAATACACGTTCTGATGATTGGGATGTTCAAGCCGTTGAAGCTTTGGTTTCTGATTTGAAATATTATGCTGCCTTTGATGCTAATGATTTGTATCTTGATTCTGCAAATTATGGTGATTTGTTTTGTTATCAACATTTTGGAAATCACTACCTGCATAAAGCTAATACCAGGAGGAATACTGTTAATTATACCCAGGGGGAACAATGTCCCGTTCCTGTAGAAGGCAGTCCCACTTCTTTTTTAAAGAGGTTTACTTACTTCGCTGGTTTTAATCAGTCAAATCCTAGTGCATTTTATTTTAAAATGACTGAAAAGTCCACTTCCAAGGTTAAACTTACCCACACAAAATTATTGTATTCTAAGTCCTTTTTAGACCAATTGGCTGTTTGGGGCTATGAGCTGTGGAAGGATACTATTGATCTTAAATCTGTTTGGGGTTCTAAAAGTTGGCAAGTGCAAGGCACTGAGGCTTTGCATCGTGCATGTCTCATCCCGAACCATATGTTGTTTTTGAATTCTACAATTTCCCAAACGACTTGCTTTGGATTGGCTACTACTAAAAAATTAAATGCTCCTTCCTTTCCTGCTTTAGAAGAATATTCCGGTTGGAATAATAATACCAAGTTTTCTATTAGTGAGTTATAGACTCTGTTACTGAATTCTTCCTTTAACATTTCCAGTTTGGATCCTAAGGGTTGGTTGCTGTGTCACAAAAGTGCTGATTCTTGCCAACATCGTTTTCTGGGTTTAGCTCCAGGCTAGACACAGGTCAGGGTGGATCCCCGTTTTGAAAGTGGCCATTCTGTGACTACCTATTCTGTAGGCAAATTATGTCAGAGTTGGCTCAAACATTCCACTTTGGCGTCAGTTAAGCTGCACTTATCTAAATTGACTGACGATGTTGATCTGAATGATTTAGTGAAAGGCCCAGCATCCGGTAGATCTAAAAGATGGATATATGCTATTTACAACGAGGTCTGGAAACTGTCCCAAATTGAAGCGGCTTCCCACATTAGGGCTATAGATCAAGCAAATTTTGAGAAAGTACTAGCAGTTGTAGATAACAGCATTAACACGCTTTCTTCCCGCATTTACACGTTAGATAATTTTGTGTCACCTGTTGTTGATGTTGTGCAGGATGAAGTGTCTGTTTTGTACCATGGTCAAAATCAATTGTGTTCTATTATACAGTTTGCATGGACCTTGCAAAGTCTGAAAGCTGGAAAAGTGCCATGGCATTACATGACTACTTCGTCATTATTTGCCCCATTTGATTTGACTGAAAAGCAACGTTTTATGTCAATGAAAGATGCAACTTTTTCTATGTTACACATTGAAAAGTTAGAACCATTACCATTTCCTGTAGCTGAGACCAATTCGGCAACGTGGCTTATCCACGGGTTAAGTGTGGATCAATGGTTAGAGCGGCAGACCCTGATGCAGAGGTCTGGCCCGGACCAGGGTTCAATTCCCGCCTCGGCGGGTCTTGGGCTCAATTTCCCCAGACCTGATAATTGTCGCCTCAGTGCCTATTCTAATCATGGGTCCCACTCTGCAACTCTGGGCAATAGCTTGCTTAATCTCCACAAAAGCCCCAACAGTGCTAGGATGCCTGGCTTCACCTTGGGGGTGCCCAGGAGTGGGCACTTCACAGGGAAAGGCCAGGAAGGGTTCCACAGCGGTATGTGCACAGCGCCTTGAGACCCCTTCGGGGGTGATTCGTGCGCTATATAAAAAAACAAAGCAATAACTTTACCTTTTCCTCTTTTCAAATTCGAGGCGTGTATGAAGTACTATGCAATTGGCAGATATGAACCTCTGGGCACCGCTTATCTCCATGAAGCTTGGTCTCTACCATTTACCTATAGATGCCTTAGGGAGGGTAAAGAGGTTTACTTGAATGGTGAGGTTTGCACTACAACGCCTGATCATTCACAAATGTGTCGGAATATCCGAATTGCATGGCTCTTGTAACCAGAACGAGCCGAATATAGCCTGTATTTTGAAAGGCACACCAGCACCTGCTATCATACCAACATTCACATTACTGGCAAACTGGAGTTATTTACTTTTAAATAATGAAAATTGTTGTGGGATGGTTGCCGGAATTCCTTACGTGATTACGGTCAGTGAGCACGTGGTTTGCTGTAAAAATGTAATGTTCCCTCCTCCACAAGGGAAGCTTGATGTTTCCATCTGGCCGACGATTCCAACCTTGAAAACAGTTCAACAAGATGAGCCGTATAAGAGCTCTTTTGTCCCAAAAAGAAGTCACCCTCACATCTGCTCGTGAAACATTTGTCCTTCACGTGGCAAACACCCGCACAGAGGTGCATGCTTTATTAAATATTGATTTGCCCTTGCATTTCGGTAAGTTAATCCACACTATCTTTAATGCATCCTCCACCACAGGGCTGGCTCACTTTTTAAAAGTTGTTAGCAGTGGCCTTGTGACTTCTTTTCAAACTATATTTGGTGTCTTCCCGGCAGTTTTTCATTTGATTTTTTCAAGCCTATTTGGTGGATTCCCCTTATTGCTAGCTCTGGCGGCAGCTATACTTCTGTTGTTTTGTTTATTTCAAAATGGATGCACGTCCTGTGTTGCGAGAAGATTAGTCGCGGCTGTTGCTGCTCCGCAACCGAATGCTTGAGTATTATGGAGCGCTGCCTCTTGCTACATTGAGTGCAGCTTATGGATTATCGTTTAGATTTTCCTTCTTTACATGCTTCTAGCCTGTCTTTCATTGCCTGAGTTGCAATTTCAACTGGACCCTGGATTTGTGTCTCTGCAATACGGTGTCTCCCAATGCGGATTACGATCAGCTTATGAGCCCCTTAGTTGCTCATGAATTGCTTTGTTCTGGTGGAGGGATTATGGCCTTTGCAGCGATGCATGGAGTCCTGGGATGTTGGAATGTTTTCGCAGCGGCGCAAGATTTTTTGGCACGCAGCTTCATTGAAGAAACACTGAGTTGCCCTCTGATGCTACTAGATGCTCCGGTAATTGAGGAACATGCATGCTCTTTCCCTTTGCTGAATTGGATGGCTGACATGTTTTCGGATGAGAACAGTGACTTCCTATTGGAGGCTGTTGCTACGTTTTTTGCATATACATTGTTGGATTGAATGGCTTCTCTCTTTTCTTCCATTGCCGAGGTCAAGAGTTGGTCATCGGATATATTTTTATATATTTTTTTCTTCTATCAGTTTCAATTTTTTAATGTCCAGATCTACTGACTTCTCTATGTCCATGGCTAGAATTATTTGATTTGCAGCACATTCCAATCATGGAATTTTTGTTCCCATTTTTTCCCTGTGACAAATTTGAACTTGGTTCCAACAGTCGTTCTTGAACTCTGCTTTCTAAATTTGCCCTTTGTCTTATCCGTGCTCGGATCAAGGAAGGGTGTCATGGGGGTTGGGCCTTGCATTTACACTGTGTTAAGTTAGCATGAGCTTATTAGAAGATTAAACGCCATTTTCCTTTCTGCTGCCTTTGCACACGGCACATCTTATTATAAATGTTTAGCGTCTAGAGGACTGTTTTGCTTCACACGAGAATATTATGTTTTTCTATAATAACAGCTTGGCTTGGTAAGCTTTGTCTGAACAGTGAGTGCCGAGGCCTTCAAGGTTATTTCAACACAGTGGTTGTTGTTCGGTCTGATCAGCGCCCGTTCTAGACATAACATATATGCAGCTGTGGCCACCTCTGATTTTAGCGTGTTTAATAATGCACTGCGCAAGCATGCTCAAACATACTTTGGAGAACATTTCACATGCAGAGAGCTGGTGTAGAAAATGATGTGATCCATTTCTACTAGGACCAGAGGTATGGGCCGCCCTTGTAAAACCCAAGAGACCTTCTGTAGATATAAAATAACCTAATAGCAAGGGAGTGTGAAATCTAGGTGTAATCTAGTCTATTCCCATTTAGCATTTTAACATGCTTTCTCCTTTTGTATTTTATGGAATAGTAACTATGCTGATAATCTTGTTGCTTATAATATGTCTGCTTGTATTAGCTAAGATACTGCGCTTGAGAACACGGCATTAGAAATAAATATTTAAAACTTGCACATGTCTTAATTTACTCCCCATTATGGACTAAGATGAGTGAATAACGAAAGAGTGTTCATGTGTTGCACATTGCCTGAGGTATTCTAAGTTTCATGTTCTGGGTTGTCTAATCATTGGGGGTATGAAAGAACCAATGAGACACTGATTGCCAGTCTGGTAGGAGATTTTGGCTACTAAGGTGAGTTTTGGCACACCCTAATTCACTGAGGTTCCAAGTCTCTATGCACAGTTCTGTGTAGGAGCAGAAGCCCTGCTACACAGTCATTAACATAGACAAAGGGGTGTGATCTTTAGTTTGTATAATACCACTTGCGACCATCTTGAAGCAGTATTTTTGCTTGCATACAGACAATGAGACGATCGACACAATTTCATGTATGTGCATTGTACAACAACCACAATTCTCTGTGTTATCATTTAAATTTACAAACATAAATATGTACCAGCATTATTTCATTACCCTGCCGTGAATCGGCTGCGTCTGACAAGTTAATTTTAAGTTTGCATCCTATACATTTTATGGTACCAATCACGGCCATCTTAAGAATAATGTTGTCTCCTATATATCCTGAGTGCATCTGATAGTATCATGCATAAGCATTATGCAACAACCTCATTTCTCTGTGTTGTCATTCAAACATAAGTATGTACCAGCATTAGTTCATTATACTGCAGTGAATCGGCAACGGCTGACAAATTCATTCTATGTGTGCCAGCTGTATGTTTGCGTCCTATGCATTTCCACAAATCTCCTCAATTACCACATGCAATGACACCACTCGATTCCTGGTGTTCGTGAATTATGGTACTACCAGATAAATCACTGCACATTTTAAGATTCCAGATGCCGTCAGATTTCTTGCTATATGATCATCACCCCACTTGGTTAATATCTCGCCGTGTATTGGCTTGTGGTCAAAAAGTCTATGTACGCGAAATTAAGGTAAATAAAGGAACAATATACAGTGTAGGATCAAACAAAACAGTGTCCTCATAGTTCTGTTGTTCATCTTCCCAAATGCACCGCTAGCTCTTACCCACTATTAAGACCATTGGGTACTTTGGTCTGCAGATCAATAATGTAACGGGATTTCAACCTCAGTAGTCTTTGTACCCTGTCCCCTCCTCTCGGATCAATAGGCATATGATCTAACTCAAAGTACTGCAACAGCTCCCTGTTGCTCTTGTGCTTAATGGCGAAGTGCCTAGCCACAGGATAATTGACGTCTTTAATAGTGATAGCGCGCAAATGTTCGAGGACGCAGATTTTAACACTATGGATGGAACTGCCTATGTATCTCAGCCCACAAGGGCAGACCAAACAATAGACAGCATGTGTTGTGTGGCATGTTAGAAATCTGTCAATCAGTTTTGGCTTCCTCAATCCCGCTATCTTGTATGGCAGTACCCTTTTACTATTGGCACATGCCCTACATTTACCACAGGGGAGGAAACCCTTCATGTCTTTTAATGTCCCTGATATATTCAGTACTGTTGTTAAATGACTCTGGATTAGTTTGTCTTTCAAAGATCTAGCTTTACGAAACGCGATCAAAGGCACTGGAGGAATATCTTTGCCTATCACCATACTGTCTTAAGGATGTGCCAGTGTCTTTTAAGCATACCCCTCAATGAGTTGGCATCATCAGAATAGGTGGTCACCATACGGAATTAACCTCCGTATGACCAAGGAGCAAGAACTAACTTTCGCAAATTTGAAAAAAGACAAGGAGATCATCTGAAAACCCTCCGAAAAAGGAGGCTATATATATATATATATATATATATATATATATATATATATATATTCAACAGAGAAGACGTTTCACACTTCAGGGAAAGGTTATAAACAATTTTAGCTTATTTTGCCACATGTAACATGAATACTGACATGACAGACGCGCTTCAGCCCCCTGGCCTTTTTCCATGTCAGCATGATCAGCATGATTGCCAACTTGATACCCAAAATAAAACATGATTGGGGCAGATCCATGTCATGGAAACAAACAATGGTGCTTGCAAATCTCATATACATTACTTACTACAGTGGTGGCCATCTTATCCTGGTGCCACAGTGGTATAATACTATAGGCCAATACCATGCATATACTTATCTGTATTGCATATGTAATACAATTCATACCCTATTGTTATTAAAACATGATTTGATGATTATTTGATTTGTTTGTTTTATCAGGAGTGTGTAATATGATACCTCATTGCACGGTGCCTATGTTAAGGCAAAACCCACAGGTTTCTATGTCTGGTATTCAGCACCACGTGAGCACAGGATGTGTGGCCATCCTGGGTGTGGTACTCTTAGCCATATTGCTATTGAGTGTTATCTGTCTCTGTGGAGATTAAGTCCACTAGCTACTGGACTTCCCCCTGTAAAGTGACTTTAATTCCTCGGGTGTGTGGCTAGCCCTCATGCCCTGTATGGGCTATTGCCATTGGTCATAAGCGAACAATCAGGGCCTGTATGGACCTGCTGTCCCTGGGGTGTATAATGTGGTCAACATCTTCTGAGACCTACCACTTCAAACACCATTGGCTGTGAAGAATCTATCTAGGTGTAAAGTGAACTAATGCAATAAAAATTCAACAAAGTGATTTTTAAGTTAGTGCTTAAATGTGTATCGCTTACATCGCTGTCTAAATGTGTGCTCTGCTACCCTATATGTGTCGACAACTCCTTGTCACTGTTGAGTCCCCATGGGACCTGGTTCTCATTTCTATGATGTGTCTTGACTCCGGTTGTCTCAGAGCCCTGACTCTGTCCCCTCCCCTCTCATTTTGTTGGACTTGGTTCACGCAAAAGAAGCCCAGTAATTTGCTATCACTGTTGTGATCAGCCGCAAATTGCCTGGCCACTGGGTACATTCCATGCAGATTAGTTATTGCACGGATGTTCTTTGGCAGTCTTTTCTTTGCAGGAGCCATGCTGCCTGTGTATCTGTTGCCACATAGACACACTAAACAGTATATGACCAAATTTGAGTTGCAGTTAAGGATGTGCTTTTCCTATGTGTAACATGTGGCAATGTGGGTAATGTGAGACCAATTACATGGCCCTTTTGTAGGATGTTCCAGTGTTTTCTAACAATCTGACAGACTTCCTCAGATTCCGCTGAAAAATGTATTATTAGCCTCTTCACTTGTGGCAAAATAAATGAAAAATGTTTATAACCTTTCCCTGGACTGCGCAACTTCTACTCTGTTGGATGTGCATTGATCGCGAGTCCGCCGGCGTGAGTTGTGGCACCCGCCATGTCGAGAGCGGCAGAGGAAATGGATATATATATATATGTATATATAGATTGCCACAATCCTGAAATGCCCGGAATCCCCAACAATCAGGTGCGCACCACAGCGTGTCTTCAAAAGTATAGTGTGGTTTTTATTGCATAGTTTTTTGCGTTCTCGTTACACAGCAAGTGCCCAGCTTGATGCGTTTCGACAGTGGAACACTGTCTTGCTCACATGACATGTCATGGGCCAATCAGCAATAAATAGTGTCAAAACATTTTTAAAAACTGGTGTCAATTACCCGCCTTTTTCGTATTCATGGAGATAAAAAACATACTTTATCCTTCCAATTTCATGCAATATAAATTATTGAAATAAATATATGATCAGGCAGTGATATACATATATAAATATCATAAATTAAATAATTCCCAAGTGAGCTATAAAGTGCAAGTGCCTATCAATTAAATAATATATTCCACTCCTGATATGTCACCAGTTATTTAAAAATTCATAACTGTAAACGTTCTCAGATATATATTCACTTTATAGCAAATTGTTCAGCAAATGTTTATTTGAGAGAGTGCAGAGTGACTGTCTACGCGTTTCAACTGCTCACAGTAGCCTTGATCATGACAGTAAGCACCATTTAAAAAAAAATACTTATATAGTGGTAAATACAAGTGATAAACATAAACAAAAGGTGCAATGTTCATAGAAAACGTATCCAATTCAATGTGTGCACATACATTGGTATACATTCTGTTAAATACTTTCTGTATTAAGAGGGAGGAATATATCATTATAAATGTCTCCATAACAATGCGCTTCAGAAATTCTATGTTTGAATTTAAATAACCCAAATTGATACAACAAAAATATGTTGTTCTAATTAGAGATAGAACATGACCTAAACATTGTCTCTTGTTTTAGTGGTACTATATTTCATATTAGTTAAGCATAGTGTTATCAATAGTTTAAATAATTCGGTTTTCAACCCATAGTTGGTTCAAGATCCTCAATACCACGAACAAGGGGCCTAGGACTATTCACAAACATCCCAACCTCATATACGTTTAATTTTCATAAGAATGTCATGAGTTATGTAATATGTGACATCATCAGCAGTGCATTGTGGGGTCGCAAGTTATAGTTCAGTCAGGTAACTATAACGGCCAAATTTCTCTGATTTTGTATGAGTTAAATGTCAGCCTAACTATACCGACCCTGAAAGCTGTGGTTTTTTTCAGTGAATTTCTAAGGTTATTTAAATGCTAATTTCTAACTATAACATCCCTAAAACCGCAGGTTTTTTTCAGTGAATTTCAAAGGTTTTTTAAATGCTAATTCCTAACTATAAAATCCCTGAAACATCTAGTTTTTTTTCTGTGAATTTCTAATGTTTTTTAAATCCTAATTTCTAACTAGGCTGACATAGCCATGTACAGAAAGAGGTAGAAAGGTGCAGAATGAAGCAATAGAAGTGCAGAAAGATGCAAGAGAAGTGCAGAAAGGTGTAGAAAAAAGCAAGAAAAATGCAGAAAGAGCCAACAGAAGTCCAGCAAGAGGAATAAAGGTGGAGAAAAAAGCAAAAGAAGTGGAGAAAGAATCAGCAAAGGTCCAGAAAGAGGCCTACTTCGACTGCACATTTCCACAGATTCATACAATGTAGCCTAATCACTAATCCTTCTCCCAAGATGTGAAAGTTCACTATTCCTCGACTGCTCAGAATGTTATGCCTACCAAATGTAAAACAGCAATCCTAACCATATCACTGTTGTAAGTCTTACCAAGTTTGTGAAGATATGCATGCGTGAGTCTCTGCTTTTACCTAGTGACATGTTATATAAAAATAAACATACAGATACTTGAATACCTGTGTTTCAAACCGCATACTCTGTAAATTTGTGTACAAAAAGGTAGAAGCAAGAGAAGTGCAGAAAGAAGCAATAGAGATGCAGACAGAGGGAAGAGATGTTCAGAAAGAAGCAACAGGTGTGCAGAAAGAGGCAAGGGAAGTGCAGAAAGAGGCAAGAGAAGTGTAGAAAGAGGCAACAGAGGTGCAGAAATAGGCAGGAGACGTGCAGAAATAAGCAAGAGGTACATAAAGAGACAAGAGGGATGCAGAACGAGGCAAGAGGGCGCAGAAAAAAGCAAGTGAGGTGCAGAAAGAGGCAACAGAGGTGCAGAAAAAGGTAGGAGAAGTGCAGAAAGATGCAAGACAAGTGCTGAAAGAAGCAACAGAGGTGTAGAAAGAAGCAAGAGAGGTGTCGAAAGAAGCAAAAGATGTACAGAAAAGGGAAGAAGGGCGCAGAAAGAAGCAAGAGAGGGAACAGGTGTGCAGACAGGCAAGAGAGGTGCAGGAAGAGGGAAGAGGGGTGCAAAAAGTGGTATGAGTGATGTAGAAATTTGGAAGAGAGGTGCAGAAAGTGGCAAGAGAAAAAGGCAAGAGGGGTTCAGAGAAAGGCAAGAGAGGTACAAAAAGAAGGAAAAGAAGGGCATAAAGGAGCAACAGAAGTGCTGAAAGAGGCACAAAGTGTGCAGAAAGAGGCAAGAGAAGTGCACAAAGAAGCAACCGAGTTACAGAAACAGGCAACAGAGGTACAGAAACAGGCAGGAAAGGCGTGGAAAGAGGGAAGAGGGTTGCAGAAAGAGGCAAGAGGAATGTAGAAAAAAGCAAGTGAGGTGCAGAAAGAGGCAAAAGAGGTGCAGAAAATGGCAAGAGAACTGCAGAAAGAGGCAAGAGGGATGCAAAAAAGGGAAGAATGGTGCAGAAAGAAGCAAGAGAGGTGCAGAAAGATACACCAGGGGTGCAGAAAGAAGCAAGAGAGGTGCAGAAAGAAGCATGAGAAGTGCAGAATGAAGCAACAGGGGTGCAGAAAGAGGCAAGAGAAGTGCAGAAAGAAGCAACAGAGGTGCAGAAGGAGGCAAGAGAACTGTAGAAACAGGCAAAAGAAGACAGAAAGAGGGAACAGTGGTGCAGACAGAGGCAAAGAGGGGTGCAGAAAGAGGCAAGAGAAATACAGAAAAAAGGAACAGAGGTGTAGAAAGAGGAAAGAGGGGTGCAGCAAGAGTGAAGAGAGGTGTAGAAAGAGGCAAGAGTTAAGCAGAGAGGGAAGAAACAGCAATCCTGGCTGCTAAGTCCACCTACTTTTCGTCTAAAATTACTTCTGCCGAAAACAAACCCAGGGAAATCTTCGGGATAGTGAATGACCTGGCATTCTCAGACCGAACCTCGCCCAATATCCCTCCCTCCCAACCTCTCTGCGACCAGCTCAATACCTATTTCTTAGATAAAATAGCAACCATCAAGCTCAATATCCCTCCACCCTCCTCTGCCTTCGTCGATCCCTCCCCCCCTCCCCTCCCCTACCTTCTTACCTCTATCCCCCCCTCACGCAGGACTCCTTTCTGGAGATACTCCCTAAAGTGAAGTCGGGATCTCCCGCGGACGTCTGCCCAGCACGAGTCCTGCAGCAAATCTACTCCAGCTGCCCTGACCCCCCCATTGCCTTCCTCAACAGTTCCCTGGCACAGGGCGTAGTGCCCTATTCGCTTAAGACAGCTACCATAGTGCCCATCCTGAAGAAATCTGGCGCTGACTTTTCTATCTCGGCCAACTATCGCCCCATCTCCCTGCTACCCTTCCTGGGCAAGGTGATGGAACGCCATGTTACCGCGGTGCTCAGCGCCCATGTTGAGGCAAATGGGGGTCTGGCTTCCCGCCAAGCCGGGTTTCGTCCCAGGCATTCGACCAAGTCAGTCGTGGTCTCAGTCTTGGACAAACTCAGAAAGGGTATGGACGAAAATAAACACCAGGCACTGGTCCTCCTTGATCTTTCCGCCGCCTTTGACACAATGGACCACACCATCCTACTCACCCGTGTCAAGGCGGCCGGCATCGGGGGATCAGCTCTGATCTGGCTCTCCTCCTTTCTGAGGGAACGCACTCAGGCGGTCCGGTTAGGCGTCTTCACGGCCACTCCCCTCCCGGTCACTTGCGGTGTTCCCCAGGGATCCTCGCTCTCCCCCTTACTTTTCAACCTTTATATCTTTCCTCTCATCTTTGCACTACAGCAGCTGGAGGTCACCGTCTATAACTACGCGGATGACCTCCAGCTCATCTTTGATCTGTCCCCTTCTCTTCTCTCGGTCTCCAATTTCCAGTCAACTATGACATTCATCAGGGACTGGATGAACCACAACCACCTTAAACTGAACCCGGATAAAACCGAGCTGGTTCTCACCGGTGGTTCATCCAGTCCCTGGAACTCTCTCTTCTGGCCCCCTTCTCTTGGCTCTGCACCGACCCCCTCCACCACGGTCAAAACACTTGGTGTCAAAATAAACAGCCAACTCACTCTCCATTCACAAATCAGCTCTGTGGTGTCCTCCTGTTTCCTTTCTCTCCGCACTATCCGCACTGTCTCCCGCTTCTTTTCCCCCCAGGCACTTAAGATCATTATGGCCGCACTTGTGATATCAAAATTGGACTACGCAAACGCTCTTTACCACGGTATCCCCGCTTACAGTTTGCGTAGACTCCAGACCGTCCAGAATCAAGCAGCCCGGCTTGTGTACGGCCTCCCTCGTTATCACCACTCTACCCCCCTTCTCAGGGAGCTTCACTGGCTCCCCATAAAGGAACGGGCCCTATTCAAGATCGGGTGCATGGTCTTCCAGGTCCGCCAGGCCTCTGCCCCTGCCTTCATCTCCTCACTAATCAAGTCCTATGTACCTACAAGAGAACTTCGGTCTTCCTCCAGGTCCCTCCTCCAGATCCCTCGCTTCACTCGCAAAAAGTGGGGCGGGGCTAATTTCTCCATCCTAGCTCCAACCTTCTGGAACTCACTTCCTGACCACCTCCGCTCTGCCACTCAGTATCTCCCCTTTCGCCGAGAGCTGAAAACGTTCCTTTTCAGCCAGGCCTTCCCCACTTAAACTCCCCCAATATCCCTTTCATCTCTCCCTGGTCTTTTTTCACCTCAGATGCCGATCCCCCCAGCGCCAAGAAACCGCAAGGTGTACGCTGCGCTCTACAAGTATTTTAAATTAGAAATTAGAAATTAGAAATTGGAAGAAGGGTGCAGAAAGAGGCAAGTGGGTGCTGAAAGAAGCAAGAGAGGTGCAGAAAGAAGCAAGAGAAGTGCAGAAAGAAGCAACATAGGTGCAGAAAGAGACAAGAGAGGTACAGAAAGAGGCAAGAGAAGTGCAGAAAGAGGCAAGAGATGTGCAGAAACAGGCAGAAGAGATGCTGAAAGAGGGAACGGGTGTAGAAAGAGGCAAAAGAGGTGCAGAAAGAGGGAAGAAGGGTACAGAAAGAGGCAAGATTGGTGCAGAAAGAAGCAAGTGTGCTGCAGAACAAGGCAACAGAGGTGCAGAAAGAGGCAAGAGGTGCAGAAAGTGGAAGAAATGAGCAGAAAGAGGCAAAAGAAATACAAAAAAGAAAGAAAGGTGCAGGAAGAAGTAATAGAAATGCAGAAAATGGCAAGAGAGGCGCAGAAAGAAGCAAGGTGGTTTGCACATCATTATTACCAACCACCCACATTTAGCAATAACTAACAGGTAACCATTCTATATTTGTAAAGGGCCTTCCACCATGCTGTAACAGTTGTCACTGCATTTTTGGTAACAATTGAGTCGTTTGAGCTATAAACAAGTTTTATTTGTTCAAATCTACAGATTATGCAGCTGAGAATGGATTATGTGGCAAATGCAGAAAATGTATAATTGTGCGAAAGTCAGTGCAGCCAAACAGTCGCATAATCCAGTGGCCCATTTCATACCTCTGACTAGGCCCAGAAGTGATCCTCAGTAGTTCCTTCTTGTTTTTGTCTCATTGAGTTTATAGTTTAGCTTCTATGGAAACGAGAAAGACTAAACCTGAGAATACCACTCCACAACACGGACTACCATACCACATAATTACTCTCCTTAACACATAATCCCACTCTACATAATTCCTATACACTGAATACGACATACTTTCTATCCACATAATTTCACTGCACAACAAATCACATAATTGCACTACACACAACCTACATCCAGTCCACTCCGAAAAACATTAGTAAAAATGTTTTTACATTTACAACACAAATAGCTCTAACTCTTGCAAATGCAAAACCTATTACATTGCAAATGCTTCTTTAATTACTAGTCACGTTTGCAGAGTGGTGGAGAAAGGGGGCTGGGCCTTCGACCAGCACTCTGGAATTCCGCTGCGTAGGACTTACAGTAGGTACCAGGAGGGCTTCTGGGCTCCCAAAGTCCCTCAGAAGTAAAGTTGACTTCATCCCCCAACCAGTAGTGTGCCAGGAGGCCCGTTTGCAGAGTGGTAGAGAAAGGGGGCGTGACCACCCAAGACCTCTTAAGAATCCCACTGTATGGGACTTACTGGAGGTCCTTGAGGGCAACTACCCCTCCTATTACCTACAGTACGTCCCACACAGTAGGATTGCTAAGGTCTGATTGCACGCCATGCCCCCTTTGCCCACTATTCTGCAAATGCCCTCCCTGTTGCACTCTTGGATGGGGATTGAATTCCCCTTTGCTTCTGGGGGTCCTTAGGGGCCAGCTAGCCTACCAGTAGGCCCCACACAGTGGGATTGCTGAGAGATGAACACAGGCAATGCCCCCTCTCTCCACCAAACTGCAAACGGGCTTCCTGGTGCACTCTTGGTTGGGGGATGAAGTCTTCTTGCCTCCTGAGGGTCCTTGGGCACCAATTAGCCCTCCTGTAACCTCCAGTAAGCCCCACACAGCTGGATTACTGAGAGTGGCCGGAGGCCACACCCCTTTTTATTCCACTCTGCAAATGTGCCTCTTGTCATATTGCTGCTTGGGGGATGAAGTCCACTTTAGTCCTGAAGTCCTGAGGACACAAGGGGACCTTATCGTCCTAACAGCAGTGCACCTAGAGGCCCGTTTGCAGACTGTTGTAAAAAGGGGTGTGGCCTCAGACCACCTCTCAGCAATCCCACTGTGTGGGGCATACCGGAGGTACCTGGTGGGCTTATTGGCCCCTAAGGACCCTTAGGATCAAAGGGGACTTAATGTTCCAATTCAGAACACGCCAGGAGGTGCCCAGGGCCAAGGAGGGCTCTAGGATGGGGGCCGTGCGGGCCCTTCTCCCTTCGTGTGTAAAGCCCCAGGTAGGTGGTGGTCCCCATGGATGGTGGGGGCCGCTACGAACCCTGCCATTAATTTATGTTTTCCCCGGGGAGGTGGTGGTCCCCGGGACAGTGTGGGAGGGGCAGGAACCCCCATACACTTCTTTATTTAAATTGAAGCCCTGTGGAGGTGGTGGTCCGTGGGGCTTGGGTGGGCCCGCGAGGCCCCCACCCGTAATAAATGTAATGCCCCGGGGAGGTGGTGGTTGCCATGGGGATAGGGGGACTCGTGAGGCCCTCCGCCCATAGCAAAAGTAATGCCCCGGAGAGGTGGTGGTCCATGGAGCAGTGTGTAGATGGCAGTCCCCGGGGACCGTGCCCCCGCATATTATTAACCATGCCCGGGGGTGGCGGTCCCCCACATTATAAGGGAAGATTGCCTCCGGGACCTGGCCCACCCGGGGGCTTACAAAAAATGAAGTGCTGGGGACCGCGCTTTGTTTTAAAAAAACATTTTGGTGAGGTTTGTGTAGGGTCCATGAATCCCTCTGAAAAAATAATTTTAGAAAATGCTGTTTTGAGCCCTCTGGGTTCCTATGGGACCCCTTGAGCATGCCTCGGGGGTCAGGGTGTTTCTAACCTGCCCCCTTTTCTTCATTTTTAACCTTTTTTTGTGTGACTCAGTTCAACCGAGTCACAAGATGGCTGCCAACACATTTGGTTCGGAGTGTTGGCAGCCAATCAGAACCAAGCTCGAGTTCGGGAGGGTTTGAGAATCCACTGCTGCAGCCAGACACCAATAGCTATTTATCTTTTAATTTCTCAGGAACTACTGAACAGGTTTACACCATTTAAAGCAAAGAGTGTACTCTGAATCAAGAGCTACCTCTCTGCCAAATTTGGAGTAATTACATTCAGCAGTTCGGGCTGTAACTGCAACAAACATTTCCTATGGGAATTAACAGGGATAAAATGCATTTTGGGACCCCCCTTTTTCTCGGGCCCTGCTTGACGAATCACCCCGAAACTTTCAAGACAGAAGTTGACCGGAAAGCCCCATTAGTTTTGAAAAATTCACAAAGATTCGTTAAAACGACGCCAAAGATATTGGCAAATCAAAAAAGACTTTTCCGATGGAAACCAGGTGCTAACTATAACTAATATATATAAATGTGATCAAGCTTCAGGGGAAGCGAAACGCGTTATGGCGGATAGGCTGGGTGTTAATAAAGCACTTTAAATTTGCAAAAAGAATTGGGTCTGCTCTTCGTCATTTTCTGTGTGGAGAGCAGCTGGTGGTGACGACTTACTTTATATATATATATTTATATATACAGCAATTCTTCCTCCCCGCCAGCCCGTCAGTAGGACCAGCTCAGTGGGTTCCATCCCCGATCCTAATGAGTCCTCTATCATCAATCTCACCAATGTTACACTCACTACTGCAGAATTACAAACTCTTTCGCTGGGACTATCGTATAGTCCAGCGAGCAACTTCAATTATGCAAAGAAGAGGATTGATCTTTTTAAATACACCTGCAAATTGAAGTTACAGAAACATTTTATTTGCAACAAATTCCAGCCTGAAGCAAATAAGACATCAACAACTAACACTTTACCTGGCTTGAATGTCAATGATTTGGAATCAATACAGGATTTGGAAGCAATGCGCAATGAAATCAGGCGTTTTAGAAGAACATTTGGTTTTAAACACTTCAGGTAACACAAAATTTAAAACCAAGTCCACTTTTACCCATCCTATGTTTCATGACAATATTGACATCTTTCATGAACTGGCCATCAAGTGTATTAAAGATCTTTATTTTCCAACATTGAAGGAAAAACGCAAGTACTCCGCACAAAACAACTGCTATGTTAATCAGGTTAAAAAGTTACAAGCGGCAAAAAACATCATATTCCGCCAATCTGACAAAGGGGGCAATGTTGTTTTGTGGCCACATTCTTTGTATATGGACGAGGCCTACCTAATTTGCTGTGTTATAAGTGATGTGATGGCAGCTCTGTCAGAAAAGCACAAGCGGATTACTATACACAACTGATGGGTTGGAGACGTTCGGGGTTACTGAGTCAGGACAAATTCAAGTTCCTTAAAAATGACCATCCAGTAATCCCCGTCTTCTACCTTATCCCGAAGGTCCACAAGAACCCTGAGAAACCTCCAGGCAGAACTATTATTGCTGCTCGGAGTGGGCTCTTGGAAAACACCACCATGTACATAGATTCATTTCTTCAGGAGTTCGTCAGTGGCTTGCCATCTTATGTACAGGACTCTGGTGACTTTCTGAGGAAACTCAATTGCGCAACATGGGACTCAGACTTTTGTCTAATACCTTTGGATGTTTCATCCTTATATACCAGCATTCACCACCTTGACGGTCTGAGGGCGGTTAAATATTACTTGGGTAATAGACCTATCCAAATGTCTGAACACAATAAGATGTTGTTAGCCATGATCAGCTACTGCATAATATTTTTTTTATTTTCAGCAAACAGTATTTCCAACAGGTTAGGAGTGTTGCTAAGGGGGCCTGCTTCTCTCCCAGTTATGCCTGTTTGCATATGGGCTACTAGGAGGAGCAGGTCCTCCATGGTACGCTTCATAACATCTGTGTTGAACATATTGTGCATTGGTATAGGTATATCAACAACATATTTTTAATATGGCGAGGTACTGAATAGCAGGCTGTGGATTTTATTAAGATGATTAACAACAATGCATTTAATCTTGCTTTCACCTCCAATATCAGTCAGGAAAGTGTTTACTTTTTAGATGTTGAAATTGTCACCAAAAACAACAAACTAGAGACGGTATTGTATAGAAAACCCACAGCAGGCAATACGATGCTCCATGCCAAAATTCATCATCCCGCGCATCTGATACGCAGTATCCCCTACGGGAAGATGCTGCGGATCAGACGCATTTGTAGCACGGACTTACAATGCAAACTAGCACAGGAGGCCAGCAAAGTACAATTCTTGGCTAGAGGGTATACTGCTACTGCAGTAGACAATTCCATCAAAAAGGCCAATCTGATTCCTAGGAATGAGGCCCTTATTGACAAGAGAACTCAGGCACTACACCCTAATACGACCATTCAGCCCACCAGACTCATCCTGACATATAATAGGCAGCATCAAGCTCTACGCAGGATCATCAATAAAAATTGGAGTTTGGTCCGCAATCATCCTATCATTGGGGAGCAGATAACAGCCAGGCCTGAAATAGTCTTCAGGAAAGCACGCTCTATGAGTGATGCATTGGTCAAGTCAAGTCCAGAGGTCGTAGCCAACACTTCATGGTTGCAGGCCAGCAAAGGCTTTAGAAAATGTTCCCCTGCAAAACCTGCAAGCATGGTGTCAGTAAGACTGAGTACGCCATTCCCTTTTCTGATATCCCTCGTACCATCAGTAAACAGCTAACATGCAAGACAGAGTTCATGGTGTATGTGCTGGTGTATGTGCTGGAGTGTCCGTGTGGCCTGCAATATGTTGGTAGTAGTAAGTTGCAGGTGCACAAACGGATACTCCAGCACATCAGGGCCATCAACACCGGTGACGCCGCGTACCCAGTCGCATGTCACTTCAAAGAGAAGCATTAAAACAATAGTCAGCTGTTACAGTACTTTGTGATAGATGCTGTCTCCCCCTTTAGAAGTGGTGGCAATAGGGAGGCCATCTTACGAGCACTGGAAATGAGGTACTTTGTAGAATTGGACTGTAAGACCCCGCTAGGCCTTAATGCTAGTGAAGATTTCTACACGTGTCTCTAGTTTGAAAGTTTAAACCTATCATTGTGAGCTGTACACAATATGTAATTCCCCATTGTTTTGACAATCATCTGACTTTGGGTTGTTCAATGGTATGTTCTCCCCTCTCGTACATCAACATGTTTTTAACGTTGGAATTGTCTTTTTAAAAAAATGAGTTTCTATTTACACAGCTTTTATCTATTTTGCACATTTTTGCACTATTGTCCATTTGGGTTTGCACTGGAACAAAAGACGGGCATAGCTGCCCATATTATTATATTTTAGGGGTTCAGTGGAAATTAACCCACTTGGGTTGTATTGTTTGCACATTGCTCCATTTTGCACAGTTGCATCAATTTTGCACAGAGAGGATATGGTTTTTAAATAATTAATGTATTAATGTATTTATCCATTAGGCCATGTATTTGAAAAGAAATGCTTTTATGATCTTTTTTAAATGGCTTGCTCTTTTGCGTAATTTTACTCATCACTATCTCGTTCTCTGTATTTATGAACCCGTGAGTATTTCGTCACTGCCCATTGTGTTGTTTCTAGTGACATCTAATTGCGAGTTAGCTTTCTTCTGCACCTGGCACTTTAAATTTTGCCTGTTTCTGATTTGGTGTTGTGTAACCAAGGCCTCTGGGTAGGCCGAAACGTTATGCTGGCAGGCGGCTTTAAAATCAAATAAAGAATTTCTCACCTACATATCTGGGTCGGCTTTTGCTTCTTTCCCTGCGAAGTTGGGGGCACGAGGGGACTTTGGGATTCCAGAAACAAGTCTTTCTGCATATATATATATATATTCACAGAAAAAAACATAGGTTTCACACCAGTTATAGTTAGGTGGAAATTTTACTCGCATAAAACCATTGAAATTCCCACGTTATAGTTAGTTGAACTCACTATAACTTGCGCGTGCAATGCACTGCTGATGACGTCACATATTACATCACTCATGACATGGTCAGTGACATCACTCATGACATCACTAATGACATCTCAAATGACATCACTGATGACAACATCCTTGTGACAAAGTGGCAGACTTCCTATCAGCATAAAATAACCTTTGACACACACATTCAAAAATAGAAACTAACATTTTCTTAAAAAAGGAGAAACCAATACCAATTACAACAACTTATTAGGTAATTCCAACATCTACATACACATCCACTCATTCACCAACAGTTCTATATAGTCACTCATGCATGTACTTACTCATCATATGTACTCATACACCTATACTTCCTGATACACACTAATACTCATCCATATAGTTACTCACACACAAATTCACACATGGAAATAAACCAAATAAATCAAAATACCATTTACTTGATTATACTGCTATATACACACCACTACACATACTTCTACAGAAACGGAAACATATTTACTCTCTTAAACAATCAATTATAAAAACACATACTCACTAAACCACCCATACACACAATCATCCACCCATACAGTCTTGCACACATGCTGTCTTCAAAATACATACAAATAGTGAGTCACTCATTCATGAATCTGTGCTCTAAGTAATACCCCCCACCGAACCATACAGACACTGATACTTATACTCAAAAAAACAACCAATAACCCATATACACACTCATGCAGCTACTCACCAACCCATGCAGTCACTTATACACAAAGTGAGACATAGATACAGATATTTAAATATTTAAACATTACTCACTAATATATGTATTCACTAAGATACATTTAATAAGTCAGTTAACCAATCAATTTTACACAAAAAACATCCATTTAGACATTTATTTACCCATTTATTCTTCCATCAACCTTTAGATATACATATATAAAAATATTTTTTTTTCTGAAAGATACACATTCACTGGATGATGTCATCAGTGATGTCATTTGAGATGTCATGAGTGATGTCACTGACCATGTCATGAGTGATGTAATATGTGACGTCATCAGCAGTGCATTGCACGCGCAACTTATAGTGAGTCCAACTAACTATAACGTGGGAATTACAATGGTTTTATGCGAGTAAAATTTCCACCTAACTATAACTGGTGTGAAACCTATGGTTTTTTCAGTGAATTTAATAGGTTTTTTAAATGCTAATTCCTAACTATAACTGGTGTGAAACTTATGTTTTTTTCAGTGAATATATATATATATATACATATATATATATATATATATATATATATATATATATATATATACATATATATATATACTCCAAAGTGCTGCTCGAGCGATCCTCAGCCAAACAACGCTGATGTCATCGGTAGTAGCAGCCGCTACTCTTAATTTTCCACAACTTCCGAATCCCGCTGATTAGAAGGACACAGAGATGACACACCAGGAAATCTTTGCACAAACCCTTTATTGTGCACTCGTAGAACAAGGACGACGCGTTTCGGCGTTAGCCTTTTTCAAGTAGCCACCATTTTGAAGTTTACACATATATATAAGTCCATCTTTCATGTCCCAATTCATAAACATGAAGAAAATACTTCAATTTCAAGTCAACACATATTGTTACAAAAAACAATCTATATATATATATAAAATTTCTATGGTAAAATGAAACCCCTCATTTTGTTCCTTTTCAAATTAAATGTATTAAGTGTTACCACTTTAATCCAATCAAGATGACTTCAGGTGTGCCATACTTTTGTCATAAATAAGACTGTTAGCGTTCTAGTTGTTCTTTAGAACACTCTAGGACATTCTGTCATTGGGCTATAGTTGGGCTACATCTGGCTGATATTTGGGCTACATTAGTTTTTTTTTGTCTCTGGTGGCCATGTTTGGGCTACATTGGGCTACATTGGGCTACATTTGGGCTCTAACATATATATAGCCCAATGTAGCCCAATATATATTTTTTCTAAGTTAATTTTTGTAAAAACCACTGGAGCATATATCTTGAGACATAGCAAAGGCACATCGGGGTACCAGTCCCTACAATTTTGCCAAGTTTGGTGGAAATCCATTCAGCCGTTCGGGCTAAAAGTGAGGTCGACCGCCCTATGGAAATTAACATGGGGAAAACACGTTTTGGGACCCCCCTTTTATCTCGGCCCCCCCTTGACAAATCCCCCCCAAACTTTCAAGGAAGGACCGGAGCTCCGCGAGGCAAATTAGAAAAAAAAATTCAGGCAGATTCGTCAACCGGCGCCAAAGTTATTCCAAATAGAATTTTGAGATTTTGCATTGAAAAAAATCCTAACTATAACTACCTACTGGTGACCGCCAGTAAGTAATATAGGATATATATATATATATATATATATATTCACTGAAAAAACCATAGGTTATAGACCATATATAGTTAGGGATTAGCATTTAAAAAACCTTATTTTATTTGCACAAAACCATTGAAATTCCATATATAGTTAGTTGCACTAACTATATATCGCGGACCCGCAATCCACTGCTAATGATGTCACATATTACATCATTCATGACATGGTCAGTGACATCACTGATGACATCACTGATGACATCTCAAATGACATCACTGATGACATCACTGATGACATCTCATTTGACATTACTGATCACATCACTGATGACATCATTCATGTGATTATACGATGAAACTCTTCAGACTCTGATATAACCTTAGATACACTTAGTGTAAACAGACACTCACAGACTGTCACTCATCCATGGAGTTACTCACACACCTAGTCAGTCATGCAAAGAATCAATCACACCTCCATTTCCTAAACTATACAGTTATACACACCTTACTTATTCGAACATATACTAACACATATTTACTCTTTTATACAATCTCTGATACAAGTTCACAATGATCCATACAGCCACTCACACATTCACTGGCTCTTATGCACAGTAATTTATATATGTGAACTCTCACATGTACTGTGTTTTACATATGTACTTACTTTGACATGTAGCACTGAGATATCCATTCACTCACCAATACTCTCGTACACAGTCAACCACCCATACAGCTGTTTCCACATGCAGTTTTGAACCCATAGATCTAGTGAATCAACTGTTCACACATGTATGCACAGAGTCACACACCTCCCAGCCACCCCCACACACACACACTCACTCTCCCATACAAATACTTGGACAACCAATCAATAACCCATACAGTTACTCATATAGCTACTGATCAACACATGCAGCAGTTCATAGAACAACAGATATAATGATGCACAAATTAAGACAGTTTAGTCACTAACCCATGCACTCAGTGAGACACATTTAATCACTCTCTCATACAGTCAGTCATGCACCTACTAAATCCTTCATCCAGACACTTATACATCCACTCATTCTTCAATATGTAAGACATATTTTAACTTTACAGAAACAGACAGTCACTGGATGATGTCATCAGTGATGTCATCAGTGATGTCATTTGAGATGTCATCAGTGATGTCATCAGTGATGTCACTGACCATGTCATGAATGATGTAATATGTGACATCATTAGCAGTGGATTGCGGGTCCGCGATATATAGTTAGTGCAACTAACTATATATGGAATTTCAATGGTTTTGTGCAAATAAAATAAGGTTTTTTAAATGCTAATCCCTAACTATATATGGTCTATAACCTATGGTTTTTTCAGTGAATTTTCAAGGTTTTGTAAATGCAAATTCCTAACTATATATGGTCTATAACCTATGGTTTTTTCTGTGAATTTCATTGGTTTTTTAAAAGCTAATATCTATAGCTGTAAAATATATTCTTTATTAAGTGACGTATCACGTAGCCCGTGAGACGCCTCATGATGCATCGCATAACCGTGACGTATCGTCTCTGCAGCGCAAACCAAACCCAAAACGTAAGCGCGCCAGAACACGCTTAAAGATATATATATATTTTTTTAACCTTAATTAGACAAAATCCACACGTGCACATATCACAAACGTTCAAAAAACACAATATGTCGGACTCCCGTTACGCTGCCGGTTAGCTGCCCGGTTAACGTACCAGGAAGCACCTTTACCGCGAAAAATCGCAAATTTTTTTTTTTCACCCCCAGGGAACTTTAATAGCCCCCTCATCAATCCTAGGGGTTCAGGAGGGGTCTGCCTTACCCCTTTCATTCATTTACACCTTTTTTTTTTCCACCTCTTGTCTCTCGATCCCACAGAGAGACAAGATGGCGGCCGCTCCAGACTGTTTACAATGATAACAGCCAATCAGCTTCTCCTCAGACTCCCGTTACACTGCCGATTAGCTTCCCGGTAGCTGCCCGGTTAGCTGCCCATTTCGCGTACCAAGACGCGTCTCTACGGCGAAAAAATCGGATTTTTTTGTTTGTTTTTTTTTGGCCCCACGTGGCTTTATAATATCCCCCTCATCAATCCTAGGGGGTCAGAAGGGGTCTACCTTGCCCTCTTTCCTTCATTTCCCCCTTTGTTTTGGCCTCCTCTTGTCTCTCGATCCTACCGAGAGACAAGATGGCGGCCGCTCCGGACTGTTTACAATATTGACAGCCAATCAGCTACTCCTCAGACTCCCGTTACACTGCCGGTTAGCTTCCCGGTGTGCTGCCCGGTTAGCTGCCCGGTTCGCGTACCAAGACGCGTCTCTACGGCGAAAAAATCTGATTTTTTTTTTTTTTTGGGGTTACACTGCCGGTTAGCTTCCCGGTTAGCTGCCCGGTTAGCTGCCCGGTTCGCGTACCAAGACGTGTCTCTACGGCGAAAAAATCGGATTTTTTTTTTTTTTTGGGTTACACTGACGGTTAGCTTTTTTTTGGGCCCGGCGTGGCTCTATAATATCCCCCTCATCAATCCTAGGGGGTCAGAAGGGGTCTACCTTGCCCCCTTTCCTTCATTTCCCCCTTTGTTTTGGCCTCCTCTTGTCTCTCGATCCTACCAAGAGACAAGATGGCGGCCGCACCGGACTGTTTAGAATGTTGACAGACACCGGAGAGCCAATCAGCTTCGCTTCGCAAAGTTTCGATAGGATCGAGACACAAGAGATGGCAAAAACAAAGGGGGAAATGACCAAAAGGGGGCAGGGTAGACCCTCCCTGATCCCCTAGGTTTGATGTGGGGGCCATAAAAGGGCCCCGCAGGGCAAAAAAAAAAATTCGATTTGCGTGGGGGGAGCGCCCGGTTACGCGCACCGCGGAGCGTACCGGGGAGCGTACCATGGGGAAAAAAGAATAACAGAGTTTTTTAAAAACGTAGCATTTTTTTATAAACTGGAGGTAGTTCTAAAAAGAACTTTTTTTTATTCTTTTTGTTGTTTTATATTTTTTTATTGTTTTTTGGAACACTTTTTTTACTTTTTTTGGCTTTTATGAACAATTTTATATTTTCTTTGTAATTTTTATGGGGACAAACAAAAAACAGGGAATTGTAAACGGCTCAACTGGAGCAAAAAAAAAACAGGAAAAACTTAAGGTTTCTTTTTACAGTTGTGGTTGTCTCCAGCGTGGTTGATGAGTTTAATACTTTGCTCTCCATAGCAAATTGTAGTCCCGCAAAATTTACAAATTATTTTAAAATCTCCAAACTGGGGTAGGATGTTTGGGACCATCTCCCTTGTCTCTGGACCCGATGGAGTGGGTTGTTTACTTTGAGAGGTGCTGGGAGAAGATTGGGGAGGGTTTCTGGTCAGTTCTCTGACCTCTGCCGCAGCATAGTTGTTTGGGTGCCGGCGTTGCAGGTGGCGAATCATAGTGTTGTTGCCAAAAGAATACTTTTTGGCAGGGTTCCCCCTGGAAAGTACAGTGCCACAGATCAGACAAGTAACCTTTGGCGCATTAACTTTCTTGAGGTCCCTTGGGATTTTAAAAAACTCCCAGACAATGTGCTCCTTTGGCTTATAGGGGGTAGTATCTTCAGGCAGGAACCGCCTCTCCTCCTCCTCCTCCTCCTCCTCTTCTTCTTCTCCACCACTGTGGTGTTGTGGTGGTCCTTGTGGTGGTGGTGGTGGTGGTTGTTGAGATGCTCCTGCTGCTGCTGGTACTGTAGCCATTTCTCAGTACAAATAGGTACAAATAGGTCTTCAAACAGGTCTTCCTCAATCAAAGTACAAAGTAAGAATGAGGAAAAAAGGTGGGGGCTTTCATCATTTGGAAAACAAAACTGTCCTGAACCAATGAAAAGTGTTATTTTCAGGTCACATGACCGGACGTGCTTACCCTACGTGCCCCGTGGGTCGCTTATGTAGCGCGATCGTATGCGCTCGGGTGCTTCTGGGTGCGCTTACTCCGTGCGTATCACGCGGCTACGCGATACGTCACGATGATGTTTTCGTTCGTGGCAATAGCGCAAACAGGACGCTCACCGGTATGCGCACCGGGGCACGCCGCAAAACTGCGCTTTCCAGTGCGCACACCGGTACGCGCACCGGGAGCGCTCCAGGGCAACAAAAAAAAAATATATATATATACATATAAAAAATAGTATTACATAAATATACAATATAGGATTCATTATAAAAATATTATATTTGATAGCAATAGAAATTTGCTAATAGAAAACCTTTGAAATTCACTGAAAAAAACATAGGTTTGAGGCCCTATATATAGTTAGGAATTAGCATTTAAAAAACCTATGAAATTCACTGAAAAAAACCATAGGTTTCACACCAGGTATAGTTAGGAATTAGCATTTAAAAAACCTATTAAATTCACTGAAAAAACCATAGGTTTGACACCAGTTATAGTTAGCTGGAAATTTTACTGACATAAAACCATTGAAATTCCCATGTTATAGTTAGTTGGACTCACTATAACTTGCGCGCCTGCAAAGCACTGCTGATGACGTCACATATTACATCACTCATGACATGGTCAGTGACATCACTCATGACATCACTGATGACACCATCCTTGTGACAGAGTGACAGACTTCCTTTCAGTGTAATGTAACCCTTGAAACACATATTCAAAAATAGAAACTAACATTTTCAAAAAATGGAGATACCCATACCAGTTACAACAACCAATTCAGTAATTCCACCATCTATATACACATCCACTCATTCACCAACAGTTCTATATAGTCACTCATAAATATACTCACGCATCATATGTAGTGATACACCTATACATCCTGTTACACACCGACAGTCATCTAAAAGTTACTCACACATGCAAATAAATTATTGAACATCCATTTATTTGCATATACAGCTATACACACACTACCACCTTACTTCTAAGGAAACTTACACATACTTATTCTCTTAAACAATCACTTATAGAAACAGACACTTATTTAAACAGGAACTCTTACAATCTCTCACTCTCACATATACTCACTTATATACATCAATACTCACATATACTAGATTAAAACATATGTAGTTACTGATAAAGACACTAGTGAGACAGTCATTCACTCACTAACACACACATATACACACTCATCCACCCATACAGTCCTGCACATATGCTGTCTTCAAAACACATACAAACAGTGAGTCAGTCTTTGATGCATCTATGTGCTAAATAATACCCCTACCAAACCATACAGACACTCATACTGATACTAAAAAAACATCTAATAACCCACATACACACACATGTAGCTACTCACCAACCCATGCAGCCACTTATACACAAAGTGAAACACTGACACATATATTTAAATATTTAAACATTACTCACTAATATATGTATTCACTAAGATACACTTAATAAGCCAGTTAACCCATCAATTTTTTTTTAAAACATCCATTTAGACACTTATTTAAAAATATATTCTTCCATCGACCTTTACAAATACATATATAAAACATATTTATTTTTCAGAAAGACACACATTCACTGGATGGTGTCATCAGTGATGTCATGAGTGATGTCACTGACCATGTCATGAGTGATGTAATATGTGACGTCATCAGCAGTGCATTGCAGGCGCGCAAGTTATAGTGAGTCCAACTAACTATAATGTGGGAATTTCAATGGTTTAATGTCAGTAAAATTTCCAGTTACCTATAACTGGTGTCAAACCTATGGTTTTTTCAGTGAATATATATATATATATATATATATATATATATATATATATATATATATATATATATATATATATATATATATATATATATATATATATATATATATATATATATATATATATATATATATATATATATCCATCACACACTTCGCCCACAAAGAAAAGGGCCCACAGCAGGTAAATACAGTGTCAAATTCTTTTATTGAAGGTTGCCGCATAAAGAAAAAGATTGCTGCTTAGCTGATTGTCCAGTACGCCCGACGCGTTTCATCAGGGGCTCTTGGTTGAAAAACTGCAAAGCAGCAGCATCGTTTTTGAACACCTTTCATTAATTGTAGTCCCCGCCCATGTGGGCGTCGCCATTCGCATGGCATCTTGGTCTTAGGAGTGTTGCTCTGTTACCCCAGTGGGACGTGTGCCACAAGCAGTTCAATAAAAACAAATATTACCCAAGTGGGTTGCGGCATGCAATCATGTCTCTATACCGGCACCTTGATACCTTCAATACCCGCTCCTGCTCCATTACCGTCACACCGGGTGGTGAAACAGCTGGTCTGTCACGTAGCGGGGCTCTTTTCGCGGCCCAGGCGTGGCCGCTCCATATCCATCACACTAAGAATTTGACGCTGTATTTACCTGCTGTGGGCCCTTTTCTTTGTGGGCGAAGTACTGGATTTGGTTGACCAGTCTGTGATCGTTGTTGTAGACACTTTTCTAGAGATTACCTTTCCCTCTTCCCACACGTGTCTCCTTTGTTTGATCTTCAGAAGTTATTGTATGGTAACTGCAGCACCAACTGACATAATAGTAGATTTGTCAGTATGGCCAATATAATGCATGGCTTATAGACCTCCTGGGTTCTTGTTTGTGATTCATATGATGTTGCTGGGGAAATTAACCAGTAGTAGGTCTTTAATCTCTTCCCTCTGACCCACCTCTCCCTGTAGGTTTTTTGTGTGTAGCTAGATATGTGCATTTCTTTCTGCAAATATATATACTATTTATGGTTTAAAAATATTTAGATATTCTGATAGGTCTGCTTAACAAATGTATATATTACTTATGGTTAAATAGATATATTATTTTATGTTTAACATGTATATAGGTCACTGCATCCTTTACATACTAGTTATTGGAGTATATGCTTCTGAGTCTTTATTTTATTTATCTATCACAATATGTGATAAGTTATAGAAGTTATTTTATTATATGCTTATGAGTCTCTGTTTTATTTTTTATTTGATCTATCACAATGTGTACATATGATCATAACAATTGTATCTTCACTATTGAAATGTTATAAAAAATAAATAAACATAAAAACATTTAAAAAAGGGGAAACCCATACAATTTCCCCCCCAAAAATATATTTTTTTAAATTAGTTTTATGTGCAGCAACACTTCAAAGTTTGTGTCTATAACTATATAACCATGCAAGTGCTTATGGGACTTTATATAATACAACTTTATACCTCTTTATTATTTTCCATATACATGTATACCTTTCTATACAATTGTGTATCTATATATGTGTTACTCTACTCCTACTGTAGAATAAATAAATACATGGATTTTTTTTTATAATAAAATTCTATGTCTCATTCTATGCCTCTTTTATTATATCCTCTACCGCCACTCTCTGACTTATCCCAACCCTCATTGTACCACTATGCTATCCCTCATTACCCTTCTAGACTCTTCCCTCCTCTATCCCTCCGTTGACTCATCCCAAACCTCATTTTACTACTATGATCTTCAAAATGACACAGGACTCTTCCCTCCGCTAGCCTTCCTGTTACTGATTCAAAAACTCCTTTTACTTCTATGATCTTCCAAATAACCCTTTCTAAACGATTCCCTCCTTTATCCCTCCTTTGACTCATCTCAAATCTCCTTTTACTACTATGCTCTCTCAAAAACAGTTTCTAGACTCTTCCTTCCTCAATCCCCCCTTTATCCCATTCAAACCAACTGACCGACTCACATGTCCACCGCTCAAATGAACAACTTAACTTTCCTTATACTTATCCATCACTAATCCACTTTGGGTTCTGGAGTAGCATGCTTCTTGCCAAAAAGCACTTCAATGCTTTGTCAGAGGTAGTAAGCGCTATATAAATACAATTACAAGTAGGAAAAGTTATGGGTGCCATTGGTCCAATCCGTTTATTATGAAACATTAGATCAAAGACAGTAGGATGGTATTAGTGCAGCAATATAGGAAAATATATAAAATAGCATTAATGAAAAGAAACAAAGAAATTCGAGTGGAGGCTTGTGCAACATGGGACAGGCAAGAATGACTAATAATAATGCCTTGGTTTGGAAAACTTTAATTATGGTTTTTAAAGGAAAAACATATGGTCAGTTTGACTCTGTGGTATCTCCAGATGACTAGTTCAATCATTTTGGGCTCATATTTAACTCTTTAAATAATCCTTTGATTAATGAGAATGAGGTTAAAGCATACATATTGCCGAATTTTGTATCCCTAATATTTACTCCCAATTAAGTCACATCTGCCCCGTCAAGAAGCAGCAGGGGAAGGCTCTGGGACCAGATGGGCTACTAGTGGACACATGTAATAAATTTACAGATTTAATGGTGCCGGTTTTAACAATAGTGTTTAATGCACCCGGGACAGTGCAATTTTCCACTGCATGGACTGAATCCCTTATTGTGACGATCTTCAAAAAGGGAAGTAGGTGTGAACCAAAAAAACTACCGACCCATATCTCTCCTGAACTCGTCCGCATAGCTTTTGGGACGGGTCCTTTTGGCTATATTGGGACATGGGCTGATTCCTCCATTCTCACTGACACACTAAGTACCAGGTACTGGTCGGGTATGGGTACAGTGGACCAGTGCTTCAACTTGAATTTGCTAATCGGTAAATATACCAAAGCAATGGTGGGTCACTTACAACTCTGTTTCATGGATCTGAGTAGTGCCTTTAATCTTGCTAACCATGACAAATTATGGAAAACTATGAAACTTATCTGAGCCCCGGTGGGAATAATCTCAATTTTGGCAATACTGTACAAAAGGGCTGCTGCCAGAGTCCATTATGAACCAAACTTTTTAATGTGAGAAGAGGGATGAGGCAAGGATGTGTCCTTGCCACCTTCCTCTTCTCGCTGTACATCAATGGTATTGATAAAACATTACAGGACAGAAACTCTGAGTCACCTAGAATTAGTTCTCGGCATGTCCCCAATTTACTAGGTGCAGATGAGGTGGTCGTCTTGTCCAGGACCACAAGAGGTCTACAATATTTATTTGATCTATTCACTGCCCATATGGAAGATTGGTATATGAGAATCTATTATTAGAAATCTTTAAATATTATTTGTGGGCAAAGGATACCCAAGACGTGCACCCATACTATAAATGGAGAACAAATTAAGAGAGTGGCCACCTTCTCAGGCAGCAAGCTGATTAAAGAAATGCTGGTCTTTTACAAGAGTAAATTCTTGTCTGCCATTACCTATATGGTGGGTGTTTGGGCTGGAATATGTTCTTAAGAAGACTCGTGGCTCAACCACAATCCATTTCAACATTTGTTGTCTATAAGGAATAGGGAATGTTATACTTAGAAGATAGTTTTCTTGTAAAGCCTCTTTTACTTTAGTATGCAATCTGGTCTAAGACTGAGATTTAGGCCACTAGGGTTATTATTAAGGATTGTCTTGACCTTGAGCATGTTTTACATATAACGTGACTGGCCTATATCAGAAAGAGTTTTCAACTTCTTGACCTTCCATCATTTATAGAAAACTCAGAGTCTACAGTGCCACACCAGAAAAAGGAACTTAAATGTCTACCCTTGGATCATACAAAAGAGCAAAGAGAAGTATCAGGAATTCAGAAACCAACAGGCCAACGCTATGTGTCTTTTTATCACATTGGTGGTATGCCCCTCATAACCAATACACAGAATCAATATATATTGATACTCTGCAGGATAGGTTTAGTACCTCATATGGTTACTTTCCCCAAAAAATGGGCAAATGGAGTAAAGAATGACTATATCGTCCATGTGATGGGAGGTCAAAGAAGTCTACATTGCACTTTGCACAAAAAAATTGAATGCACTTTCAAGGAACGCTCTCCGAAGTTAATATTGATGAATAGACGTTTTAGAGGTCATAGACCTGCTTTTTCATATTTGTGTAATATGGAGGATGTCAAATTATGTCAATCTATAGGCTTCTTCATCAACCATTCGATTTATGTTAGAACGTGTTTAAGACATTTGGAAACTTTACATTATGCATTAGATGTATACATTTTAATTTATTGAGGGTTTTTATTGTTTGTATTTATGAATGAATCAAATAAAGCTGATTGAATTGACAGTAGGACTGGCTTATTTATTGTGAAAAATTTGTTAAAGCTAATTGGCTCTTAAGGGTGGATTAATATTACACTGTTATGCAATATTTTGATACATGGTATTTCATAAATTACTATATTATGGCCAGTGTGATCATTGAAAACAATAAAAGGCTACATACATATACATCCAAAGTGGGTTTAAGGGTCAGTCTTTTCTGTCTGTTCATGTGCCACTGATATTCTGCTACTTCGTATGACGGCATAAAACATGGAGCAATGGCTTAGCATTTTGGCAGTATTGGGCTGTGAGTGATGGCATTTTGCCTATCATATGTGCACATCCATCTAAGAGTGTGTTTAAGGTTCTGGACTGGTGACCAGTCCTCTAATTTTCCTTTATAGCTCCCCTCTTATTTATTTCCTTATCCTTATTTTCATGAGCATGGTACAGCTCAGAGACGGCTTTAACACTAGTGGCGCCCTGCGCAACAACGTTTGTTGGTGCCCCCAGTGACCACCTCTGCCATGGACTCCTTCACTAGCACCCTTTAACAGTGTCTCTCAAGTCTCCATAACCACTGTTTCTCAGATTAATTTAGTTTTATAGCACCACTCATACCAGTGTAAGGTGTCAGAGTACTTTACATCACACACACATTGCACGGAGGCAATCAGAGACAATCATTTGTATACATCAGTGTATAGGAAATCTTACATCAGACAGGACTACAAGGTGTAGTGTAGGAGTGACGTCAACAATCCTGGAAACCAATATAGTTTAAGAGTCCTTATTATGGTAAAGCGCACATTCAGAATTTAAAACATAACATCATTGTTAGGGGTTTTCTTCAATAATAAGAATTGTTTTCCATCCAAATGAACCCTTTTGGCAAGATTAGTATAATGAAAGACTGGTCAAAAAAACATATAGCGCTAACATATACCTTGCAGTTTGCATGCAGCTCTTTGATGACAGTTAATAGCTCAATGTTCTATATTAGGATTTTGACTTATAAGAAACAAGTAACAAAAGGAGCTCTCTTACAGAAGCAGAAACCCACTGACCTATTTACATTATATGCATGTCGTTATCCGCATGTTACACGTTCTTAGCAGCAGGCATTTTAACCCTCGGCACTACCTTAGGATTAGTCAAAACTTCCACTAAACAAACCTCCGGTTTCTTTCCAGGAAGACGATTAATCACCGGAGTTATCTTGACATTTTAATTGATGCCTTATAATTGTGGAAGGCCAGAAAGCTGCAGCAGGTGCTTTTAAAACGAGAATTAACTTGCAAAAATGACGCCCCACCCCAAGTCAGAGCCCGGTGCGGTTGCACCGATCGCATCGCTCTAGAGCTAGCCCTGCTACAGCTCTCTGAAGTCCTACCCACTGCTCGCCCCTCATTTCATTGCTGTGCTTCATCCTATGCTGCCACTGTTTCTAAACTGGGCAGCCATCTTGAAATGGTTGTGTCTGTACTGTATCATTGTTTTTCCGTTGTCAGATGGCCAGCATGTTTAGGAGGAGTATATAGGATACCTCAACCAATACAATAGTGATACACTGTATACGTTGAATGGCAATTAGGTATAGAGCAAAACCTTTCCTGGGAGTACTGAGTTGGGATCTTTTAGTGATAAGCATTATTGCCCTACTAGCATTGTATGTATAAAAGTATAGTTTTATCTTTGACCTTAAGGAAGTTATTGAATTTTATACCCAACCTATTTGCATTTTATCTATGTCAAATAACTGTATACAAGTTCTGCCTGAACTTGTATTTTCCATGTTTTAAGCCTTTCCCCATATTTTTAAATGGATATGTGCGCCCTTTAATCAATTTTAAGATTGAGAAAGATAAGTGAAGTTAAGGGAAATTGAATGTAATTAATTCATGATTCTTAGGTGTCCCTAAACTTTTCCTGCTAACATAGCGGGCCCATATGTGGGGTTTTTGTCCACTGGTCTATGTTGAATGGTTCCCTTATCATACATGTTTTATTTATCTCTCTTAGTTGTGTTTTTACATTGCTCTTTGTACAGACATCCACGTAGAAGTTGTACATATATTTAGGAAATGAATATCCAAGGTATCTTTATTTCTTCTGCTGTGTTAACATTTTCTTATGTGCTTTCATGGTCTTAATAGGCTGAATAAAACAATTTGAAGACTTTAGCATTCGAAGACAGGCACCCAGTGTGTTGTTATCTGAGTGCCCATCTTGGAATGTACTGTGCTTATGGTCAGAAACCTGGCCAAAACAATCTGATTAAGCAATCTGATTAAGCAGTTCTGTTCATGAGACTTTCACTGATAGATATAATCAGAAGCTCACTGTTTCAGGCAAGCCTGTGTTGTCCAGAGCTCCATGCTGACACGCTCCAGTGGGCCTGTAATTATCACCTTGATTAAAGACAGATTTTTTCAGCTCTGAACACTTGACATAAATGAATATTAATCAGATTTTTTGGGTCAGGTTGATACCTCTTTAATGTCCCGATAAAGACTCCATGTGATTTAATTTTGAGAGGTCGAAACGTCAACTGATTAGGGCTCACCCTTGTCAATGATTGTTGGGCTATTGATACATGATGCTCCTATCATTGGGTACTAAGAAATCATTTTGCGTTCTAGGGGCAGGGACACTTCGCACATATTGTAAATATTGTCGGTGTAATATGTTTGCCATTTGTATAGCTCACCTTATTGCACTGCGCTGTCACTTGGAGCACCTGCATTTGTTTTTTTACTACTTTGATTACTCTTTCACCTTTTTTGTATACTTGAATACAGAGCATCAATCATCATTGGTGTTGATTTCTCCTTCGTGTACGAACATTTCGTAGATGGATGAATTAAGAATTGAATGATTCCTAAGGGAACACTGTTTTATGGGCTGTTTATTACCCTTGTTCTTTGGAATACTGGGTGTCTCATAATTTTGATGTATTATTTACTTCCTGATAAAGCCAATAGGCTTATCTTTTATATGTTGGTGTTCTGACCCTTTGACAAAGCTGGTAGGTCTGCTTTTCCTAACAGAACACTCCTTTATATTCTTTATGTTTAAAAAAGGGATGTCATAGGTAGGTATGGTATAATATACGAGTTTACATTAAAATAAATCTCTGGAATTCACTGGAAATCAACAGAGTTTAAAGTGACAGTGTAGTATGGTGAAAATATCAGTTAACTTTTTCCATGCTCATGACGAGCTGAGCTCGTCATGAGGCACGGTGCTCCGGTGCTCATGACGAGCTCAGCTCGTCATGGGCCGTGGAACGCTCAGGTGCGGGGAGAATTCCCCTGCTGTGCTGAGCGTTCCACGGGAGCCAATGCACCTGTGACGAGCTTAGCTCGTCATGAGCACAGGAGCACTGTAGCTCATGACGAGCTCAGCTCGTCATGAGCATGCGGGCGCTGTGCGCGCCCCCCAGCACAGCGGGGGAATTACCCCCGCAGCGAAGGGGCTAAAACATAACATCTGTAACAAAACAAACCACTGAAATTTTTCAGTTATAGTTAAAGGAAGTCATTATGACTGCCACCCTCGCCAGGCACTGCTTATCACCAAACATAGTTCATCACTAATGACATTGTTTATGACGTTATCGATAACATCACTGATAACATCTGAAATGACAACACTGATAACAACACTGTGCTTTGTGAAGCAGGAGGGACATCAAACATTTGTCTCAAACATACAGGACAAGTACCATAATGGTGGCTAACACATGAAAGAGAGGCTGTTCTATGCTCTCCCTAAATCGACATAAAAAGACAAAAAGTCCAATAATCCTGGAAGAAAAAAACAAACCTTCTATAGAATTACCATACGATCATGTACTGACATAGGATGATGAACCTTCTCCTTCCTAGTGTGGTATGCCTTATCAGTGGGATGCACATTAAGCACTGGCAAGCATCTGATGGTACTACTTTTGAGTGGTTGTGCAGATTTCTAATTTTGAATTCCCTAGTTCGGGATAGATTATATCCATCAAGTTAGCATTTATGTTCTCCCTTTGTTGCTTTAAAATTATGTATTGTTGAGCGAAAATATTTTTTTAGTGCTGTCTCCCTACCACCAACTTAAAAACAGGTTTCAGCACTCAAATATTGCCCCTATTGAGTCAGGCACCTTCCTTGAGACTGCAGGTCTTGGTATCTCACATCACATATTGCGAAACAGCCCTTGATTCCTATGGGCTGTTATTGAAGTGCATTCAATATATCCTTTGTTTTTCAATTAGATGGGGCAGCAGGAGTCAAAACAACCCTTCTTCATAGAACAGGCACATCTTGGATAGAAACATTGTAAGCTTCAGTCCATCAAAGGACAGGTACAGCTAGAGCAACAGCAGCGTAACATTTCCCCATCACACAACATTGAAATCAGGCATCAGGAGGGCAAGCTTTGCTTCCTCACAGAACAGGTACAGACTGGCAGTACCAAAATAAACTTTCTTCTCTAATGAAAGGCAGCAAGGTCAATCTTCCATTACCTGGAGAACAAATTCATAAGGGCAGACTAGTACAAGCTTTCCTCACTCAGAGAACATGCACACTTATTCACTTGGATAGGTGGATGAGTGAGTGAATTTGTGAAAGTCCTGTCACTGCTGTAACTCCTGGTGGCATATTCTACAGTTTTCCTGTTGTCACTTCCTCTAGTTCCAACTGTTTCCATCCACAAGCACATTTGTCAATTAACCTTAGACTTCAAAGGCTGAGCACTTGCTATACCAATACAGAGACCTTCCCTGCTCTTTATCTTAAGGGGCCATACCCCCATGCAAATGAGAGAACACCCTCTAAAGAAAGCGCTGGTGCTTTATGTGTGTCAGCACTATCAGTTTTAAAGAAGGGGACGCACAAGCGTTTGCAGCCCCTTCTGTAATACCAAACTGCCTCAGGGGCATCCAGAGGAGGTGCAAACGCCAGTGGCGCCCCAGGGCACTTCCATAATACGGTCCCAGGTGCTGTGCGATCCCAGCTCCACTGCTGCACCTATGCAAAATGCTAACAGTAATGCGTACTTTCAACTGAGTCGCCTACACGCAATTATAATGGCCACAATTGAGAGCTCTGGAACTGAGGCTTAGGTAAAGCAAGTTTCTCACAGTGGCTGACTGGGGGTCGAAAAAGTGTTCAGAATACATGAACATACATTCTTTGGCTTCTTTGCAGAGCGTACCGAGCAATGGTCACGTATTCTGAATGCAATTGTCATTCTGTGACAGTTGTCACAATATTGACATTGCGAATTTAACCGCTTCCGTGTGGCGCCGATTCCGCCCCTGTGCTGGACATTCCAGAACAGGGTGCGGTCGTGACGGAACCGTTCCGTCATCAGCACAGCTCAGCCGTGACTGATGACGGAACGGTTCCGTCACAAGCATCGAAGGGGTTAAAAGAAAATGCAGTGCTTGCAGGTGAGTGGGTGCATTGCGTGGGGTGGTGAAGTGAAGAGATGTGAGGAAGTGCATTCAGGAAAGACTGATAAGAGGGTTCTGAAGAGGATAAAGATGAGGTGTAAGATATTCAAATGGAGGCAGCCGTGGCCGGTAAGAGCTGTGGGCGGTAGGGCCGTCTGGGGGGATTTCGAGAGACGACCATGAGGGAAAACTAATAATTTATTTAATTTTCCCCTGTGGTCGTCTCTCGAAATCCCTCCAGCCGGCCCCACCGCTCTTACCTGCAGCAGCCACGGCTGCATGAAGGAGATATGGAGAGAAAAAGCCGGTTACATGTCTAACATAGAGTGAAGATAACAGGAGTGATTGAGGCACTCGGAAGGCCACTATTCCCTCTACGGGCATCAGTAATGCTTAACTCACAGTCTCACAATTTCATAATTGAAACATTTTCAATATTAATCATTTACAACAAATTCATTGTTGTTGCTCATTTGTCTTAAAGATCCAACAACCATTGACAGAACCAATAGTCCAGTTTTTCGTTGTCAAATTGATCAATAGCTGGATACAATAACATAAAGCTGATAGAGGAACCAAAATACCAGTCACGTTACTCTATGAGAATCATAGACGTTCAATTTACATGTTCAAGCCACACCCTTAATTACATAGGCTGCACCCCTTAGACCAGGGGTCTCCAAACCGGTCCTGGAGGGCCGGATCCATGCCAGATTTTTTGGATATCCCCATTGAGATACATGTAGTAATTTTAAAAATCTGGCATGGATCCGGCCCTCCAGGACTGGTTTGGGGACCCCTGCCTTAGACTCTCCACTTTTTCCATTCCACTTACAGTCATGTTCTGAGGATTGCTTGAGGACTAAAAATAATTATAATAATTAATAAAGAAAATGGAATTGATAAGATCCGTATTGTCATTATTTCTTTCAACATAGCTCATCGTCACAGGTTGTAGATGTTACCAGTGCCACTCTAATACCCTTCTCTCCCTCTTCAGCAGGTAGACCTGAGGCTACGCGTTGAAAAACTGAGTGTGAAAATGGTGCCTGGGGGGCGTGGCGACGGACTGAACTCTGACCCGCCCATCGAATCAAAAGAGGATCGCGAGGAGCGCATCTTGGCGATGCTGGGGATCTTCGGGACGGTTTTAAACCTGCTGGTCATCATTTTTGTTTACATCTACACCACGATTTAAAGGGGCCGTGCAAGATGGCAGCGAGAGGGACACACTGGCCGGAGGCCCCGCTACTGGAGAATGGAGGAACATTTGTCATTGAAGCCACAGTGAGCTGGAATCCGTGGTGGATGGTACTTTCATTCATGAGACTCAGAGGGCAATTTCTACATACCTATTGTTAAAATGAACGCTAGATAAAAATAAATATAAGCCATTTGGGTGTAAAGACATGTTCAATGTGAAACATTGTTTATTAAAACTTGTCAAGGTTTCCTCTCGAACATTAATGAACATAATCTGCAGGGACTTTGAAGAAATATTTCATACCTGCGAAATGCACCTTGACACATGCCACCTTTATGCCTATGAACTTGGGACTTTTGTACCTACATATTCCTTGACTATTAAAAGTACATGCCTAAAACGTAAGTAAAGCACAATGGGCTTGTTCCCTCCTCAATGGCTGTAAAGGGTTCTACCTTTCAGGACTTTCACATGGGTTCATTTTTAGAAAACACAGGCTTTCCCAGGTTGGGCACAAGGGTTACGACGCCTTCATGGGATGTCGCTCCGGATTAACGACTCTGCCATGCGGTGGAGTGAGCGTCTCAACAATTTTAAAGATCTGAGTCTAGCCAACCCAGCGTTAGAGCCTATGCCTATCGTCAAAATGCTGTTTATATTTGCAAAAGCGCGAAAAAACTTAAGATGGGGGCGGGGTGGGAGGAGGTGGAACAGGAAAAGTATGTATTTCAAATATTTGTACCGTAAATATTTTGTTTCTTCCAAATTTTAAAGTTAAATTGAGCTGTGTGCGACACGCGAGAGCTTTTATTGTGTTTACATGATCTATGGAAAGACATGGTGAAACCATGGGAACAAATCCTGGTGTCGCCCTCTCACAATGAAGTAACTTCTTTTGGCAAACTTGTAGATGTGTTGCGCCACTCAAGTTTCTTGATGGGTCAGCGGAAATTAAATTTCAGGACATTTCCAGGCCAACTTTGAAGGGTTTTGTCTAGGCGGGAGGCTCAGTTGTTCAGTGCAGATCATAGTGCCTCCTTGAGTGATCATGTGACATGAACCAATACACACCAGTAGTTTAACTTCTGCTTCATTTCAGTTGACAAAACACGTTGTCCAACTGAATATTCCTGGCTCAAAAATCAGAATGCTAGGTAGAGTCTTTTGTATCAAATAATGTCTTCCTCTGTCTCCTATGCAACTGCCACTGTCTCTAGCAGGATATTGCTCTTCACTGGATCTTGTGCTCTTACATTTTTGGTGAACTGTGATTGGTCGAATCGAAAAATTTAAGAAGGAACGGTGTATGCCCTTTGTTCTGATAGAATATCGCAAATTTTAGTCAGCAACACCTTGTTGAGTAGTTCAAAAAAGATTGCAAGACATTCTACAGGATGTTCATATGGAAGAGCCATCTAATCTCCTTGATCCTCCTCAGGTAGCCTTGTCTCCTGCAAGACCATATACAGCAATGCATTCTTAGATCTGCTCCACTGAATATTAGACTGGCTTGTTGCAGGAGTTTACCATGCTGCAGGGAAAATTTAACAACAAGGAGGGACAGATTGAGGACAATATTTATCGGGGTCCAGTGTACGTGTCCTATAAACTGATAACCAAAGAATGTACAAAGTTCCCCAGGCCCCTCACACACGCATCTATTGGCCAGGAACAAAAGAACTCCACTAAAGAGTAGCACCATGTGCTACCCGTCAGGCATTGCACCGCCAGCCTGTCGCTGGAGCAGGAGGCCAATGATGAGACAAAACAACCATCAGGTAGGATGGCAACAGTCGTCCAGCTTTTTAGTTGTGTGAGGCATCCTAAGTTCCGATAAGGGATCACCTGTATTCCCTGACACTACTATACACATCATTCAGTGAGAGAGATACTCCTCTAATCATCACTTTCTGGGGAACTTTGTACATTCTTTGGTTATCATGCTGCAGGGAAAAACACACAAGTTGATGGACGGAATGTTGCACAATGGCTGATAGTCAGAAACCGGTCCTAGGATGCCTGATTCCGGTCCAAGGAAGACATGGCTTGACAGATCGGGCTGGACTGTTCCCATGAGGCACAGGGTCAAGGCTGATTTGCATATGGCCATGTCGGAACTGGGGTGGCTTGGTGAGCAAAATAACGATGTATTAAATCCAGATCTGTGACTGGGGGTGAATGTTTTGCCATTGTGCAACATTCCATCCATCATCTTGTGTGTTTTGCAGGGAAAAACACAGCACACTAGTTGTACTGCATTGTATGTTTGTTTCCTTTAGGATATCACAGTACTGTGAGAACAGGGCCATATGTTGGTTCTTTCTCAGCACAACCCACGATGAAGCAAAATCACACAGTGCTACTGCTGAAGTCGTGCCTGCATTGGTTGTAATGTTAATTTTGCTTAGTTGTGTTTCATTTTGTAATGAAAGGAAATTCTGGCAGTTGGCTTGGCTCAGTAAATAGAGAAACCCCATTATACACAATTTGCTCCAAAGCAGCATTAAGGGTACAGAAACGCCTGTCCATCTTAGCAACCTGAACTCACATAATTTCTACTACCACTGTGTTGTTACATCACATATTAAGCATCCATGGGTGATCTTATTGACATGCACATGGTTTACAAATAAGACATTCCTACTAACATAAATACCTATAGTTTTAGAATGATAGCATGTACTCCAAAAGAAACACAAACAGAAACAAACAATGTTCGTATATAGAAGAAAGAGCCCAGGGCTACATTACGCTCCCTGATGACACCCGCTATCCCCTTCTATGTTTCATTCAAGGTAAAGTAAGGTAAATTTAATTGTTTAGTTAATTAAAACTATAACAATTTTGGCATAAAAGAGACAAGGTTCATCAGGTTTCATAATTAAAAGAGACTTGATAAACATTTCATCAAACATTAATTTCTCACGTGGAAGTAGTAAAAAAATATACGTTATTTAAGAGCTTAAAGTACACAAGGCTAGCAAGAGCTGGAAAACGCAAGCTTCATTCTTAAGATGAGTCAAAATAAACAATTCATCCAAAAGTTGGTTCAATGTGCAATATAAGCGAGCTAAACACAAACTTTGTTCCTAATTATGGACCTAATGAACACTGCTTTTAAAATTAATTCCGTATGCAGAAGAGAAGAAAAAGAAGGGACCCGTAGATCTTCATGTTGTGGGCACATAAAGTGCAATGCGCTGACTAACAACTACCTCACGGCCTTCATTCTTCAATTGAAACATGATAAATACGTTGCCTAAGAGTTGTTTCAGTGTGCAAAATGAGCAAGGTAAACACAGACTTAGGGGCCGATTAGGATGGCGGACGGGCAAAGTCGTCGGAAGGGACCGTCCGCCACAGGGCCGGAGGTCCTGTGCGTCGAATTAGGATGCACCCGCCACAGTGGCAGGTGCATCCCGCATTTTTAACATTGCGGCACCGCCCGCCGCAATGCTAAAAATGCATGTTGTGCGTTTCAAAGCACAACATGACAGGCACCGCGCGGTGCCTGCCATGTTGTACTTTGAAACGCAGGGGGGTACCATAGGTACCCCCATGTGCACCCCCCACCCTCCTTCACCCTGAGGACCCGCAACGGGCCCCCAAAGCAAAGACCGTATGCCTTTCCACCGTGGCAATGCCGCCGTGGAAAGGCATAGGACCGCCGGCATCGTAATATGGTTGGCGGTGTCTCGCAGACACCGCCACCATATGTAAGCACTTTTTCCGCCGGTCGCGAAGGCGACCGGCGGAAAAGCGGCGGACGATCTTGCCGTCTGCCGCGACTCCCCCGCTATCCTAATGTGGCGTGGGGTCATTTCTGTGAGGATGGCGGACGGATTGCCCCCACCGGCCACCGGGCCAGCGGTGGCTACCGCCAGCCCGCGGGGGCAATCCGTCCACCATCCTAATCAGCCCCTTAGTACATGAGAAGCATAAAGCGCATTTTTCTGACTAGAACTATCACACAAGCTTCATTCTTAAATCGTAACATGATAAGAACTTCATCTAAAAGCTGATTCAATGTGCAAAATGAGCAAGGTAAACACAAACTTTGTTATTAGTTTAAGATGTTCTTAAAATGCAACATGACACTTCATCTAAGAGTTGATTCCAATATGCAAAATGAGCAAGGTAGACACAAACTTCAAAGTATTTGCAAACACCAGGAGGATTGGGCACTAATATTATTATTTTTTAAATTGATTGATTTATTCTAAATTCAACTGGTGCTTAGAAATAGTTTAATTGAAACTTTTTGTTATAGAAGTGTTCTCAAACAGTAGAATTTAACATATTTTATTTCATGACCTTAAAATGTCAGCCAACAGAATTAATTTAGCAAATTAGCTGGTTCGGCCCAGATAGACAAACTGGTTTCCCCCTCTTAAAAATGTGATTCAAGGAGTTGTCAATAATTGCTCTTGATATGACTTCCAGTCATGTCTCCATGCTAAACTGTAGAAGAAAGGAGATTGCTCTATTTATGTGCTCACCAAAGCAATTATCTACATAAAAATCCATATGAAGAGCTATTTATCAAGGATTCTTTTAGTCAGATTGTTAAGATCGGGAAACAAATGTACTTCTATTGGTAGAACTAGCTAATTTCCTTAATTAAGTCCTACAGAAGTTGGAAAAAAGTTTTGGTTGTTAGTGTCATAGTAAGCAAAGGACTTAATTTGACCTTTTTGATCTATTACTGCTGTGGCTTACATGGTGAACCCTAGCAAAGCAGGCACTGGCAGGAATGTTGTGAAAGAGCCCCATGCCCATACATGGGGCAGCCCCGCCAATAGCCATATTCACTAGCATCGAGTCAACCCAGAGTCTTCCGGACTTCTAAACAAGGCGGGAATCCGCAGCATATGCTGCACTACTTTTTGACAGAGTCCTGTTGCTGCCTAAGGCTAAACAAGAGCTTTAGTTAGGAACGAGCAGAAAACAAGGATCAGTCCAGTCTAATGATCAATTTTTGTCTGCTTGGCACTACAGCTTGCCATTTAGTGGATAATAGTTGAACCAGAACCTCACTGATGAACAATCACGCAGTTCTTCTGTTAAAATTGTCTGACCATGATGCACCCATGCCATAAACAAGGGTTGGCTCGCTCCACTGCTCCACTAGGATAGCCCAGACATAATTTTGCAAAACCTTGGCTGTTGCCTGTCTGGGTCTTCTTTTGTTTGCTTTACAGCAACATACCCCCCACAAAACAGTGAGCATTTCAGAAATATCACTGATGTCTTAATTTGAGCAGTGGTAAAAAAGACCCAACAAATTGCCTCTGCAAGTTTTCATCGCGTCACTGGACTCTAAATGGTCCCTGTGCAGAGAGAGGCCCTGACTCTGGCAATAAAACTCAAGTTCTACAATTCCCTTCTCCGGTCAACTTCTGGAGATTTGTCAAGGAAGTCTCCTTGTTTTTCCTTAAATGGGGTAAAATTGATAACAGTCAAAGAGTGCGACTTGGATCTGGTGAAAGGGGATTTTTGGATATGCCATGTCTTGCTCCTGTTCATCAGGTTTTCCACAGAGATAAGCCTGTTGCACTACGAGGTATCCTGGCCTCTTGTGTATTCAAAGTCTTCTCTAGCCCTTGAATCTTAGAGGAAGATGGGAAGTAGGGGTTGCTGCAGTCCTCAAACAAACAAAACATATATCATGTTTCCTAGAGGGAGGGAATGGGAAGGAAGAGAGAGAGAGATACGTTTCGTAGATGGAGGCACATTCTAGTTTCCTACTTCACACATCACCCAGTCGTGAAGTTATGTAGATTTACAATTTAACCACTTAGCACAGATTCACCAGATAAATTTAACTTTTTCTAGTCATAATCCCAAGTCCCAGGTTACTCTTTCAATTTGTGAAGCTGCATTTTGTGGTCTTAATATAGACATTTTATATAGCGCACAAATCACTCCTGAAGGAGTATCTCGGCGCTACACTACTGAGCAGGAGGAACTTCCTAAAACAGCCAGGTCTTCGAAGCATTCTTAAAAGGAATAGTGTCCGAGCATAAGCAAAGATTAGTGGGGAGTGTATTCCAATGATAGGGGGCATTGTAGGAAAAAGATCTACCCACCCTGATTTGAGGTCTAAATGCGAGGGATATTCAAAAAAGCCTCATCCGAGGATCTAAGGCATCTCGCAGGATGATAAGGTATTAAACGCATGGGCAAGTAGACGGGCAGGATTTGTGAAGTGCTTTATATGTCAGACAACAGTGTTTAAAAATAACCAGTTTTCAGGGAGTCAACCAATTGTGATTCCGAGTAATAGGGGAAGTGGGGGAACGAGAGGGAAGATTACAAATTAGTCTGGCGGCGGTGTTCTGTACCACCTGTAGCTTCATCAACAAAGAGTCATTTACTGATGTTAACAGAGCATTCCAGTAGTCCAAGCGACTGATTATGAGAGCTTGGACAAGAGGTTTCTGTCACTGCAGGGGAGTCAAGGAAGATCCTTTTTTAGAAGCTTCACAGAGGGGAAGCATGAACTGCAGGTGGCATTTACTTGGTTCTTCTTGGAGAAAGACCGATCCAGCTTCACTCCAAGATTTTTCACAGACTGCTTAGGAGAAGGGGCTGAGCCCAATTCAGCTGGCCATCAGTCAGTCGACGAGAGCTCTGATGCTTTCCCAAAAAGCATGATCTCGGACTTATCTCTGTTCAGTTGAAGATAGTTAGTAGACATCCATGCAGCGACTTCCCTCATACAATTAGCAAACTTGCTTTCCACTTTGTCTGGTCTGACGGAAATGAGAAGTTGGGTGTCGTAAGCATCTCCACATCATTGGCTCTCAAGATCCACGCAAGAGATGCCATATAGATATTAAAAAGGGTTGGACTTAGACACCTGCCCGGCAGGACTCCCCTATGCAAGTGCATACTACGAGACTTGAAAGGTGCAGGCAGAACTATTGTGTTCGATTGGTAAGAAAGCGGCAGAGCCAAGGTATGGCTTTGCCATATAACCCAACCTCATGAAGCCTGCAAATTAAGATGGAATGGGAGAATGTGTTGAACGCTGCCAACAAATCCAACAGCACCAGCATAATAGGAGTACCTGTGTCAAGAGAGAGCCTGATATTATCAACCACGGCCAACAAGGCGCTTTCTGTACTATGAGACTCTCTAGACCAAATTGTGAAAAATCCAAAATGTGACTTAGCACAACTCAACTGCAGGTGATGTTTTTTGCACAAAAAAATCCAGCTACGACTTGGTTTTCTGAAATATTATCCTCTGAACATTAGGCTTTGCATAGGTTTTCCTCACAGATCTAGTTTTGAGTGCTAATTCAGCAGCGTTTCCTTTTTTATACCTTCCCTGATGCTGATGCATTGGTGAAATTGTTAAAAAGGAAACACACTTCCTCAAGTGAGTATATGCAGGGAATGCTCAATTTCTGTCAACCTTTAGCTCTCTGACTGTTATATCCCACTAAGGAAAAGTGGAAACTCAGTCCTCTCTGAGTTCCTCTGCTGAGAAACGATGGGAAAGAAGGCTTAAAAGATCAAGGGCCATATGCATCAAAAACCTGATTTGCGAATCTTAAATAGCGATTTTTTAGAAATCGCTATTTCAGAATCGCAAATTGGGATTTATGTACAAATTCACAATTTTTTTGCGAATCCTTAGTATTCCTTAATTGCTATTCGCAAATTGCGAATCGCAATTGAGGAATACTTTTCCATTCATTTCTATGGGCCAGGAGGCCCATAGGAATGAATGGGAAGTTATTCTCAATTTGCGATTCGCAGTTTGAGAATCACAAATTGAGAATAATTTCAAGGGTGCAGGGGTGTCCAAAGGACACCCTGTTGCACACCTGAAATAAGCATGGGTGCACATGTGGCGCACATGCATGCCCTAAGGGCATGTATGTGCGTCACATAGCACTTTGAAAAATGCAAAAATGTGCATTTTAGGAGGAATTCGCAACTGCGCAAATGCGATTCCTTAAGGACAATTTGCAAATTTATTTTCTTCAAACATTGCATTTGAAGAATCGCAACATTTGGGATTCTTAAATGCAATTGCAAAATAAGGAATCGCAAATTTTGCGATTCCTTATTTTGCACCAGATTTTCCTTAATACATACCATTTAGCAAATTCGCAAACGCTGAATTTCGACGTTTGCGAATGCGAATTTGCTTGATACATATGGCCCCAAGAGTGAGTTTCAGAGAAGATGGCCTCGTCTCCTCCAGTTACACACAGACACACGCACACAAACACAACACACAAACACACACACCCTAGAATACCTGTCATAAAAAGGACTTACTGTAAATGCAGAATTGCAGAGGAAGTCAAATGAAACCTTATGCATTAAAACTAGTACTTCCAATATTTCAGCCTGACAATAAGTACCCCTGAACATAATCTACAGAGTGAAGGTTTCTGCATCGGTTTCTAAAGAAACATAAGGCCATCATAAGCACAACAAGCCTATTGAAACATTAAAAGAAGCAGGAGAATGCCAGAGGCAGGGTTTATCACGAGGTAAAAAAGTAACCTTCCTGGAACAGCATAGACACACCTGTGCATAGGGTTCTTGTAGAAACGTGCCTTTCCGAACTATGGGACATATTATCAAGAATGGCGCTAAATTATCGCAGTTTAGCGGCAGGAAACTGCTGCTCAAGCGGCGATAACGGGCTTGATTATATGCCCTTGTGAATTCCCATAGAAGCCCATGTTCACACAAGAACATGGGCTTCTATGGGAATTCACAAGGGCATATTATCAAGCCCATTATCTCCGCTTTGGCAGCAGTTTCATGCCGCTAAAGTGGCAATAATATTGGCGCCGTTCTTGATAATATGCCCCTATGTGCTCTGGGTTTTGATGTGTCTCAGGTACGTTTCTGTACAAGGAATATATGCTCCGAAGCTTATGTTCTGGGTGAACAAAAGACCACATGAATATGCTAGGATTTGCCTTCTCTGCCATTCATATGTGGTTCCTTCCAAATTCCACCATCAACCTCATTTTTCCTCTGGAGTTGGGATGAGGTGGAATGGCTCAACAAAGAAGGCTTTTCTATGTGCCTCTCGAATGGTCTTTCTGGCCCTCCCCGGACATCTGTAAAGTTGATTAACACAATAACTGTTTGTGCAATGTCTTGAGACATAGTTCTGACTCTGCAGGAGGGAGATGGAAGTCAAGGAATGAGGAAAATAATTAGATGCTAGCACAGATCGAACAGGCAGGGTGGAATGAAAGAAAGACTGCCATTTACTGGTCACACATGTATACACAGGCGGTCCAGTCTCAGTAAGTGGCATTTCAGTACCTCAGCTTTCATGAGAAACTGAAGAACCTCTCTGAATACTGCTGTTTCAATCACAGAACATGGAGGGCTCTGATTGAAAGAGTAATTGGAAAGAGGCAAAAACGAAAACAGGGTGCAATGACATCTCTATTAATAAACGCCTAAATATTATGCAGCCCACCCCAAAAGGGATGCTCCTGCCCTTCTGAAATCCTGTAAAGAGTTAGTATATTCATTTGGCAGTGCAATGCATAATTGCAGACTGTTGCTTTGTATTGTTACAACACTGCAAACAATTGCCTCTGCGATCTATGCATACATAACCTTGGTCTTTTTGATTCAGGGCTGGTACCAATCGTTTTATATACATGATGAGCCTTCTGCTTGCTTTTCTATAAAGATCATCACACGTACCTGACCAAATAGAGTCAAATATGTTAATTTGGTTGTTGTTTTAAATCGCACAAACTTTCATGAAAAATCTGAAACAAAAAACACGTCATTTACTTCATATAAAATATAAATAGAACTTTTCACCAGCATCACAATTTGATCAAAGAAGTACACCAGTTTAACCTGCCATGCTAAATGCATGCATATCTTGTGGCCTGCACAGCCCCGAAAAGAGGCCAAAAGCGGCGTAAACTAATATTGTTAATCATTACCTACGTTGAAACACCAGGTTTCACAGCGTGTCTGTGCCATACCTTTCGATCTCAAGGGTTGCATGTCAGAATACCAAGGTGCAAATTGACCCGCAACAACATCGACAACATAGATTTCAGAATATCGACTACTATGATATTGCCCCATCTGCCTAACTTGACATCCTCTATGTAGGCAAGTTCAGTTGATGTTAAGGGTGTGCTGGTCTGTGTGTACTTACCTTGACTGTGCAGTGGGAGTGGATATTCTGCATCAGTAGTCAATATCAAAAGCTTGATTTTCCAGTACAACACCCAATAACGTCTACATTCCTTTTGCCTGTATCACATGCCTTCAGTAAGTAGTTGGTATGCCTTAATGAACCTATGTGAGTATTTTTATGAAGCAAAGTCCTCCAAACACTGGTCCTGGTTTTTGTCAGTGCCCTCATTCATATTCAAGAAACATCATGTGCTTCTCTTGGCTAGCCTCGTATGTCAACTGTGGCAGTCAAGAAATTGAAGATCATAGCTGATATTGATATCTCTGGCATCCCAAATTTACAGCGGGAGTCAAAACAGGCGATTTCAATTGCCGTCCCTGAAAAAAGTGCCTTAACCTGGCAAAATCCCAACTTGATCAACACGTCTTACCATTAGTCCCTTCCAGGCATGGTTTTGCCATTGGCATTTAAGCGCATCGCTGCGGCGGCTTTTCCCGCCGTGGCTGATGACGAGCTGAGCTTGTCATCAGCAGCGAAGAGGATATTGGGGCTTGGCTGCATGTCTGGTGCATTGACTCCAAGGTCTGTCGAATGCAGCATCTGGAACAGTTACTGACTTATTTGCAAATAAAACACACATACCAACTCTGTGACAATTGGCTGGGCTCGCTTTCAAGCAGTGGGTATACAGTTTTAGACTTGCTATATGATCAGACCCTGCACAACTCTGGCCATTCTTTTACATTAAGGAAAATTTAGCATACAACCAGAAATATACAGTAATGTCTGCCACTACTAGTTCACCAACCAGACTAGCATGAATTTCAGTGGTGATGCATAGGAGGTGGCTGTGTTAGAGTGCCAGTTTCAAGCAATCTATAAGTGGCCGAAAACATAAAAGGGAAAACCAGAAACATGGAGTTTTGCAAATAAACGTGTGCTGTGTATTTAAGGCTCTGCAAATTAAAAAAAAATGCACAGATCTTGATATGAAGCAAATGCTTTTCCAAGTTCACATTAAGAGCCATTTTGTAGATCTGAGGGGAGAGGGAACCTACCTCAGATCAATGCCTTAAGCATTATAAAAGAGATTTTTCATTATCAGTGCATGCTCAAATTATACCATAATATCAATAAATAGACGCAATTATGCAGCATTCAAATGGGTATTTAAAAAGAGAAATACCTATTTAGAAATGTTATAAGTGTGGACACATCAAATTAATCAATGATCACATAACTCTTACAGGCGGCTATTAACCTGAAAATTTAGATTAGTTTGTTTGGATGAAGATACTCTAGGTAAGGAGAAACATTGACTGCCTTTGATTTTCTAACAATATCAAACCAGTTTACCTTTGTTAAATATTGCATTGTTCTTGCCTCCAATGAATTACTTTCAAGAGACGGTTGAAGGACAAGAGACTGAGAGAGGATTTGAAATGTGTCGGGAAGCTATTGTTAAGTCAGTATAGTGTATGGAATTCAAATTGACCGCGGATATTTTAACATGTGACTCCCTTCTTCAGTATGGGACTAGAGATGGTGATATTGTTGCTGTGGTTGACTCACTAGTGGACTACAATGTATGCATAGCTCTCATATAATAGTTAATTCTAACTCTCAAGCTACATCTGACTTAAGCCTTTGTAAAATATGACTTGTATGTTATGATTTAATGTGTTGTCCTGCTTTGTTTCAGCTTTGACTCCCACTCCTTTGTCAAATGCCCTTCAAAAACATGGGCATTCAAACTCTGGTCATATTTATTCATTTATTGATTGATTGGTTGGTTGGTTGATTTGGGCACACTATATTGCACGAATATTACCCAAAGGCAGGACACCAGGGCGAAAATTACCAGATTAAGTTAAATGACCACAAAATAATCATGAAATTCCTATACAAAATATAGTTGAAAAGCTGGAGGAAATCTATCAGATATTTACAAATTTTTGAAGACCAGTGCAAGTCAATTGCCCAATGAAACTCGAGAGGGAGTCAATCTTGGAAACATAGTAGAGTCAGCTGCACAGAGGAGATGGAAAAAAGGGAGTAAGTGGGACAAGTGGAAGAGACGACAGCAACAAAATGAAGAAAAAGCTGGACGAGGTAGTAAATAGGGAGGTAGCATGGTAGCAATCTCCTAGATAAATTTGAGAGGAGAGGAGTGAATTGTTCTAGCATCAAATGTTGCATGCCATCCAGCAAGAAGATTGGCAGCGGTCTATATTTAATCAAAACATACCTGATCAAGAATTAGTTGCATACAAGATCATCCTAAACTAACATGTAACATTGATTTTCTGAAGTTATAAAACAGAAATAAACAACCAGGCATATGTTCACACCTCCATATGTTTATCTCGGACTAGGGATAAGTCTTACATTCGGATACAGCATATGAATTGTAACATAATTTGAAAGAGCAAGTTCTCCCCTTTGTCGCAAACTCTGTATAGTGTACCAAACTTCTTGAATTGTTACCAGCTCAGCCGGATAAGTGCTAAATAATCCTGTGCACAGAATACTACCTTAACTCTTACTGCAGTCATGGATCGCTTGTAAGGACCAAAGATATGCTCTAAGCATCCTTCGGTGATACACTTTCTCTCAATCCATAGGTAGCCTCCATTCTTCCAGTACTATGAGACAGATTCCAATAGACAATGCATATTTGACTTTGAAGCTGGTTTGGTGTGTATCTCCCATCAAATATACAGATTACTAAGGCTCTATTGAATTATTGAAGGAAACGTTTGAGTCATAGGTTTTCTAAAAGCATCATCTCGTTGTTTGTTTCTTTTCATATGTTGACAGTTTCTTCTTTCAAAGTTCTTCAAGGCCAAAGCACTACACGAGCAACCGAATGCAGCAGGTCTGGCAAACTTGTATATCAAACTTTTCTATGGACAAATACTTCCTGGTGACTTAATAGACAATGTTTTTGGGTAAGAAGATAACTGATTTTTCTAGGTGGAATATGTGAAATGTAATTGTGGAAGCTTGCAATCAATATGCATTTGTGTGCCAAAAAAAATACTGCAGATCAAAGAAAATGTGCTATTATATTAAGTAAAAGAGTGTTTTTTAATGTTCACTTTTGGAATATGTCAGTATCATAGTGTCCTACAATTTTATACACAGTGGGATTTGAATAAAGATCTTGGAATATCAACTGAACTTTACCATTTACTGAAAATAAATATTCCCATCATGAACTTCCTTATGTGTGAAGAAGTATGAAGTGCATGGCCAAAGAAGGATGTATGTAAGAATATCTATGATAGAAACATTGTGGTATAAAAATGTTGTGCTTAAGTATCGAGAACCAAAGTATCTTGAAAGAGAGCAAATTATATATATATATATATATATATATATATATATATATATATATATATATATATATATATATATATATATATATATATATATATATATATATATATCAAAGCAAGCTTTCATCAAACCAGGTAGGTTAAGAAAGGGTCGGGACACTCCGAAATGCTTCACACAAATTTATTCAGCAACAAGGTCACAAAAAGCCGACGCGTTTCGCCGTAAGGCTTGGTCACGGTAAAGGATTGCTGTTAGCACCGCCCTATTCATACACCCAGTGATTACAATCAAGGTAGGACTGACGCTCTCAATGTTGTGGAATGCGCCGCCATCTTGTAGTGGTCAGTGGTTGCTCGATAAGTATTCAATACAATGTATCGCCAAATGCGATGCAGCGCACGCACAGAAATTATTTTTATTTATTTATTTGTATACTTACATCCGTTCTGCCATAATCCAGAGTTTCCTACCCCCACCCTGCCCCTCCCCCACCCTGCGTCACCGCCCAGCAGCACTCCCTCCAGCCAACATTTAGCTCAAAAGGGCTGGTGAGGATAGAAGCCCATGTAGGAGATTCCAAAGAAATGACGGACTTGTGGAGCATGGAGTGGCCCCAGTATCTCATGTGCAAAGTGGTTAGACGACTTGGCGGGGAACCAAGAAACAGAAATACGTATATTTTTTTGTTTCACCGATAATTGACGAGATGTCTGAGCAGACGCACATGGGCACTCGCTCCCACCTCTCCTCCCTCTAATGCAATGGCATCAAAACTGAAGAGTAACCTCTTTACTGGGCGGGTCACACCAGCTTTTACAAACCCTCTAGTCCCCATAATAGCAATGTTGGTTTCAATACCACCCACCACATGACCACGACAGACCATAACTATCACCTTCAATACCATCCAACCCCATGCTTCTCTTGTCTTCCCAAGTTCGCCCAATCAATGCATCCACTCACTCCTGCCTTATCAAATGCTCCCATACGAGGCCCATGCATCTTGAAACCTCTGTCAGGATTGGGGCCGTCAATGCCAATATTACACTTTATTTCTAATATTCTTTCGAAGAGGAAGTGAAAACTAATTTCCAAGTGTATACGCAAAGGTGAAGAGAGGAGGTAAGGTGGGAAACTGTAGGTCTGGACTGAACTTAACTGGAACCGTAGGCCATATTATCAAGGACCGGTATTAAAATCATTGCCGTTTTATCGACAGGAAACTGCAGATAAAACGGCGATATGAGCTTGATAATACGCCCTTGTTAATTCCCATAGAAGCCCATGTTCTGATGTTAACATGGGCTTCTATGGGAATTAACAAGGGCGTATTATCAAGCCCATTATCGCAGTTTTAAAACGGCGATAATTTTAACACCGGTCTTTGATAATATGCCCCTGTATTCTTAATTCACTGTTGTATGGTTTGAAGCCTGAGCATTGGGTCAAAGGGCTGGATTAAGTAACTTCTGAATGCGTTTTCTGCCCAACATATTATGACATAGGATTACTGCTGAACTATGCATATGCGTGTGTGTGCGACCAGCTGAATAAGATCTTATTTCTTCAGAGGTAAAGGCACTGATTAGCTCAAATGTATCCAGGATACAACCCTCAAATATGGAGGAGGATGGAACACTGCACTACAAGAAGATATGATAGATAACAACGTACAAATAGACAAACTAAACAAATGAAGGACAAAACAAACATAAGGGCCGCAAAGTAGAGTGTGAACTGATATGAACCTCCAGATACCTTGCAACAAGCAAACATTGCTAGGCAAGTGTTCATTGCTGACTGTGCCTATATAGCCCTAGAACTTTTCCCACGCTACCTCCGCCCTGACCTGTGTGTCTCATGAGTCCTTCCTTCAATCTGCTCCAGAGGCCATTTCCCCAGCTCTTGCATTGACCTGATGCTGTTCAGACCTTCACCTAGTGCTCTTTGCTGGTAACTCCGTTTCTATGCTTTCTGGATATTGCAACTAAATCTCTTGTAATGGTGAGTGAATCCCTACAGTAACAAATTGAATACCCTATCTTCCCTCAACTTGACTGAATGATGCCACCTTTATTACCGTCCATCGATCTGTCTAATTTGAGGGACGCTTGTATTAAACACTCAACTTCCTTACCAGTACCTAATCCCCAACCCTTATACTTCAACTGATTTCAGTTTCACCACATACTTATTATGACCATGGGCCTTGGCCACTAAAGAACTCACAATGACAGCAGGGTTACAAATGCAAGTGGGGTTCATCAATGTGAGGTCCTGCAAGGCAACTTCCATCCATACCAACACCAAACATCTACTGATCAGAAACGGTCAAGAATGGAATCTGGAGCCAGCATAACGATTGTGTACACTCGCGGACTAGTAAGAAGGACTTGTATGTCGAGCATTCCTTCCCCTGCAGGAACTAGGGATGCAAAAACACAGGGGGGCACAACATGTTTCCCCCTTGCATGCACCCCCATGCCCAGAGGCACAAGGAGTTTGTTACTTCACTGCCAACCTTTTCATGGCGGTGCGATTGCCATGAAAAGGGTGGAAGTGAAACAACTAAAAATATGGTTGGTGGCACCGCCAGCATATTTCGGCCTTGAACCGCTGCTAGACCATCGCAGGATCCTTGATCCACAGTGGTAGCAGTGGTTCAGTGGTGGTCTGACTGCCACACAGGGGTGTATCACAGGCCCCCGCATCCCCCGCAATGCGGGGGGGACCCGAGCTGGAGGGGGCCCCGTCAGCACTGTGCTCAGGCCTGAGGGCTCCAGATTAGATCTGGAGGGGGTCCTCCATGTACATTGCAGGGGGCGCCCTTATACTTTTGTTACGCCACTGCCGCCACACTTGTAATACAGAAGGCACTGTAGCTGTGGTTGGACTACCACCATGCATACCGCGGTCCCATGGACTGCCATGGTCATAATAAGGCCCTAAGCAACAGTAGGAAAAGCACTGTACTTTGGTCAAATGAGATTTACTAGTCCTACTATGCAACAATAGGGAAAACAATGGACTTTGGAAGGGTCAGATTAACTTTCTCGGTGGAACTTGGATGAGTAAAATGTACTTTTCCCACTCCAATACAAACAAAAGTAGGGAAAGCATTGGACTTTGGGGTAGTCTGAATTACTATTCCAATTCAAACCTAAGCAACACTTGTGAAAGTATTGGATTTGAAGGGGTCAGATTTACTATTACTACTCCAACCTAAGCAACATTAGGAAAACCGTAGGACTTTGGAGGGGCTAGATTTACTTTTCCAACCCAAGCAACTATATGGAAAGCCTTTTGAAGTTGAAGGGGGCAGATTTAATATTCCAACTCTAAACTAAGCAACAATAGGAAAAGTAATGGACAAAATATATTATAAGAATATATATTTTTTTAAATCACACCACTCAAAAAATATATAAAACTATTTTGAAAAATCATTGAAAATGTAAATAGACAAATTTTTATAAACAACTAATTAGTCCTAAAATGTACTCAAACACCTACCTTTAAAGGAACTTCCCACCCTACTCCCCTAAAACCCAAGCAAGCTTCTGAAAAAAGGGGAATTATTCTAAAGACATTTAATACATTGTAACAAATAAAAGAAATTGCAAAATGATATTAAATCATGAACAAAACAAAAATGAAATACATTGAAATAAAGGAAATCAAATACTTATGATGAAAATATCCCATTAAAATAAAAAAATATTTTACAAGACACTTCAATATTGTATCAATTAAATCATTTACATAACTGATAATCTAACTAAGCAATTGAAATGCAGTTAAATCGTAATTTTCTAAAAATATTAAATAATGTAACAATTAAATAATTTGCATAATTAATCATTTAATGAGTCAGTTACATTTATCATGTTGTAGAACATGTATTAAAATATATTCTCACCCTACTCTCCAACAAAATCAACAACCCAGAAACAACACTTTAAAATCAGTACCAAAACAATGAAAACATTACAAAAATATTACAGGCAGCTAACAATAACATTAAATATTTACAAAATGGAAATCGGAAATGCCTATGGTGGCACCCTTTAATGGGCCTCACAACTTACAGGAAGCACACACCAAAGAAAGGTTATGTAGACCTTGTCACACCCTAAACCTACCCTTGGACACCTACTCTGGGGAACCTCAATGATTGGCACGCCAGCAAGCCCTAACCCCAAGGAAAACAATATACTGTCCTGTGTGCCTAGCAGAACAAGAGGAGTGCATTAGTAATTAATACACCTACTGGCTTTGTCAGGATGGCAGCATAACAGTCAAATGTAAAGCAAGCCTTTCCATCTGAATGCAACTCAAAAAAGAGAACCTAAAATTGTATCATCTTTCATTGAGATCACTATCATGCACTGTAAAGACACAAGTCAACAATGTTTCAATAGTCAAACATTACAGTGTCAGAGTTTTTCTTCTACCATTAACAAGGCTGCCAGGCAACTGAAGGCTCTATCAGCAAAATCCCGGGCATACAATAGACCCTGAACAAAAGATTCAGCTCAATGAGAGCTTGAAAACAGCGGTAAACCCTGCTAGGGTCACTCATTCTGGGAACCGGAAGAAACTGGGTGACCCTTTTAATATATTAAGGGGCTTAAAGGGGGTCTGCAGATCTTCTGGGAAGCCACATATACAGCAGACTCTCTTGGTGCACTGCCACAATCAATATGCAAATTTAGATCAGCTCTACAGTGGCTTCTGAGATGCTTCTATGCCATCAGTCAATTCTTTAGAAGCAGCGGTGGGCTGCAAAACATTTCTCTTTTCCTTTTGCTTTTTTTTATTTTAGCAAAGACCATGTGAGTCAATTTTTCTCTTTTTCCATTTCTACAGTTGAGTGTCCCTGTCCCATGAGACACCCATGCATACTGGGCAGTGGGGCGTGTGGATATAAAGCCTGTGTGGCCCAGCTGACTTTCTGCCTGCCTTGCACAGCTCTCCCTGTAGGAGAGCCAGTTTCTTATTTTCTCCTACCCATATGCACAGTAATGACGGGAAACATCCTTTACAATGCAACTTTTACAATGCACTACCATTACGACGCAACTTTTACAACGCAAGTCATTACAACAAATTGCGCTGGAGGGCGCTCTAGGATAGGGAATAGTTTAATTACTATCCAACACCTTCCCTACTATCCACGAGGACTGTAGTTGGAATAGAAAATTAAACTATTCACTATCCAGCGCCCCCCAACGCAAGTCGTTGTAACGACTTGCGTTGTAAAAGTTGCATCGTAATGACATGCGTTGTAAAAACATGCGTTGAAACGTCATACAACCAGTAATGACATGTGGGCAAGAAGGGCTGACAGTACCACTCTTCCTGCTTGTATTGTCTCCGGCCTCCCCTCCAGCTCATCCCTGCTTCCTTCAGGCATGGGTAACCAAGGAGGTAGGGAATACTCTGCACATTTGATGGCTGATTTTCCCTCAGGGCAGTGATGAACCCAAGGGTATTTTCTTTAACGTGTGACAGTGTGTGGGCTGTGGATGGTCCCCTGGGGCAGTGGCCTCCCTGTGAGATAGATCAGAAACTGCTTGATGCAATAGAGGACTTTAAAAGTGGCGGTAGAACGTTTTCGAAGGTGGCTGTCTCTAAACAATCCAAATATTGCATATCACTCATCTACCCTTGTCCAACATCTTCTGAGAGGAGCCCAACGGCTTGTCCACCATCATGTCCAGCATCTTGGGATTTTGCACAGTGGCAAAATCAAGTTTTTGGTTTGCAATATTTCTCTCCTAGGCTTTAACTCCACCCTTGGCTACCACTGCAAAACAGGTTACTTTCCTCCACACTTCAAAAAGGATACGCTGATGTGATTGGTACGAGAAAGCTGCTTACTCTCCTTTGTCCCAGTGGGAAGAGCATGCCCCGGCATATAACTGGAATTTTGAGTTAATCATTCTAAGCAGTTTTCACTTCCACTCTTTTCCGCTGCCAGGAGAAGGTTTATCCCAGTCAAATATGCCTATTTCCTGGGAGAGACTTTGCTATACCAGTTGACCTGAGGTGTAAATAACTTGGCCCGTCAGTGTAGTTCAAAAGTCAAATTTCATTAAATGCTCTCTCGAAAAACTAAGGGCCTTATTTACAAGCCCCTTGTGCTGCCAGTGCGTCACGTTGCGTGACGCACCGGTGGCACATCCTGCTGCGTGAAATTTACCAGCACACGTAGATATCACCCCTTTTCATGCAACAGTTTGCGAGATTAGGTCATGACATGGGTTGATGTGGGTGTTCTCACGCAACACCCTTGTTCACTCATGCATTTCCAGATTTACGAGCAATCATAAACCTGGAAATGCGTCAGAATGCTACGCCACCCCATGGGTGACGTAGCAAGGTGCAACGAGGAGAAATTTTTTCATTTCTCCTTGTTTTTTCCTCTGGCAAAGCGTGCTGCATTCCACAGCACTCATTGGAAGAGGAAATCGCCTCAATTGATTGTTTTTGTGCAGGAAGGTTCCCTAAAGACTCATATTCCAGGCAAAAATAGATGAGATGTTTAGATTTTGGTGTCAAATTAAATTATAATACCTGCATAGACCACAAGGACTCTATTCCAGGACAGATCTGTAAAAGACTACCTGGGCACAGATACCGGGCTAAGCTAGACTCTAGTCTGTCCCATTCAACTTGTGACCATGTGTGCACGTGCTCACGTGTAACCAGCAGGGAGCCTCTTACCTACCTGTACAGCTGGGGGACTTAATTTATCCCCTTGCCTGCTCATGACAGAACCACTCCGTCATGAGCAACGCGTGCCATGTGCTCATGGCGGCGTGGTTCCGTCATGAGCAGGCCGCTCCTCCGACGCGGCACTGATTCCCCGCCTGTGCGGGCAAATTAGCGAGCGGGCAGAGCTGTGATGGAACCACGCCGTCATGAGCACACGCTGCCCGTGGCTTATCACGGCGTGGTTCCGTACGGAGTGTGGAAGAGCCGTGCTCGCCCCCCAGCGCAAATTCCGCCGCAGCCAAGGGGTTAAAAGTCAGACGCTGATTGTTATCACTCGATACCTTTTTATCAGTAGTTTACAATGATTGAGACTCAGTTCATGAGTCTCACTCACAGCAGAGGTCCGCAACAACAAGAACAATAACAAAAATATCTATTTGGGGGTGGTGTTGAAGGTGAGGGAGTACAGTTTTTCATGTCCTCCTCTTGCAGTGATAGCATTATATTCAGGGCTCTTTCCCAACTCTTTTATCTATAAACTGGATCAGGTTTTCTAACCCAGGTCTGGTATATTCTATACAGAAAAATCTATACATTTTCCTGGAAAAGGGAATGTCATCCTACTAACGATTCCTCAATGTAATTTTCCTTAGAATGCCTTTCTACATATCAGGAATTTGTCATCATAGTGAGGAACACCCCTACGTGAATGGAACTAGAAATGATGGTACAAGATATTTGCAGTGGAGAGGGTCCAGGGAGGAAAATAATTGAAACCAGATTAACAAAAATCTGAATGATCTGACGAGTCGGAGGGTAAAGAGAAAGTACACAGCACAGTTCGTTTTTACATTACTTTTTTACAATTTGTGGTTCATGGACATACAGTAAATTGCCCACAACCACCACGTGTTCAAATCAGGATTAAAGCCCAGGCTCCTAGGTTCATAGATAAAAAAATAATAATAATAATATGGTGATGATAAAAGTTGTTTTCAGGTTCAGTGCTAGGATACAGGCGCTTGAGTGCAGCTAACATCATGACCCTTTTGATCACTCCATTCCTAATCCACTTCCCTCCTAAACACAGAACGTGACCAGTGGTATTTCCGCTCTTCTACCCTTTTGAGGTTTTGCTTCTTTAAGCTTCTCTATGCCAATGACAACACCAACAAGTAAACCGTTCTCTCATTTCATGTCACAAGGGATGAGTTGTAAAATGGGAAAGGTAAGACGCAACAGCACCATCAAGTCTCAATGTCCACTGTGATGTCACACATTGGGCTGGTGACCGTCCGACAATAAGTCAGTGGTCCCGTCTGCCCTATTAGAATAAGGCTGTCGTGCAGGCAGTCGTATAGTGCCTTTTTCTACTGCGGCTTGTGCTGTGACCCAGGAAAAGAGCCGCAGCACAAGTCGCAGAAGTAAACGGCACTTTGTTCACATCCATGCACAGAATGCCCGGCACCATGTGGTGCCGGACACACTGTGCATGGATGTGTGGGAAGGCACTACATATGCCCCCAGGGCCACTGAGCAGTGGCCTATTGGACACGGGGTCCAGCTTGGGGCCTCAAAAATCTCTCTCCGTCTCCCCTTTCATGGCAGTGGGACCGCCATGAAAAGGCAGTCCGAAAGGAACATCCTAATCCTTATGGTGGTCCCTGCGCAGGCATCACCTTCATCGAAGGGATAGGAGTCGGACCGCTGTCCGACGGGATCTTGGATGCTGACGGAGGTGGCGGTCCTTCACCCCGACCTCTGCACTCCAACCACCGATATTGTAATGCAGTGGTTGGACCGATGCCCAGGATGTCGGGCGGACCACCACCGATGGCCTGTCGGAGGCGGTCTGCCCACCATCGTAATGCACCCTTTTGTCTCTGTACTGACTGCTTTTGATACCACATGGAACTCAATACAGAGCTGAATGGGAGTCCCAAGACCAGATGTTTTGTAAGGCATGGGCAAAGTAGGCAATTGCCTGGGGCCCCCACCTTCCAAGTGGCCCCCTGATAATGTGAACAGAACATTGAGAGAACTTTCATCCCACTGTCTATCTTCCCTCTTTCTTGCTCTCCTTGCTGAACCCGAAAACGAATCCCCACCTTGCAACTTAACAGCGATCAGGTGGCCCTGCTGACAACTTAATGGAAATCAGGAGAAAAGTGCACTTTTTGAGGACATGTATAATAAACACATGCTTTAGCATTTGTATCTACTGTGTGTACTGGAATCATGCAGACTGGAATCAGCTGGAAATATGCAATACATTTAAAGTTGGTCTGAACAAAGGGCTCAAGATATGTTTTGCCCAAGGCTCCAAAAGTCCTTAGGATGTCCCTGCCCTGGACCTTACCACCAACCTGAGAATGACCCCCCCAAGCACTCCTCATCCCCCTGAGGTGTATCCCTGCACGCTGCTTTGAGATGAAGCCAGATAACAGCCCACTTTTCCATGGGCAAGAGTCAATTGGAGTAGCGCGTGGAAAGGTGACACCTCATTCGCAACAAGCCCAGGGCGAAGTAGAGTGCTTCACCCATACTCTGAAGAAAGTGGTTGGAATAACAGAGCAGAACAGGACATTCCTGACACTGTTTTTTTCTGGTTCCTCAGGGAATACCATTCTGCACCTCACTCATCCACCAAGTATGATCTGTTATCTGTCTTACGGTTTCAGACCATTGTCGGTACCCACTTACAAAGGTGGATGGTGAGGTGTAAGCACAAATAATGCGCAGACACTCTCAAAAGACTCTTGGGCAACCCGGGGGAGCATTACCTTTCGGAAAAAGCCTGCTTACTATTTTGGCCCATGTCACTTACCCTGGCACAGAAGAAAGGTGGAGTACAGTAGTAGCCAAACCCATGTAAAAAGCATCCCTCAGGAAGTCTAGAATTCACAATCTATGACATGACAGGAGATAGGGAATATTAACAGCACACCAAGAACAAAATGACTGCCAATGTTTGGAATATGAGTTAAAAGCGAAGGGCTGTTTTAATGCTGTTGCAACTTCTGATGGCATCCACAGTTTCACCAAGTGTCTCTGTTAAGATTCATATAATTTATCAAGCCACACGTAGTAATGGTACTCAGATCTGGGCCCCCAGAGAGGAGACAGACTGTGACTCAGAGGCCACTCAGGCCATACTACCAACAGGTGGCAAAAAGGTAACAAAATAAGACGCACAGTGAAAGGTGCTCCGAGTGTGATGTTACACCTTACTCCCAGATTTTGTGAAGCACCATGGCAAGAATGAGTAACAAAGGAATGCAACCAAGAGCAACTTTGGTGAAGACAGAGCACCAACCCAATCTCTCCCTCCAAATCCCAAGCATCCTTTTGCGAAACACAATGAGTCACAAATTCTACCTTGTGGTACACAGATCCAACCAGGGAAGACCAAGCCGGTCTAAAATCAATTTCAACATCTCCAGACAGAGAGACAAACCTCCAAAGTGGGGTGTCCTGGTTTGACGTACTGGCCAGCGATTTCTCCAGTGGGTCAATGGTGAAAGCTAAAATGCTCAAATCGAGGGTACGCTGAGTTCTGTCCAGGACAAACTCTTAACACAACAGATACTTGAGTTCAAAACCCCATAGTCCTCCCTGTCTTTCCACAGTTGGGAAGTAATTACGTCGGCAGCGCTTAATTTGAAACTGTGGTTTCCGGTGCTCGGCAGCGGCACTTAATTGTCAGCACTGGCGCTTATGACAGTCTTCCACATGGTGGCACTATCTGTCTAATTTAGAGATGAGCACAACAAACAGTTGTTTATAAAAACAAAATACATTAAAAATGCTTAACACCTGCCACGCAAGCCACTTTTATAGCTTTGTTTTTTAGTTTAAAAGAAAATCTTTATTGGATATAAGAAAGCAATGAAGAAAAAAGATACAGCATCGATATTAAAAACAATCAGCCTGATTCATCAAAGACCCGTTTTGCGAGTCTATAATAGCGATTCATAAGGAATCGCTATTACAGACTCGCAAAACGGGATTCATGTAGGAATCGCAAAAAAAATTGCGATTGCTACACATTCCTTATTTGCGATTAGCAAATTGCTAATCGCAAATAAGGAATAACTACCCATTCATTCCTATGGGCCAAAAGGCCCATAGGAATGAATGGGGAGTATTCCTTATTTGCGATTAGATAGCGATTTAAAGGGTGCCAGGGGTGTCCAAGGGACACCCTGTAGCACCCCTTAAATGCAAATTTAAACAGGTGTTGCGCACACGCATGTCCAAAGGACATGTGTGTGTGCAACATGCAACTTAGAAAAATGCTTTTAAAAGCATTTTTCTAAGTTTTCGCTATTTACCACAAGGTTTGACCTCGCGGTAAATAGCGGGCCGAAATTGCGAATTCGCAATTTTTAAATGGATGATGAATTGCATTTAAGGAATCTCAAATAGAGATTCCTTAAATGTAATTCCTCGCAAAATAGCGAAATCGCTATTACCGATTTTTGCATTTGGGATGATGAATCCCAAATGCTAAAATTGCGCTCGTAAAGGGCCAGATTCTGAGAATCTGGCCCTTTGCGAGCGCAATTCACCTTCATGAATCTGGCTGAATGTAAAGAAAAACTACAATTGTACAGGAAAAGGGGAAAAGGAGAAAGAGAGAAAGAATGAAAGGAAAGAAGAAAAAAGAGGGGGGAGAAAGAAGGAAAAGGGCCTCAGCAAAGAAAGTACAATATCAATGTCTAAAATACAACATGTTGAAATAAAACTTGCAAATTTTCCAGAAAAAGGTTGTAGAAAAAAATGCATACATAGAAAAAGAAGCAAAAGAGTAAACAAGAACAGATCATGGGGGTTTGGGTACTTCCTCAGTACGCGAGGAGTGAAGCACAGAAGATTTGGCTGAGGAATCTAAGAAAGTAGTAATAGGTAACCACAATAAATCACGTTTGATAGCAATTGTAACAGGGTAAACATAAGCTCTATCTAATCTATGATTAAAACAAACGCCATACCACCACGCCTGATAGGAGATGGACGATGTATATTTCCATGCTTTGGAAATTTGTTGAAAACGCTACTGCAAGGAGAAGGTCAATAATAGAAGTGTTAAAGTTAGCTGAGGACCATATGTGGGAAAGACTACCCAAGAAAACATGTGTAAAAGAAAAGGGGAAATCAGTAGAAACAATAGTGTTAATTTGTTGCCAAACTTTAGACCAAAAAATACGAACCAGAGGGCATAAGAAGAGCATGTGTTTGAGATCTGCCCGCAATTTGAGCAAGACCAACATTTGGAGGGAAGAAAGGGAACAATTGTATTCAACCTAGCAGGAGTGAGCATGAGTCGATTGTAAATAAAAAATACGGTCTGAGTGGTATTGGCTGCTCTAGAAGACTTCTGTATCTTATTCCATATGTTGTGCCACAAAGAGGGAGGGAAAGACTCTTCCAAATCTAGTTCCCACGATTGTTCAACCTTCGATTTACCCCTATCAACAGAAGATTCATGTAATTTTTTATAAATCTGTGAGGCAGAAGGAGAGGATAACAAAAAGGATAAGGGAAAAGGAGAAGAAGAAAGAGAACAAGAGACGGAGGAGACAAGAGAGTCATAACTAGACTGAACAGCAGTAATCAATAAATTGTATTTGGAAAGAAAGGACAAAGGAAGAGAAAAACGGTTTTGAAGAATAGGAAAAGGAACACAAGTACCATGCTGAAAAAGTTGATGGACCCAAAAGAGGCCCTGAGTATGCCAAGCCTTCCAGAGAAGGGTTCTATTGTTGATTTTAATAAGAGGGTTATACCAAAGAGGAGACTGTAAAAATTGTGTACGCTCATCCAGACCATTCAGAAACATTGGAAGGAAAAGTTTCCTGGAATTCTTAAGAATAGGCAAAGACATCTGTTTTGGGGCACGAGGTAATAAAACAAACTCCTTAAAAGAAAAAGGGTGAAAAAAGGAGGATTCAATGTCAACCCACAAGGGAAAAGAAGCATCATCTAGTAATGAATCAGATAAAAAAGAAAACGAATGAGAAAGAAAAAAGGAAGTATGATATGAGGAGAAATCAGGAAAATTAACTCCTCCCAAATGCTTGGGACGCCTAAGCTTAGAGAAAGACATCCTGGCTTTTTTATTTTGCCATAAAAAACGAGATAAGATAGAGTAAATAGATTTATAACAAGACTTTGGAATGATAGGAAGATTAGAAAGAAAAAATAAAATAATAGTAACTAGCATCATTTTAATTGAGTCTAATCTCCCCCACCAGGATAGAAACAGAGGATGCCATCTTGTCGTGGAATCTGTGAGAGTGATGTGTAAATGTTTAATATTAAGAGCGACAGTTTCTTTGATAGAAGGAGCAAACCAAAGACCTAAATATTTGATTTTGGAGGGACTCCAATGAAAAGAGGAAGTCAGAAAATCAGCATGAAAACAAAATTTGTTAAGGGGAAGAATTTCACATTTATCAACATTCAATTTATAACCAGATACAGTCGCGAAATCAGAAACCTCAGAGAGGAAAGCAGGAACAGAGATTTGAGGATTATTGATAAAAAGGAGTATATCGTCGGCATAAGCAGATAACTTTACTTGTTTTTCACCGTACGAGAACCCAGAAATATTTGTATTCAGCCGAATTTTAGTTAGGAACGGTTCCAAAGCAAGAATAAAAAGAAGAGGTGAAAGAGGACAACCCTGACGAACTCCACAAAACAGGGGAAAGGAAGAAGAAATAAGACCATTAGCAAAAATAAAGGATCTAGGAAAAGAATACAATAAAGAAACATAAGAGAAAAATTTAGACCCAAAACCAAACCACTTAAGAGAAGATAAAAGAAAGGACCAATTAACCCTGTCAAAAGCTTTCTCTGCATCTAAAGCTATAGCAGCCAAGGATTGAGGCGAAGTCTGTGATTTACTAACGACATTGAAAAATAACCGAGTATTATCTGAGAGATGACGACCTTTGATGAAACCACATTGTTCCTTACCTATGAGTTGGGGTAAAATCTTGTCTATACGTAAAGCTAAAATCTTTGCAAAAATTTTATAATCAAGGTTAATCAAGGAAATAGGTCTATAATTTTTACATACGGTATGATCTTTATTATCTTTAGGGAAAAGGCAAATCAACGCCTCTTGGAAAGAGCCTTCAGATTTTTGAGAAGATATAAAGAAAGAAAATAATTGATGTAGTTTAGGAACAAGAAAAGTAGAAAAATGAGAATAGAACTCAATAGAGAAGCCATCCGGACCAGGAGCTTTTCCTTTTTTAAGAACGCGAATGGCTTCTAGGATATCTGCAGAGCTAATATCCTTGTCTAAGGAAGAGAAATCTACATCAGAAACAGAGGGGGAAGGAATGGAAGATAAATATCGGTCAATAGAAGAAGACAGAGGGGGAGATTCAGGAGTATAAAGAGTCTGGTAAAAATTAGAAAATTCAGCCAAAATATCTTCATCCTTATGAAGAATGGTATTAGAAGAGGAGACAATCGACTCAATTTTCGTGCGTTCTTTTTTAACCTTAAGATAATTTGCCAACATGTTTCCAGTTTTATTTTGTGAGGAATAGTATTTAGCACTGGATTTGAGCAAAATTAAGTTAGCAGATTCGGTGGATATCTTATTAAAAGAAAGTTTGGCAGTTATAAGATTATTAAGATCAGACTGGGATTTGGTTGAGTAATATACATGCTCCAAGTGTTTAATGCGGGAGGTAAGATTGGACATAGATTGCGAGGTTAAACGTCTCTTTTTGGCAACATATGAAATGATGAAATCTCTAGAGGCAGCTTTAAAAGTGTCCCAAACCAATTGAGGGGATGTTTGAGGAGATTCATTGTCTGCAAAGAAAAGGGAAGCAAAATTAAGAAAAGCAGTGGAGAAGGAAGTGTCCAGAAGTAGAGAATTGTTAAATCTCCATCTCCTAGTACCCTTACTAGGGGGAAGCAAATCAAGTTGAAGGGAGACTGGGGCATGATCAGAAATTAAGATGGAACCTATATCAGAGTGAGTGATAAATTGAGAGAGGGCCTTGGAAATGAAAAGATAATCTATACGGGATTGAGAAGAGTGAACTGAGGAAAAATATGTATATTCTTGCAAGGTAGGATTACAAAGCCTCCATGAATCAATTAGGGACCTTTGAGAAATAACCGAAGTGAATTGAGCATGTGTTGGAGAGGGGGAGAATCGGGAGTTGGATCTACGGTCAAGGAAAGGGTCCATAATCATGTTACAGTCCCCACCCAAAATAAAATAGTCATCAGTGTATTGCATTGTGGAGGAAAGAATTTGGGGCAAGAACAACTTATCAGGAACAGTAGGGGCATATACATTAAAAATAGTCAAGGGAAGTTTGTTAACCAACAACGATACAACAACCCATCTGCCCTCCGTATCATTATCTTGTTTAACAAGTTGAATATTCAAACGTTTATGACAGAGAATAGCAACCCCATTACGTTTCCCTGTCCCCGGTGAAGCAAAAACTTGACCCACCCAATTACGGCATAATTTAGAAACCTCAACATCTTTGATATGAATTTCTTGTAATAACACTATATATCCTTTCAGGTGAGCTAAGTGGGAGTTGGAGAGCCCAAACCTTTAACATTCCAAGAGATTACATTAATTGACATTTAAAATTCTGAGAAAAAATAGAAACATATGAATAATAACCAGAAAAATAACCTTATAACAAGCGCTAACTGTAAAAAGGTGCAAGTAACATAAGAAAATGTAGGGATGAAAAAAAAGAAGACATGATGGAAAGAGAATATGAAGATGAGAGTATCATATAAGAAATATAGAAAAGTGGAAAAAATATAATAAAAGTAGTACGAAAGAAGAGAGAATTAATCAAGAAACAAGAAAAGAAAAAAAAGAAAAGATAAGAAGTGAAGAGAAGGAAAGGAAAAAAGAGGAAAGAGAATACAAAAAGAAGGCAAAGGAAGACATTCAATTCAACACAAAACACATACCATAAAATGCAAGAGTACTGGGGATGGAGGAACCATAAAGGAAGGAAGCACAACTGACCGAAGACTCCACGAAGACGCGCGGCAAGGGGAGAAACCACCAGGCAGACTGAAGAGGAACAACTGAAAAAGAATCTCAGGGACCACAAGATCAGCAACTAAAGAATACAAAAAGAGAAAAAAGACAAATATGTCAAACAAAACAAGAGGATTAAAACACATCAGCAATACGACATAACATCTTCACAGACAAATCCAACATGAGGGGCAGTTCAACAATCAGAAGGGACAGCACAATGAAAGACAATAGAACCAACAATAACTATGGCTGCGGAATGTCCATCGAATCAGCGTGGCAGGAATCCAGGAACTGCTGCAAGCGAGCAGGGTCTTCATAAGATGTCGTCTTGTTGTTATAAGTGACTCGAAAGATGCAAGGATGAAATAAACCATAACGGGCATTCAAGGCTTGTAAGGCAGGTCTCATGTCCAAAAATCTTTTACGACGATCTGCAGTAGGTTTTGCATAGTCCTGAGCAAAGAAGACATTAGAACCATTGTGTGAAATCTTCCCTTTTTGCTTGGCTGCAGAAAGAACACAAAGAAGGTCAGTATATTCCAGAAAATACAGATTAACACCTCTAGGTTTTACGAAGGAAGTGGAGGTTGATGGACGAGACGCTGGACCAAGACGGTGAGCTCGTTGAATATTCAAAGGAGGTGATGGTGGAAGATTGAGAAGAGTGGGAAGAAAAGATTGAAAAAATTAAATTGGGTTTGACCCTTCAAGATTTTCGGCAAGACCATAAATACGTAGGTTATTACGTCTATTTCAATTTTCCAAATTTTCAACTTGTTGTTGCAGTGAAGCCATCTCCTTCTGCATAGTAGGAACCTGGACGATGACCGTTTGAGCTGAAGCCAAGGATACCTCAAGATCTACCACTCTCTGCTGTGTGTGAGACCAATTATCCTCAAGACTCTGTAGACGGGAATTGGTCTCCGACATATAGGGTTTAAGGGCTCGAATCTCCTCCAATATAAGCTCCATAGAGATAGTAGTCGACATGCCTGTAGGAGAAGGAGGATTAGCTTTAGACCTTTTCCCTGAATTGGCATTCGAAGATGGAGAGGAAGACTTGGAAAGTGGTTTTGAGGAAGGTGAAACAGGAGTAGTAGAACCCTTGATGGTAGCGTTGTCCGATAGTGAATCATCGAGCGTATCTTGCAAAACGCTAAAAGGGTTATTGTCCTCCAAAGGTACATGAGAAGCAGAGCGTTGCTGAAGGACAACAGTATGGTTACTACGAGATGATGCCAGGGTATGAAGAGGTCTGGAAAGCACACTGCGTGAAAGGGAGAAAGTAGCACTGCTAATGTGAGGAAAGATAATGAGAGAAAAAATTGTTGAGGTATCAGAGATGGACCAACAATGAAGCTTGCCTCTGGAGAATAGTAATATGGAAAAACAAATTATTCTAAGAAGCAAGAAAGGGTCATTATAAATACAGTGAGCCGCTAGTCATCACCCTGAGGTCCAAGTGAAGAGAACATCAAAATGGCGGCCACATCCTGAAGAGAAGTAGAGAATGCTAGTGAATCAGCATAGGGTGCTCTCAGGAACAAGAACGGTACAAAAGGGGGTGGTGATGGACGGAGCATCTGAATCAATCAAACACTTACACCCAGTCAAAAGATCTGGGTTTAATCCATAACCGTTCTTTAGCCCACTCTGCCACAAGCAAGCGCAGCAAAAGTCAAGCAAACTCCAGAAGGCACCAAAAGGGGCTAAATATCCAGCATATCGGTATTTGAAAGAGTCCAGCAGAGCAAAAGCGGCAAAACAGCAAAAAGATGCAGCATAATGGCGGCCGCGCTCAAAGCGTGAGCCGCGAGAAACTAATAAGGCATAAATACCGGCAAAGACAGCGTCGTTTGGGCTAAAAAGCACAATGAGATGTGCCGAGCACCTTCCACCACACTTTTAGCACTGTTCCGGTAGTCCAGGAGGAGAAGAAATGCCCGGGAGAATCTCCGTCACCTTACGCCGCAGCAGAGCTCTCCGGATCTGCGGCCATCTTCCTTGGCGCCGTAGCCACGCCCTCCCCCCCCACTTTTATAGCTTTGTGGCCCTGAAAACCTCTGGATTGTCACATTTGTAAGAGTATGACGACTAGTAGTTGAGTTGGTACTGTCAATAACCGTTGGCAGGGACAACGGTTGGTGACTAGGGCCCTAGCACTCATTCTTTTACAAATTCAGCACTGCGTTGTGTCATAAAAAGATATTTAAGAGGTTGTCTCACCCACAGCTTGCTTCATCATTAGGGATCTCTCATACAGGCGTAGGAACAATGCCACCCCAGCTGGCTCAACCAATGTCTGCAGACCTGAGAGTTTGTATACAGTTTATAGCTGGACAAAAACAATGGTCCAGTTCATGTCATAAGAATTAAAAATACTGAGGGATATACCCAAAGAACTTCCCTTATTATTGAGTACCCCATGTATTGATTAAAAGCAAAGTGAATGGTCCATATATGAAATACAATGATTCATCTGACTATATAGAATCCTTCAACTACAATATGTTTCGACCTGTGATTGAGCCATGGATTGTCAAATGTTTTCATCAAGGCATTAGTACTCCCTAGCTATGCTATATATTCAGGCCATGCAAAAAGGAACATTTATCATACCAGTTACTCATCTGATTGGACGTAACCCAGTCATACTAAACTACAGGCTTCATGGTTCAGTGTGGGGGAACACCTCCTCTGTAGTCTCACATTCATCAAGAGAAAAGCGCTGCCTCTGCACCTACTCTGGGCCCCCCTTCCACTGCCATATATATTTCCACAAGCCCAGAAGATGGGATCTGCTGCCCCCAGTTTTGTTGATGTACTTCTTTACAACCTAGCTATCTGTTGTGACCAAAAAAGTTCTCTTTTATGATTTGAACACACAGCCTACAAGTATCTCCATTTGGATCACATACATGATTCCAGATCAAGTCAAGCGCACTGCCTCAAACCTTGCCTCATACATCTGTCATCAAAGCCAACAATTGTGGTGGACTAATCTCCACACGCTTCATGTCTTTTCGGCATTTCTCACCTTGAGCTACCATCAGAAAGAGTTTGCCAACGACTTTTGAACAAGAATGAAAAGATACTGATCCAAAGAGTCTGCATTTAAGCAGGTCAGCACATGTATATCCTGACCCAGTAGAAAACTGGAGGCTGCTAATGTACCAAGGTTAGGATGAGGAAGCAACCAGGTGATGTAATCAGTGCTCAAAGTGTACTTGAGCTTTAAACCTGCTAATTTGGTAATATTCCAACATGGTCCTAGTCCCCACCTCCTTATCACATTCTGTTTTGTTGTAGGTGCAGTGCTACAAGTCCTCTAGTGGGGCTACATGATGTAGAGGCTGCATAGGTCACGGGCCCCGGGACTGGAGCTTGCACCGGCACGTGGTGGGCCCTCTTGGAGACACGCCGGTGGCAGAAGGTGAACAGTGAGGCCTGGGTGCGCAGGGGCAGGCAGTCACCACTGGGCAGGGTGCTGGTGTATATGCTGCACATGAAATAATGTTTCTATTACTTGGATTTTATGCATATTGACTCTTGGTTAACTATCTATCAAATACCTGACAAAAACAAAAATAATCTTCATATTACACACACACACCCACACACACGTGTGCATCAGAGGCATCAACCCACTCATCCATCTTACTGGCATTGAACCTGTGATCTGTGGGTTAAGATATAACTGCTATTTCATTCACTTTGGAGTCTGGAACTTACAGGTGCTTCTGTCCAGGCCTTAACCCTTCAAGCATCCCTCTGTGTCTTTACCTCAGCCGCTGCTGGTATTTGACTACAGTCACGGAGGCGGCTGTGCCATGGTAGGCTAGTTGCAGATATCAGTTTGGTGGTGCAAGTGCCAAAATGTTCATGTTCCTAGTCTGTCTGTCACCCTGCAGAGCTGCATGGTGGGAACAGTGCCTCAGAAACCACCCCCCAGGTACTTGCAAATCCCCATCATCTACGTCAGGTTGGGAAGGAGATCTTGGACAGCTGGAAGTATTTCAGGATCTGGGGGCACAAGACACAATGGGGCATATTTACAAGCACCTATTGCCACCACAACGTTAGTTTCAGTGACGCTGTGTTGGCGAAAGGGGCCTCGCCTTATTTACAAGGCAATGTTAAGCCACTTAACAAAGTGTAACACTGCCTTGTAAATAAGGCACTCTTTCTGGCTGTATTTAGCATGAAAGGGGAGGACAATGGGCCTTGTGGTGAGCGTTACACCGCAACACCCATTGATTTTTATGCTGCCTCCTATTTAAAAGGGCAACTTAAATAGGAGGCAGTGCCAAAATTAAGACCAGGGAAAACCTTGTCTTAAACTGGCTAAATAAGGAGAAATGCTTTATTTCTCCTAATTTGTGCTGTTTTTATGTGTGCTGCACAAGGCAGTACACATAGAAACAGCAAATTGCCTATGACTGTTTATGTGCAGGAAGGTCCCCCTTCCTATACATTAACAATCATTTTAAAAAAAATGCCATTTTGCAACTTCTATGTGTGCTGCATTAAGCAGCACACATAGAAGTGGCAAAACAGCATTTAAAGATTGTTTATGTGCTGGAAGGGGGACCTTACTGCACATAAGCAACCTTCCCCTCATCACAGGCACCGTGCACTATGGTGCAAGGGTGCCTGCAATGAGGCCAGGCAGCTAAAGTTAGCGCCAGTGCAGGGGGAAACGCAGGGCTGCACCATATTCTAGTAAATATGGCGCAGCCCTGCGTTTCTAGAGTGACGAAGCGTGTTGTTAGCCTTCTTGGCTTAATGTCACGCCTTGCCACTTTATTGTAAACTAGCAGCCCGTCCCGACGTTGTCCGGGTATGAATTGCTGCCGCCGGCCAGTAGTACATTGTTTTGTATGATTTGGTTTTGATAGCATTTCTTATCTGTGACAGGCCTGTGAAACGCTCCGATTCGCAGTGCACTGCTGATGCACTTAAGAGTGCGCGTTCAGTAGTGTGTGAACTCGAGTTTCCCTAATTTATTTTTCCTTGCAATATTATATAGCGCGAACTCGACAACATGGCATGAGCACAATTTACATTACAGAAGAACACATTCATTTGTGGTAGGCACGGGGAGACAAAGCGATTTGCCTGGAATCACAGGATGTTGAGCTGATGCCGAGATTCGAACGTAGCTCCCTAGCTCTAAAGTTCGCGATTCTAGAACTTGTGGCGGGAGGTGTGTCTAAAAGTGTATGTCGGTGCTGGCCATCAATGAGAGAGACCTGTGCATTTTTCAAATGGGTGGTGAAAAAATATGAGTATGTTGCTGGAGATGTGGGCCACTGTGCCACCAATGTACTTACCGGGGGAGGGTAAACACCCATTATTCCGCAACTTTCTTTCCGCATACCATCACTCCACATACTTTCATTACGAAAGTACCATGACTCCGCAATGCCAATATAACGCATGGCATTAAATTTTATATGCTTTTACCATGCATACATTTACAACGAAATTCGTTGTTAATGCATGAATGGTAAAAGCATGTTTTTTAATGTTTGGATAAGGTACGTATGGGTATAGGGGTATATGTTTTGGGGTACTGAGGTATATGTTTTGGGGTGTTTGGGTATTTTAAGGGTTCAGATATAGTTTTTGGTTATGGGGTACAGGGGTAGTTTTAGGGTTTAGGGGTAGGTTGGGTTTTGGGATACAGGGGTATTTTTAGGGTTCAGGGCTAGGTTAGTGTGTGAACTCGAGTTTCCCTACTTTATTTTTCCTTGCAATATTATATAGCGCGAACTCGACAACATGGCATGAGCACAATTTACATTACAGAAGAACACATTCATTTGTGGTAGGCACGGGGAGACAAAGCGATTTGCCTGGAATCACAGGATGTTGAGCTAATGCCGAGATTCGAACATAGCTCCCCAGCTCTAAAGTTCGCGATTCTAGAACTTGTGGCGGGCGGTGTGTCTAAAAGTGTATGTCGGTGCTGGCCATCAATGAGAGAGACCTGTGCATTTTTCAAATGGGTGGTGAAAAAATATGAGTATGTTGCTGGAGATGTGGGCCGCCGTGCCACCAATGTACTTACCGGGGGAGGGTAAACACCCATTATTCCGCAGCTTTCTTTCCGCATACCATCACTCCGCATACTTTCATTACGAAAGTACCATGACTCCGCAATGCCATTATAACGCATGGCATTACATTTTATATGCTTTTACCCCGCATACATTTACAACGAAATTCGTTGTAAATGCATGAATGATAAAAGCATGTTTTTTTTAAATGTTTGGATAAGGTAAGTATGGGTATAGGGGTATATGTTTTGGGGTACTGAGGTATATGTTTTGGGGTGTTTGGGTATTTTAAGGGTTCAGATATAGTTTTTGGTTATGGGGTACAGGGGTAGTTTTAGGGTTTAGGGATAGGTATGGGTTTTGGGGTACAGGGGTATTTTTAGGGTTCAGGGCTAGGTTTGGGTTTTGGGGTATAGGGGTAATTTTAGGGTTCAGGGGTAGGTTGGGGTTTTGGGGTACAGGGGTATTTTAAGGTTTCAGGGCTAGGTTTGGGCTTTGGGGTACAGGGGTATTTTAGGGTTCAGGGGTAGGTTTGGATTTTGGGGTACAGGGTTATTTTTAGGGTTCAGGGCTAGGTTTGGGTTTTGGGGTAGAGGGGTATTTTTAGGGTTCAGGGTTAGGTTTGGGTTTTGGGGTACAGGGGTATTTTAAGGGTTCAGGGCTAGGTTTGGGTTTTGGGGTACAGGGGTATTTTTAGGGTTATGGGGTAGGTTTGGGTTTCGGGGTACAGGGGTATTTTAAGGGTTCAGGGCTAGGTTTGGGTTTTGGGGTACAGTGGTATTTTAGGGTTCAGGGTAGGTTTTGGGGTGCAGGGGTATTTTTATGGTTCAGGGGTAGGTTTGGGTTTTGGGGTAAGGGGTATTTTAAGGGTTCAGGGCTAGGTTTGGGTTTTGGGGTACAGGGGTATTTTAGGGTTCAGGGGTAGGTTTGGGTTTTGGGGTACAGTGGTATTTTTAGGGTTCAGGGCTAGGTTTGGGTTTTGGGGTACAGGGGTATTTTTAGGGTTCAGGGGTAGGTTTGGGTTTTGAGGTACAGGGGTATTTATAGGGTTCAGGGTTAGGTTTGGGTTTTGGGGTACAGGGGTATTTTTAGTATTTAGGGATAGGTTTGGGTTTGGGGGTACAGGGTATATTTATAGGGTTAAGATGGGTTAGTGTTTAAGGGTGTTGGGGTATTTTACGGAGTAAGGGTGGGTTATGATTATGGGGTGCAGGGGTATTTGAAGGGAGCAGGGTGGGATTAGCACACGATATGAGACGGCATGAAGGGCGTAACGTACCACACGCCCCCAGCGTTTGTCACGCCCACAGCACACGCCCACAGCACAACGCAGACACGCCCGCAAGGGACTACTTTGCTGGCACAGTTCTTTTACCTTTTAAATGTATATGGTGGACGTCTGCATAGCCTATGTCCTTCTGCTGCAACCGCCCTTTCCAACGCTGTATTGGGTGTTGTGATTGGTGCTGTGGTTCCTGAGATTACCCGCCTCAAAGGTTTGGGCTCTCTCTTTATTATATTAGTATAGATATGCCTCCATGTTACTCCAAAAGGTTACAGTTCCAACAAAAAGGGAACCCCCTTGCCAAAACCATCGTGTGGATTTCTTTTTGTCAGGGAAGGGGGGAGTCTTAGCACTCCAGGGAAGGTTATTCCTTGGGGTTACCAAAGTGCCTTGGGGTGCACTGGAGATGGAAGCTGTCAACCCCTCACCAAGCCTCAGGTAAAGTATGCCAATTACCATGGCCAGCTACACACGCACAGCAGGCGGGTGAGAAACCCAAGGAATATCTAGTGGCTCAGGAAATAGGTAATAAGGCTTCCATCAGCTCTGAGCTGTGGGCTCCCAAAGCTGTCCTTCTGCCCTAGTCGGGTATAGAAAAATTTAGTAATTAATTCCACCATCTTGTTGTGAGAACTTCAATATTGTGAGGTTTTTATACATGGTAGATTTCCTTGACTCAAAAAGGAAGTAAAGACATTTTGGAGACTAGGAAAAGTGCCTGGTGTTTCTCTCCCTCCCACTGGGTTATGCGATTGTGGAGAAGGGTTATTAAATCAGTCAAACCTGTCAGAGAAAGTCTTGCGTCTGCAGATGATATAGGGAAGCCTAGCATGAACCATCTTGAATCATTACTCACACAAACTGTGGTATTTTATAATGAATTAAAATGTATTATATGCTATTCACCTACAAATAACGTGAATAAGAAGCATTCCAATATAATAATAAACACTTTAGCAGTTAAATCTTTAGAGTAAAAACTAACTATACCTGCAGCATTGCTCATGTCACATCCCTAACTTATTAATTTAAAACCCCAATTACTTTATGTTAAGCTATCTTTGTCAATATTTATTATTTCATAGTATTTGCAGAGTCATATAAATCTTCTGGGCACCTGTATGTCAAATAGATCTCAATCTGTTTTCCCATTGGACGGCATCTCCCCAGAAATCAGTCAATCTTCTTGCCCTATCCTAACTGGTAGGGACTTTTATATCCTTTTTAGGTCTCGCCTAGGCAGTGCATGAGCTGTCTCTAGAGACATGCTGTATCTACTGTATGAACTTTCAACACCCCCATCTGTTTTGATTCATTCTTTCACGTGCCTTTCTAAATTCCTTTGTTTTCGTTGATGAATAGTGTACAATTGTCCCTCCTTTTGCTGTTTTCATCATGCCCTGGAGACTGGCCCTGTTACATGGCTCATTTCACTATCTGCCATATGTTCTTTTTTAATTTTGCCTGGGTTTGTCTTGGCTTGCCGAACGCGCTTAGCCGAGGGCTGCAAATCATGTTCTTATCTTGTTTTCCACTGTCTTTGGTTTCACAAGTTGGGGATCGGCAGAACTCCAAGAAGGCAGTTCTCATTTGTTGCCTCGACCCGAAGGCCTGCAGTCTCTTGAACTGTCTCCAACACTCCTGATCAGTAGGGCCGAAGCTGAGGGCAGTCCTACGTCATATGGGTGAATACAGCTGACTTGGCTCCACAACGAGGACATCCCGGGAAGCATGTTGTGTCTAACCGTGCTAATCTGAGAGGGGTCATATAAGTGCAGTGTAGGTGATAAAATTGTACGAGTTAGAAGTCAGCATTGCTGGCCACTTCCCAGACCTGTGCAAAAGCTCGCTTTCATTCACTGTCTGTGAGGGGTATCGGCAGGTCTGTCGACCAATTATCTGGAACGCGGGAAACGTCGACATTGCGATTGACCTTTAGTGCTCCGTATAAGTGAGAAATCAAGCCCCTATAGGTGCCCGGATCAAGAATCACCAACAAGGTGTGGGACTCCATAGGTTCCTCGTGGAAGGAAGTCCAAAGCTCTGTTGCTGTCTGCGAGATTTTTGCATGTTGTAAAAAATGTCCCACCGGGACCCAAAACATTCCGCGCTTCAACAAACGAGAGAAAGGTTTCATTGCAATATAGACCACCGGCAGTGAGGGCCCCCTCCTTGAACTACCCCGCTAAGTCCATTACAGATCCAATATATTGCAAAAGCTGTGCAGCCATCGCAATGGCAGCATGCGTGCATATGGCGCTTTCCGCAGCACCAAAGTGACTGCATGCTCCCAGGCCCCCGCGACCTGACAAATCACAAAGTGACACTCTGGAGGAGTCCGAGATCCCATCATGAGACATCCCGGTAGACAGATCTGGGGATAATGCAGAAGGAATTCAGCAGGGCATACAGGCAGCGGGGTAGAAGTACCATCCGGGCCAGGGCCACTCGACCCATGATAGAAAGAGGGAGGCGATTCCAAAGACGAATAGATGACTGCAAACTCGTAATTACTGCTCCCATATTCAATGCATATTGTGTATCAACTGAGTTTGCCGCCTGAATTCCTAATAGCGAAAATTATTGCATTCCCATCGGAACTCAGTTGTTGGAAGGTCAGTCACCCCTGCACCGAATAATGTAGCGAGTAGGAATAAGACTGACTTCTGATTATTGACTTTCAGTCCCGATACTGTACCAAATCCGAACAAGATTTCCAGAAGAGTAGACACTGCCTCCTCTGGATGAGCGAGATACAGCAAGGCATCATCTGTATATAAGGATAAAACATGAACCTGGCCACCCACCTCAACACTCCAACGAACCATCTCCTGTCGCAGCCGGATTGCCAATGGCTCCATCGCAAAGGCAAATAAGAGTTGGGACAACAGGCAGCCCTGCCCAATGCCCAATTCGAAGGAGAGAATTTCAGAAATTACCCCACAATTATGTACCCTAGCAGTCGGTAGGTTGTACAGAAGGCGCACCCAGGAAATACATTTGTGGCCAAGTCCCATTCTTGCCCTTACCGCCCAGAGATATTTCCACAACAGACTATCGAAGGCCTTTTCGATATCTAGAGCTAAAATGGCAGCACGGATGTCCATGTTTTCCGTGGCATGCAAGACGTGGGATAACTGTTGTGCATCCTATAACATTTTTGATTTCATTAGCTCAAATGTACAAGCCTTAAATATTAAATAATATACTTATTTAATTGAAGTGAAGGTTAAGAAAACGGCCGAAAGTAGGATCGACCTTTTTACATTGAACTTTTGACAGTGTGATTATTTGGATACGATTAAAGAGGTAAACAGGCTGTTTTTGCTCTGTTTTATCAAATTGGAAGCAGCTTTAAGTTGCGCACTTTCAACTTTTGATGATTTCTTTTCAATTTCAATCATTGGTGAAATAAAACCAATATCAATGGATGACTCCTTGTGCTCTCCAAACGTGGCATGAAATGTGAGGTTATTTAATATATCCTGCAAGTAGTGCAACACTACTTCAGAAACCCCTCAGCCGCACCCCAGCACCACCTCAACATCACTCAGCAGCACCTGAGAATCACCATAACAAAGCATCACCCAGCCCCAGTGCAGCAACACCTCAGCACCAGGGCAGCACCACCACACCACCTCAGCACCAGTACAGCACCATCTCTGCACCAGTGCAGCACTATCCCACTACCAGTGCAGCACTACCTCAATATTAGTGCAGCATCACCACCTCAGCACAGCACCAGCACTGCATCACTTAGCACCACCTCAGCACCAGTGCAGCATCTCCTCAGCATCACTCAATACCACCAAAGCACCGTGTCAGCATCATCACAGCACCACCTCAGAATCAGTGCACCAGCACTGCACCAACTTAGCACCAGTGCAGCCCCACCCCTGCATCAGCACAGCACCACCTCAGCAGCAACTCATCACCAACCCAGGACCACCTCAGCATCATTGCAGCACCACCTCAGCACCAGTGTAGCATCACGTCAACACCAACGCAGCACCAACTCAACAGAACCTGAGCACCAGGACAGCATCACCTGAGCACCACCAAAGCATCACTCAGAACCACCTCAGCATCACTCAGCTCCACCTGCTCACAAGCACACCACCACCTCAGCACCACTGCAGTATCACTCAGTACCACCTCAGCACCAGTGCAGCACCACCTCAGTATCAGCACTGCACCATCTCAGCATCAGCACAGCACCACATCCTCATCAGTGCACCACCACCACTGCATCACCATCTCAGCACCAGCCCAGCATCACCTCAGCATCACTACAGCACCATCTCAGCATCAGTACAGCTCCACCTCCGCATCAATGCACCACCACCAACTCAGCCCCTCCTAAGCACCAGCAGAGCTCTACCTCAGCAGCAACAAATCAGCACCAATGCAGCACCACTTCAGCACCACCTCAGCATCAGCACACCATCACCTCAGCACTTGTAACAGTGTGATGGGTAGCAGTTGTGTAAATGCAGTAGCAAGGTCTGCTGTGGCCTTCTGACGAGGGCCCAGGCACTTATTTTTTTACAAATTAAGCATTGACTTTAACTGAGGCTTCTCAAATGCTGGAATTTACCATCCCAGATGGAGTATAGGCATGTTGTGGCCCTCAGATCCCGCCCACTTTGACCTCAGTGTAGCACACACAATTCTCAAAATATCTACACATTTTACACGTTAGGTGAGTTAGTATTGTGACTACTGCATCCCTTACTTATTACGAGACCCCATTTTTACCATCAGTTTGTTAGAATAAATGTTCTGGCATACCTTTCCCTCACACCTGTCCTGTTTTGCTAAATTGCAGGGTTAGGATTCCTAAAGAAGCACATGCGACACACATCTGGTTTAACAGTTTCCACAAGATATTTATGCTTCAACCACCTCTCGCATGAGCGAATGCTACGAGTTCAGTGTAGTAGTAAAGAAGACAATAAATTATGCACACTAAGGGTAGCTCAATAATCAGGATCCACGTACGGTTATGCTTGTGCAATAAAAATAGCTCATGGGCAATTTCTCCTTTAATGCCTCTTAGAACTAGCCATGTGTAAAATGTTCCACTATGCTAGAGTAATTCGCTCAATTTTACATTACGTAAATTACTTGAGATGTCAGCAATTATAGCAGCAAAAAACTCAGCATCAGCACACCATCACCTCAGCACAGCACCAACTTAGCATCACGTGAGCACCAGTGCAACACCACCACCTCAGCATAACTCAGCACCACAGCATGACTCAGCACCACCTCAGTATCACTCAGCATCACTTCCACACCAGCACACGACCACGGCAGCACCACCTCAGCATCACTCAGCAACACCTGAGTATCATTCAGCATCCCTTGAGCATCACCTCCACACCAGTACACCACCACCTCAGCATCATTCAGCATCACCTCAATGCGGCCATGGAATTGGGCACCTGTTGATTCTCCCCTAGTGTCCGTCCCCTACTTGTGTTGTAATTCAGGTACAATTTCCCAACCTCCACCCTCCCGTTGTTTATGCCGCATCCACCCCCATAACAAACAAAAACTATAACAAACAAGCATTAGAACAGGCAGGAAGAAGTTGCCAGCATTGCAAGGATAAAAAAAGTAAAATACTTTTTTTATGTTAATTCTTTTTTTAAAAGGGTCGTTCAGTTGTACATAATGTCTTCTTGGTTATATAAACGGTAACAAAAATCCTTATGAAAAAATTTTATTATAACTTTTCAACATGCTGCACAGCAGCCACAATGCTCTGCAACACAGCTTAAAGCCATTGACAAAGCCAATAGCTCTGGGTAAACACTTATAAGGTCCCAAAGCGAAGACCGATTGGCCGTGCTAATGTTTGTTTACTTTAGGAGTCTATGGAGCAAACGAGGTTCAATGTGCTGGGATCCTGCATATACAAGACAGGACTGGAAACAATGCTTCTATTAGTTCATTAGGAAGCACACAGAAGTCACAGGTCTTATATCGCCTGAATTTTGACTGCAAATAACTTGCACCAGGGAATCCTATGAATACACTTTAGCCACCACAAATGCATCAGAAAAAATATATATATATTCTCTGCCTAATGTAATACCAGCTGCACAAGGTATGTGACAATTTAGCCCATCCAAACCGTTATCTTGCACAATAAATGGGGCTAAAGCAGCAGAGCTGCATAGCTTCTTTATATGTAGCACCAGCACTTCAAATGAAAAATGAAATACCGGTATTTGTAAAGCGTGAACAATTACCCCAAAGGTGTCAAGGCACTGGGGGCCGTCAGGAAGATTAAGCGAGCTATTGCCCAGAGTCGCATGGTGCTGGTCTAACCTACCGCTGGCGATCGAACCATGAGCCCCGGTGTTCTGGAGTCAGCCACCCTGGCTGCATACCCACACCTCTTCCACAAAGCACATATAAAACGTATGAGGACTGTGATTTTAAGTTCAATGGGGGTGAGGTCAGTTTGCATGGTCAAAGTCAATATCGTGGCTAAAAAGAACAAAATATTCTGCATCTAGTTTTTGGTCTTTCAACCTTCAAGTAACTGCATATAAAATAACACCCGCCTTAAATGAAAAATAAATGCAAGTTAAACTAATCAGTAAGAGATGCACTTTTTTATGCTGCGAAACCTCTACTGGTCAATGTGATCACTGTCGATATCTATGTATGCAACCAGAGAGCCACAGAATTTAATTCTGGTAGGTGCAGTAGGAAATATTGACTTGTGAGATTTTAGTGTTATGAGGTCCGAGCCTGTGAATGAAAGCACACTGAACATGTATGTAACTGTTTTAAACTTCTGTTACACACTGCATACGATAGGCTGCAACAAAGTGCACAAAAAGATTTAGGTTTAAGATAAAAAGTGCTTCTAAAATATCGATCAGAGTAATATGCAGACTGTACCTAATTCAAACATTGTGTATAGCTGCTGATTAAAAGCACTCATTCCACAGCTCATCAGGTCATCTTACAATACCCCTCAAAAGGAATATTCTTCAAATGAATCCATCAATTAAAGCCAATACCGACTTCAAAGCAGCTATACATTAGCAGATTAACCAAATGTGCACATTTACATTTCTTTCAGGTGGAAAACAACCTGGCAAGAAGGCTTATTTCTTGTTCAGCTCTCTGCCCCTCCATTGGATTCACAGCACAGGAGACTCTCCTCTCCACATGAACCAGTGCTTAATTTGAGCCGGTGGATTCCAGTGCTCAGCACCGCCACTTAATTGCCGGAACCTGTACTTATAACAGCTGCCACATGGTGGCGCTGTTTGTGTAATTTAAAGATGAGCAGCAAAACAGTTGTTTGTTAATTCAGTATACATGAAAACCAACTAATAACTGCCACCCAAGACATTCTTTAAGCTTTGGTAGCCTCGAACAGTCTGAATTGTCAAACTTGTAACAGTGTGATGGGTAGCAGTTGTGTAAGTGCAGTAGCAAGGTCTGCTGTGGCCTTCTGACGAGGGCCCAGGCACTTATTTTTCTACAAATTAAGCATTGACTTAAACTGAGGCTTCTCAAATGCTGGAATTTACCATCCCAGATGGAGTATGGCATGTCGTGGCCCTCAGATCCCGCCCAATTCTATGTCAGGACGGAGGCGAGGATTATGCAGTCCTTTCTTCTCTTTATTATAATAGCAGATTCAAAGAAAATAACATAAAACTTTCTGGAACTACAACTCCCATGAGCACATGGGGCACAGTGTCCATAGTAACCGCCAGCCAATGGTGATGGTGTCCTTGGTATAACTGGCTGTGACGTCCCTTCCGCTTCCTCTTTCTTCTCTGCTCGTCAGATAAGTCACTTTCATATCTTTCTGACTTGTGTGGTATTTTTTATTGTTTGAGATTCGTTAAGCGATTTGACCTAAGCATTTAGGCTATGTTTCTTGAAGTGTGCTTACTAGCGCTGTTGAGCTTTAATATCCTTTTGACTTGTGTGGTATTTTTTATTGTTTGAGATTCTTTAGGCGATTTGACATAGGCTTTTATACTATGTTTCTTGAAGTGCGCTTACTAGCGCTGTTGAGCCGGCAGAGTGACGCGCGCCAGGCGCTGCTTGCGCCGTTACTGCCGCTTCCATCGCGGACCGTGTGAGACGCGCCCTCGCGTTTTCCCCGGCTCTGTGGGGCGCCGTAGTGTGCGGAGAAGCTGCGCTCGCGGTCTTCTTCCCATCCTTGCGGCGCGCTGAGGCGGTCTACTTTTCGCCTCACCAACCCTCGCCTGACACCCTCTGTGGTGATCCTTAACTGCGCGTTGCGCGAGACGCCACCTGGTGGCGGAAACAGGTACTGCACCTGCATTTCGAGCAGCTAGGCTGCAAGAGCATTGGCGAGGGGGCTGCCCTATTGTATTTTAGGATAAGGGCGTTTGGTGCTCACACCCTCACAGTATCCAACCTCAGTGCAGGCAATAAACCCCTTTCAGAAGGTAAAAATGTATGCTTCTCCCAACCCTTGCCGCCGGCGGTGGGTCGCGCGTTTTTTTCACAGGCTCTGTCACGGTGCTGGTGCCCTGGTGGGAAGGAGTGGGCACTATTGCCCATAAGTTTTCCCGGGGTGTCTGGTACCGCAGGGCACGTCAATCGCGGACCTAGAGGCGCGCAGGGTGGGGGCAGGAATGCTGCTTAACGTCACGCGGGGCACCTGGGGACGGAGTTGACCGCTTGAGAGACTCCTCCAGTAAGAGTGCGCAGACGCTAACACATATACCCTGCCGGGAGGGGTTCTTCCCCGGAGAAGATGGCGACGAGGTCGCCCCGGAAACGGACCATGTGGATGGTTTCCCCTTGGAGGGAGAGGGTGTTATGGATGAGGACTCCTCGGAGGATGAGGAGGAGCTTTTTCCGACGGCCTCTGGGGGCCCGGGAGGGTGATGAGTTTTACCACCCTCAAGTGTCGGAATGGATCCTGGATCCTAAGCTGGCGGCGTATGTCGCGGGTAACGTTCGCCAACCTCTGGACCAGGAGGCTTGGACGCGCATGCGGGGTGCATGCCCTCGCCCGCAATGGAGGACAGGTTGGCTGTCACCCCGGAGATTAACAGCAAGGCGAAATGTTCTGCGCGTTCTTTGCGGAGTTCTTGACGGCTCCTAAGAAGGGCATAGATCGTTTATGGCTCAACTGTCAGGATGAGCTCCAGGACGCGGTGGGCCCCGGGACTCAGATCATCCAGTTGGCCGGAAGGGCCAGGGAACCGGGGACGTCGATGTCCACGGAGGTCGTGGCAGGTTGGGCTTGGCGAGCCCTGTGCTTCTTGGGTACTGCGAACTGGGCATTGGCGGCGGAGCAGAGGAGGTCTCTCCTCATTGCAATAGATTCTAGGCTTGGGGACCTGGCCTATTCAAATGTAGGGCCTATTGCATAAGGCAAGTTGTCTGGCGAACCTTGTTAATGGAATTAGACAAACCCGTCCTCACTTTCTCCACTCTGGACAGAGCACGGACGTCAGCTAAAAAGATATTCTTGGATGGGTTTCTGCTGGGACCGTAAGGTCCTAATACTAACAATACCAGCAGAGTCGTACAACGACCGGAACGACGGCCGACAGGCAAATTTCTACCCCGGTACAAGCGCCGGCAAAGGGGTGCGGAAGGGGCTTCCGTGGCGGAGCCAACACACCAGGAGGTTCCTCCCCCTGTTTTTCCCCCGCCCTGGGGGGGGGGAGGCTACGGGAACGTCTCCACGACCGGTGCAAATCACTTCATACCCATGGGCTCTCCAAACAGTCCGGTTTTCGGGACAGAGTTCTACGGTTCACCCCGTCAGGGTGCAATCCCTCGCCCTCTAGTTTTCCTCCGAGGGCAGGGTTCTGCTCGACAACGAAGCTACATTTTTGGTCCGGAAGGGGGACAGAGGATTTCGCCCGGTCATGACCTGCTGCACTTCGTCAAATGGCCGGTCTACTGCCACTTCAAATGGAGGGGATTCATTCCCCGAGTGGTACCTTCCTCGGAGGGAGGATTGGATGATACGTCTGGACCTGACAGACGTCTACCGCTCAGTCCCCATCTTCCCGCCTCATCTGCGTTTTTCCCTATTCCTATGTAGCGGGGGGTTTATCGAGTTTCTGGCGCTCCCCTTCGGCCTCTCTTCGGCCCCTTGGTGCTTTACGAAGCTCCTGCGATCAGTGGTTTGGACACTGCGTGAGAGGGGCGTACAATGGATCATATATTTCGCCGATATACTACTTCTCGATCAATCGCGGAACCGGTTGCGCTGTAACTTGACTATTCTCTGCCCCAGGAGCTGGGGTTGGTAGTGACTTCCCTGAAGGCTGTCCTAATTTCGATGAGACAATTCTCTTTCTGGTGTTCCACATGGCCTCGGTGTCGGCCTCCCTCATAGGGGCGCAGCTTCGCTGGAGCTCTCCCAAGTCCTACGGAAAGACGGAACCTCCCTTCGACGGCTAGCGTGACTCAGTAGCCTCCTTCCAGGCTCATTTCAGTAGCGAGATAGATGGCTCACGGGCAGTTCAATGGGACTGTGAGTGCTCTTTCACTGCGGCTATATAACGGGGGGGCCGCTGGTCGGAGGAGGAATTCCAGCTCCAAGTCAATTACTTGGCGCTCCTCCAGCTTCACATCACTTGCTTTGAATCCCTAACGGGTTTCCGCGCGAGGAAGTCTCTGACTCAGAAGCAGAGATAGGGCTGCTTCTTGCTGCGCATAGACAGGGTGCCAGCGGGACAGTACATCAATCGCCAGTGCGAGCCTCGGCATCGGGCCTTGGCAGACCTGACATAGGACTTCGGCCACTATTGGGCGAAGAGGCTTATTTTGGTGTCGGCGGAGTATCTTCCGGACACACAGAATTCAATTGTGGATTGGCATTCCAAGAACTTCCCCGACTTCAACAATTGGCGACTGCATCAGGCGGTCTTCCAGGCCTTGATGGACTGGCGGGGGCCGTGCTCTGCGGACTTTTCGCGTCCCGCCTCAACCGTCAATTCCCGAGGTTTGTGAATCGGAGGCCGGGCCCGGAGGCAACAGCAGTTCATACATTCTTGCAGGACTGTACAATGGAACAGGCTTATGCGTTCCCTTTTTTCTCATGGTCTCTCGAGTGGCGGCTCAAGTTCGCTGACAACTAGCGTCCCGGATCCTAGTGATTCTTTTTTCTGGCGGGCCCAGGCCTGGTTCCCTCTATTGGACCTGTCTCGAGTCTGCCCGATTCGACTGCCCTGTTCCCTCTATTGCTACCGGGCTCTTCTGGAAGAACCTCACCCGCGGGTGCTTCTGATGATCTTGCACCTCCTGGCTTGGCGGTTTTTCTTCAGGGGACGTTTGAAAGGCGGACGCCTTTCGGCGGAGGCTGAAGCCCTCGTCTATAGAGCCTGGGCTCCGGGAACTGTCAAGAGGTGCCGCTAGGCTTAGCAACGGTGGCGTAGTTGGTGTCTGGGTAGACACGTAGGTCCTGTGGGGCAGGCGTTAGCCACTTTCTGTTTTCTGGCCGTATGGGCCTTCTCTGGTCTAGCCTACCGGACTACTAATTTTGTCAGATTCGGCATGTCGGTGGGACATTCCCACATCGATGGTAAACCGGCGGGGGAACACCCTTGGGTATGCAAACTTAGGTGGGGTCCAGACCCTCTAAGCCCCCGGAACCCAGGTACGAGTCCCTTTGGGACGTCAATTCCGTACTACGGCTCCTTTGCTCCTGGCGGGATAATCTATACCTTACCAGGAAGGAGTTGTCGATCGAACTGGCGATCCTGCTGTGTCTGGTTTCGTGTAAACGCTTCTCGGACGTGAGGGCACTGGTTACTATGGCACGTATTCTCACCCTAGATGGAGTCACTTTAACGGTAGACCGACGCATGCTGTGTGTGGTGCGAGGCCTCAGGCGTCTGTGGATATGACGGCGGAATGTCGCCCCGGGAGAGCGTCAGCTCCTTATTGCTCTGCGGAACCCTTTAGGGCCGTCACGGCTCCATCCATCGCCCGGTGGGTCTGTTGGATCATGACGGAAGCGGGGGTGGATGTCACCAGGTTCGATGCTCACTCCACGAGAGGAGCAATGGCCTCCAAGGCCGTGCAGGCGGGCGGTCGTCTGGAGGATATTATGGCTATGACGGACTAGTCCTCCGAGTCCACATTTAAGTAGTTTACTTAAGCCCGTCTATGGCGCGGCAGAACTGATGGTGGATAGGCTTTAAACCTGCATAATCCTCACCTCCGTCCTGACATAGAATGAAAAATTTCCTAGCTTACGTAACGGAAATTTTCAATTCTATTAAGGACTAGGAGGCGAGGATTATCCCTCCCGAGACTTCTGGTCTCGACCCACCCGTAATCCTCGTATTTCGGTAAGTAGTGCCTTAATGTTTACTTTAATGTGTTATGAAGTAGTAACTCAACGTTACCTTAATGTGTTATGATGCTTTCGGTAAGTAGTGCCTTAATGTTTACTTTAATGTGTTATGAAGTAGTAACTCAACGTTACCTTAATGTGTTATGATGCTGTCTGGCCTACGCTGGCATAAAGTTACGGTGTGTTCAAATGGATTGTGTTCTCCCTGACCTGGTTTCAATGGGGGGATGGATTCTTGGATGTGCGGTAGACTGCCTTTATATGCTTTCTTCCACGGAAGAAGAACAAGATAACGGTTGTCTTGTGTTGATTTAGGGCAAGACCAGACGGATTGATGAACGTTTCCGGGTGTTTTTCCTCACAGAGAAGAAGAGGAAGCGGAAGGGACGTCACAGCCAGTTATACCAAGGACACCATCACCATTGGCTGGCGGTTACTATGGACACTGTGCCCCATGTGCTCATGGGAGTTGTAGTTCCAGAAAGTTTTATGTTATTTTCTTTGAATCTGCTATTATAATAAAGAGAAGAAAGGACTGCATAATCCTCGCCTCCTAGTCCTTAATAGAATTGAAACTTTCTGTTACGTAAGCTAGGAAATTTTTCATTTGACCTCAGTGTAGCACACACAATTCTCAAAATAGCTACACATTTTACACGTTAGGTGAGTTAGTATTGTGACTACTGCATCCCTTACTTATTACGAGACCCCATTTTTACCATCTGTTTGTTAGAATAAATGCTCTGGCATACCTTTCCCTCACACCTGTCCTGTTTTGCTAAATTGCAGGGTTAGGATTCCTAAAGAAGCACATGCGACACACATCTGGTTTATCAGTTTCCACAAGATTTTTATGCTTGAACCAGCTCTCACATGAACGAAAGCTACGAGTTCAGTGTAGTAGTAAAGAAGACAATAAATTATGCACACTAAGGGTAGCTCAATAATCAGGATCTACGTACGGTTATGCTTGTGCAATAAAAATAGCTCATGGGCAATTTCTCCTTTAATGCCTCTTAGAACCAGCCATGTGTAAAATGTTCCACTATGCTAGAGTAATTCGCCCAATTTTACATTACGCAAATTACTTGAGATGTCAGCAATTATAGCAGCAAAAAAACTGTGCACATTTTTTTGCTGTTGGAAACTGGTCGTTCAAGCAAAAATGACCTGTGTGAAACAGGTTTGAGCTGAAAATGTTTAATGAGAGGCATTTTCTCCATGAACCAGTGCCCTTGATGGTGTCTTTCGAAGATGAGGTACACCCCAGTGTTTAGCTTTCATGCCAGATACCAAAATTATGCATTTCAAGTGATTTTGAGTTATTCAGAATAATTTTCCTGATGTTTTAGGTAATGTCAGTGGAAAAGGTATGCAATTTCACCCCCCTTACTTAAAACCCTCCCGTTCCTGCTGCTCCGCATGATGCTGCTTACTTGTACGCGACACAGACCTTGAGAGGGACATGTGTCCTTGGACATGGAGACTGAACTTCACATGACGATTTGCGCAACACTTATGACCCTCCCAACTTGGAATTGATTTGGATCGAATCACTCAGACTCTCGGCTGTGGATTACCCGTTTCACTGACCCTCTGTGACAATTGTTACCCACTTTCTCACAATACTGTAAGCCAGTGCTATAAATGGAAACATAGAAGTTCTGGTACACACTATCTAGAGTTCCTGTTTGCTCTGCGAAGTGAAGCTACTCTTCCATGAAATGTATTGAAGCAGTGTTGAGAAGTGCTGGCACTCTCCCTTTTAAATAAAGAAGTGCAGGTACTCAGTACCGGAAGGTACCTGCCCATTTAAAGCACTGATTTAAGCCTTGAAATGTCCCCAGGCCTGCGTGCCACTATGGGCGTAACACCTGCTGCCTTTTGTCTCTGAATGTCCAAGAAAACAGAATAAACCAATTTTGTCTCACGCTGGATCAAGGTCACCATTCTTTATCAAATGGATTCATGTGTATATACGTATACATTGGATGAATGTTCTCTTTTGTGATTGTTTTATACATTGACTAACGTACATGTTATTAGCAATCATTAATTACATAATGTTGTGCAACTGTTTCCCCGTATATTTATATAACCTTTTTGATTCTCGGTGTGAAAGGTGGGTTCATGCCCTCTAGAGGATACGCACAGTGATTTACAAGCCCCTTGTGCCACTTATGCGTCATTTTTAACATGGGAAAAGTGACTTAAGGGTGGTGCAAGGGGCTTGTAAATAAGCCCCAACATCTTTAAATATAAATCGAATACGGCAACACTTGAGTATTTGATCTGAAGACCCATTTCCTTCAGTCCATTGTTATATATTTTAGTTGGAAGTGCCGTGGTGACCGCCTGGAAATATCAGGCTCACAGGTGCCCCGTATTACTGACAAAGCCCCTGAACTGAAAGCGGTGCTTAAATGTATATGTGAAAAATCTTAATAAAAAATGTTTTGAAATAAAATTTTAAAAAAACAAGATAGGCCCCTAATTTTGGTGGCCAGACATTACATATTTTATGACGCTTATTATAAACTGAAGTGAAATTCTTTTTATGCAATCGCCTCATCTTGACTCGACGGCCTCCACGCGCTTTAAGTGCTACAGGACACATAATTTAGCTGACACAGCATCACGGTTGAGCATACTGTACCAAAAACATCTTTCCCCCCAGAAAAGTAAGATTTATGGGCCATTATTTAAGGAGGGAAACAATATCACGCCCCGGTGCACGAGCGGGCACTCCTTTCATTAGACCACGTTTACAAAAAAGGGCGGGAAACGGCAGTAGGCCGCTTTCCTCTGTGCGCTGCTCTTTATAATTGATACCACTCGGCCGCGAGCCCTTCCCCGGGGCGCGAGGCTCGTTTATCTTTCCCTTAGCAGCTGCTCAATAACTCTATCAGCCCGTCCCCTTCTTTTGCCAGGGCTTCGCTTTTTCATCTTCCCATTCATAATTGAGGCGATTTGACGTCCGTGCGTGTCTCGCGAGGGACCCTCCAAACCGTGTGTGAAATTGATGGATCGGCTCTTCAAAGATTTATGCCCACTTTGGATGTTCCTCTTGCGGAAGAAGAAGCCGCTTGCTGTGATGGGTTTTGTTCCAAGGAAACGTATGCGGCAGCCACCAAGGCTTTTAGGCAAATCAGCGCGGACCGCCGCCGTCTCTTTCACTTTTTCTTTTGCTCTTCACTTATTTTTAGGACGTTCTCCCGGGATTGGTTGGCCGAGCGGAGAAGTAATTCAAAGGCGGTGGCAGGCATGAAAGAGTTAATTGTTTCCTTGATACTGCATCTGCATTCTCGATATGGAAGGGCGTCTTCATGCAGATATAATGACTACTGGGACCCTTAAAGGAAATCCTTTTTCCCCGAAACTGGACGCCACCCAGACTTGGGGCGTAACCCCGGCCCCTGCGGCCCCTGCAACGCAATGAGGCCAGGGCCCAACCATTCAGAGTGTCCCCAACTCTTCAAGGGGGTCCCCACTCAGACCAAGGCCAATGAATATATGTGAAATATATGGGAAACTCATTGAGCCCTCTACATAGGGTGACCAGATTTTGAGAAGGGGAAACCGAGACAGGCCAGACATAGAATTAGGACTAAAGCCTTTAGCCTTACTTTCATGTATGGACTGTCACGATTTTGCGTAGACTTGTAAATGTGTGCACACACACATACATGTATAGCTGTACACAGACACACACACACATATACACACACACACATACATATACACACACACACATAACATTAGCTAGTCCACAACCTATACCCGAGTACTCTGAGCACAACTACCCTCCAGCCCCACTCTGTCTCCTATCTCCTGCACCCGACTGCTGCGCTGCCTGAAAGAAACAATTTTCTTAAGGAGAGAACATCTTTCGGTTCTCCTTTTTGAGGATGACATGACCATACACCCATAAACCGGGACATAAGGTTAACATTAAGGAAAGCTTTGGGACACCAGACAGTACTTTGAAAACCCGGACTTTCTGGGGAAATCTGGGACATCTGGTTACCCTACCTCTACATATTCTGTAGGGAGCCACATCATTTTCCATTACACTACTCACCCAGAACTGGTTTCAGCATTATAGTGTTATGGGCGGGCTCTTAAAAAAAATCTATACTATACTTGGGGCAGAGTTTCAACTCTGGCAATTCACAAAACTTTCCTGAAGTACAACTGGGGCCGTATTATGAATAGAGCGCACATTACCTGTTTGCGCCATGGAGCACCTTTGAAAAGGTGTGCTGGGTGCAAACATGGGCATTGCACCTTATTACAAAGAAAGCGATGACCCCAGGCAGCTGTATAAAAGCTGCTACGTGTTACATAGTGCTGGCGTAGGGGAGATTGATCCCCTTGCAACGAGGGGCAGTGAGTGAGATGTCACATTTTTGTGGCACAATTTCAGCTGGCCTCCTAGAAGCATGTTTGCCTCTGCGTCCTTTTCCATAATATGACGCGGCACAGAGGCAAAGTGATTCCCTCATTTGCATGGGGCCATGCTGCCAAGCTAATGAGGGAGTACCCTCTCATGACAACGCTGGTGCTACATGTGCGCCAGCCCTATTTGTATTACAGAAGGGGCTGCACAATCATCTGATGCCCCTTCTGTAATACCATTGTGCCCCAGTGGCGCACAAAGCGGGTGCACATACCCGTTACAGCCCTGAGGCATAATATATGATATGGGCCCTGGAATGCTGCACCAGCCTCAGGTTTCCAGGTGTAATTAAACTTTTAAGAAGTCCTGCATTCCGCTGTGCATTGCCGTCTCTGCCAGTGCAATTGTACAGATTGTACATTTACACCTGCTGAATTACGAATGCTTTTATTCAATGGCACATTTGCTCTTAGAAGCAGTAAATTTCAACCCATACGTGCGTGAATGGGTTTAAAAGGAGTTTTGCCAATCCCCAGAAGCTTTGAACAGGCCCGGACTGGCCATAGCGGGCACCGGGCAATCCCCCGGTGCGCCGCATGGGTGGGGGCCGGTTTTGGACCCCTGGGGGCCGTTTTGGCAGCATAGCTGCAAAATCGGCCCTGTAAAAAAACCGGCCGAAAACCGGCCCCGGCAAAGAGCTCGGCGGCACCCACAACCCCCCTGAGTGGGGAGGGGGGGCCGGCCGAGCAGTTTGCCAGGGCCGGTTGTGGCTCCCAGTCTGGCCCTGGCTTTGAAGAGTTTGGGGGTTCACAAACTTTCCTGGGAAACCTTGCAGTGGAACATTCACTCGACACGTTTTGAGGTTCGCCCACCAAATATTACAAGTGAGTAAAGGGTTTTTTAGTTAACAGTCACTCATAAATCCTACTATCTACACAGGTAACTCTGATTTACACATGCAAATGGCTTTGTTAATTGGACCATTAGCCTCTCGTTAGGGAATGAGTTCTGTTGTTATATTCTGAAAGAGCACCACACGTGCATGCCAAAAAACGCAAATGTAGTTGCATGTTACTTTGTTCACAACAGCACTAAATACTAAGGGGGTGATTAATATGGTGGATGGACTGGTGGATGGACTTAAGTCCATCCACCATCATCCCAGGAATCTGGACCGCCCACCCATATGGCGGCAGTCCCGCGCATGCAATCGCAATTGCATTGTGTATGTTTACTATTGCTGCGGGTACTGATGGCTGCGGCATCCGTCGCAATGGCAAAAATGTATGTTGTGCATTTCCCTGCACTACGTGGCAGGCGCCACACAGTGCCTGCCACCTGGTGCAGGGAACCGCCCCCCAAATGCACAATACAGATGCTCTTGCACAAGGGGGGCCCGCAACGTACCCCCAACATTTATCCCCGCCAGCCTTTTATTGGTGGTTGAACCGCCATTGAAAGGGTGGCTGATGCAGCATCCTAATCTGGCTGACAGTGCCTGCTAGGCACTGCCACCATTCTAGGTATGCTGGCCGGGTCCAACAGGCAATCGTAACGATTGCCTGTGTCTGACCTGCCTGTCCTCCAGAACACCGCCAGCCATCCTAATCTGGTGGGCGGTATTTGGCCGCACTATGGCAGTGAACCCGCCATCGGCAGGGTGCGGGCGGCGAGTTCACCGCTATCATAATGAACCCTTAAGAAACAACACAATCAACATTCAACTGAGCACACTGTTCAGAATGCTTGATGGATATGTCAGATGGTCAGACATTCTTCTTGACATGCAGCACAGAAATTAACAACAAACCACATCAGATAGCGCTCCCAGAATCTATCCAACATAGTCTAGATACGACAGTAGATGGAGATCAGTGGTCCTTACCAGCACCGTCTGCATTGAGCTACCTCACTCACACAATGACATCTGGGCAATGTGCTTGCCAAATAACCCAGATGTCATCTAATCGATTTGGCAAGACCTCCGGCCACACCTATCAAAAATCATAGCTCACTGGCAAATCAATGATTAAGCATGTCAAATAAATGAACCACAAATACTAGCATTGATCATATAGCTTCAGCTTCACAAGCCATGTCAGACGCGGGTCTGCAAGGGAATCCTCAGAGCCCGGGTTGGAAGATACTATGATTTCGGTAGTTATATCAGTGGCAGAATTCCTGCTGTACCGGTGATTCTAAGAGTAGTATTCTGGTGAAATAGACAGAGTACCATGTGTGGATCAACACTCATTGAATCCTCTTCCTTGTTTCGGACATTTTCACCAGTTTCTCTTTTTCCAATACGGGTGTGCACGCAAAAGTCCCATCATGCAATGTTGTTGGGTAATCCTCTTTCAAAGTAACCTTCATGATATTTCAGCTTTTGGCTTTAGCTACATGTATTTGGGGCATTCTTTTAATTTCCTAAATTGGTCAATTTTCTATTGGAGAGCCAAAAGAAATTAAAAGTAATAACCCATTTTAATTTGAGTCAAACTCGTACCCCACAAATGAGGTAGGTGCTTGACGCTATCTATATAACTTAGTCTTGTTTGCTGTCCTTTGGATGGTAACTGGCCTAGTGGTTACCTTTTGAAGTACCTGGGGTCAAGAAAGTTGACTGAGGTGCTGCCTACTAGTCAACACATTGGCCAGGGAGGTTTTGAACATTGGAGAGACATTCACCCATGCCCTTCTTCATGCAGGAACCATAGTGTGTGATACTGGAGCCGCGAATGGTAAGTGCCGGCAGCCCCAGCTCGGGTGGCCTTACATCTGTCTTACATACTAGTCTTAGGAGACCAACAAAAGCTTTGTAGCGAGGCACATCCTTGCTTTGTCTCCCAGCTAGCATAATCCTACTTTGGCATGAGAAGGACTTGCAGTGGGAAAAAGGAGACAGCAAATTTGGTACCGTCTGGAGCTACAACTCACTGGTGAGGAAACGTGGGGAGGAGTAGTGATGATGGAACTCGCAGGGCGATATCCAGCACTTAATTTGAGCTGGTGGTTGCAAGTGGGGCCGTCCAGCACTCATTTATTTTTTCACCAACAGACTTTGACCCAAAGCATGTGAGAGAAATACACAAAACAAGAAAGAAGTAGAAAGAGAAAGGAAAAACAGTGCAGGGAAGAAAAACAACATGCAACAGTGAGTTAAAAGGGAAAGGAGTGTCCGGTGGTTGATGAAAGAGACAAGAGGTGGAATAACGACTATGCAGCCTTGATATTCAGCACCCTGTCCTTCGATAAACCCGGCCGTGGGATTCTGAGAAATCTCTGAGCACCGGCACTTCTTTTCTTACAAAATACACCCTAGCAATAGCCGCTTCACTGCTACTGATAAACGTTGCAGGGAGCTAATAATTCTACCTTACTCAAAGAAGACAGACTCATTGCTTTCTGTACTGCAATATCCTGACCCCGTCCATATAAGATATCTCTAAGAACCTATCTGTCCAAGTTTTACACACAAAGTCACCCAGGTTCCAAGAAGGGCATCTGCAAGAAGCTTTTTCATAGCATACATAAAATATGTTAATCTGGTTGGAAGAGAGCACAAACTAGATGAGCCCAGGAAAGGCAATACCCAATTTATGTGAAGAAGAGAGTAGAACCCAAGAGTGATTAGGAATTTTTATGTCGAGCCTAGGCAGCACATGCATTATTCTGCGAGCTATGCTGTGTTCAAGTATGGACTTGAAGCTACACAAACTATGTGCCCATATTTTTCATTGGCTTGTGTCATTGTCCTTTGTAAATGCTGGCTACTGATTCATTAATAGAATAGTCTTCTTAGTCCCTCCTTAGTACCGCCTTGTCTTCATTTGTAACCTCCCATGAGGACCGGCCCTTTTACTTCTGTTGTTACACAATAGGTCTTATTTAGTCTGTAAGCACTATTTTCTTTAGTGAGCTTCTCCTACTGCAGGCACAACATGCTTTCATGCAACATTCAGCGTGCAATGCACACTTTCACTTTCCAAGCAGCCCGGAACAATGGTGGTCTCTTCTTTGAAATGAAATAGGTCTCGCATTTACAAGAGTTTTAGCTATTGGCATTGTAAATGACTAGGGGCAAGATGTAGGTAGCCAAATACCGGTTGGTAACGGCCGAAAATACAGAATTTCGGCCGTTACACACCGGTATTTGGATATTAAGATGTAGAGGCCCAAAAAAGCCTGATTCTAATTTACCGAATCGGAATTTACTGATTCGGAATTTACTGATTCGGAAATTACCAAATCCTTATTTACCGAATCGGTAAATAAGAAATGGCAAAAAATGAGTTTTGATATGTAGGAAACTACTAAAATACTGAATTTCATGAAATTGGGTATTTAAGAGTTGGTATTTACCATGGATCGAAAGCAGGTGGTAACCAGGTGCAGGCTATAAAAAAAGCCCCCAAAATGCAACAGTGTGACCAGAATGGCGGCATTCTACATGATAGCAAGGCGGCTACAGGCAGCAGGAGCGAGGGTCTGGAGAAGGGAGGAGCACGTTTATAGACAGAGGATAACGCTATTTCAACTCACTGAGCCAGAGATATTGCAATGATACAGGCTACACCCCCAAACCATCCTGGACTTGATCAGGGACCTGCACCCACTTTTGGAGCCACCAACCCCAAGGGCGCATGCGATCCCACCCCATGTGCAGGGGCTCTGTAGCCTACACCTGATTGCATATGGGAGTTACCAGGGGGTGATTGCTGTGGTAGGTGGGGTGTCTCAGAGCTGCCTGTCCTGTATCTTCAGGAATTTCTTAGAGACCATGATGCAGAGGATGCATCATTACAGCTGCTTCCCTAACACACACGTGGAACTGCTGAAGACCAAGACTGACTTTTATCAAATTGCACATTTTTCACATGTCATTGGCTCTATTGATGGCACCCACAACCCTATATGCCCACCTGGTGCCACAGAGTACATTTACAGAAACAGGAAGTCAACCCACTCTATCAATGTACAGGTAATCTGTGATGCCAACAACATAATCACAGATATTGTGGCCAAGTTCGTAGGAAGTACCCATGACTCCTACATCTTTCAGAACAGTGGGATCTACACACGCCTGACAGCGGGGGAATTTGGCGAAGGATACCTGCTAGGTAAAACACTGGGACACACCCTGATAGATATTGCAGATGTATGTGTATGTGTGCATGTGAGTAATGGCTTTCTCGTTTACAAATAGGGGATAGTGCATATGCCGTCCGCTCATTCATCCTGACACCCTACCTCAACCCTTCAACTCCCAGCCAGAGACGATACAACGTGGCACACAAATCCACTAGGAACGTTGTGGAGTGTACCTTTGGACTGTTAAAAAGCAGGTTCCGCTGCCTCCACAAAAGTGGAGGGGCACGGCAGTGCTTACCAATCATCTGCTGTAAGATAATTGCAACTTGTGCAATGTTGCACAACCTTGCTACAAAAAAGGGCACAGAGGTGGAATTGAGCGACTATGAGGACCACGATGATGAACATGCACTGCCTGAACCAAACACAGCAGGAGTTGCGACACCAACAGATGGCAGACAGCGAAGGGCAGAGATCACACTGAACTTTTTTTTTAGTAAGCAAAGAGACAAGACAGGTGGAGTATACACCCAATGTAGTTTAATATTTGGCACTACGCAGGTACTCAAAAGCACAAATGTGCAACAAAAATGTCATCCATTTAATAATGGTAGTCTTGGCTCACTTCCCCATTTAAGGTCATGGAGTGTGGGCTGTACAAGTCATTTCCGGCCACGCCTACCAGTGCCAGATGAAAGAGGCTGACTGTCTTCACTGGGCGTTTGGGCTTTTGGCTCAGCATGGTGCCTGCTGCTCCTCCGTTTCTCAACAACAGGGGGACTTGTCATGCTGCTCCTACTGGTGCTTTCCTCACTTTCCGGTACATCCAGAGCAGCAGTTTGTGCTGTCTGTGCATTAATCGCAAAAACAACAGGTGATGGACAGAATGCAGGACAATGTCATACATTCTCCCCAGTACAGAGATCTGGGCCTAAATCCATCGTTTTTTTTACTCACCATGCCATTCCAGTTTGAACCCAGCCATATGCAAATCAGTCTTGACCCTGTGCCTCATGGAAACATTCCAGCCCGAACTGCCAAGCCAGGTCCTCCCTGGACTGGAAACAAGCATCCAAGGACCAGTTTTGGTCTTTCAGCCCTCATCAGCCTGGATAGCTTGATTCCAGTGGCATGCAGAGCACAGGACTCACGTCTGAGCATACCCGTCCCACTCGGGTGACAATTGCAAAAACAACAGGTGATGGACAGAATGCAGAACGATGTCATACATTCTCCCCAGTACAGAGATCTGGGCCTAAATTCATTGTTTTTTAACTCACCATGCCATTCCCGTTTGAACCCAGCCATATGCAAATCAGTCTTGACCCTGTGCCTCATGGGAACAGTCCAGCCCGAACTGCCAAGCCAGGTCCTCCCTGGACTGGAAACAAGCATCCAAGGACCGGTTTCGGGCTTTCAGCCCTCATCAGCCTGGATAGCTTGATTCCAGTGGCATGGAGAGCACGGGACTCACGTCTGAGGATGCTTGTTTCCGGTCCAGGGAAGACATGGCTTGGCAGTTCGGGCTGGACTGTTCCCATGAGGCACAGGGTCAGACTGATTTGCATATGGCCATGTCTGAACTGGGGTGGCTGAGTGAGCTAAAGAATGGTGATGGGTTAAACCCAGATCAGTTGACTGGGGGTGAGTGTTTGATTTGCTCAAACGCTCCGTCCATCATCCCCTTTTGTTTCGCTTTGTGCATTAATCAGCACCTCTACAGCACTGGTTACCCTTGCAAGGCCCCTAGACACCTCATTGCTGCTGTGTGTTCGTCCCTCTGGCATGTTGATGCATCGTCTGCATAGAAGGGAAGTGGATGTGGCTAGGCGGTTCATTGCCTTAGTTTGTTGCTGCGCTTGCTGCCTGTCCTTGCGCCTTGCTAACCTGTCCTGGTCCAGTTTAGTGCACAGAAGCTGCACCGATTGTGTCATGTCCCGCACACCTGTGGCCATCTCCTGCATCCCTGCAGCCATTTCCCTCATACCTGATGCCCTCTCTTTGTTCTCATCAACCAGTGCACTGATGCCCTTCCCTATGTTTTCCATATTTGTATTCAGGTGCCTCATCTGGCGTTGCACAGACTGGATGGCCTTCCCCTGCATTCTTTGAATCTTTACCATGTTACCCTCCAGCCCACAGAAGACACTGGGACCCTCCACATGTTGTGCAGCACTGCTATCTCTGGGCCTGCGGCGTCTGGTACCTGTACGGCCACCCTCTGCACTGGACTGCTGTGTGGCATCCCTCTGTGGTGCAGTGCATTCCTTCTCCCTGGTACGCCTGTGAGATGTCTCGCCTGTGGACATAGAACTGTACATTAGCTCTGTGCTCCTGCCTCACTGCTTCTACAATTAAACAATTCTCACTGAAACATTGTACATATTACCTCAGCATTCATTATTACTGATATGTTTTGCCTAACTTGTTGCTTGCTGTGCTGTATGACATGGTAGGTCTTTCAATGACTACATGTCCCATAATTTATTGCTCCTGTATAGTGCTACCTCTACTGGAGTGGGGTAAACTTTGCCACATAGGAAAATGGGAAGGTGATGGGGTGGGGGTGATTGCTGTGCATGCGTCTTACCTTTTCTGGTGGCAGCTCTGGCAGAGCTGTCTGCATCTCCAGTCCACAGACGCTCTCTGGTTCAATGGTGGACCCCACCAGCTCCTCCAGCTCAGTCAGGGGAGGTGCACGGTTCTTCCCTCCTCCAGTTTTGTTTGCCTCTTTGTGGAGCTCTGCAATTTTCTTCTTAGTAATGCTCCTGAGGTAATACCACCTCTTTTTCAGGTCATCTATGTCCCTTGGAGTCACTCCTACAGCATTCACCTTCAACTGTACTACCAGCCAAATCTTTCTCTTGGGAGATTCAGCCACAGTCAGGGACTGCTTTCCAAACAATTTCTGGTGTTCTTTAACCACCTCCTCCACGAGGACCTGCAGCTCCATGGTGCTACATTTGATTTTCCTCTTCCTCTCTGGAAGTTCCTTTTCACTGCTGCTTGCCATTTTCAATTTTTAAAAGCACAAACGTTTTCCTGTGGCTCAGGGACTCAGCTCTGCTTTCACAGCTTCTCCAGAAGCTTCTAATTACTTCCAGCTGCCTGAGTGTAGCCACTTCCTGGTTGGGAGGGGGTGGGTGGAGCACCTGATTGGCTGACTCCTAAGTTTCACTTTTCTTTCCTTTCCGATTCGGTATTTACCGAATTGGTATTTAACGATTCGGTATTTACCAAATCGGTATTTCCCATTCATTCCTATGGGCCAAAAGGCCCATAGGATTGAATGGGAAGTACCGATTCGGTAAATACCGAATTGGTAAATATCGATTCGGTAAATACCGAATCGGTAAATACCGATTCGGTAAAATCCGAATGGCAGATACCGAATGTTACCGAATCAGTAAAAAATACCGATTTTTTTACCTACATTCCAAATACCGATTCTAAAATACCGAATCGGTAAAATTCGGTATTTTAGAATCTGTAAATTTCAATTGCCTACATCTAGCCCTAGGCCTTTTATTTATGTGCTAATTATCAAAACAGATAAATAAAAGGCATTGTCATTTACAATGCCAATGGCTTAAACTCTCGCTAATGCGAGACCTATTGCATTGCACATGCTTGTTACTACGTGTGAGCAGGGCTTAATTTGTAAAAAACAATGTGCCAGGGCCCTCGTCTGGGGGCCAAAGCACCTTGCAGTGCCCATTGCTCCTGCCAGACCTGCTAATGACGGTACCTGTGCCACTGGATTCAGGCTGTCCTGGCTGATGAGGGGTTAACCCCGAAACCGGTCCTAGGATGCTTGTTTCTGGTCCAGGAAGGACCTGTCTTGGCAGTTTAGTCTGGACTGGTTCCATGAGGCACAAGGTCAAGACTGATTTGCATATGGCCAGGTCGAAACTGGGGTGGCATGGTGAGCAAAAGAATGATTGATTTAACCCAGATATCGTGACTGGGGGTGAATGTTTTGATTTGCTCTGCATTCCGTCTATCAATTGAGTGTCTTTTGCTAATGACTGTACTAGCACAATAACTACCCATCTCACTTCAAAAAGTGTGACAGTATAGTCTATTGCTGCCTACTAAAAACTCTAGGAATGGTTCAGGAAGGAGGAATTTGTAATTTATAATGCATCTTAAATAACTGTAGTTTTACTCATTTCAAAAGTAGCAAACAGTACCCCAAGTGGCCGACTGCCATAAGAGCCGGTTTTGACTATTAAATGCCGGCACCTGAAACCACCGGCACAAATTAAGCACTGTCAGTGTTTGCCAAACAAATGAAAAAAGGTCTTGGTAATCAGCACTTGTCTTCCTCTAGAACATTCCCTACCTTTATTAAATTTACAGTGAGTTGTGAGGTAAAAACATTCCTTTTAATTTTTTGGAAATGTCACTAGCAGCTGTTTGCTGCCAGAGCAGTCATGCATTAATAACCAGCAGATATTATGATTGTGAGTGTAAAACACACAACATATACATCTGGTGGAGGTAGATGGGATATTTGGAGACCACGATTATTTCTTGTTTGATGGAAAGGCAGTACACATGTCTAAGAGATGGCGTGAACTGTCACAGAGAACGTCCAATGTTATATTTTTCCAAATCCTGCTCAATATTACACTATTGTTGACACACCCTGTGAATGTATCTAGCTAACCCCCACACCTCCTTTCACCACACACAGTTTTACTACATTCAGCAATGCAATATTTTACTTAATATACCAAACATATGTAAACAAATTGTAAATAGTACCCCTAGGGCCACAAAAGGAACAAATTGCCAAAAACTGTGGGTGCATGCATTTTGATTCTAGCAGAGACACCAGACCCACATCATACACATACTTATTTCAGGTAATGCCATCTCTATCACTAACTCCTACACCGCTGCCCCTGGAGAGTGATGCCCTGATGGTGCTGCCGTATACTGGGAGGCTCTCACCGTACTGTCTTCACGGTAAGAAAGGCTCTAGTGTGAGTACTTTGTTTTAATTTGTTTCATAGGGGGGCCAAAGTGAGAATTCTGTACCAACTTGTGCTAGGAGATGTCTGCTCTTTTTTATAAAATTGCTTCCACACAAAGTAAAGACAAGCATTTGCAATGCAATAGGTCTCGCATTTGCAAAGTTTTAAGCTATTGACATTGTAAATGGCATTGTAAAAGGCATTGTAAATGGCAATGCCTTTTATTGATCTGTTTTCAAAACCAACACATAGATAAAAGCTTTGTTATTTACAATGCCGTAGCTCAATACCATTGCAGGAGACAGACACATAGAGCTCCGCCAGTGCGCCTCGATCTTACCCTATTATTCTTGTACTGGAATGAGCACTTGAGTCCACTGTTGCACCACTCCTACAATTTCAGTAATGAAACAAGAACATCATACTATCCTAGTGCGACGACCCACTGTGAGCTCTGCCAGTGCCCCTCAATGCTGAGCCTTGCTATTGTACGTCTGAGGATAATTAACAGCTCTACCAAAGTGACTGAATCCTGATCTCCGCCATCCCTGCCATGCCACAAAGACCCACATGCAGCTCTACCCGTGCATCTCAATCCTGGACTGCGGCCCCCATTTGATTCCAGCTCTGACACCACACCCTGTTCTTCTAATGCACCTCCTTCCAAAACGTACACCCCTGCCATTCCATTATATACAGCTCCACACGTGTACCTGCAGCTGTGAACCCATAAACTGATCGGAAACACACAGAACACAACTAAACCAATAGCCTGAATCACCTGTGGAGGTCACTTCAGGTGCACCCCGGAATCATACAGGGTGGTTCCCCATACTGCTCTGGCCGCATCCTTGCCAACTAGTGGTGCTATCGTGCTGCTAAGACCCACTTTGGTTTATACTATCGCAACCATAAATAAATTAGAGAACAAGCTTTTTTCTTTTTACCTGCTCAGCCACAGCTCTAAAGAGGCAGGAACCATCCTTTGCAACTTTCTTCCAGTAGAGCCCATTGGAATCCCAGTACTGGTCCATTCGTGCCTCCCCTCTCAGCTGCTTCTTTCCCCCTCCAGTGATCTCCCGGCTAGCCCCGCTGGTCACCTCCATCTGCGCCCTGGGATTCACAGACTGCTGCTGGCATGGATGGACGGAGGCGCAATCACTATTAGTCCTACATACAGACTCCCATGGTCGGCCGGTGCTAGGGCTCCGTTCTCCCCGCCTCGCACCGTCTGCGCACTGTGATTAGTTACATGAGTGCCCCAGTGGTTATGAGGCTGCCCAGCCCTGAGCCGCTCCTTGCCTCATATCCCGAAGTACGGTCAGGAACCGGGATTTATGAACCCGCAGAAGCGCAGACACTGCCCGCAGCTGCCTAGAATGAGGAGAGGCCGGAGGTTGGGAGAAGACACGCACTGATCAGGGAAACACAAACAGGAACGTTTATTTTCACTTTCACAGACACAGGCAGACGGCATTATGGGAACTGTAGTCCAGAGGAAAGGGAAGTTCTGTGCTTACGCCCATAGAGGTAGGACTTACCTGAGGCCTAAACCCTCTCGTGTCATTTGCCTAGAAATGTGACAAACTTAAGACAAGCTGGCTAGGTGACGTTACATAATATCATCTGGTATGATTATATGCATTCGAAAGTTGAAACAATAATTGTTATTTTATTGTACGTCTTCCTTACTGGAGGATTCAGTGTCATTTGTTGAAGACTGATCACAGTAATGCTTTTGGCTAATATTAATTTATAGTTTCATTGACGTTAGTGGAGTCTTGAGTCTGAAGATCAAAACTCCCTTACCTCGCAACTTTAAGTCGCTACTTCTCCAATATGATTTAGCAAGAGTGGCAAAATGTGCAAGATGTCCGTCCGATTTACATTGGACAAACAGCGGTCTAGTTGCAGAATAGAGATAGTCTAAGGACTTAAAATACGGACTCGACTATCAAACATTCATCTCCGTTTGATGCAATGCTTCTATTGTGAAGAGTACCTTAATCTGTGAATAGTTAGGCATAGGCATGTTACTTTAAATACAAACAAAAGTAAATAATGATAACTGATGGGGTAAATATCTACTTCTTTTTGTTTATTAATGCCAAGTAAGTACATTGCTTATTTTAAGACCACAGTTTACTTTACAGGTATTTAGGTTTTTGTTTGAACCGAAATAAATTACTTGAATATCAAAAGGTTAAAGACAAAAGTACTTAATTAATTCCACTAAGTTTCCTGCCCTCTTTGACTTCAAGTAAGCGGGTAATGTTATTATGCTAACATGGCCACCACGTTTAACTTTTCTCGACAGTGATACGTTTGCCCCTTTTCTCTTGCGATACCCTTTTCCGGAGAATGCCGGTAGAGGTGGATAGGCTCATAGTGCATGAGAAATTGCTATTGTGTGTACTACTCCCAGATCTCCTCCAGGGAGCGGCCCAGGTGCAGGTAGGTAGTGGGGGCCAGCGGGCATACTAGGGTGCTGGTCCGGCCACTGCTGCAGCTACCGCCGCTGCTAGTTTCGTGCTGGTCGCCCCAACTGGTGCTGCCCGCCCCGCGCCTGGCGCGATGCCGCTTTCTGGTCTCGCAATCTCGCTGATATCGCTCACAGTGGATGCTAGCGCTTGTTCACACGCGTGTCCACTGCATTGAAGGACTGTGGAGGCGAGAGGGAAGGGGGAGACGGAAAACGAAAGTACCGCTGCATGATATCGCTCACAGTGGATACTAGCGCGTGTTCACGCGCGTGTCCACATTTCCAGTCCGTCTCTTGGGCGTGCCCATCCCATGTCTCGCATGAGAGGCATCTCAGTAACAATAGTTCTCGCTGGCGACAGCGCTTCGCGCTGCGTCGCCAGGCTAGACCTAAAAAAAGTGTTGCACACCTTTCCTCTAAGAGGTTGAAAGTTCCTGCGCCATTTTAGCTCTCATTTTGGTGCATTCATCAGGACACACAAGATCCCCTCTATATTCTCTCTCTTGTGTTAGAAAATCTTATGTAAACAAGACAAAAATATTATAGGTAACCCATTGAGAGGTATACTTGTCTTATTTTAGTTGCACAAGACTTCTGAAAACGAAAAGCAAGAGCATATGAAATTATATTTAACAAATATTCCATTCAGTGTAAAAAGTGCATTTGTCATCTTTTGTTACACTTTAAATAAGTTACATTTAAAATAGTGAGAACTGCATATAGATTGTATACTCACACCTCCATTAAGTATGTTATATTCTTCTTCCCTTGACCAGAAGATGTGTTAGCGCAATGCCTTATGTAAACTGTATATACTCCTAGTATTTTTTCAGATATTACCTCAAACTCTGGTAGCAACTCTTATCCCCATAGGAGTGTCAAGCAGAACTATGGGAATTTGAAAACCAAAACCAAAATCATTGCTCGTCTTTCATCAGCAAATAGTGTTGGAAATCTAGGGAATCTGCGTGTATCGTTGCCAGTGTACCTCTATCAAAATTGGCAATCTTCTGAGATAAATATACACACCCCTGATGCAATCTTTTAAATCATAGACCAGTCAGTGTGTCTGCATGTAGTGGCATCAGCCCATATTCTTGTATGTGTTCGAGCTTAGGCAACATCTAAGGATGAAAGTAAGGCAAGGCCCTGTGCCTAATGCTCTACATTGGATGGTCCACTTTGTCTCACAGGGCCATTTTTCAGGAGTTTGAAGTTGCTTAACTGATTATTTGTATACAAATCCATTGAGAATGAAAAGTGTCTCATAGAAAGTGTTTCCAAACTCTCTCCGCTCAATAACTGTCCCCATACTGAGATGATGAAAACATGGACCAGTAAACATGGTATCAAAATATCAAATGGAAGAGCTAATCGAACATTAAGGAGGTACTTAGGGCTTGATTTAGATCTTGGAGGATGGTTTACTCTGTCACAACGGTGACAGATATCTCCTCTGCCGAAATATAAATCCCATTATATCCTACAGGATTTATATTTCGGCGGACGGGATATCCATCACCGTTGTGACGGAGTAAACCACCCGCCAAGATCTACATCGAGCCCTTAATCCCAACCTGTATTCATTAAATTTAATTCCACATCAATATTTAACCCAATGACATGGGTTTTTAAAGATATTCAGGCACATGCATCAAAGCTTTTTGCGATCGCAAATGGTGCAATTCTTAGAAATCGGCAATTTGCAATCCCAAATTAGCTTTTGCGATGCATTAAGGGTCAAGGCCCTCACAAGTTGAGAATTCGCAATTAATTGCGAGTTCTCAACTTGCGATTGCATCTAAGGAATCATATGCAATGCAAGAACCACTTTGAAGTAGCCATTTCATTACTAGGGGTCGCAAATTACCATGAAGTTGAACTTCATGGTAATTTGCAAAAACGTTGAAAAATGACCTAAAGTGCATTTTTCAAAGCTGTAGGTTACACACACACACACATGTCCTTGGGACATGTGTGTGTGAAACATTTGTGCACAGATCAATTTCAGGGGTGCAACAGGGTGTTCTTTTGGCACCCTTGCACCCTTGAAATTGCATGCGCAATTCGCGAGTACCAATTGGTACTCGCAAACTGCGCATGCAATTTCCCATTAATTCCTATGGGCCTGTAGGCCCATAGGAATGAATGAGAAGCCAATCCTTATTTGCGAATCGCAATTTGCAACTCACAAATAAGCAATGTGTAGGAATCGCTATTTTTATAGCAATTCCTACATGCATAGGCTTTTGAAAGTCCTTAATTGCGATTCCTTAATAATCGCAATTAAGGACACGCAGAATCGTAGCCTGCTGCATTTGCCTGAATATCCAGTGTTCTTCTTTCCTGGATAGTATGTTGTCACCCTTATTTCATCTGAAGAGGACATGTTTTCCAACACTGGCCATCTGAACAGAGCAGGGGTGTATTTGCTTGTAATGAGTTATTAGCTTTGTGTTGAGCTTGCCTTGTCATATACTGCAATGGTGTTCTAGGGACCTCATTTTAATCATTCTTAATGGCATTGTATAGCCCATAATTGGCAAGGGCATTGAAGCATGTAGATGGCATTGCATGAACCACAATTACTATACTCCCATAGTTCCCATTTTATGTTTCCTCGCAGAAATATTTCATTAGTGCTTCCAATAAATGGACAGCATTGTAAGGCAAATGTTTTTAACAGATGGCAGCTCCCATACATGGTCTCAGAAGTTTGCTTTGCATTTGAGTAGGTACCAAAGAACATGATATTGATTGTGATTCACCAGTGTAACAGAGTTGTCCTGCTCTTATTGATGATTTTCTTAGTTCTGTTAGATAATGTTGTGAAAGTGGTGATCAGAGCCTTGTTCTCATCAGGTGTCTTTGGGTTGATTTCCTCAAGAGTTACTACATTGTTTTATAAAGCTTGTTTACACGTATGTCTGGTAGGTTGTTTTGGATAGGCACACCCTTCTAGCTAAGTAGAGACTTCAGTGAAATACACACTTTATTGTAAAATGGAGAAATTGACCAACAGTTAGGTTTTCCCATAGTGTGGGAGGATAAAAAGACCTTCCAATTTGCCATTCTCTGTATAGTTGGCAAAGTCTAAAAATGTATTTCCAGCTTGTCATCCAGGTGCACTTTAGATTATGATCACAACTATAGATCTAACTGAGGATGTTAGGTTGCGAAACTCACTAGATATTCCTTACCAAGCTTTACGTTGGATGTGGTGAGGTTTGTTTTTTTTATTCATTTTTGCGCATATGCTCTTGGGGTTTGACCATATCGCCTTCCCGGCCTCGTGACTGTCATGGTTCTGAGCTGCAGCGTGCTAGGGTTCTTGGCAGTCAGAGGTTGGGTTTCCAGTCCATGTTTTAGCCTTTGGTTCACTTTCTTTCTTTCCTTTTTAATTCCAGGCCATAGCCCCATCCATCATGGCAGATATTAGAATCAAGGTTTAAAGGTCAAAATGTATTATTTAAAATATTTATGGCTTCTTGCTTTACAACATTTTTTCTAGTTGTTTATTTTCATTATTTTTTTTATGTGAAAGTTTTATATAGCGCTGGCTAGAACTGGAGGTATCAGAGCACTATACATGAGGTAAGACATTGGTTTCAGAAGATTGTAACATATTTACATCAGTTGTTGGTGCGCCGCATAACATGAAACAGTATAATGTAGTTACATGAGTAACAAAAGCATAGCATAGCATAACATTAGAAAGAGTCTCGGAGGGAGGAGGCAGGGGAGGGAAAAGAAACACAACCAGGAGACGAGGAAAACAATGTCTGGCTGGGTAGGTGACTGCCGAGGGGCGAACCAGAGCCAAATCATCTATAGCTGCATAGGACAGCACCACTGGGCATTGGCCAAGGTTGCTCGGGTACCGCAGTACAAACAGATGGTTATGAGGATAAGTGAGAAACAAGTTACTAATTACAACAGTTACAATGGTATGTTACACAGATGTTACTAGAGCATAGAATAGCACCAACACATAGAAAAACAATGTTATACGGTCATATGAGTAAATACGGTATTACATATTAGAGACACATATACTAGGGGCATAGAAGGTAAGGGTGGGAAGAAAAAGGGATAAGGAATGCGGCTCAGGTCAGGCAGACCAGCAAGGGGAGAGCCACTGAGATGGGAGGCAGCCACAGGAATAAGGAGGGCAGGAGATCACAGATACTGTGGCCAATGTCTGGCTGGGCAGGTGACGGCCGATGGGGTAAACCAGAGCCAATCTCCTCTATAGCTGTCTAGGCAGCTCCATCGGGCATAGGCCATGTTGCACGGTCTCATAGATGCATGGAAATGTGGTTGTAATTATATATTTTTAGAGGTTTTCATTTGACTGCAATTTTGCAACTCACTTAGCGCTTGGGAGTTCGGGTAACATTTCTAACCCTGTGCATCCTTTCATTGCTACCTGATATTTGCGCTTTGGGATCACCCTGGCTAGCTCGACCCGGAAATATCAGACAGCGTTATATGAGGGCAGAATCTGAAAGAAACAGGTTAGTATTAGATTCCTTATCTTAGAATATCCCCAGTCGTCAGACTGGATCCGGAAACTTTTGCGTAGCAGTACCCTTGCACGTCGGTAGACGTCGTCTGCGGCTCTGAGTCCGTCGTCGGCGTCGTTGGTGCCGGGATGACGTCGCTGGACTACTTAGACGCCGCCCTCGCGCGCTGACGCCAGTTCTTCTTTTTTCCGCGCCAGCAAGTGCCGATCCGGAAAAAGTGGTACCCTTAGTCAATTTTTTACTAAACTTTTGTGATCATTTTTTATCTTTCTCGAACAACTCCGACGGTGCCGGTAGGGATGCCCGGGTTCAAGCCCTGTGTTGACTGCAGCCGGCTGATGTCGGTTACCGACCCCCATCGCCGATGTCTACATTGCCTAGGGCTCGACCATGATGACAAGTCATGCCCCGACTGCCGTGCCTTGACGTCGAAGGCTAGGCGGGAGCGGTCCCGCAAGCGCCTTGAGCTCCGGCAGTCTGCCCCGCGCCGTTCGAGGTCCCGGTCTGGAAGGAGGTCGAGGGACCGGTCGCGGGGCCGGAGTCATCACAGCTCGGGGAGTCGACACCACTCCTCGGGCTCCAAGTCCTCAGGTAAGAGGCACAAGAAGTTGAAGAAGCAACATCGCTCTTCTGACTCCCCCCGATGCTCGAGTGCGCGGCCGGGGGTTCGGGCGACACAGCCCACGTGGCTCCGCAGGAGCCGCAGGTGTCGCGCCTGCTTCATACCCACCGGTCCCCGGGCAGAACGCGACGCCGGAGGAGATCGATGCCTTCCTCACGGCCATGAGGTCGCTCACTCCTCCGTCGGGTTCCGCGGCGCCTTCGAGCCCCGCGGTCCTGACTGGAAGCCCAAGCATGAAAACAGATGCCAACTTCATTCTTCCATTTCATCCATGTCTATCTCAACGAACTTATTGTTGAGCTTTCTCTCCGCCTCTCTGTGTGTATGATTGTTCTTTATTTTTTTATATATCTGGTGTCTTAATTCTTCTAATTCTAAGTCTTCAGCCTTTCGCTTTCCTCTTTTATTCACTATATATTTTCTGCATTTCTGGCATTTGCAACAGATGAATATGATCAGAACAATCACGCCTATTCCAGCTATTGGCATCAGTATTTTCCATATAAGACTTTTACCTAAGTTAGAGAACCAACTACCTACAGAGGAGAGACCATCAGTCAGTCTCTTCCAGGCACTGTCAACCTCTAATGGTTTGAGTTCTTTTTCCAAATTAGTAATGTTTCTTATATACTTCTTAATTTCGACACTTTTATCAGGAATGTAAGTGCAACAATGTTGTGCCCTCAGCATCCTGCAGACTCCGCCCTCTTTTGCCAATAAGGTATCAAGAGCAAGGCGATTCTGTAAAACCATTGATCTGATCGCAACCATTTCGGTATTGATCATCAGAAATCCAGCAGCAGTGTCAGTTGATAACCGATCCACTACTGTAGATAATTTGCAGATTCTATGAGTATTCAGAACTACCCCCATTCCAGGTATCAGTGCACTAAAAATATCACCTATAATTTCTCCTACACTTTCACGTTTTCTACGCACTAAGCCATTAGTAATCTCATTGCTTCCAGCTGCATTGTTCACATGGTATATTTTCGGAAAGACAATGCCAAAGTAGCAGCTTCCATACCAGTGATCCGGCAATTTGAAATACGCCTTGTTTCCACATATATAATAAATTCCTGGAAACACAGGTTCTGACCCATTTTTGAAACCCCAACCTCCAATTACCTTGTAATTATGTTCACACTCGCTGGAACCAATGAATACATTGTTATAATAACTAGTCTTTTCTCTATGAAGACAGAGTTTCCCTTTCCGTTCAAAATACAGCAACAGAGCAGGAGTAACTTCGCTTTGTGAGGTGTTATCCATGTTTTCTGCCCATCTAGGGGTTCTGTTCTTTTCGTCAGTTGCCTTTTTCTGAAACTTTTCCCTTCTCTTCTCTGCCATTTTCAAGAACATTTTCTCTTGTGCATGTAAAGAACAAGTCAGGTTAGCTTTTCTAGCTTCATCTAAGTCTATGTCACCTATAGTCAGGAAATATTCTCCCATGTAGCGAGTCACTCCACCAAGTGTATGTACAAGGTTCAGATTCCCTCTAATAGGAAGTTCTGAAAAGATAACGTCAGTGTTTGAGTAATAGTACTGTAAAGTGCTTCTATAGAACAAGCTAGCTAGAATACTACAGGAGATTCCATAGGTCAGGGGTAAATGGTGGTATGTCACGCCTTCAGCTACTGAAGTAGGTAGCATCATGCAGACATAGCAATCTTCTATTTCCATAGCTTCTACATAGTGTACTAAAAGGTTTGCGAAAACATTTAAGTGTGTCCTGTTCTTCATTTGGTGATAATGTAGTTCTCCCTCATCTGATGCTTCTAAGTCGGGTCGTGTATGTCTCAGACTCATTGCATTGTCACGTCTTTCTACTCTTCGTGGTGTTTCTTCAGTATGTACAACTTCTGCGTCTTGTGTCGTCAAGTCTGTAGGATATATGTTAGGGTCTTTGCTTATCATAAAAGGTATAAACACTGTTAATCCTATCCATATCATTACTATCAGTACTACACTACAGATGCATATTTTACAGCATGTCTTGCAACAGCTAAATCTGGACCTTCCAGTGACATTTGAATCAGACATTTTATCTTACAGGTGGCGTTTTCCAACCCCTCTTTGTTTCTTCTCAGCCGAGGTTTTACTTCGCTTCACCTCAAGGAGGGTCTTCGTCAGAACTCCGATTAACAATTTGCTCTTCGTCACTTTTGCCACAGGCTTCGGGCTCATCAATTTCTTCCAACACCAAATAAGTCCATTCAGGGCTCCGATACAGTTTGTTCTGTTTCTTTACTCTGCTGCCCTTTCGGGTGAACTTTCCTCGGGCTTCTTTTCCTTCACTTTCAGCCCTTTTTCGGTCCTTTAGTTTTTCTTCGACTGTTTTTATTCTTATTCTTAGTCTTTTTACATATCGGGGTTCATCCTTCTTTTCGATCCTATTTGTAGTCGAGGAAACTTGCTCTTCCTCGTGAACTCTTTTGCTTTTTCTTCTTTGTCGCACTATTTCTTCAGCAGTGTCTTTTTCCCTTCCTGTCTGACTAGTTCCAGGTCTTTCATCTATTTCTTCTGCCTGGTCCTTAAGCTGACCTAGTTCAGGTTTAGTCTGTATTTGATCTTCGTTTGTTAGTGATTCACTGGACTCTTCTTCCTGAACACGTTCATCTATTACTAACTGGCCTTGTTCATGCTCTTCGATCTCTTGATTTTCTTCCGCATGAACTTCTGCTTTGACTACTATCTGTCCCTTTCCAGTCTCCTCTGTCTCAGAAGGAGTGTCGATGACTTGAACTGTCCCTACTTGACCTATTCCCTGATCAGATTTTATGATGGCTTTGATGATCTGACCTTCTCCTTCTTGTTCTGACTCACCTGCACTGTCCCACTCACTACCTAGGTAAGAGTATTTTCTGGTTCTTATTGGATCAAGAACTTGGTCATCAGCAGGAAACCATTCAACTTCTTGACTTGTGCCTGGTATTTCGATGTCAGCGGGATCCGGACCCTCTTCTGGAGTCTCCTCAGCTGGACTACCTCCGGCTTCAGTCGCGTTTTCTCCAGTCACCTTCTTCGTGTGACTTGCATGGATCCACTTTGGTACACCAGCACACTTCACAGCAGTTGTGGTGACAAGGATCACTTGTCGAGGCCTGCCCCACTTCGGTCCAAGGCAACTCTTCCGGGTGTGTTTCTTTAACACCACCCAATCACCTGGTCTCAGATTGTGTGCTGGAGTTGTAGGCCATTCGACAGCAGTCTCTCCAATCTGGTGAGAGATAGAACGCACTTGGTCACCCAACTGCCTGCAGTACTCTAGCACCATATCATCAGAAATACTTAGCAGTTTGTGTCCAGGTACCCATGCCTGTCGCATCATTCTTCCCATCAGCATTTCATGGGGGCTCAGGCCTGTCTTTCTGTTTGGAATACTTCTCAAGCTCATCAGCACCATGGGCAAAGCTTCTATCCAATTCATTTTTGTGGAGTCACACAGTTTTGCCAGCCTGGACTTGAGAGTGCCGTTTATCTGCTCGACTATTCCAGAAGCCTCTGGATGATAGGCACAGTGCAGCCTTTGCTCCATTTTGAATGCTTTGCAGAGTTCTTTTAGGACTTCGTTTGAAAAATGTCCACCTTGGTCTGTTTCAATTGTCTCAGGAATTCCAAAGCGGGGGATCAGTTCCCTAAGTAACAATTTAGCTACCGTCAGGGCATCATTCTTCTTTGCTGGGTAAGCCTCCACCCACCGGGAAAACAAGCAAACTATGACCAGGACGTATCTATATCCTTTGCACAGGGGCATTGTTATGAAGTCTGCCTGCATCCTAATGAAGGGACCTTCTGCTCTCCCAATGGTACTTTGTTCCACTACTGTCTTCTTTCCTGCATTGAACTGTTGACACACTAAACACCTCTGACAAAGTTTGTCTGCTGTGCTCCTGAATTTTGGACTGTAGAACACCTTTTCAAACATTCGGCACATGGCATCCCTCCCAATATGTGTTGGTTCAAGTATTATCCGTGCCATTGCGGTAACCAGTCGTTCAGGTAGTACAGGCATACCAGTCACGTGGACCACAACACCATCCTCTTTCCTTGGTCGACATTCATCCTGCCTCCACCTGTTCCTTTCTTCCCTGTCTGTTGTCTGTTGTAGTTCTCTCAATTCATCCCATGTTCCCAATCTTTCAAACAACATCAGTTGGCAGCTGCTTTCACCTCCCCATAATTTAATTAGGAGGGACATTTTGTGTTGGGCGCAGTACTGGGCAATTTGGTCAGCATATCTGTTTCCGGCTGTCACCTCGTCATTTCCAGATCGGTGAGCCGCACACTTGACCACAGCCAATTCTTTGGGTAATTGGATGGCTTCTAGTAAGTTTTGTACTGGTTTTCCATTTCGGATAGGAGAACCTGAGGAAGTCATGAATTCTCTTTGCAACCAGAGCTGGCCGAAGTCATGAACAACCCCATAACAGTACTGGCTGTCAGTATAAACAGTTACTCTTTTGTTTTTCCCTATTTTACAAGCTCTTGTTAGAGCAATGAGCTCCGCTACTTGAGCAGATTTAACTTCGCAAAGATAGGAAGCTTCCAGGGTTCTTTCCAATGTGACTACAGCATAGGCAGCACTCAAACCTCCATTCTCATGTCTCAAGCAGGAACCATCCACAAACATTTTGAGGTCTTCCTCAACCAAGGCCACTTCTCTGATATCAGGACGGGGTTTTGTGCTAAATTCAGTCAAGTCTATGCAGCTATGCTCAATTTCATCTCCTGCCTCTACATCAATGGGAAGGGGCAATAGAGTGGCAGGGTTTAGAATATTACATCGGGAGATTATTACATTTTCTGCACCAATGAGAATCCTCTCATACTTAGTCAGCCGACTAGGGGTGAGATACTGTGTCTTGGTTCGGGTGAGCAAGATCACAACTGAATGTGGGACAAATACAGTGACAGGATGTCCCATCACAATGTTCTCACTCTGCTCTAGGCTTGTACAGGTAGCAGCTACTGCTTTCAGGCACCCAGGTAATCCAGCAGCCACTGGATCTAGGGCGGCCGAGAAGTAGGCCACGGGACGTCTAATCAGACCATGTTCCTGGGTTAAGACCGAGAGCGCACAATTGTCTCTCGTGTCACAAAACAGTTCAAAGTTCTTGGAATAGTCGGGCATTCCTAATGCAGGAGCTGTGCACAGACAATTTCGCAATTTTACCCAAGCAGTCATGCATTCATCATTCCAACAAACTGGGTCTTCCGCTCCTTTCTTTGTCATGGTAATCAAGGGTTTAGCTATAGCCGCGAAACCCACGATCCACTGTCTGCAGTACCCAACAACTCCTAGGAACATTCTTACTTCTTTCTGGGTTACTGGTAGTGACATTTCTCGAATTATTTTAATTCTTTCTGTAGTGACTTTCTGGATCCCTTTCTCTATCTGGTGCCCCAGATATTTTACTGAGTTCTTGCAGAACTGTAATTTGTCTGGTGAGACCTTATGTCCTCCTTTTCCTAGGTGATTCAGCAAGGCAATGGTATCAGTGACACAGTCGTCTTGACTTCTAGATGCTACCAGCAGGTCATCTATGTACTGTACCAGGACAGACTCTTTAGGCAGTACTAAGGATTCAAGACATTTCTTTAGAATCTGGTTGAAAATCGATGGACTTTCGGTGTACCCCTGGGGGACACGATTCCAGACATAGACCTGGCTGTTGAATTCAAAACTAAAAAGGAATTTGCTTTCTGGATGCAATGGGATGGAAAAGAATGCATGGCACAAGTCTATGACAGTGAACCATTCTGCATTCCAAGGAATTTGATACAGTATTACTGCGGGGTTAGGCACTATGGGACAGCAAGGTACTACAATTTGGTTTACCTTGCGCATGTCCTGCACTACCCTATACTTTCCGCTAGGCTTCTTAATTCCAAGTATGGGTGAATTACAGGGACTACTCATCACTTCCTGAATGATGTTTGCTTTGAGCAATCTGTTTAATTCCTTTGCGACTCCTTCTTTCACTTCTGCACTCATTTTATACTGTTTGGTATTTGGGTATACAGCATTTGCTTTTATAGCTATTTTCACTGGGTCTACATTTGCCATTAAGCCTACATCTTTTCCAGTAAAATCCCAAACTTCAGGTATTACGCTTGATTGCAGTTCTTCAGGTAGACTTTCAATGGACATGGGCTTAATTTCTGTGTCGGGCCTCAGTAACATCAATTTATATAGGCCATCTTCATCTGGGGTCTGGATTTCAACACCATTTGGTGAGCAAAAGATGGTGCAACGCATTTTGCACAGCAAATCTCGTCCTAATAGGTTTACAGGACTGGAATCACAGACCACAAATCTGTGCATTTCCTTGAAATTTCCTATGGAAATTTCCATAGGTTCTGTTACCGGAGTACTGATTATTTGATTAGAAACTCCCACTACTTGGATAGCTTCTCCCGAGAGGGGTAGGTTAGGAACATCCGCTGTTCTCACAGTGGAACGGGTAGCACCAGTGTCCAACAGAAAGGTGACATCTGTCCCTTCAACCTTTCCTTCAATGTATGGTCCAGTCTGGTCTACCGGTAAGGAGGCGCCAAGCACGCACTCCTTGTCCTCCCCTCTCAGGCCCCGTCAGTATTGATCATCGCAGAGAAAAGTATCATTTAACAGGTACTGTGGAATGGGTGCATTTCTTTCATTCTCTCCTTCCCACACTTCGACCCTTTCATTCTGTTGACCCTGATTCCTATAATTCTGTCTAGGAGCGCGTGGCACCGGGGGTTGATTTACCTGCTGTTGGGTCTGTCGGATCCCCTCTTTCTGCACCTGTGGATTTAAACCATTTACGGGGGCATTATCAGCCTGCGAATGCGGACATTTATCTCTCCAATGCCCCATCTGACCACATCCGTGACAGGGAAATTTTCCCATAGCCTCTTCTCTACTCATTTTTACCCGGGGCCTGCCTCCACCCCCAGTATTCGGATTTGGTGCATTATTAGTATTAGTCATTTTACTTAACTGTTTTTCTTGTTGTTCAGCTAATTTCACCTGAGCCCACATTACCTTCTCCTTTAGGGCTTTCTTTTTGTTCTCGATCTCATCTTCGCAGTATTTGGCATATTTGAGAACATCATCAATGGGTTTCCCTTGCCAACTGATTTTGTTATCTCTAATCCACTGGGATATTTCAGGTCTCAATCCTAACACGAATCGATAACTGAAATGGGTCATATCCTTCATGTCCACATTATCGATTCCACTGTAAGTTTTGAACACCTGTAGTAACCTTTCATAAAAGGAGTGGACTGATTCATCACGCTCTTGGGTAGTTCTATCTATACGGGTCCAATCAGTTTCCTTTGCAGGTACCTTTTTCTTTAGGTATTGTATGACTTGATCACACTTTCTCATTACTTCAGGTGAGGGAGCTCCAGTTACAGAGTCTCTCTCGTACTCCTCATTGGGCCAATCGATTTCAATTTTGCATTCGGTCCACAAATCTACAGGCACCACAATGTCGAAAAAACCATCCAGGTCTTTCAGAAGACATTTCTGAACTTTTATGAAGCGTTCGACCTGTCGGTACCAATCGACTGGTTTCTCCCGTAATTTTGGAAAGTCATTGGTAAATGATACTATATCTTGTCTGGACCAAGGGACATGGACATATTTTCCCCCTGGGACTTCTCTCATGGGACATAATTTTTCTGGTTTGTCAGCTTCTTTTAGGACGTACTCAGCAGTCCGTGGTCTCTCCTTGCTATCCTCCTTTTTCTTTGCCCACCTGGCTTTCCACTTGTCTAGATCTCCCCATTTCTGTGCTAAGTTTATCAGTTCTTTAATCTGCGTCTTCTTCCCTGCGGTATTCAGGTTTTCTAGATCTTTGTCTGAAAATTCTACCCTATAGGATTTCTGTAGTACCTTGGATCTGCTGATATCTATTCCCATACAAACTGCTGTGTCCATTAATTTGTCATAGTATATTTTTGCGTTCCGAGTAAGGTGTTTGCACATGAACAACAACTCATCTTCCTCCCGGACATTCAATCGTTCTAAACCCACATTCCCTGCGCTCAGTTCCTCTAGCTCTATTCTTAGCTTATAAATATCTAGTGGTTTCGGATGAGGGGTTCCTTTTTCTAATTCTCGGGTCCATCTTTCTATTTCCTCGGGAGTTACCACTGTCGCACTTTGAGTTCCTGATGAAGACTCTATTAGTACGTCTTTGTTCCCAGTCTGAGTTCCCATTCGAGACATACTAGGTCCCTGTTCCCTATTAGGCAGATCCATCAAGGAAGCCATGGACTCACATTCACTTGCTTGGTCATCAATAATGAGTGGTTCCCTTCTGGGCGGGGGCATCATCGGGGTTATGACTGGAGTTTTTGGAGTATTCATTCTGTCCCCATATAGGGGAAAAACTGGACCAATGGTTACTGGAATCGTCAGGGCTTCAGGATTTGGATTAATCTGAGCTATGGCATGTATGAGATCATTCCGCTGTCCTCTCAGGGCATCCCTTTCCTGCTCGTGTAATACTCGATTCATGGGGGGATCCTGTATCATTTGGGGTACTAGAGAAGGATATATATTCGGAGCAGATGGAGTGGATAAAGCTGGTCTTTCCTCACCAAAGGGGTTGTAATTCGGGACCACGGGGTCGGGTCTACCAAATCCCTCTCCTCCCGCTCTTCTCTGTTCTATCCCTGTGGAATCGGCTTCACTAGTACTTCTTCTTCCTGAAGGTCTCAATGGAGTATTTAAGCTTTGAGATCTGGTGTCTTCATTATACGGCGGGGGACCTTTCATGAATAAGTCCTCTAAAAATTCATCTTCCGATTCACCCAGGGGCATCATGTGTCGGGTTTTCTCAGTACATTTCTTCCCTCCCATCATTTCATTAGCTCCGAACATGGGGAATAACCCTTCTACCATCATATTTTGTCTCCACTGTTTCAATTTCTGCTCCTTGGTTTCCTTTACCATTTTTGGATACCATCGGGTCACTCCCTTGTCCATTCGGGGTCTGTCTCGCTCTAGAGCCTCAATTTCCCATTCCTCTAAAGCTTCGTGCTGAGTTAATCTAGGTCTGGGATGTAATTCATTCATTCGGGTCCTCAGGTTAAATAGGACTCTCCCGTTAAAAGTACCATCAATGGGAAAAGCTAAAACTCCATCCTCCGCAGTGTACTTTACCCAGTTCTCTAACCATACACAGGTATGATACCCTTTTTCTAACATCATGAAAGAGGCTGGAGTATCTGGCGGAGGAATGATCACGCCCTCCCTAGTTCGTACGGGTTTGTCAGTTTTGAAGAAATTCTTTATTTTGCTGGTAAATGACATTTTTCTCTTTCCTCCGTACATGTTGTGAGGTCTGCCTCTGCTCATCAACTCTTTATGACACCCTAGATTTCGTGGATCAGGCAGAAAATCAGGGTACCACATACACCGCTCGTAACAATCTATAAGCTCGGTGCGGAAAATTTTTACTTTGTTTGTGCTTCCAATGCTAGCGCGACTCCAATTTCTCAACAACCAATCAGTGCAGAGGTTGCAAAAAGTTCTTGACCAATGGGTGTGCGGCCTTTCGCGAGACGCGTTCTCACGCTCCGGCACTCACCCCTCCCTTACAGTTTTCGGCTTTCACTACACACCCGCTGGTTTAACCAATACCAGCGCGGCACGGAGTGACGTCAGAGCAGCCCTTCGACTGTCTCCCTCCTTTACAAGGTAACGGAAACTTTGTATTTTCTCTAAGGTGCTATTGTTAATTTTAGTCAACAACGTGTAACATTCGCCATTGTGTAGGAGTGTTCTAAAGAGATAGAAAGTTCTTCTTTTACTGCAAGTAAACCACTTCTGTCTACTTTTCATACACTTCGGATAGACTTCTCTTGCCTACCCTCACGCAAGCATTAGAAAACCTGCTATTACCCAGTCTCATCCACTTCTTCCCGGGATATATACTAAGCCTGGGGTTCGTCAGCGTTTCCCTTTGCTATCATACAAGCTCCGATGACTCTATTACTCCCTTAGTGTGACCCTTACTAGGTGATATCAGACCAAGGTTTCTATCAGCAGTCCCGTTACTTTCATTCATACAGTTTTCCGAAAAAGACCTAATTAGCGCTTCCAGTTCCACTTGAACCATGCACTAACCTTTCCTCCCTACAAATGACCTCAGAACGCGATGGATTCTACTCACCATCCGTTATACAATTCCCCGGGGATTTCAGACAACACTCAACAATCACACACAATTGGTTAACAAAACATATAATATTTAGCAGCAATACATATATAAATCATTTAAAACAATTTTGAAATCGATTTCTTTTGCAATAAAATATTAAGTAACACAATCAATATTAAAAAAACAATTTTAGCAGCACATTTATTTTTCACGGTTTCTTTTCTAACTATCTTATCTACCTATCTTACTAGTCCTAACCATTCCTCTGCTTACCAGAAATTACTGATAGAGCGGGTGTTTCAGCCCCGTCGGGTGCTTCGGCGCTGTCGGCGTCTTTGGTCCCGACGTCGCAGGGCCCCGCTGGATCCGGTTATGGATCCGTGTTGTCGCCGGTGGACCTTACGACCTTGCCGGCACCGGCCCCTAGGGTGTCACCCCCGACGCCGACCCCGAACTACGTCATCCCCGGTCCCCCCCTCGACCCAGTTCCGATGCTGGAGCGGCGCCGCTCGACGCCGCATTTGATGTTGAGAGAAGACTTTTTCTTCTAGGATCCGGCCCCATCGTTTGACCCTGAGTACCAGGAGATGGGTGGCGAGGCGGATTGGGAGGGGTCTGAGGACCCTCTGGCAGGTGAGTGCCAGTCTTATCAGGACTGGGCAGGTGAGCTAGGGGATGCCAGTGGTTTGGATATTTCATCAGACACTGGCTTTGTCTCCCCTCCTCACGTGGCTTTGAAGGAAGGGGCTGCCTATAGTGTGGTATTGACACGGGCGGCCAAGGCCTTATCCCTTAAACTCCCCGTCGCAGCCGTGAGGACTAACCTCCTCACTGAGGTCCTTAAACTGCAAACAAGCTCTTGGGAGCCTCTGTTGCCGTTTAATGAGGCCTTGTCTGACGTTCTTCTGGGCACCTGGTCCAGGCCCGCTACAGGTTCCCTGTAGATAGGAATGTGGCTCTTGCTTCCTGTCCACCCACCATACTCCCGAGAGCAGGTCATACAGGCCTCTAACTCCCAGACCGCATTCCCGACGGCATCCCCCGATTGAGAATCCAAGAGGTACGAACAGTATGGTTAACGAAGCGTGCCTCTTGGGCCGTTATTCCCATTCTCTGTGTGACACGTTCGCAGACGTGCTACCACAATGTCTGGAGGAGGCCCGGACTAAACTCGCCCAAGCCCTTGAGGAGGGTCAAAATGCAGCACAGTATTCCATCCAGTGTGGGCTGGATACAACGGACTCGCTAGGCAGAGCGATGGCAACGACGGTGGCGATTCGTCGCCACGCCTGGCTGAGGTTTGCCAACTTTTCGGCTGATGTCCAAAACACCCTTATGGATATGCCGTTTGATGGTCGTCGCCTCTTTGGCGACAAGGCAGACAGTGCGCTTGAGCGCTTTAAGGACTCCAGGGCTCCAAACTGCTGCCTTTCGCTCCTTTCTTGGCCAAGGAAGGGGCACCCCCACACGTCCTGCCAGCCATGGGCTGCAAACTAACATCCAGCGCGGTGGCGGATGTGGTAACTGCTGTGGCGGTTCCCAGGGGCAACGGCGAGGCCAGTCCACATCCACCCCTGCAGCATCCGCCTCAAAGCCCTCCTAGTCCAAGCTTTCAGGCCCACGTGACGCCAGTGGGGGTCAGGATACCCCATCACCTCCTCCACTGGCACAACCTCACTTCGGAAAGGTGGGTGCTGCAAATCGTCCAAAGGGGCTACTCCCTCCCCTTCGAGGCGACCCCTCCAGCCATGCCACCGCAGTACCACCACGTGTCGGGGGATCACTTGAATCTTCTGCGAGAGGAAGTTACGGCCCTCTTGGCCAAGGGGGCCATCAAGCGCGTTCCTGGGCCTGAAGTAGGGTGTGGTTATTACTCGCACTACTTTCTGGTTCCCAAGAAGGGCAAAGAGACGCCCTTGGTTCCAGCCACTGCGCCTCTGGCAGTGGCTGGAACATCAGGGTGTGACCCTGGTGATTCAACACTTGGCAGGTTCCCTGAACGCCAGGGCGGACAACTCAGCCGTTGGTGCATGATGGATCACGAATGGCGTCTGAACTCGGACGTGGCTCAAGGCCTCTTTCAGCAGTGGGGAGAGCCTTGTTTAGATCTATTCGCCACAGAACAGCACGCACAATGTCATCAGTTCTGCGCGTTGGAATTTCCAAGGCGGCACTCACTCGGAGACGCTTTTCGTCGCGAGTGGAGTTGCGGTCTGTTGTATGCCTTTCCGCCTATACCACTTCTGCCCAGAGTGCTGAAGAAGATCAGACGCGACCGGGCCCAAGTCATCCTTGTGGCTCCGGACTGGGCACGAAGATACCGAGCTACTCAGCATGTCTGTCGATCCCCCGATTCGTCTGCCCCTTCAGGAGGACCTTCTGTCGCAGCAGCAGGGGACGGTCCTCCACCCGAACCTGTCCCGTCTCCACTTACATGCGTGGAGATTGAGCGGCGGCAACTGAGGCCATTTGACTTGCCTCCTGAAGTCTGTAATGTGATTCTGGCAGCTAGGCGTCCCTCCACAAAATTGGTATACGCCTGCAGGTGGAACACATTTGTGGCATGGTGCACAGCAAAGGCTGTGGATCCCCTTCCTGCCCCTCTTTCAGAGATTCTCCTCTTTCTTCTTCCTCTTGCCCAGCAGGGCTCTGCGCACTCTGAAGGGCTACCTCTCTGCCATTTCCGCCTTCTTAAGACTCCCTGATGAGCCCTCTTTGTTCAAGTCCCCAGTTGTAAATAGGTATTTGAAGGGAATCTCTCATATGTTTCCTCCTGTTCCTTTCGTGATGCCTCAGTGGGACTTGAACCTTGTTCTGACTTATCTGATGTGCGCTCCCTTCGAGACACTTCATAACTGTCCTCTTCACCTCCTTACTCTTAAGACTGCATTCCTGGTTGCCATCACCTCTGCAGGAGAGTGAGTGAGCTCTAGGCCCTTTCTTCTAAACCTCCTTTCCTTTCTGTCAATCCGGACAAAGTTGTTTTGCGGACGCCCAAGGTAGTCACAGCCTTCCACATCGGGCAAACCATCACCTTGCCCACCTTCTTTCCGCCTCCACATCCCTCGAAAGAGGAAGAGAGGCTCCACCGTCTGGACCCAAAACGTGCGCTCTCATTCTATCTGGATCGCACATGCCAGTTCCGGGTGGATGACCAACTCTTTGTTGGTTACGAGGGCGCTAATAAGGGACGGGCGGTGCACAAATGGACCATTTCTCGATGGGTCATCTTGTGCATCAAGGCTTGTTACTCTCTGGCTAGAAAGGAGCCTCCTGTGGGGCTACGTACCCATTTCACTCGGGCCACGGCGGCTACTACTGCCCTGGGTCGGGGAATCCCCTTGCAGGACTTCTGTCAGGCAGCTAAGTGGGCCTCGCTGCACACGTTTGCAAGACACTACTGCCTGGACAGCCATGTCTGGAGAGATGGCTTTTTAGGCCGTTCCGTACTCCAGGACTTTATGGTGTGATCATTGGTTCGCGGACCCACCACTGGGGTTGGTATTGTTGAGGTATCTATTCTAAGGTAAGGAATCTAATACTAACCTGTTTCTTTCAGATGTAAAAGTTACTTACCTTCGGTAACGATATATCTGTAAGAAACAGTAGTTAGTATTAGATTCCTTACCGCCCCACCCATCCTCTCTGTTCTGAGAACAGATATCTAGGGTTAAGGTCATCCCCTTTCAGGGCCCTTGTTTCATGGCACCAGTGTTGGTTTTTATCATGGCTCTGCGTTTCTGGCGCTGAAAAGCTGTGTATAAGAATTGACGTCAGCGCGCGAGGGCGGCGTCTAAGTACTCCGGCTACGTCATCCCGGCGCCAATGATAGAGCGCGCGGGTCACCCGGGTCACTAGATTTCCAAATTTTCCACGCACTGGGCCCTGGCGTGCATATGATGACAGTGTTTTGCATGAACCGGGTGAAACCTCTGTCACGCTCTTATGAGTAATCGAGTGGGTGACTCTTACACCACTTACTATTCATGTACCTGACTTACCACAGGCACATTACTCCTGACGGATCAGGAGCTAGCAGTGGACAGGTGATAAGGGTTTTCCTAAACAGGAGAAAATTCTATATTACACATTTAATACCTTCAGTATTTCTTTAATGTATAATGACCACAGACACCTTGATGGTTTTAAGGGTTTTATATAGTATAAGTTTAGAACGAAAATGCCATTACAAGTAGGCAAATGCAAAGTAATACATCAATGATTAGTATCAGGACCAGGATGTAACTATAGATTAAAGTGAGTATCATAGAGTAAAAGGGAACACTATAGGGCATGAATCATAATGAATCATTCATCTAATACAGTTTAATCTAGGGCAAGGACGTGAGGAGGACCTAATGTGTGACCTAATAATTTTATACTAATTCCTAAACCTTATGCTATCTTTCTAACTTCACGGCAACCATACTAAGGGAAAGGGAATAAGTGGAACAATCTGAATAAACAGTTGGGTTTCTACAATGTCCTAAAGGAAGGGTAAAAGTGGAACATTTACTAATAATTAATTGCATGAAATTACATTCAAAGGAGAAATGGAGAATATCACAGGCAAGATTGCTTTAATCAGAGGAGGAAAAGTTGAGGGTATAGTATAGACAGACACCTATGCCAATATTTACCTAGGTGAGAATGAGGACTAACCCTGGCCACGGGTCAGTTGGGAAAGAACGGGACAAGGACCCTCAAGGATTCAGGAAATACCAGAAGGTGAGCAGGTACAGCTCATGGACAGTCAGGACAGGATACCCCTCAGGTCTGGGTCAGGACTGGGTTCACCAAGGCACGACCAACCCCTCACAGCTTCGGATGCAACGCCAGCGTTACCCCCTCTTCTGCACGGAATCTGTCAAAACCCCGATTGGGTTTTCGAATCTCCCAGCAAAGTGCTTCGCTTAGCACTTAGGACTAATTTCCACCCCTTGGAGTTTGTGGAAAGTTTCAGGCAGAATGCTCCGCAGCACTCTGTATCAGGCACCTATAGAGTTCGTAGGGTCAGTGACAGGTCTGCTACTCGGACAAGTCGGACAATTTCTCTAAGCTAAGCTATGCTATATATACAGTTTTAAGTCCCCAAGACCACCCATAAATGTTGCAAAATGACAAAGTCCCATCTTCTGATTGGTCAAGGGAGGTGGTTTAAGACATTTGTCACCACCTATATTTCTATTACGTATTTCACGTGACATTACCCTCCCCCTAACATCTGGGTTCCCAGGCATACGTGTGGGAAAGTACAATAGTGAAGAAAAGGTTTGCAACATTGTTGCGCATTTCAGAGTAAAAATAGCAGGTCTTCAAGGGCAAAGGTGCGCCGGGAAAGGACAGTCCCCTTTTCAATGGCCAACTGGCCAGGTTCCATTGCTGCACGTCCCAGATCTTTGATCACGTGATGAGGGATACGTCAGCTTCAATATGGTTCCCGTCCCTACTTCCAGGCCCTCATTTACGCGGTACATGAAAAGTAAGCGAAAACAAATTAATAACACAGAATAAAATGAATACACTGTACACCATGACCAACTACTCTTAATCCCTTATTTTATAATACTTATAGCATTAAGAGTTAGTGCAGAAAAGATGCATAGACAAAAGCGGCTTAAGATAGCATGAAGCATGATTAGTGACAAGCGGCCATTTTAACACCACTGCGCATGAGCGAACTTTTCCCTCCAGATTGCGAGTGCGTCACATCACATGGGTATGACCGACGCATGCGCAGACTGGATTTCTGCAAAGCGGCCATTTTATTAATGTGCAAGCTTGATTACGATGAAAAACACATAGGCAAGCCTCCTAGGGACACCCGTGTGTTGGGGAAATACAAATAAATGACAAACAATCAGAGTTAGTATCGTTATGATTTAAGGCGAGGTTCATGAAAGAGAGCAAGTCGCGTTACGTGCGAATCCTTGCTCCATCACCAACGACACCGACAACGGCCGCGGAGCTGCAGACGACGCCTACCGACAAGCAAGGGTACTGCTACGCAAATGTTTCCGGATCAAGTCAGACGCCTGGGGATATTCTAAGGTAAGCAATCTAATACTAACTACAGTTTCTTACAGATATATCGTTACCGAAGGTAAGTAATTTGTGCGTTACTTCAATTACATCAATTCAGAAACAAAGACAAAGCATATCTAAACATAGAAACAGTCCTGTGGAGCATAGAGGGTCATGGGGGCCAGGCAGATAGGACTTCGGGGGAACATTGCAAAGTCACAGTAAGCAAACAGTAGTATGGAACTACATCAATTACCAGGGCAAAAAAAACAAAGTCTTGCATAGGCTACCAGGGAATGGAGGAATGCAAGAACAGGTCAGAAGAGAGCACAAAGGCGGAGGGGGAAGGGAAAATTAGCCAAAAACTGGACAAGGGACAAATCAGGCAAACCGGCAGCGAGGAACAGCTAAACATCATGAGTCACATAAAGACAAAATCAACAAATAAACCAGACAGGTTGGGGACAAGGAATCCACAGCATCTGGAGTCAACCTCAAACACCATATACATCAGAAGGGATGAGCAGATGAGATGTGTGTAGGCAGGTAGTATTCAAAATGGGCAAGGCAAAGTAAATTGGGAGCGTGGTACCATGAAATTAGTTTAGGCATCTGGGTAGGATGAAGGCGGAAGCCCAGACCCGGAGAGAATGCAAAAGGATCTAAGAGGACTGGGGGGGGGAATGAAAAAAAAGTGTAATTAGTTTATCAGTAGTGATCAATTGGAGCATATCAGTAAATCAAGCTGGGGTGCTTCAGAGGAGTCTTAATTTATCTGCCTCCCACGCAGCAGAGACCCTCAAATGGAACTCTAGTTTGGTCTGCTTTCTTGGAACCAGCCTGTGCTGTTTTCTTCTCTTCACCTTTTCGCTCCAGTTTGCTATCCTGCTCTGCGTGACTGAATCTGACTACTCTCAGAGTTTTCTTTAATCTTCTTTGAGATTCTTTTTCCTCTGAATATTGAGTTCAGTCCCAGTTTCCCCCTTATAGATAGCACTAAACCCAGCAAGCCAGATCTGCAGCCCTTCACAGAGCAATTCCTTTAGGGACTCCTCAGGACCAGTCCCTATAAACAGGATGACATCTAAAGGACATTTACACACAGTTCTTAAGTGGATTAATGTCACTTTAGATGTAAAATGTTTCGAATTGTGCCACAATCAAGTGAGGAAGGCATGGAACCAAGGTGGCACCAGTAAAAACGGCCTCCCAGCTACCAACGGATTGGTCCTATAATTAAAAATAAACGTTTGTGTGATTTAACTCCTTCCATGCATTCGTCGGCCAACGGCTGTCGCGAGCACTACCTCCGTAGTGCTGCGCACGTCCGTTGGCTGACGCGGGCCTGCCCACTCCGCTAAACCGCCACACCGCAGCGGAATTGCCACCGTGGTTAAGCGGCTAAATGCACTGCATCACAACTTCTGGGTAAAGAATAGTCGTTTTGTTAAAGTATGAATGTATTTATGTTTGTGGCATTTCTATAGCACAAATCTAGCCAAAAGGCAGTGAAGCGCTGTACAGGATCAAAGACAAGCATACAATCAATGAGTAGACAGAAGAGGTAGCAGGTTTATGAACTAATAATGCATTGTTATTTAGTGTTCTTTAAAGAAGTTCCCCTTCAACTCTTTCCCAAATTTGAGCATCTTTGGGGTGGTCCTGGTGAATGTGGTGATGTTTTTTAGATTTGGGCAGGCCTTAAGTCTCGTTCAGACTGAGATAGCCCTAACCCAGTTAAGAGAGGAAATTGTGTGGAAAGAAAGGGTCGGTCAAGGAATCATAAGACTTCCTAGGAGGCCTAGCATGCTGGCTAGTAGTCCACCACATATCAATGTGCATTGGGCAGTTTTTCTAAAAGCCTGTCTACTCATGTATATGTCTGCGGAAGCGTAATACTAAAATAACAGGTGTGCATGAGAGAGGCCATACACAAACACAAAACTGTAGAACCATATTTCAGAACATCCTTATCTATATTTGCAAGTGGTTTGGTCCCATTATTGGAGGTCAGTGTTAACGATCAATTCCTCACTGGCAATCTTCATCATTCTAAGTTCTAGGCTTTCTTTACACAGCCTGTGTCTAGCGATTGAGTCCCACCCCTCAAGACAGACTGATATAGTTTCCCTAAAAAACATGACACCAATTATTCTCTCCTTTTTAGGTGTTACTTCACATAACCTTTTCTGTCTGTTGTAAGAGTGGTTGTCCTCAATACATTAAAAAGAAGTATAAAGTATATAGAGCGAGTGGGCTTTGGGTCAGCTCTCTTCTGCTGTTAGCTTTTTCCTGTTCTCCTGATTTGCTGTTGCCTGGGTGGGCTGTCCTTCAAAACCATGACATTTTGAGGATGGCTACATTGTCCTATTAGATTTTGGTGATGAGATCAAGCAGTCCTATAGATAAAATGTGGAAGTAACATATAACCTGATATGTGGATTACAAGTGAGACCCCCTTCGCTGTTTAGATTGAGCCAGGGCAGCGATGCGCTGCTCTGCGAGGCATGCTGTATTATTTAGGTAGAGACTTGAAGCTCTGCCCATACATTTCTTTGGTTTGTGCAATTGTCCACTGTAAACAGTGACTGTTCATTGGTCAAAAGGCTTAGTAGTGACTCCTTAGTAAAGTCTTGTCACATTTTGTAACCTCCCATGGCCACACCCCCTGTTACATGTGTTGTTACTCAGTAGGCTTTAATTACAGCCTCCGAGCACTATTTTCTCAAATAGCTTTGTCCTGACATGCTCTCTCCTAAAGCGTTTTTAACATGCAGGACATTGTAAAGAAAACTGTTTTTCTGATCTACAATGGATGGTACCTTTCATGTAGCGCAAGCCTTGTATGTAGGGTGATCAGGCATCCCCGTTTACAGGGACACTCCCAGGTTTTCACCAGCTGTCCCAGCAGACTCATGTCCCGGTTTTTAGAGGGGTGTAGTTTTTCTATATTTCAAGCTATGAATTACAAGTAACAAGTATAAACAATTCCTAGCATCCAATACAATAAACACATCATCTATACGCAAAAAAGTGAGAAGTGTTCACAACAGTGAACACTTGTGCTTTTATTTAAGAGAGGTTGAATTCTAATGAAGTGATCTAGAAAATGCTTTATTAGCACAAACCTTCAAATATCAATCAATGTTATGTAATACGACACCCAACCTACCACATTACACCTAACTTACCAAACCTACCTACTATATTTAACTTGCCAACCCTATCATATCTACTTACCATAGCTAAACTCCCTTACCTACCTACCTACCATACATACCTACCATACCTAACCTAGTATATCAACCTACATACACTTACAACTTACCTTAATTATCTATGATACCTACCATAAGGAAATGTCTCTGCCTATCCCACTGTAGCCATCATAACTCACCAACAGTACTGTATATTCCATACCTATTATACTTATCTACCATACCAAACCTACCATGCCTAACCTACCTTCTTTACCTAACCTAATGTACCTAAACCATCATACCTACCTAACATAACTTACCTACTATACCTACTTACCTACCGTACATAACCTAATATCCAGTGGCTGCTGACACGAAACTGGGGTGACGGGCGGGTTGAAATAAAAAGAACATTCCACTTACCTCTGCACGGCCTCCATATCTCCCCTTTTGTCTGTCCTCCCCTTCTCTTCCCAGAAGCAGGAAGCACACAGGCTCCCCAAAGCCAATCATGACACTGCTATCACCAGCAAGACAGCAACGTTGTGTTTGTTCTGAGTGGCCTGGGTCAGAGCTCAGGCAGAGAGTGGGAGCCTCTGTATGCTCTCCACCCTGGCTGTGCAATACTGCCAGGTGGAGAACATGCTAAGTGTGCATGACTGTTTAGCCGGCGCAAGACAGCCGGCCAAACCGTCATGCACATGTAAGTGAACCAACCATTTCCCCCCGGCTGATGTGTTTTATCTAGGAACCCGATCAATATTGTGACCTTATGCCCCTATACGGCTATAATCAATAAATATCCCTATAATGGCATAATAATCAGAGCCATATTTCAGTAACTCGCCTCTGCAGTCCATGACACAGCAGAAGCCACTTCCTTCGATTCCTAGAGAACACACGAGTTATTTCGACACACCAAACCCCCAGCAACCTGGGAAAGCCCCGCTTGCTTTGTTTTGATTAGTAATAGAACTCCTGCGAGCACTGTAAGAACGACCAGTTCTTAGTGACATCTTTATTGACGTCTTATGTCCAAAACTTACGTCAAACTCGGCACCTTTCAGGTATAAATATACCAACGTTGCCTTAAGCAAACACACGGTGGTGGTGAATACTGGAGCAGAACAGCTGTCCCCTTGCAGAAAGCCCAGCAGATGCGAGAAGCCCACGGACGCTGCCCCTCCTCTTTGACGCGCTGAGAAAGACGCTGTCTTTTCTCCTGCTGAGAAAATCCAGCTCCGGCGTTTCCAGCCTACCCTTGCGGGTGACTGGGATATCGGGTCCTGAGAGGGAGATACCAGACCTCCTACATTCTATTCCAGAGGTACGGTGCTGACTAAACCCTTAGAGAGAATTCTTGAATCAAACTCTTGGCAAAACCAACTTAACTTAAACTGCTACTTACTTACTCCCTCCCACGTATTAGGCTTAGGTCAGGTACAACGGGGTGGACGTAGTTAGAAGCACCAGTTGAGGTCGTTAGCCAATGTAAATATAAATGTATATATTTTATTCATTTTAACTATCTTATGGCTAAGAAACCATATCAATGCTTTTACAGTATTATTTCGTAATACTCCTTTTACTGTACGCACTTTTCATTATAACAAGTCTTGCAATTGTGGCAATTCATTTCTCTTGCATGAGAAGGAAGACTGCTCAATAAATAATATCTTTTATTGAAAATGCCCGTCTCTCTATTCTCTGCACCCTGGTGAAATTAAATCTGCACAACTGACTGAGTGAAATAACTGTCTATTGTTTCACACAACTCTAGAGATTGACTCTTATTCTGGGGAGCAAAGTTGTCATGTTTATGCGGTTGTCGGAAGCTGAATCCCTTCTTGCCTGTGCCAGGGAGGCTGATCACTTCCTATTCAGTCAAGAAAGTTTCCAGTGACCTCTGAGCTAGCTGGCGCAAACCTAAATTAAGTCTAACATAGTCAGTAGAGACCTAGAAGACCTCAGTCCTTCGTCTACACTACTGTTTATGTTATTCCAATACGCAGGGCCTATAGGGAAAATAGGAACTACACTACACTGCTGGCTGTGATGACAGCCAAGCCCCCCCCCCACCCCAAAAACTGGCTTCAGCACGGAAAAATGAAATGATAATAAAATTGTGTCATCATCATTTTATTTTTCCTTTCTTGCACTGCTGAAAAGCAGTGGTGCGACTCTTCTCCGCCTTAGCGGAGGAGCCACCGCTTATAATATTACTCTGCCAAACCTAATCTACTGTACCTAACCCATTTACCTCACCTCACATACCCTATCCTGCCTTGCCTCCATCTCTGCAGTGTACACGTCTTACATCTGCTTGAGGTGGGAGTGTGTAAAAACAGGTCAAGTTATGCCTGTTGGGGCTCTGGTAACAACAGCGCAAGATACTTCAGCCTAATACAGAAAACACTTGAGTGTAAATCGATGAACCTCTAGTTACTGTGTAAAGTACTGTATGTAGACTGCACTGGGAAAGTGTTGATTGCACATTTTCAATCAGTATTTTTTATTTCATCAGTATTTTTTATTTATAAACAGAGAAACTTATTGACTTTGCCAAAGCCTGTTTATCAATTCTCCTCATTTGACCATGAAGTTCCCTCCCCTTGATAGGAATGCCTCTTTTATAGTCAGCACTTCCATGAGGCTGGGAAAAGGGGAAGGGCTAATGAACTGTTTCAGGGAGCCTAGAATTCTGTTTGATAGGGATTACTAGTAAGTAATGGATCATTAGCACCTCGTCTAGAGAGGGGTCACCATGTTTTCCTTACCAGAAATTACAAACAACGAATGAAAAGCCCATACCGTGCCCATAATATACCTTACCTGCCCAAAAGAGCAAAATCTGTCTAGGTTACCAAAGACAATGAAAACACTACTTACTTTTAAGGCAGGACATTTACAATTACATGAAGTAGGGAAGGCAGGGGATGAGAAAAGTTTTAAGGGGTAGATTTACAAGAAACTGACGCATCCGTACAGATGTGTCAATTTCCCTGCGCCTCCATACGAAACCCTTGCGCCACCATGGATGTGCTGTATTTACAATACGATACCAAAGTGGGTGATGGACGGAGTGCTTGAGCAAATCAAACACTCACCCCCAGTCAACTGATTTGGGTTTAATCCATCATCATTCTTTAGCTCACTCCACCACCCCAGTTCAGACATGGCCATATGCAAATCAGTCTGACCCTGTGCCTCATGGGAACAGTCCAACCCGAACTGCCAAGCCATGTCTTCCCTGGACCGGAAACAAGCATCCTGGGACGGTTTCTGGCTAATCAGCCGTCATCAGCCAGGCTAGCTTGAATCCAGTGGCAAAGTGAGCAAAATAACGATGGATTAAACCCAGATCTGTGAATGTGGGTGAATGTTTTGCCAATGTGCAATATCTCGTCCATCACCTTGTGTGTTTTGCTGTTCGCCCTATGTGGGAAGGGTATGCCTAGACGTGGGTCCGTGCTCACTACGCCACTGGAGTCAAGCTATCCTGGCTGAATACGGCTGATAGTCAGAAACCAGTCCTAGGATGCTTGATTCCGGTCCAGGGAAGACATGACTTGGCAGTTCGGGCTGGACTGTTCCCATGAGGCACAGGGTCAAGACTGATTTGCATATTCCCATGTCTGAACTGGGGTGGCGTGGGAGGCAAAATAACGATGGATTAAACCCAGATCTGTGACTAGGGGTGAACGTTTTGGCAATGTGCAACATTCCGTCCATCACCTTGTGTGTTTTGCTGTTCGCCCTTTGTTGGAAGGTTATGCCCAGACGTGGGTCCCGTGCTCACTATGCCACTGGAATATTTACAACAAGGGGTGGTGAGGGACAGAGTCTCTGAATTAAGCAGAAAGCTCTCACCCAGTCAAGAGATCAGGGCTAGATCCAACACCGTTTTTTAGCTCACTGCACCATCCCAGTTTCAGAACCTGGCTGTATGCAAATTAGTCTGTTCCTGTCCCAGTGCATGATGGGAACAGGGCAAACCAAACTACAAAAGCCAATTCTTACACTGGGAAGGAAACAAGCTCCCGGGGACCGGTTTCTGGCATTACAGCCGTCTTCGGCCCGGTTTGCTTGAATCCTGATGGTGCAATGAGCAAGGGTCTCACATCTGAGAATACCCTTCCACGCTTAGGGTGGACAAAAATATTTACACCAAGGGGTGGTGAGGGACAGAGTCTCTGAATTAAGCAGAAAGCTCTCACCCAGTCAAGAGATCAGGGCTAGATCCAACACCTTTTTTTAGCTCACTGCACCATCCCAGTTTCAGAACCTGGCTGTATGCAAATTAGTCTGTTCCTGTCCCAGTGCATGATGGGAACAGGGCAAACCAAACTACAAAAGCCAATTCTTACACTGGGAAGGAAACAAGCTCCCGGGGACCGGTTTCTGGCATTACAGCCGTCTTCGGCCCGGTTTGCTTGAATCCTGATGGTGCAATGAGCAAGGGTCTCACATCTGAGAATACCCTTCCACGCTTAGGGTGGACAAAAATATTTACAACAAGGGGTGGTGAGGGACAGAGTCTCTGAATTAAGCAGAAAGCTCTCACCCAGTCAAGAGATCAGGGCTAGATCCAACACCGTTTTTTAGCTCACTGCACCATCCCAGTTTCAGAACCTGGCTGTATGCAAATTAGTCTGTTCCTGTCCCAGTGCATGATGGGAACAGGGCAAACCAAACTCCAAAAGCCAATTCTTACACTGGGAAGGAAACAAGCTCCCGGGGACCGGTTTCTGGCATTACAGCCGTCTTCGGCCCGGTTTGCTTGAATCCTGATGGTGCAATGAGCAAGGGTCTCACATCTGAGAATACCCTTCCACGCTTAGGGTGGACAAAAATATTTACAACAAGGGGTGGTGAGGGACAGAGTCTCTGAATTAAGCAGAAAGCTCTCACCCAGTCAAGAGATCAGGGCTAGATCCAACACGGTTTTTTATGATGGGAACAGGGCAAACCAAACTACAAAAGCCAATTCTTACACTGGGAAGGAAACAAGCTCCCGGGGGCCGGTTTCTGGCATTACAGCCGTCTTCGGCCCAGTTATGCCCAGACGTGGGTCCCGTGCTCACTATGCCACTGGAGTCAAGCTATCCTGGCTGAATACGGCTGATAGTCAGAAACCGGTCCTAGGATGCTTGATTCCGGTCCAGGGAAGACATGGCTTGGCAGTTCGGCTGGACTGTTCCCATGAGGCACAGGGTCAGACTGGTTTGCATATGGCTATGTCTGAACTGGGGTGGCGTGGTGAGCAAAATAACGATGGATTAAACCCAGATCTGTGACTGGGGGTGAATGTTTTGCCAATGTGCAACATTCCGTCCATCACCTTGTGTGTTTTCTGTATTTACAATACGGAGCACCATGGCACCAGGTTTGACAGATGTGTCAGAAATTCTGACGCATCTGTTGGTGCTAAAGTGACACATTGCTGGAGTTGCCCATGAAAGTGACGCAACTCCAGCAATGAGCCACAACAGATAGGTGAGTCCCATTAAAAAAAACCTGCATCATTCCGTACCCTGGCATAGGAATTTTGACGCAGTGAAGGCCTAGAGTAACTCAGTGAAATGTTGTAAATTTCACTGCATCAGTTCTGCTTGGCTTTTTGCGTGGGAACGCCCACCCTGCATACATTATACCTGATGCAGGTATAATGTGGCACATGGCTATACAAGGTGACGCATCTCCCTATATGCGTCACGTTGTAAATTAGCTGCAATGTGGTGCATTGTTCACGCTGCTGCTCCGTCACACAAAGTGACGTCATGGCAGCGCAAAAGTATCACAAGGGGCTTGTACATCTGCCCCTAAATATCTATACTCTGACCAGCCACATTCTTTTTAAACAGAATATTTCCTAACTGTATTTAAGGTAATGACTATGTTGGCTGCATCTAAATGGCAGGAGCTTCTCACACGGATAAGGATTGTGTCGAAGAAGATGGACGTGGTGGTTTGGTATAAAGGCTTTGACACAATTCAGAAGGTTTATCCTGCCAGTTTAAAAACAGATTTTCTGAGCCTCAGGCACAAAGAAATGTTACTGTTCAAGAGCTCCCTTCCCCTAGCAACAAGGACCTTTTTAAGGCTATTTACTGCAATCTGGGCCCTCTTGTGACCACTTGTGTTGTCACTGTAAGGTCGTTGCTTTCATTGGCCTTAAAGAGGCCATCCAGTGATTGATGTCATCATCAGTTTCAAAACCCCAACTGACATCTTCAAACACAGGAACATTCTGGAACGCTATTTGCTGGTGATTATTGACGGACATGCAGGAGGGTAAAGAGTACTGTTTTTCTGATCTACAATGGTTGGTCCCTTTAATGTAGCACAAGCCCTGTATGTGGCGTGACCAGATGTTCTGGGTTTGCCGGGACAGTCCCGGGTTTTTACCAGCTGTCCCGGCAGATTTCGGCAATTTTTTGGGCTCATGCCCCGGTTTTTAGAGGGGTCCGACTGAAAACAGTAAGTGAAAGGCACTTTTTTAAGCGCCCTAAAGCTGTGCTAATTAGCAGCTGTTATAAACAACCAATTTAATTAACAGGTATGATGCTGGTTTTTAGAAATTATATTTTACTTATTTTCTAGTGCCTCTTCTGTGTTCCTATGTTGATGTAAAATTGCAGTCCTTCTTCTATTTTTGTAAAATGTCCCGGTTTCTGGTTCTCAAGGTCTGGTCGCCCTACCTGTATACAACACTCAACCTCCGACATTTGCAGTAAAGGTTCTGAAGCAGGGTAGGCCCGATAGTAGTATCCTGTACTGTCAAGGACTGAAATAAAGCAAATTCCAGATTTAACAGGTACATCAGTCCACAACCCTGCCGGCTATCAGAGCATCTGCTGGGTTGAAAATCATCCGAGAAGGGAATGAGATTTCAGAGTGCTCTGCGGATTCCCTAGCGAGGGGGATTCCTCATAACGATGCGCTGTTGGGATAGAAAAGCACTTAAAGCCCAGGCACGGTTGGTCTCGCCCATCACACCCCCTGCCAGGCGGCACTTACAGGCGAGCAAGAAGTCAGTCGCAGCTTGAGTCAACCCGCGCGCGTGGGCGGAAATTCTAATTTTATCCGCGCGTCTCTCGCGCCCAGTGGTAATTCTGCGTGACGGGAACCAGCGGAAGGGAGCTGTGTGTGGATTTGTTTGGCATTTCATGCAGGGATTTCCTTGGCATTATAATAAGCAAACGTAACCTGCCTGGAAACAGGCAGAGGCGGAATATTACGGACAGAGTATCAGGAGTTCTATCACTACCACCTACGGGGGGTGCAGGCACTGCCACCTACGGGGGGTGCAGGAGATACAAGATAGCTCAGTGAGTTAATGATCTCTTGACGAAGGTTTTTGCGTCGTCTGCGTGACCAGTTTATAGTCCATTGTAGCCACCTCTGTTTTTTTTTCTTCCGATCTCGTCAAAGTGGCTAATTTCAGATTTTTTTTTTGATGCAGTAACGCTGCCCCATGATAAATTGATACTAAAGGGCGGTGCTTAGTTTGAACCGGTGGTTTCCCGTGCTTGGCGCCAGCACTTAATTGTCAGCACCTGCTCTAGTGACAGTCCAGCACATGGTGGCGCTGTCTGAGATGTGCCCAGCCGTGTTTATTAAGTCAAGTGGCATTGAGAATGTATAATACCGGCCTCTCATGCCGTTATTATAGCATTGTGTGGCCTGAAATAGTCTGAATTATCACACTTGTAGGAGTAGGATGGTTAGGTGTTATGTTGGTACTGTCATTGGCAGCACTGGCAGGGGCAATGCATGGAGTAGGCCAGAGGCGCATCTAGAGCCACTTTTTTTTTGGGGGGGGGGTAAGAAAAAATTTCTGGGGCGAGGGGGGCTAATTCTTCCAGATAGAGGCAGAGTGGGGATGCAGGGGCTCTAAGAAGGGGGTGAAAAACAACAAAGCCTCATTAACAAGCAAATGGTCTTTTAAAGGCCTGTGAAGTACTCGGGTGCGGCTGTGTTGTGCCCGGGAAGCTGTCTCTGCCCGGGCTGAAACACACGACGGGGGGCTGAAGCCCTTTGAGCCCAATGGGCGTTGCGAGCCTGGCGCAGGCTGCAGGGCCCTCTTGAGAAGGGCCCTGGCACTTATTTTTTTACAAGCTAAGCTCTGGCCGTCATGGCGGATTTACCATCAGCAAGATTCGGGAATCGCACGGTCATGAAATGACGCTCTGAGTCGGTTAAATGTAACGTTTAATATTTCAGCACTATTGCTATGATTTACAAAGGTGGGTTTAATTTAAGACTGTCACTCATTCGTTCATAAGTTATTTACTAAATGTTCCTACTTGCACAGTCGTATTCTTAGACAGGCAGAATAATAAGGCGTGAGTGTTTGCTATTTGTGAATTGAGACATTTTAAGTATGTTTTAATGAAATGTAAAACTTGAAATTACGATTTTCACAAATTACGACTATGTATGTTCTTAAATTACAAACAGGGTCAAGACTGATTTGCATATGGCTGGGTCGGAACTGGGGTGGCGAAGTGAGCTAAAAAACGATGATGGATTCAACCAAGATCTGTGACTGCTCACCTAAATACTGAAGAAGTGTGCTACGAGTAGGTGAGCCCCGAATCTGTAAAGGATTAACCAACCACTCTTCTACCATACCCTTGGGGACGTCCACATGTAAAAATTCAGGCCATTAGAATAATGCGGCAGGGGAGGCTCACATTATGCGACAAGGTTAAGTAAAATATGTGTCAAGAAAAGACAAATTATGCAGCGTAATGTGCCACATTTTGTTATCGTATTACTTCATTATTTTGTCCTTTTTAAACTTGTTAACACTGTCTGGGCATTGGTTACAACTTGTTAGTACCATTTTAACACCCAAATATAGAAAGAAGCAACAGAAAAGTGACCAGTCAACTTTTACAAAGGGCCTTCTACTGTGTGGCAACGATTGTTGCTGTGTTTTTAGTAACTTCTGAGCTGTTTGCACTAGAAACATTGTTTTTTGTTAAAATCTGCAGATTACACAGCAGATAATGGATTATGTGGCAAATGTGGCAAATCTAGAAGTATGCAAACATCGCCGCAGTTGCACAAGCGCATAATTCCAGTGGCCCTTCACTCTCCTTCCTTTGCTTATCTTTGGTCAGCGTATGCAAGCTTCCATTCTACTTCGTCTATTTATCCTTTCCCTGGAGCATGGGCAAGTATTTGTGTCCATCCACTGCTCACGCCTTTGGAGGTGTTTTATTTATTTATTTGAAGCACTCCATAAGAGCGCATGTGTTTTCAGGCTGTCACCCTAATGTGCCAAGTAAGGAATTGGGGGCCCCCCTATAAGGCAATTTCTTTCAGGTCAGGGAGAAGAGGGGAAACATGAACAAATACAGTGGAAAAAACTCCCTTGTGACCTATTGATTTTTCAGGGTAAGTACTCCGATTATACAGGCATAATCATTGCAATACAACACATTTATTTTGTTTTTTCATTATTTTTATTCTTTAAATTACTTCTTCATTAAGTATTTTCCTTTTTTCATGATTTTTAAAAAAAAAGATTCATACATCAAAAGTATCAAACATTATTCAGAATTTACAATTCATTATTCCGGAACTCCTATACATATAACACCAGGTAGAGAACAATACCACACACACCACTCTCACTCTTTCACATTCACAACTTTACATATCTGGGTTTTGTAAACACGTCTAATTAGATGTTATCTCTGTTGTTCAATACATAACCACTTTGGTTGGTGGAAAAAAAGGGACTTGGTCAACTCGTTTCAGTGGGATTTGAGCAACGATGGACACCACCTTCATCAGGACCCGCCAGATACGATAAGTGTTCACTAAAACCTGGGAATATTCTCAATAATTCTTCAGACCAGAATATCACTGGTACTTCAAGATTCCTTTAAATGGCGCAGTATCAACGAGTAAACTTAAGTCAGCTCTAGTGATGAGACTACAGTGGAAAATTCTGTTAGAGTTGTAGCACTATAGCTATCTTGAAATTATCTTCCTCTCTTAAATATCCCACCAACTAGGTCCCCTCTTGGATTCCATAGGATGCGGTTGTTGACTGGAAAGAACTTGCTTCAGAGTTGTTTTGTTGACCGAGTAGACACCTTAAAATTCTTTTCTTTCCAACTCAATTAAATGTTTCCTTGTTCGTTTCTTTCCTGTCTTTTGCCCACAATGTCAGACAATCTCAGTCACTAGTTCCTGCGCAGTACGTCACGTCCCACTTTCGAACCGGTTCACACAACCAACTTCAATCCGCTGCCTTCCCCATGTACCTCTTATTAAAACTAGGATGACAAGACCTTATGTGCTTCTCTCTCCCTTCCCTGTCACTCTCCCCTACCGATGTGCTTTTGTTTCCCTGCTTAGCCCGAACCCCTGTCCTTGTTATTGCTTACCCCAACCGGCTCTCCATGTTGTTCCTTGCTCCCACCACTTTACCTGTTGCTGCTTGCTCCTTCACTCCCTCCGAGTTGTTGCTTTCCCCCTCCATATTGTTGTTTGCCCCTCACCCTCCATTCGGTGTACTCAGAGTTGTTGCTTGTTCCACTCACCATCTATTGAACTCCATATTGTTGCTTGCTCCCACCCCCCTTTTGCTCCATGCTGTTGCTTGACCCCAAATCCTACATTGTGCTCTGTGTTGTTGCTTGCCCCACCCACCCTTCGCTGTGCTCAGTTCTCTTGCTTGCCCCACCAACTTTTTGTTGTGCTCCATGTTCTTACTTACCCATCCGTCTCGCCCAGTGGTATTGCTTGCTCCCACCCACCCACCTTTCTGACCCACTCTGTGTTGTTCTCAAAAAGCTCTGTGATGTTGCTTGCCCCCCAGCTCCGTGTTTGTTGTCTCACTGCCGTACAACAGGGCTAAAAGCCAAAAGATCAAGTAGGTGAGACCTATTGACTTCACCAATGCTTGTTTGAAAACGTACCAAGACACCGAAGAATAGGTATTCACTGCATTGTATGTGGTTTTGCGAACCACTCCTGAAACATCTGTGTAAACTCCCACAAGTGCAACTAAAGAAAAATAAACATGAACACATATCTGTCTGAAAATGGCTAAATTTACGCATTCCCGGAATTCAGAAGCGTAATCCTGGTCAGCGTAAATAGTTTTCCTACCTTGAATTTCTCTGCCATGAGTGCAGAGAAATCAAGAGTAGTAAACCCCTTGCAATGGGTGGGGAGGGAGCGGAACAAGGTGTAGTTAGCTACATACGTTTGTAAACATCCAGGGGTTCGAACATTTCTGGGGATTCGCTGACTGAAATTTGCCTCTTTCCCACCCTGGAAATGTTCTGAGATTAATAACTCCCTTACCAGCCTACGAAGTGGAATTGATCACCATAGATTTGCTGCGGGTGTAGGGAAACTGCTTTCTCCATGGGTATATTGTTTTCCCAGCGAAGAAACCCCACAGCGAGAAGAAGTAACCTTAAAAACCCTCACATGACCGGTCCAATAGTATGCCTAAGAACCTGTACCTGCCAAGGCGTGATATTACTCCTGCTTCGTAAACTGGGAAAAAGCGTAAAAAGTATGCCAATGATAAATTTACAGTTTTCTTTGTAAGTCGAGAGCCCCTACTTCACACACTTCTACCTTCACTTAACACCTAGTTACACTTATTTCTAAACCAGGATTTGTGGTAGCCCATTGCCTATACAAGCAACAAATTAATATCCAAATTCTTCACGTGGCCATAGGGATAGCCGGGAGAGTCACAAATCTCCAAATTACAAGGATTTGTTTAGATGCTTGTCCATACAAAAAATTAAAATTGTGCATAATGTAAAAGAAAAATAATAGTTCGACAGTAACAGGAACCAACAAAGTGCGGCACCTGATGAGAAGTTATTGTCACAGGAGGCAAAAGAGGCACAGACAGAGGAAGCACAGGTATGGGAGACACAGACACAGCATCATTAGAACTGACTTCTGTCTTCTGTTTTCCCATCTCTAAATAAATAATGCTCCTTGAAGAAAGTTGCCAGTGCTAGAAGGTCACAGCAAAGGCAGATGTGCATAATATAAAGGACTAAAGCCCTCATTGTTCTTTAGCCCACTCTGCCACCCAGTTCAGACATGGCTATATGCAAATCAGTCTGACCCTGTGCCTCATGGGAACAGTCCAGCCCGAACTGCCAAGCCGCCATGCCTTCCCTGGACCGGAAACAAGCTTCCGAGGACCGGTTTCTGGCATTCCAGCCGTCTTCAGCCCGGCTTGCTTGAATCCAGTGGCAAAGTGAGCAAGGGACTCACGTCTGAGCATACCCTGCCACACTTATGGCGGCCAAAAGCGGTACAAAAGGGGGTGGTAATGGACAGAGCATCTGAACCAATCAAACACTCACACCCAGTCAAAAGATCTGGGTGTAATCCATCATCGTTCTTTAGCCCACTCTGCCACTCCAGTTCAGACATGGCTATATGCAAATCAGTCTGACCCTGTGCCTCATGGGAACAGTCCAGCCCGAACTGCCAAGCCATGCCTTCCCTGGACCAGAAATAAGCTTCCGAGGACCGGTTTCTGGCATTCCAGCTGTCTTCAGCCTGGCTTGCTTGAATCCAGTGGCAAAGTGAGAAAGGGACTCACGTCTGAGCATACCCTGCCACACTTATGGCGGCCAAAAGCGGTACAAAAGGGCGTGGTAATGGACGGAGCATCTGAACCAATCAGACACTCACACCCAGTCAAAAGATCTGGGATTAATCCATCACCGTTCTTTAGCCCACTCTGCCACCCCAGTTCAGACATGGGTATATGCAAATCAGTCTGACCCTGTGCCTCAGGGGAACAGTCCAGCCCGAACTGCCAAGCCATGCCTTCCCTGGACCGGAAACAAGCTTCCGAGGACCGGTCAGACTGATTTGCATACAGACATGTCTGAACTGGGGTGGCAGAGTGGGCTAAAGAACGGTGATGGATTAAACCCAGATCTTTTGACTGGGTGTGAGTGTTTGATTAGTTCAGATGCTCCGTCCATTACCACCCCCTTTTGTACCGCTTTTGGCCGCCATAAGTGTGGCAGGGTATGCTCAGACGTGAGTCCCTTGCTCACTTTGCCACTGGATTCAAGCAAGCCGGGCTGAAGACGGCTGGAATGCCAGAAACCGGTCCTCGGAAGCTTGTTTCCCATCCAGGGAAGGCATGGCTTGGCAGTTTGGGCTGGACTGTTCCCATGAGGCACAGGGTCAGACTGATTTGCATATAGCCATGTCTGAACTGGGGTGGCAGAGTGGGCTAAAGAACGGTGATGGATTGCACCCAGATCTTTTGACTGGGTGTGAGTGTTTGATTCGTTCAGATGCTCCGTCCATTACCACCCCCTTTCGTACCGCTTTTGGCCGCCTTAAGTGTGGCAGGGTATGCTCAGAGGTGAGTCCCTTGCTCACTTTGCCACTGGATTCAAGCAAGCCGGGCTGAAGACGGCTGGAATGCCAGAAACAGGTCCTTGGAAGCTTGTTTCCAGTCCAGGAAAGGCATGGCTTGGCAGTTCGGGCTGATCTGTTCCCATGAGGCACAGGGTCAGACTGATTTGCATATACCCATGTCTGAACTGGGGTGGCAAAGTGGGCTAAAGAACGGTGATGGATTAATCCCAGATCTTTTGACTGGGTGTGAGTGTTTGATTGGTTCAGATGCTCCGTCCATTACCACCCCCGTTTGTACCTTTTTTGGCTGCCATAAGTGTGGCAGGGTATGCTCAGATGTGAGTCCCTTGCTCACTTTGGCACTGGATTCAAGCAAGCCGGGCTGAAGACGACTGGAATGGCACAAACCGGTCCTCGGAAGCATGTTTCCGGTCCAGGGAAGGCATGGCTTGGCAGTTCGGGATGCACTGTTCCCATGAGGCACAGGGTCAGACTGATTTGCATATACCCGTGTCTGAACTGGGGTGGCAGAGTGGGCTAAAGAACGGTGATGGATTAATCCCAGATCTTTTGACTGGGTGTGAGTGTTTGATTGGTTCAGATGCTCTGTCCATTACCACCCCCTTTTGTACCGCTTTTGGCCGCCATAAGTGTGGCAGGGTATGCTCAGACGTGAGTCCCTTGCTCACTTTGCCACTGGATTCAAGCAAGCCGGGCTGAAGACGGCTGGAATGCCAGAAACCGGTCCTCGGAAGCATGTTTCCGGTCCAGGGAAGGCATGGCTTGGCAGTTCCGGCTGGACTGTTCCCATGAGGCACAGGGTCAGACTGATTTGCAGATACCCATGTCTGAACTGGGGTGGCAGAGTGGGCTAAAGAACGGTTATGGATTAATCCCAAATCTTTTGACTGGGTGTGAGTGTTTGATTGGTTCAGATGCTCCGTCCATTACCACCCCCTTTTGTACCGCTTTTGGCCGCCATAAGTGTGGCAGGGTATGCTCAGACGTGAGTCCCTTGCTCACTTTGGCACTGGAATCAAGCAAGCCGGGCTGAAGACGGCTGGAATGCCAGAAACCGGTCCTCGGAAGCTTGTTTCCGGTCCAGGGAAGGCATGGCTTGGCAGTTCGGGCTGGACTGTTCCCATGAGGCACAGGGTCAGACTGATTTGCATATACCCATGTCTGAACTGGGGTGGCAGAGTGGGCTAAAGAACGGTGATGGATTAATCCCAAATCTTTTGACTGGGTGTGAGTGTTTGATTGGTTCAGATGCTCCGTCCATTACCACCCCCTTTTGTACCGCTTTTGGCCGCCATAAGTGTGGCAGGGTATGCTCAGACGTGAGTCCCTTGCTCACTTTGCCACTGGATTCAAGCAAGCCGGGCTGAAGACGGCTGGAATGCCAGAAACCGGTCCTCTGAAGCTTGTTTCCGGTCCAGGGAAGGCATGGCTTGGCAGTTCGGGCTGGACTGTTCCCATGAGGCACAGGGTCAGACTGATTTGCATATACCCATGTCTGAACTGGGGTGGCAGAGTGGGCTAAAGAACGGTTATGGATTAATCCCAGATCTTTTGACTGGGTGTGAGTGTTTGATTGGTTCAGATGCTCCGTCCATTACCACCCCCTTTTGTACTGCTTTTGGCCGCCATAAGTGTGGCAGGGTATGCTCAGACGTGAATCCCTTGCTCACTTTGGCACTGGATTCAAGCAAGCCAGGCTGAAGATGGCTGGAATGCCAGAAACCGTTCTTTGGAAGCTTGTTTCCGGTCCAGGGAAGGCATGGCTTGGCAGTTCGGGCTGGACTGTTCCCATGAGGCACTGGGTCAGACTGATTTGCATATACCCATGTCTGAACTGGGGTGGCAGAGTGGGCTAAAGAACGGTGATGGATTAATCCCAAATCTTTTGACTGGGTGTGCGTGTTTGATTGGTTCAGATGCTCCGTCTATTACCACCCCCTTTTGTACCGCTTTTGGCCGCCATAAGTGTGGCAGGGTATGCTCAGACGTGAGTCCCTTGCTCACTTTGCCACTGGATTCAAGCAAGCCGGGCTGAAGACGGCTGCAATGGCAGAAACCGGTCCTCGGAAGCTTGTTTCCGGTCCAGGGAAGGCATGGCTTGGCAGTTCGGGCTGGACTGTTCCCATGAGGCACAGGGTCAGACTGATTTGCATATACCCATGTCTGAACTGGGGTGGCAGAGTGGGCTAAAGAACGGTGATGGATTAATCCCAGATCTTTTGACTGGGGGTGAGTTTTTGATTGGTTCAGATGCTCCGTCCATTACCACCCCCTTTTGTACCGCTTTTGGCCGCCATAAGTGTGGCAGGGTATGCTCAGACGTGAGTCCCTTGCTCACTTTGGCACTGGATTCAAGCAAGCCGGGCTGAAGACGGCTGGAATGCCAGAAACGGGTCCTCGGAAGCTTGTTTCCGGTCCAGGGAAGGCATGGCTTGGCAGTTCGGGCTGGACTGTTCCCATGAGGGACAGGGTCAGACTGATTTGCATATACCCATGTCTGAACTGGGGTGGCAGAGTGGGCTAAAGAACGGTGATGGATTAATCCCAGATCTTTTGACTTGGTGTGAGTGTTTGATTGGTTCAGATGCTCCGTCCATTACCACTCCCTTTTTTACCGCTTTTGGCCGCTATAAGTGTGGCAGGGTATGCTCAGACGTGAGTCCCTTGCTCACTTTGCCACTGGATTCAAGCAAGCCGGGCTGAAGACGGCTGGAATGCCAGAAACCAGTCCTCGGAAGCTTGTTTCCGGTCCAGGGAAGGCATGGCTTGGCAGTTCGGGCTAGACTGTTCCCATGAGGCACAGGGTCAGACTGATTTGCATATACCCATGTCTGAACTGGGGTGGCAGAGTGGGCTAAAGAACGGTGATGGATTAATCCCAGATGTTTTGACTGGGTGTGAGTGTTTGATTGGTTCAGATGCTCCGTCCATTACCACCCCCTTTTGTACCGCTTTTGGCCGCCATAAGTGTGGCAGGGTATGCTCAGACGTGAGTCCCTTGCTCACTTTGCCACTGGATTCAAGCAAGCCGGTCTGAAGACGGCTGGAATGCCAGAAACCGGTCCTCGGAAGCTTGTTACCGGTCCAGGGATGGCATGGCTTGGCAGTTCGGGCTGGACTGTTCCCATGAGGCACAGGGTCAGACTGATTTTCATATACCCATGTCTGAACTGGGGTGGCAGAGTGGGCTAAAGAACGGTGATGGATTAATCCCAGATCTTTTGACTGGGTGTGAGTGTTTAATTGGTTCAGATGCTCCGTCCATTACCACCCCTTTTGTACCGCTTTTGGCCGCCATAAGTGTGGCACGGTATGCTCAGACGTGAGTCCCTTGCTCACTTTGGCACTGGATTCAAGCAAGCCGGGCTGAAGACGGCTGGAATGCCAGAAACCGCTCCTCGGAAGCTTGTTTCCGGTCCAGGGAAGGCATGGCTTGGCAGTTCGGGCTGGACTGTTCCCATGAGGCACAGGGTCAGACTGATTTGCATACACCCATGTCTGAACTGGGGTGGCACAGTGGGCTAAAGAACGGTGATGGATTAATCCCAGATCTTTTGACTGGGTGTGAGTGTTTGATTGGTTTAGATTCTCCGTCCATTACCACCCACTTTAGTACCACTTTTGGCCGCCATAAGTGTGGCAGGGTATGCTCAGACGTGAGTCCCTTGCTCACTTTGCCACTGGATTCAAGCAAGCCGGGCTGAAGACGGCTGGAATGCCAGAAACCGGTCCTCGGAAGCTTGTTTCCGGTCCAGGGAAGGCATGGCTTGGCAGTTCGGGCTGGACTGTTCCCATGAGGCACAGGGTCAGACTGATTTGCATATACCCATGTCTGAACTGGGGTGGCAGAGTGGGCTAAAGAACGGTGATGGATTAATCCCAGATGTTTTGACTGGGTGTGAGTGTTTGATTGGTTCAGATGCTCCGTCCATTACCACCCCCTTTTGTACCTCATTTAGAATTTGTCAGACACTGTACTCCTGATCATCAAAATGAGAATGGATCACTTGTCCTGCATAACCTTAGGTATGCAGGCAGAATAGGAAGAGGGGGTGTCCCGAATAAAAGACCCTCATGCACGTGATATGTATGCCAGTGTCTAAAGCAGTATATCTTGATTCTCCGCTCTTGGATCACGTGTGTGCATAATCATTAGGTCGATCAAGTTATGCAGCCTCCACCAGGAGGTTCTTACCCAAGGTTGATGCAGTAGTGAGCCAGTGAAAAGGGTATTAAAAAGGCCCGAGAATTCAGAAGGAAATTTTATTGGTCTGGTTTTCGGGTCTGGTAACTCTTGAGTTAGTGCATCTATGAACTTGATTATGAGTAGAAGGTGCACTCAGAGTATAAAGATCATAAATAGTGTGGGGGGGGGGGGATTTAAACAAGCATTGGAAATGCAATAGGGCTCGCATTAGGAAAGTTTGAGCTATTGGTCTTATAAATGAATTTTTTTTCATTTATGTGTTTTTTTTTAAATAGCTAAATTATTAGCTTTGTCATTTACAATGCCAATAGTTATAACTTTCGCAAATGTGACACCTATAGCATTTGTAATGCAACATGTTTTGTATTTACGTGACTTAGATGTATTGATATTACAAATAACAATGGCTTTTAATTTTTAAAAATAATTAATACTTAAATAATTTATTTAATTTGTAATGGCAATAGCTTAAACTTTTGTAAATACCTTTTGTGAAGATTATGTTCAGTGTTTTTTATTGTGACGAAAACTCAAGAACAGAAGTGAAATATTAACATCTTTTTGTGATTTGTAATAAAGCGTGAAAGCTTGAAAACAAATTGAAACATTGTAAGAACATATCTGAACCAGTGATGCTGTGGTTGCGCTGAGTGGTGCTGTGGTTGCGTGTGCATCGGTGGAGCTTAGTGGGTGCATAGGTGGAGCTGTTTGGGGGGTGCATTGGTGGAGCTTAGTTGGAGCATCGGCGGAGCTGTGTGGTGGGTGCCTCGGTGGAGCTGTGTGGTGGGTGCCTCGGCGGAGCTGTGTGGTGGGTGCATCCGCGGAGATGTGTGGTGGGTGCATCGGCGGAGCTGTGTGGTGGGTGCGTCTGTGGAGCTGTGTGGTGGGTGCATCTGTGGAGCTGTGTGGTGGGTGCCTCGGTGGAGCTGTGTGCTGGGTGTATCGGTGGAGCTGTGTGATGGGTGCCTTGGTTGAGCTGTATGGTGGGTGCCTCGGTGGAGCTGTGTGGTGGGTGCATCGGTGGAGCTGTGTGGTGGGTGCATCGGTGGAGCTGTGTCGGTGGAGCTGTGTGGTGGGTGCATCGGTGGAGCTGGGTGGTGGGTGCATTGGTGGAGCTGTGTCGGTGGAGCTGTGTGGTGGCTGCATCGGTGGAGCTGTGTGGTGGGTGCCTCGGTGGAGCTGTGTGGTGGGTGCCTCGGTGGAGCTGTGTGGTGGGTGCCTCGGTGGAGCTGTGTGGTGGTTGCATCGGTGGAGCTGTGTGGTGGGTGCATCGGTGGAGCTGTGTTGGTGGAGCTGGGTGGTGGTTGCATCAGTGGAGCTGTGTGGTGGGTGCATCGGTGGAGCTGTGTCGGTGGAGCTGGGTGGTGGGTGCATCGGTGGAGCTGTGTCGTGGGTGCATCAGTGGAGTTGTGTGGTGGGTGCATCAGTGGAGTTGTGTGGTGGGTGCATCGGTGGAGCTGGGTGGTGGGTGCATCTGTGGAGCTGTGTGGTGGGTGCATCTGTGGAGGTGGGTGGTGGGTGCATCGGTGGAGCTGGGTGGTTGGTGCATCGGTGGAGCTGGGTGGTGGGTGCATCTGTGGAGCTGTGTGGTGGGTGCATCTGTGGAGCTGTGTGGTGGGTGCATCTGTGGAGCTGTGTGGTGGGTGCCTCAGTGGAGCTGTGTGGTGGGTGCTTCGGTGGAGCTGTGTGGTGGGTGCATCAGTGGAACTGTGTGGTGGGTGCATCGGTGGAGCTGTGTCGGTGGAGCTGTGTGGTGGGTGCATCGGTGGAGCTGTGTGGTGGGTGCATCGGTGGAGCTGTGTCGGTGGAGCTGTGTGGTGGCTACGTCGCTGGAGCTGTGTTGTGGTTGCATCGGTGGAGCTGTGTGGTGGGTGCATCGGTGGAGCTGTGGGGTGGGTGCCTCGGTGGAGCTGTGTGGTGGGTGCCTCGGTGGAGCTGTGTGGTGGGTGCATCAGTGGAGCTGTGTGGTGGGTGCTTCGGTGGAGCTGTGTGGTGGGTGCCTCTGTGGAGCTGTGTGGTGGGTGCCTCTGTGGAGCTGTGTGGTGGGTGCCTCTGTGGAGCTGTGTGGTGGGTGCCTCTGTGGAGCTGTGTGGTGGGTGCATCTGTGGAGCTGTGTGGTGGGTGCCTCGGTGGAGCTGTGTGGTGGGTGCATAGGTGGAGCTGGGTGCCTTGGTGAGCTGTATGGTGGGTGCCTCGGTGGAGCTGTGTGGTGGGTGCATCGGTGGAGCTGTATGGTGGGTGCATTGGTGGAGCTGTGTGGTGGGTGCATCGGTGGAGCTGTGTGGTGGGTGCCTCGGTGGAGCTGTGTGGTGGGTGCCTCGGTGGAGCTGTGTGGTGGTTGCATCAGTGGAGCTGTGTGGTGGGTGCATCATTGGAGCTGTGTTGGTGGAGCTGTGTGGTGGTTGCATCAGTGGAGCTGTGTGGTGGGTGCATCGGTGGAGCTGTGTCGGTGGAGCTGGGTGGTGGGTGCATCGGTGGAGCTGGGTGGTGGGTGCATCAGTGGAGTTGTGTGGTGGGTGCATCGGTGGAGCTGGGTGGTGGGTGCATCTGTGGAGCTGTGTGGTGGGTGCATCTGTGGAGGTGGGTGGTGGGTGCATCGGTGGTGGTGGGTGCATCGGTGGAGCTGGGTGGTGGGTGCATCTGTGGAGCTGTGTGGTGGGTGCATCTGTGGAGCTGTGTGGTGGGTGCCTCGGTGGAGCTGTGTGGTGGGTGCTTCGGTGGAGCTGTGTGGTGGGTGCATCGGTGGAACTGTGTGGTGGGTGCATCGGTGGAGCTGTGTCGGTGGAGCTGTGTGGTGGGTGCATTGGTGGAGCTGTGTGGTGGGTGCATCGGTGGAGCTGTGTCGGTGGAGCTGTGTGGTGGCTACGTCACTGGAGCTGTGTTGTGGTTGCATCGTTGGAGCTGTGTGGTGGGTGCATCGGTGGAGCTGTGTGGTGGGTGCCTCGGTGGAGCTGTGTGGTGGGTGCCTCGGTGGAGCTGTGTAGTGGGTGCATTGGTGGAGCTGTGTGGTGGGTGCTTCGGTGGAGCTCTGTGGTGGGTGCATCGGTGGAGCTGTGTCGGTGGAGCTGTGTGGTGGTTGCATCAGTGGAGCTGTGTGGTGGGTGCCTCGGTGGAGCTGTGTGGTGGGTGCATCGGTGGAGCTGTGTGGTGGGTGCCTCTGTGGAGCTGTGTGGTGGGTGCATTGGTGGAGCTGTGTTGGTGGAGCTGTGTGGTGGCTGCATCGCTGGAGCTGTGTGGTGGGTGCATGGGTGAAGCTGTGTGGTGGGTGCATCGGTGGAGCTATGTGGTGGGTGCATCGGTGGAGCTGTGTGGTGGGTGCATCGGTGGAGCTGTGTGGTGGGTGCATCGGTGGAGCTGTGTGGTGGGTGCATCGGTGGAGCTGTGTGGTGGGTGCATCGGTGGAGCTGTGTGGTGGGTGGCTCTGTGGAGCTATGTGGTGGGTGCCTCGGTGTGGCTGTGTGGTGGGTGCATCGGTGGAGCTGTGTGGTGGGTGCATCGGTGGAGCTGTATGGTGGGTGCATCGGTGGAGCTGTGTGGTAGGTGCCTCGGCGGAGCTGTGTGGTGGGTGCCTCGGTGGAGCTGTGTCTTGGGTGCATCAGTGGAGCTGTGTGGTGGGGTCATCTGTGGAGCTCTGTGGTGGGTGCATCGATGGAGCTGTGTCGGTGGAGCTGTGTGGTGGTTGCATCAGTGGAGCTGTGTGGTGGGTGCATCGGTGGAGCTGTGTGATGGGTGCCTCTGTGGAGCTGTGTGGTGGGTGCATTGGTGGAGCTGTGTCGGTGGAGCTGTGTGGTGGTTGCATCAGTGGAGCTGTGTGGTGGGTGCCTCGGTGGAGCTGTGTGGTGGGTGCATCGGTGGAGCTGTGTGGTGGGTGCCTCTGTGGAGCTGTGTGGTGGGTGCATTGGTGGAGCTGTGTCGGTGGAGCTGTGTGGTGGCTGCATCGCTGGAGCTGTGTGGTGGGTGCATGGGTGAAGCTGTGTGGTGGGTGCATCGATGGAGCTGTGTGGTGGGTGCATCGGTGGAGCTGTGTGGTGGCTGCATCGCTGGAGCTGTGTGGTGGGTGCATGGGTGAAGCTGTGTGGTGGGTGCATCGATGGAGCTGTGTGGTGGGTGCATCGGTGGAGCTGTGTGGTGGGTGCATCGGTGGAGCTGTGTGGTGGGTGCATCGGTGGAGCTGTGTGGTGGGTGGCTCTGTGGAGCTATGTGGTGGGTGCCTCGGTGGAGCTGTGTGGTGGGTTCATCGGTGGAGCTGTGTGGTGGGTGCATCGGTGGAGCTGTGTGGTGGGTGCATCGGTGGAGCTGTGTGGTAGGTGCCTCGGTGGAGCTGTGTGGTGGGTGCCTCGGTGGAGCTGTGTCTTGGGTGCATCAGTGGAGCTGTGTGGTGGGGTCATCTGTGGAGCTCTGTGGTGGGTGCATCGGTGGAGCTGTGTCGGTGGAGCTGTGTGGTGGTTGCATCCGTGGAGCTGTGTGGTGGGTGCCTCGGTGGAGCAGTGTGGTGGGTGCATCGGTGGAGCTGTGTGATGGGTGCCTCTGTGGAGCTGTGTGGTGGGTGCATTGGTGGAGCTGTGTCGGTGGAGCTGTGTGGTGGCTGCATCGCTGGAGCTGTGTGGTGGCTGCATCGCTGGAGCTGTGTGGTGGGTGCATGGGTGAAGCTGTGTTGTGGGTGCATCGGTGGAGCTGTGTGGTTGGTGCCTCGGTGGAGCTGTGTGGTGGGTGCATCGGTGGAGCTGACTGGTGGGTGCATCGGTGGAGCTGTGTGGTGGGTGGCTCTGTGGAGCTGTGTGGTGGGTGCCTCGGTGGAGCTGTGTGGTGGGTGCATCGGTGGAGCTTTGTGGTGGGTGCATCGGTGGAGCTGTGTGGTGGGTGCATTGGTGGAGCTGTGTGGTGGGTGCATCGGTGGAGCTGTGTGGTAGGTGCCTTGGTGGAGCTGTGTGGTGGGTGCCTCGGTGGAGCTGTGTCTTGGGTGCATCAGTGGAGCTGTGTGGTGGGGTCATCTGTGAATCTCTGTGGTGGGTGCATCGGTGGAGCTGTGTCGGTGGAGGTGTGTGGTGGTTGCATCAGTGGAGCTGTGTGGTGGGTGCATCGGTGGAGCTGTGTCGGTGGAGCTGTGTGGTGGTTGCATCAGTGGAGCTGTGTGGTGGGTGCATCGGTGGAGGTGGGTGCATCAGCGGAGCTGTGTGGTGGGTGCATCGGTGGAGCTGGGTGGTGGGTGCATCGGTGGAGCTGTGTGGTGGGTGCATCTGTGGAGCTGTGTGGTGGGTGCATCTGTGGAGCTGGGTGCATCTGTGGAGCTGTGTGGTGGGTGCATCTGTGGAGCTGTGTGGTGGGTGCCTCAGTGGAGCTGTGTGGTGGGTGCCTCGGTGGAGCTGTGTGGTTGGTGCATCGGTGGAGCTGTGTGGTGGGTGCATCGGTGGAGCTGTGTGGTGGGTCCATCGGTGGAGCTGTGTGGTGGGTCCATCGGTGGAGCTGTGTGGGTGGAGCTGTGTGGTGGCTACGTCGCTGGAGCTGTGTTGTGGTTGCATCGGTGGAGCTGTGTGGTGGGTGCATCGGTGGAGCTGTGTGGTGGGTGCCTCGGTGGAGCTGTGTGGTGGGTGCATCAGTGGAGCTGTGTGGTGGGTGCTTCGGTAGAGCTGTGTGGTGGGTGCCTCTGTGGAGCTGTGTGGTGGGTGCCTCTGTGGAGCTGTGTGGTGGGTGCCTCTGTGGAGCTGTGTGGTGGGTGCCTCTGTGGAGCTGTGTGGTGAGTGCATCTGTGGAGCTGTGTGGTGGGTGCCTCGGTGGAGCTGTGTGGTGGGTTCATAGGTGGAGCTGGGTGCCTTGGTGAGCTGTATGGTGGGTGCCTCGGTGGAGCTGTGTGGTGGGTGCATCGGTGGAGCTGTGTGGTGGGTGCATCGGTGGAGCTGTGTCGGTGAAGCTGTGTGGTTGGGTGCATCGGTGGAGGTGGGTGGTGGGTGCATCGGTGCAGCTGTGTCGGTGGAGCTGTGTGGTGGCTGCATCGGTGGAGCTGTTTGGTGGGTGCATCGGTGGAGCTGTGTGGTGGGTGCCTCGGTGGAGCTGTGTGGTGGGTGCCTCGGTGGAGCTGTGTGGTGGTTGCATCAGTGGAGCTGTGTGGTGGGTGCATCGGTGGAGCTGTGTTGGTGGAGCTGTGTGGTGGTTGCATCAGTGGAGCTGTGTGGTGGGTGCATCGGTGGAGCTGTGTCGGTGGAGCTGGGTGGTGGGTGCATCGGTGGAGCTGGGTGGTGGGTGCATCAGTGGAGTTGTGTGGTGGGTGCATCGGTGGAGCTGGGTGGTGGGTGCATCTGTGGAGCTGTGTGGTGGGTGCATCTGTGGAGGTGGGTGGTGGGTGCATCGGTGGTGGTGGGTGCATCGGTGGAGCTGGGTGGTGGGTGCATCTGTGGAGCTGTGTGGTGGGTGCATCTGTGGAGCTGTGTGGTGGGTGCCTCGGTGGAGCTGTGTGGTGGGTGCTTCGGTGGAGCTGTGTGGTGGGTGCATCGGTGGAACTGTGTGGTGGGTGCATCGGTGGAGCTGTGTCGGTGGAGCTGTGTGGTGGGTGCATTGGTGGAGCTGTGTGGTGGGTGCATCGGTGGAGCTGTGTCGGTGGAGCTGTGTGGTGGCTACGTCGCTGGAGCTGTGTTGTGGTTGCATCTGTGGAGCTGTGTGGTGGGTGCATCGGTGGAGCTGTGTGGTGGGTGCCTCGGTGGAGCTGTGTGGTGGGTGCCTCGGTGGAGCTGTGTAGTGGGTGCATTGGTGGAGCTGTGTGGTGGGTGCTTCGGTGGAGCTCTGTGGTGGGTGCATCGGTGGAGCTGTGTCGGTGGAGCTGTGTGGTGGTTGCATCAGTGGAGCTGTGTGGTGGGTGCCTCGGTGGAGCTGTGTGGTGGGTGCATCGGTGGAGCTGTGTGGTGGGTGCCTCTGTGGAGCTGTGTGTTGGGTTTATTGGTGGAGCTGTGTCGGTGGAGCTGTGTGGTGGCTGCATCGCTGGAGCTGTGTGGTGGGTGCATGGGTGAAGCTGTGTGGTGGGTGCATCGGTGGAGCTATGTGGTGGGTGCATCGGTGGAGCTGTGTGGTGGCTGCATCGGTGGAGCTGTGTGGTGGGTGCATCGGTGGAGCTGTGTGGTGGGTGCATCGGTGGAGCTGTGTGGTGGGTGCATCGGTGGAGCTGTGTGGTGGGTGGCTCTGTGGAGCTATGTGGTGGGTGCCTCGGTGGAGCTGTGTGGTGGGTGCATCGGTGGAGCTGTGTGGTGGGTGCATCGGTGGAGCTGTATGGTGGGTGCATCGGTGGAGCTGTGTGGTAGGTGCCTCGGCGGAGCTGTGTGGTGGGTGCCTCGGTGGAGCTGTGTCTTGGGTGCATCAGTGGAGCTGTGTGGTGGGGTCATCTGTGGAGCTCTGTGGTGGGTGCATCGATGGAGCTGTGTCGGTGGAGCTGTGTGGTGGTTGCATCAGTGGAGCTGTGTGGTGGGTGCATCGGTGGAGCTGTGTGATGGGTGCCTCTGTGGAGCTGTGTGGTGGGTGCATTGGTGGAGCTGTGTCGGTGGAGCTGTGTGGTGGTTGCATCAGTGGAGCTGTGTGGTGGGTGCCTCGGTGGAGCTGTGTGGTGGGTGCATCGGTGGAGCTGTGTGGTGGGTGCCTCTGTGGAGCTGTGTGGTGGGTGCATTGGTGGAGCTGTGTCGGTGGAGCTGTGTGGTGGCTGCATCGCTGGAGCTGTGTGGTGGGTGCATGGGTGAAGCTGTGTGGTGGATGCATCGATGGAGCTGTGTGGTGGGTGCATCGGTGGAGCTGTGTGGTGGGTGCATCGGTGGAGCTGTGTGGTGGGTGCATCGGTGGAGCTGTGTGGTGGGTGCATCGGTGGAGCTGTGTGGTGGGTGCATCGGTGGAGCTGTGTGGTGGGTGGCTCTGTGGAGCTATGTGGTGGGTGCCTCGGTGGAGCTGTGTGGTGGGTTCATCGGTGGAGCTGTGTGGTGGGTGCATCGGTGGAGCTGTGTGGTGGGTGCATCGGTGGAGCTGTGTGGTAGGTGCCTCGGTGGAGCTGTGTGGTGGGTGCCTCGGTGGAGCTGTGTCTTGGGTGCATCAGTGGAGCTGTGTGGTGGGGTCATCTGTGGAGCTCTGTGGTGGGTGCATCGGTGGAGCTGTGTCGGTGGAGCTGTGTGGTGGTTGCATCAGTGGAGCTGTGAGGTGGGTGCCTCGGTGGAGCTGTGTGGTGGGTGCATCGGTGGAGCTGTGTGATGGGTGCCTCTGTGGAGCTGTGTGGTGGGTGCATTGGTGGAGCTGTGTCGGTGGAGCTGTGTGGTGGCTGCATCGCTGGAGCTGTGTGGTGGCTGCATTGCTGGAGCTGTGTGGTGGGTGCATGGGTGAAGCTGTGTTGTGGGTGCATCGGTGGAGCTGTGTGGTTGGTGCCTCGGTGGAGCTGTGTGGCGGGTGCATCGGTGGAGCTGTGTGGTGGGTGCATCGGTGGAGCTGTGTGGTGGGTGGCTCTGTGGAGCTGTGTGGTGGGTGCCTCGGTGGAGCTGTGTGGTGGGTGCATCGGTGGAGCTGTGTGGTGGGTGCATCGGTGGAGCTGTGTGGTAGGTGCCTTGGTGGAGCTGTGTGGTGGGTGCCTCGGTGGAACTGTGTCTTGGGTGCATCAGTGGAGCTGTGTGGTGGGGTCATCTGTGAAGCTCTGTGGTGGGTGCATCGGTGGAGCTGTGTCGGTGGAGCTGTGTGGTGGTTGCATCAGTGGAGCTGTGTGGTGGGTGCATCGGTGGAGCTGTGTCGGTGGAGCTGTGTGGTGGTTGCATCAGTGGAGCTGTGTGGTGGGTGCATCGGTGGAGGTGGGTGCATCAGTGGAGCTGTGTGGTGGGTGCATCGGTGGAGCTGGGTGGTGGGTGCATTGGTGGAGCTGTGTGGTGGGTGTATCTGTGGAGCTGTGTGGTGGGTGCATCTGTGGAGCTGGGTGCATCTGTGGAGCTGTGTGGTGGGTGCATCTGTGGAGCTGTGTGGTGGGTGCCTCAGTGGAGCTGTGTGGTGGGTGCCTCGGTGGAGCTGTGTGGTGGGTGCATCGGTGGAGCTGTGTGGTGGGTGCATCGGTGGAGCTGTGTGGTGGGTCCATCGGTGGAGCTGTGTGGTGGGTCCATCGGTGGAGCTGTGTGGGTGGAGCTGTGTGGTGGGTGCATCTGTGGAGCTGTGTGGTGGGTGCATCTGTGGAGCTGTGTGGTGGGTGCATCTGTGGAGCTGTGTGGTGGGTGCATCTGTGGAGCTGTGTGGTGGGTGCCTAGGTGGAGCTGTGTGGAGCTGTGTGGTGGGTGCATCTGTGGAGCTGTGTGGTGGGTGCATCTGTGGAGCTGTGTGGTGGGTGCCTCGGTGGAGCTGTGTGGTGGGTGCATCGGTGGAGCTGTGTGGTGGGTGCATCGGTGGAACTGTGTGGTGGGTGCATCAGTGGAGCTGTGTGGTGGGTGCATCGGTGGAACTGTGTAGGTGGCACTTTTTATAAATCATTAGTAAAAGAGATCAATGAAATTCAACTAAAACCCATATATAGCAGAAGAGGAGAAAGCTCTAGTAACGGGATTCAGGATGAATGTATATCTTTGAAGCAAATCGCCAGCATGTGAAAGGTGTAAAATAGCAATCCGCATAAAACGAAAATGCCAGCAAAAGACTTTATAAAATTCTGTGTGGCCCTGATAAAATAATTAGAGCGTTTAATTATATCATGACCAACAATGGTTATTGTTTCCAGAGCAGCTTGCGAGATGGTTAGACTGCAATATAAACAATCCCTCGGCATTGCTGTGGTGGGAAGGGGGGGGGGGCGCGGGGAGAGGCAAGAAGGGAAGAATAGGGGCCGGGAGCAGCAGCCTTTGATGTGCTGGCCGGCCGGCCGTGCATGACTAATTAGGGGAGGAGAAATGCCGGCTGGGGGAAGCTTGAGATGCCCGAGGCTGGTGGCTTTGATGTGCACGCGCTCTCTCTCGGGCACTGCAAGAAATCGCCGAGCTGGTTTAACTCTGTTTAAACTGCAATATAGCTCGCCAGCCATGCGCAAGCGCATCAGCAGCAAGCCCTAAAAAATGGTCGACATGTTTCTGCCTCAGTTCCCTTGGTTAGGACTTATGGGCATTCATCAGGACCATTAAGTGAAAAACGTGAGGAAAAAGGGTAAACAAATAAAGTGCTTTTATAAGGTGAAAAGAAATAGGAATGTTGACCTGTTTCTCTGTTATGAAGGTCTCAGTGTACCTGCGAAGAATAAAGACAATTGTTTTGAAACACACAAGGGAAGGGGTACAAGGGTACACACACCAAGCAGAAATCTGCTTAATATATCTATCCATTGATAGAGTTATAAACAACTAAAAAATGGCAATACTTTGTTGACCGGTTAACAGTTATGGCAGCGTCAACTCTCTCTTCAGCACTCCAAACTCATGCAGAGGACTATGGCATGCTTGCAGTTGGTGGTGCATGCAAGTATTTAATAGTATGCTCGGCGGTGCAAGGTGATTCTCAGCGTCATTCGATCTCACTAGGTAGGTGATAGTGCAACTCGAGTCACTTCGTTATGTATATTATTATAAACAATACCAAGAGCACCTTCCATTTTGTAACAAGTGAAAATATACTCATGTGAACATATTCGGGACGGGCGGGTCAGGTGTATCATTACGTGAGTGATTTCATAAGTGTGGCCCTGGTAGATCGTAGTCTATTGTTAAAAACGCCATCGCAAAGTTGTTACCTAGCGCATATGACTAATGCGCTCCCATCGGATGGTAGAGCCTCAGGGGGACTGGGGAGAGAGGACATCTCGATTAACATTGTTATTCGTAATATACTTGCGGTTAGTTGTGAGACCCGTTTTCCTCCTTTTCTACCTATTGCGTCTGTGCCAGGCGTTCACTGTGTGTGCCAGTCTTATGTAACATCGACACGAGTGAGAGGATATGTTGTCATATGTTAATTATTACCCTATGTAGTGTGTTGATGTCGGTACAGATAACACACTACATAGGGTAATAATTAACATATGACAACATATCCTCTCACTCGTGTCGATGTTACATAAGTCATAGTATCCACTCATAAGATAATACACGCATCGTCAACATTATCACTATGCTTATTGACTAGCGTTTACATTGTGGCCCTAGCCACCTCACGATATCGAACAATATTTTTGTGATTGTTATTCCAAATAGACTGGTACACTAAAGATCACCATGACAACATGAGCACAGACCAATAGAATCACTACACAAGATTACCCCCGCCTTTAATGTTGACCCGGAAACAGAATTGACTGTTTCCGGATCGGCTTGAGCAGCGCACACAGTGAACGCCAAGCACGGACGCAATAGGTAGAAAAGGAAGAAAACGTGTCTCACAACTAACCGCAAGTATATTACGAATAACAATGTTAATTGAGATGTCCTCTCTCCCCAGTCCCCCTGAGTCTCTACCATCCGATGGGAGCGCATTAGTCATATGCGCTAGGTAACCACTTGGCGATGGCGTTTTTAACAATAGACTACGATCTACCAGGGTCACACTTATGAAATCACTCACGTAATGATACACCTGACCCGCCCGTCCCGAATATGTTTACATGAGTATATTTTCACTTGTTACAAAATGGAAGGTGCTCTTGGTATTTTTTATAATAATATACATAACGAAGTGACTCGAGTTGCACTATCACCTACCTAGTGAGATCGAATGACGCTGAGAATCACCTTGCACCGCCGAGTATACTATTAAATACTTGCATGCACCACCAACTGCAAGCATGCCATAGTCCACTGCATGAGTTTGGAGTGTTGAAGAGAGAGTTGACGCTGCCATAACTGTTAACCGATCAACGAAGTATTGCCATTTTTTAGTTGTTTATAACTCTATCAATGGATAGATATATTAAGCAGATTTCTGCTTGGTGTGTGTCCCCTTGTACCCCTTCCCTTGTGTGTTGCAAAACAATTGTGTTTATTCTTCGCCAGGTACACTGAGACCTTCATAACAGATAAACAGGTCAACATTCCTATTTCTTTTCACCTTTTAAAAGCACTTTATTTGTTTACCCTTTTTCCTCACGTTATTCACTTAACAGTCCTGATGAATGCCCATAAGTCCTAACCAAGGCAACTGAGGCAGAAACATGTCGACCATTTTTTTAAATTTCTCCCCCCACTATTTATGATCTTTATACTGTGAGTGCACCTTCTACTCATAATCAAGTTCATAGATGCACTAACTCAAGAGTTACCAGACCCGAAAACCAGACCAATAAAATTTCCTCCTGAATTCTCGGGCCTTTTTAATACCCTTATCACTGGCTCACTACTGCATCAACCTTGGGTAAGAACCTCCTGGTGGAGACTGCATAACTTGATCGACCTAATGATTATGCACACACGTGATCCAAGAGCGGAGAATCAAGATATACCGCTTTAGACACCGGCATACATATTACGTGCATGAGGGTCTTTTATATCGGGACACCCCCTCTTCCTATTCTGCCTGCATACCTAAGGTTGTGCAGGACAAGTGATCCATTCTCATTTTGATTATCATATGTACTTTGGAAATTGAATGGATCAACATTCCATCTCCCTCCACATTTGATTGAAAGACACTGTACTCCACCACAAGCATGGGTGCGTGGATACCCTGTTCGCCAAATTGATGGTGCACCCTTTCTATTTAGAGTCAGGCGGACCATTGGGTTTCTGCCGCTGATATCCCCTCTGGCTCTGCAGGTGGGAACCTTACACTAATAGTCCAATAGACTTGGGGCCCTCGGTGTAAGTAAATCAGACCATCCACCATGTTCAGAGAAGCCAGCCTGATGTACTTTTTTTTTGCTTTGTGGGATCTCCAGTAGAAGCCTGAAAAGAAAACGTACCCCCAGGTCATTGCCAGGGTCATTAGTTGTTTTTGTTTTACAAGAACAAGCACCTGATTTCTGAGTTTGTTCTTGTAAAATAAAAAAGTTTGCTAAGCATGGAAGATGGTGGTCACTCAGCAAACTTTCAGTGCTTTCAGAAGAATAGGGATCTTGGCCAGGCAGGCAGAGCTATCCAAATATTGCCGGTAGGAGCTAACCAGGGTGACCAAGATAATGACCCCCCTCCACTTTAAACTTTAACCTTATGGCCCTCAAGCAGAAGTTTTTGACCAAATTGAGATTAAAAATAGTGCAAAAATCCCACAGTTTCCCTGCACATATCTCACCATATAAAACCTGGCAGCGGTCAAGCAGGTGTAAATCCTAATATTAATGGCATTGCCGCTCAAAGCGGGACAAAAGATGTGATATTAGGAAATTATCCCTCATTCTGAGGAGCGGAATTTAGAATAGGGGGAGCAATACTGCACCCACTAAGTATTGCTCACTGCAGTACTGATACTATCTGTATGGTGTAACTTCTCAAAAGCTGCCCACTGATAATGAGGCCCTAAGTAAAAAAAAACAATATATAACCTCTGGCACCGTTGGCATAATTTTGTAGAATCACTGACAGAATTTCGACTACAGAAATATCGACCTACAAGAATATCGAGTCAACAATATCGAGGGCAAAAATATCGACATCCTATCTACAACATGGTAAGTACAAAAATATCGAAAAAAATATATCGATGTCAAAAATATGGTATTTTTTTTTAATATATAAATGTAAAATTAAGTCTATAAGACTAATAAATAAAATAAACATATTTAAAAGTATCTAATAATGTTTAAAAGTAATAAATAATACATATATATTAAGAATACATTAATTAAATATATACAGTAAATATGTAATATATATGCACTGAACAATAAGTATTAATAATTATTTTACGAATTTATAAATTAATGAAATATATTCTAATTTACTAACACATTTACAAACATAAAAGAGTAACATAAATAAAATGTAAGTAATATAAAAAATAAAATAAACATTTGATATTTTAACAATTAATTAAATAAAACGTTGGATAGCGTAAGGGTACAAATTTCTATTCCTACTCCAGAGAGTGCAACAGTAGGGAAAACTGACCCTGAACTCAAAAAACACCCCTTTACCCAAGAACTGAAACTGACCCTGAACCCTAAGAATACCCCTTTACCCAAAAACTGAAAACTGACCCTGAACCCAAAAAATACCCCTTTACCCAAAAACTGAAAACTGACCCTGAACCCAAAAAATACCCCTTTACCCAAGAACTGAAAACTGACCCTGAACCCTAAAAATAACCCTTTACCCAAAAACTGAAAACTGACCCTAAACCCTCAAAATACCCCTTTACCCAAAAACTGAAAACTGACCCTGAACCCTAAAAATACCCCTTTACCCAAGAACTGAAAACTGACCCAGAACCCTAAAAATACCCCTTAACCCAAAAACTGAAAACTGACCCTGAACCCAAAAAATACCCCTTTACCCAAAAACTGAAAACTGACCCTGAACCCAAAAAATACCCCTTTACCCAAGAACTGAAAACTGACCCTCAACCCAAATAATACCCCTTTACCCAAGAACTGAAAACTGACCCTGAACCCTAAAAATACCCCTTTACCCAAAAACTGAAAACTGACCCTGAACCCTAAAAATAACCCTTTACCCAAAAACTGAAAACTGACCCTAAACCCTCAAAATACCCCTTTACCCAAAAACTGAAAACTGACCCTGAACACTAAAAATAGCCCTTTACCCAAAAACCCAAAACTGACCCTAAACCCTAAAAATACTCCTTTACCCAAACTTAATTAATATTATTTAATTAGCAATTAGTTATTAATGAACAATAACAAACAAAGTAAATATATTAGCACATTAGCTGTAATTAATATAATTTAATAATTAATATTATTTTCCCCCAATTAATTAATTAACAGTAACTAACAATTATATATAAATAAATTACTCTAATTAATGTAACTAATTAATATTATTTAATTACCAATTAATTAATAACGTTAAATATGTACAAAATTATAATAATTAATTAACTAATTAATATTAATTACTTCCCAATAAATTAAATATACATTTTTAAAAACATATATTAATTAATTAATTATTATTAAATTACTCCCCACCCCATTCCCCTATAAACCCACATCCCGCTACAGAAAATATATATCAATTAATCAATTAATTATTTACCAAATTAATCAATATTAATTAGCAATTAATTATAATTAATTAATTAATCCTACTAATTATTAATCAACTTACCATAATTAAATTACTTCCCACCCTATTCCCCTATAAACCCACAACCCGCTACAGAACATATATATCAAATAATAAATTAATTAAAATTATTTTCCTATTATTTTCACATAATTACCAATTAATTATAATTTATTAATAAATCCTACTAATTACTAATCAATTTACCATAATTAAATTACTTCCCACCCTATTCCCCTATAAACCCACAACCCGCTCCGGTACAAAAACATAAAATTTACTTATAAATTTATTTATTATTATATTAAATTTATACACATATAATAGTAATTATTTTAAATACTTAAATTAAACATATAACACATACATAATAAAAAACTATACAATAATACAAATATCGATATTAGTGTCATCGAAATTAGTAACATCGATATATATGCTATCGATATTGCTAACTTCGATATTACTTACATCGATATTAAGTATTTCGATATTACTTACCTTGGGTCGATATTCTGTCCTACGATATTCTTGCCTTCGATATTATGCACCTACGATATTTCAGACTCGATATTATGGTAGGTCGATATTTCCTACTCGATATTTTGACTGTCTACCAATTTTGTACTACAAAATGGTGTCCCTTATACTAATACTTGTTGAGCATGTTTACTACTCTTGGTTATGCAATCTGTACATTACTCAGAGATCAACGACATCATAGAGTGGTGAGTATTGTTTTTAAAAACAAACCCTTTTGAAAACTCACAGTGATTATATGCGTAGAATAATTATGCAATGTGCTTACCCCGTACTTCATTACCCCTCCTCTTTAGCCAGATAACTTATATCGATAATGAGAATTTTTGGCCCATGACTCATATAAACTGGTATAACTATTGCTGTGCTTATGATAATCTTTTACCCCGGCTGCAGGGTATTGTGGGTAATTGCTACCCTAGGGGGCAAGAATATCCCAAGAGCAGAAGGAACAGAAATTATTAGAATTTTAGCCAACAGTGAGATCATTTTTTTCCTTTCACAAATTTTTTTGAAAATAAGTACACACTCAGACTTCTCTGCTTTTGATTTTAAGCAGTTGTACCGAAGGAGGAAACCCTATAGCCCCCATAGACTATCTTGCTAAAAATATTAGACAATTCTGGGACAATCCAAGGTGCCGAACCCTGAAAAGAAGTCATTATTAATGGTATACTTAAGAGGGGGCATTCATTCAAAGCAAATAAAAAATAGAAAACCCAACTCAGGGGCATATTAACAAGGTGGCGATATATAATTATCGGCGCATCACCAGCCGTTTCCGGACGAAAAGCAGCGATAATTTTATCGCCTAATCAGCAAAGACACGCTATTGAGTGTTTTGCTGATTTTGCTCCCGTTTCCAGCACGCCTAACTTCGCATCACTAATGAGATTTAAAGTAGGCGTGTCTGTGGAAACAACATGGGTAAATATCGCGAAAGCAGCTTTGTGATATTTACAACGCAGGGTAGCAATTATTTTAATTGCGCTAAGTATGCCTTAACACAGGAATTTAATGTCTGTTAAATTCCTGACTAAGGCATACTTAACATGGGAGGTGGATTCATGTAATACGACCACAGGGTCCTATTATCAAGCATATCGCCGTTTTACATGGAACATCGCTGAAAAACCAGCGATGTTCCATGGAAAAGGGCACTATCGCTGGAATATTCATCGCCATGGCGCCAAACGTTGTTAATACAACGCTAGCCTGGCAAATTATTCCAGCGATAGAAAATTATGCAGTTTGCAAGGTCAGTGATTATTATCGCTTCCTGTTGCAAATATGCCCCTCAGTTCTTGAACTGTAGAAGACTGTCCTAATTTTAAAGCGCTTTTCTTGAATATCTCTCAAATCAGTTCTTGAACTGTAGAACCTCCCTGATTTTAAAGCACTTTTCTTGTATATCTCTTTAATCAGTTCTCGAGCTGTAGAATGCTGCTCTGGTTTTAAAGTGCTTTTCTTGTATATCTCTTGAACAGTTCCCGAAATTTAGAACATTGCACTGATTTAAAAGCCCTTTTCTTGTATATGTCTTGAATCAGTTCTCAAACTGTAGAACATTGCTCTGATTTTAAAGCACTTTTCTTGTACATCTCTTTAATCAGTTCTCGAGCTGTAGAACGCTGCCCAGATTTTAAAGAGCTTTTCTTGTATATCTCTTGAATCAGTTCTCGAGCTGTAGAACATTGTCCTGATTTTAAAGCGCTTTTCTTGCATATCTCTTGAATCAGTTCCCTAACTTTAGAACATTGCACTGATTTTAAAGTGCTTTTCTTGAATATCTCTTGAATCAGTTCTTGATCTGTAGAACCTCCCTGATTTTAAAGCACTTTTCTTGTATATCTCGTGTTCCTTGCCTGACTCTGTGCCCTTCGTGAAGGATTTGTGCTTTGTGTCTGGAAGCTGAAGGCTGCTCCGCCTTGAGGCGCTTTATTTTGGGACCTGGGAGCTCGTGTGCTCCATACCGGATTTTCAGAGCCAGCGGAGGGAGAGAGCCTTTCATAACATCAGTGGAAGCGGGACTGCGAGGCCCAGAGGTGATAGCGCTTGCTGATTGCGCGCACCTGGTGCCTCTTCCCGCCCCCTCCCTGAAGGCTTCTTTACTTCTCGCGGCCCCCGCTCCGCGGGTGCCGCTCGTGTTCCTTGCCTGACTCTGTGCCCTTCGTGAAGGATTTGTGCTTTGTGTCTGGAAGCTGAAGGCTGCTCCGCCTTGAGGCGCTTTATTTTGGGACCTGGGAGCTCGTGTGCTCCATACCGGATTTTCAGAGCCAGCGGAGGGAGAGAGCCTTTCATAACATCAGTGGAAGCGGGACTGCGAGGCCCAGAGGTGATAGCGCTTGCTGATTGCGCGCACCTGGTGCCTCTTCCCGCCCCCTCCTACTACTACTTAGCCTTGCAGCCTAACGCGAACGCGGGACGCGCGCGGACGAAGACCGGACAAAGAGCGGGCCCTCTGTGGCCCTCAGTGGCTGCAGTAGGCTGGGCTGGGCCCACTTATATATATTTGATCATATAGAGACAATTTCAGTCTTATAACCCATTGACTGTTTGTAGACGATCGGCCATTGCTGCTTATACAGTGCTTCTATATTTGCCTCTGATTGATTGACTTTATGATTAGATAGTATTCATTTTATACATTTTAACGTGTTTGCTGGCATTATATATATCCCTATTTTATATAGCCGGATATAAGTTGTAATATGACTGCTAAAAAGTTAAGATCTGGAAGACTGTTGGGGGGAAGATCAACAGCTAAGACTAGATCTAACCCTCTCCGAAATAAGAATGTTTCAACGATTCAGTTGAAAGGCCAAAATCAAATCTTCCAGCTGTGGGAGAAAGCGGTCGATAGGGTACCCCAGGAAAAAACTGCTTCTAATAAGAGTGTCTCTTTGATTTCACCACCTAATCCAGCGTTTAATCATCATTCTAATGAGGTGGAATCGGGAACTCTTGATCTAAGCTCATGTATTACTAAGGGTATACCATCTACTACTTCTCTACCTTTGGAGAATGATAAATGTCTAAATTTCAGCACAGATAATCCCAAAAATATCAAGACTCCATTAGCATCTGTAAATGTCTCGCAAAATGGGATACTTTCCCTCTCTAAGTTGAGGGAGGATATAAACGAAGACTCACTGCCCCTAGACATTGACCCAGTGCTATGTGAACGTTATTTGGTTGATGTACCTAGGGCATCACTAGAAGCGGTAAAGACCCCAATGGGGGCTACACCCTCTGGTCTCCATCTTTTTAGCAGTACCCCTTCTCCCAACTCACAAGATCTCTCCCCTCAGTCAAATATGTCTAAAAGTCCTATGCTCAATATAACAGGGATTGAGGCTATTAATGATCCTTGCCTGAAACTATCAGAGAAACCCATATCTGAATTTCTACTTTCCTTGGAACATTTGCTATCTTCAATTCTGATGCTATTGAATAAATTTGTGGGTAGCTCGGATTGTGTATTGGACTCCGTTACTCAAATTTTAAAAGCATTAGTATCAAAATCGTGTGAAAGGGGTGGTGGCTCAGATTCTCCCCATATAATACCCCCAAAAAATCTTTTGGCTAATTCACCTTGTTTGTTAACTGAGAATATACTGGTTGCACCAGCAGTGATGGACTCACATCCTACTCTGAAAACATCTGTTTATAATTGTATAGGTGATTCCACTCCAGATATTGTCTCTGAGAATAATAATATTGTACTGCCAAATGCGATTTTGAAATCATCTGCTTATAACTGTATAAGTGATTCCATTTTAGATATTGTGTCTGAGGAAAATAATATAGTACTGCCTAATGTTAATGCCGAAAAGGCATCATATCCTATTTTTGACTTAGAATCTAAGGGACCGGAATTGGAGGAAAAAGCGGGAAAACATGGAAATCATAAGGGGAAAAAAAAGAGGAAGTCTCTCCGTAGATTCAAAAAGAGGAAGCCGAGACAAATCCTCTTTGACAATCCCCATGTTTTCTCTAAATCCTCCGCCATAGAGGCCGAGAGTGTTAACGATAACAGATCCCTGAGGCATGAATCAATTGGGTCAGCTTCTGAACTTTTGGGGCCTCCCGTTAATTCTGATGAAATTATAACGAATTGTTCTAAATTACATCTAATAGGACAGGGCGTAGAAAAAGAAAAACCCACGATTCACTGCTTAGCAGTAGATGAAAGAAGCTCAGTCCCCGTGGTCCCCATTGACTTAAATCCTTCGGCCCCTTCTTTTCATTTACGGGCAGAGGGGGCAGCTGTATGTCAAAACTCTGTTTATAAACCTATGGAAACCCGTACTGACTCTCTGCTTTTAGACTTCATCCCACTATTTGATATTGATTTAACCCTAAATAGATCCTTTTTGCTGAATTGCTGCAAAGATATTGAGGGATTAAAATTAATTAAATCAAGCGACATTGACCTACTAACAATATTGGGATCAGGTTCTATGTCATTTACTAGGGTAAGGTTCTATTCAAATTTGATAGTGAATCTTATATTAAATAAAGCAGAAATTTTCCAGAGTCGGGGGATCGATGTGGTGCCGTTCACTGCCACATGTGTTGATAATCATATTGTCAATGGCCACCATAGGGGATTGGGTCAGGTTGGTCTCTCCCAACCTTTTGATGATTTAAAAATCCATGTCTCAAAATCAAAAAGGTTAGTAACACATGTTATTCCTCCCCCAATAATAATAAATAGGGGCATAACTGAAAACGAACAGCAATGGAACTGGCTACCTGGTGCCCTAGTGACTAAGGTGACGGACAACCCCAGATTGTTCTCTCACCTTTAGCAGTACCTTTTCCATTATCTCCTGGAATGCAGCTGGCATCAATAATAATCCTGGAAAATTATTATATCTTTTCTCTTTGAATGCCAATATAATCTGCATCCAGGAAACTTGGTGCACCGATAAACTAGATATAGCGAAGGACTATTATGTATTGGAAGTAGCGGCAACCCCCTCTACTAGAGGACATGCAAAAGGGGGAATTGCTTGTCTATTATCCAATACAATAAAGTGGAGTTTCTCCCACCATATAGATCCCAGCAACCTCTTTCAGGCTGTGACCCTCTCCAACTTAGATAAAACTGGGGAGAGATACCCCCTTGTTATAATAAATGCCTATATTCCACCAGGTGATTCTTTTAATACTTTGATGAAGAAGATTTTCATTTTTATTAGACAAATTAAAAAAATAGCTCCTTTCTCTAATTTTTTGTTAGTTGGTGACTTAAATTGTAAAGTGTCCAATTATAGTCTGGAACTATTCAGGAATAAAGAAAAAGAGGAGGTTTTATTGATACCCCAAGCCCTCTTTCCAGATAACATAAAAACAAACAAACGGGGTAAACTGCTGCTGGAAGAACTACATAGCACGGAGGGACTTATAGTCAACGGTAGGCTCCCATCCGACGTTCCTGCAAATTACACTCATAGTTCTTCCAATAGTAAATCAATCCTAGACTACATAATTGTTGACCACCCTACTTTCTCTCTCTTAAGGGATTTGGTTGTTATGGACACTATTCTTAGTGACCATAATGTTATCATCCTTACGCTTTCTCTGGAGCTCCCCAACTCTGACTCCTGGGCGTTGGATAGGGATGCGGTCACCTTCCAAAAAACAGGAAGATGTTTCTGGGATTATAAAGCTATGAAGGGCGTGGAACCCCTTCTTGAAAATACACTATCCAATTTAAGCAATTGGAAGGGGGTGGAACAGTCCTCTTTCGATGCTTTTATAAAGGAGATTATTTCTAGCGTAAAAAAATTGAATTTAATTAGGAAAAAAAAAAACACCCTCCCTAAAGCAGTTGGTTCCCTTAATAAGGAGATAAATAAACTGGTGAGGGAACAATACATATGTGGTGCAGTAGAAAGATCTCAGAAAATATCTCTCCTTAAAAGGAGGAGAAGCAGGATAAGGAAAAAAATGAAAAGAGAAAAAGAGGACCTGCTATGGATTGGATTGCGGGAAGCCGCAGTTCATGGGAACTCTAGACAATTCTGGACCCTTATTGGGGAGGGATGTGGTTCTAGAGTGCGTCCATCTCCAATCCCCTTTTCCGAACAAACCTGGGTTAATTACATCTCAAGTCTGTATGCTATGAATGATCAGCATGGGAAACTAAGGGGTATTGAGGTAGATACTACCCCTATAACTGAATACCCCTCAGAATTATCTATAGAATTGGCTATAAGGGACATGCGCCCATCAGGCGCCATGGGTCCTGATGAACTCCCGATATCTGTTTTGAAACAAAATCCAGTATCCTGGAGTAAAATCCTTTTTCCTCTTTTTAGGACTTGCTATATAAAAAAATTTATTCCAGCATCCTGGAAGGGGAGTATTTTGGTTCCTATGTTCAAAAAGGGCGACAGAAACTTACCCATTAACTATCGACAAATAGCTCTCTTAGATGCTATTGGGAAAGTGTTCTGTAAATGTTTATTAACCCTAGTTAATGATTGGGTGGTGCAAAAACAAATTTTACCCTTAGAACAAGTAGGCTTTCGTAAGGGTCACGGAACGCTGGACAACCTCTCCGCCCTTCAGACAATTATTGATAAATATATAGGGGTACGTGGCGGAAGAGTTTATGTGGCCTTTATAGACTTCTCCACAGCATTCGACAAGGTTGATCGTCCACTGCTGTGGAGAAAGCTCTCTGCTATGGGATTGCCACCTTATCTACTAGATATGATTCAGTTGCTTCATACAGACACCTGGTGCCAGGTCCTGCAAGGAGGAGATAGGGGGCTCTCTAAGATTATCCCCTCATCTAATGGCCTTAAGCAAGGCTGTCTCCTTGCCCCATTACTTTTTTCGCTGTATATTGCAGACCTACCAGCTTCCCTCTCCTCCTGTGACGGTATTGCTCCAATCTTGGGTGGAAAACACATTTCATGTATGTTATATGCGGATGACATCATAATATTGGATCTTATGCCCAAAGGTCTTGCCAAACGCCTCCTTGCTCTACATCAGTATGCAGTTGCTCATTATTTAAAAATCAATGCATCCAAGAGCAAAATTATGTGCATCACAGGCCGGAAAAAACATAAATTTAGGAACTTTACCTGGTCTGTGGGAGAAGACAAATTGGAGGTAGTAAAGAGTTATACTTTCCTTGGAAAATTAATTTGTGATAATCTAAGTGCTAAACCCCACACCGATAACAGTGCCCGGAAGGCTTTAGCCCAAGGGAGAAGCTTAAGTGCACTGTACTCGGCATTGGGAAGAAGGCATTTTTCACATTTATTGGAAGTCTTTAAGGCAAAAGTCCCTTCCACCCTTTTATATGGTTTAGAACTAATTGATATTAAGTACTGGGATTTTCTAAATAAGGTGGAGGGTAAATTGCTAAGAGGCATATCCACCATTAGTTCTGCCTGCTCCGTGGCAGCCTGCAGACTTGAGTTTGGCTTGCGCAGCAGCTGGGTGCAGGGCCTGGCAGCTGTGGTACGTTGGGTCGCAAGCATAGCCAGAGGAGAAGAGGGGACTATGAGGTTCCTCTTAAAGTCTGAACTACTGGGAAGTCTAGGGGAACACTCGCTAATTGTTAACAACTTTAGAAAAGCTGTATCCCTTTTGCAGCTGGAAGAGAGTACTCTCTTTTCTCTTCCTGCATCCCAGCTAAAGTCTGTCCTGAAAGAAGCCTCTTGGGATCTTAGCTTTAGGCTAGACTTTACTTCAATTTTTGCTAAAAGGGTGTCAATTTCCTTACTAATACATTCGCAAGAAAATCCATACAACCCTATGTTACTTGGAACTTACCTCATGGTATTCGGAGATTTTGGTTTTTATTGAGACAAGATTTGTTACCCCTGAATAATCTTTTGTTTAAATGGTATGGTGTATCTGCAATTTGCAATTTCTGTCATCAATCTATTCAAGATCGTACCCATGTACTTTTCATATGCCCAGCGCTGCGTTCTTATCGCAGCAAATGGTTAAGACAAATATGTCTGCAAATGGGTATTGTAGATGTGAACTCTTTTTTGAATGCTTTACATAATCCCCCTAATGAGAGATTTTGCTCTCATATATATATAACTTTTTTAAATGCTTTTTAGAAATGTTTTGAATACCGGCATGCCTATTAATGTGTCACTTTGTGTTCTAACAATGGCTATGATTTGTCTACTTTCATTTTCAATGATACTTTTGTGTTGTACTTTTCTTATGTGGACCTCCAAGGAGTTCCAAAACATAATAAAGATTGAACTTGAACTTGTATATCTCTTTAATCAGTTCTCGAGCTCTAGAACGCTGCTCTGATTTTAAAGTGCTCTTCTTGTATATCTCTTGAATCAGTTCCCGAACTTTAGAACATTGCACTGATTTTAAAGCGCTTTTCTTGAATATCTCTTGAATCACTTCTTGAACTGTAGAACCTCCCTGATTTTAAAGCACTTTTCTTGTATATCTCTTTAATCAGTTCTCGAGCTCTAGAACGCTGCTCTGATTTTAAAGTGCTCTTCTTGTATATCTCTTGAATCAGTTCCCGAACTTTAGAACATTGCACTGATTTTAAAGCGCTTTTCTTGGATATCTTTTGAATCAGTTCTCAAACTGTAGAACATTGCTCTGATTTTAAAGCACTTTTCTTATACATCTCTTTAATCAGTTCTCGAGCTGTAGAACGCTGCCCAGATTTTAAAGCGCTTTTCTTGCATATCTCTTGAATCAGTTCTCGAACTGTAGAACATTGCCCTGATTTTAAAACGCTTTTCTTGAATATCTCTGGAACAATTAGGACTGGAGACTTTAGAACTCATTGTAACAGTGCTATAATTCGATGGTGTTTTTTAAAAGACTGTTGCTTAACTAATGATGCTGAACTAGAAATGTAATGTTTATTGCGAGTAACAATTAAGTTTCCTTGTCTGTTTCTCAAACTTCATACTACGTCCTTTGAATTATGCCTAAGTGTAGGCAATGATCAGTACAACACAATTTGTGTTCTAGCTACATTGATTAGACAGAGCTGTCTGCAGCTTGATAAAATAATTAAAAACACTTTATTGAAACTGCAATTAATTTGCCAAAAAGTTTTTACCTGGACTCAGTTACTAACCTGCTGGGAGAAAAACTCGCTCTGGCCAATATCATCAAAGTTTAATCACTGACAACGCTCTCAATTTTACTCCCCAATTTACTAAGCATTAAGTGAAAATGTTTGTTTTATCTGTCCTCTCATAAGCTTGTAATTATTGTAGCCCATACTAATCTTCTGCTAGTGGTATTGGTATAGTGGTATATTTTCAACACCGTTAAGTAAACAAACTCTACCTGTAAACCTCGAGGAACATGTTTGACTAATTACAGTGCTCCCGAAAAACTTCTTGTGGACATGTGGAAAAGAGTTTTTATTTCCTCTGGTATTCGCAAGATTCATTTTACGGCTAGAGTGGCATTTAAATGCTTCTACCTTCTATTTAAGTGCTGTCAGGACTTTATCTCTTGTACCTGGATTTCTCCATAGATGCTCATGGGTGCTCTATTTTGTGTGTTCAGATACCCAGAGTCTTTCTTCACAATATAGCGAGAAACAGTGGTCTGTGGCTTTCTCCTCTCGGTGTGGGTAGATATAATATGACAGAATGGAGTCTTAGAAAACTGGAATGTTTAATGGCATTTCAAAGACTGCTTAAATCATATCTTTTGCAACTCCTTCCCACAAACTATGGAGGCATCTTGAAGTACAGCGCCCAGAGTCAACTTAGCTGCAAAGTGCACAATCCAATTATGTTAGCTTATTTACTTAATTACCCAGGAGAGACGGGCAGAATAACTTCCAGTCTTAGGGCCTTTTTATGAGTTTGGTGGTGCGAGAGCGGGAGCGCCCCACACTGCCAAACCCGTGTAGAAATCGCCACCTGGTCAGGAGTTTCCGCCCGGTCTGGTGGGCGGTTCTTTGGTGTTCCCAGGGCTGTGCCTATGAAGTAGGCCCCTCAATGGGAACATCAAAGGCAGTAACTGCACTGCATTGACTGATGCAGTCCATGCCGTACAGGTACTGGTGTGCAGGCACACAGAGGGCACACATTGTGCCCCCGTGTGAATCCACATAGCTTGAGGCACCAGGGGGCTCTGTAGAGCCCCCTTTGTTTCCTCATGTCATCAGCCGCAGCCCATGCTGGTAAGAGCAGTGGGGCGGTGGGGCCTGGTGGGAGGGAATTTCGACAGATGACCACCAGGGAAAATTAAATACATAATTAATTTTCCCTCGTGGTCGTCTGTCGACATCCCCACACCCAACCCGGCCCCATAGCCCCACTGCTCTTACCTGCACGGGCCGCGTTTGCGTGGCACACTTTTCATGGCGATCGCACCGCCATGAAAAGTGTGGCGTGAGGAAACTTGTAATATGCTTGGCCGGGCTGTAGCGGCCCTGCCAAGCATATTGCGGTCTCAAGACTGCAGCGCCACCACCATCATCATCATCATAAAACTTTATTTCGATCACAAAGATCCGAAAAAGTACACAGCACAGATAAGAAACATCAGGAGTATAAAAAAAACACAATACCGGATAAATATTCTAATAAAAAATGTCAGCTCAATAAAAGAATTTAAATATACATAGGAAACAACCATTAAAAAGGTAAAGTGCAGAGCTTCGTACTAAACATTTTTCATGCCTAATCCACAGTGCATACCAAAATCTTGAGAGGCCAAAAACCATTACTCTTCGTGTATCAGTACACAAAATTCTCATTACCTCAAGGTAGTGACCCGGGCCTACCAGTCTACATAGTGGCAGTATCAATTTATTTCCTTAAAGGATGAATAACATGGGCAAAATAATAATAGATGAACAATGGATTCCGGGCAAGCTTTGCACGAAGGGCAAAGTTCTTCAGTAGCAGTGTTACAACACCACTTCAAACAAAACACTATGGTAGGTAAAGTCTTACATTTGAACTGTAGTAAGATTTGGCGTGCCAATGGAGGAACAATTTCGCAAATACTAGTCTCAAAACAAGGAACAGTTTTAAAATTTTGAAAAACATTAGTCAAACTACTCAAAGGTTTTGCCAGTTCCTTTTCAAATATAATTTCCCAGTACATTTCTTTTAGCTTTGCCCTCGGAGTCCGAGCCATACTTTCCGGGTTTAATCAAAATGCCACCATCCTTGCCTCCCCAGTAGTTCCCTCAAGGAGGTGAACCAAGAAATCGATGTGGCATGCAGGAATTTCAAAAGGTCAGACAAGGACTCTCAATAGGATTCAAGTTCTTCCTCAGTCCATAGCCTATGCCAAAACATTAGAAATTTATAGTTCAACTTATGTGTCAGCTGTCTACGGGCAAGGTTCAAATACAGGAGAGTCAACGGGGTGCTAGAGGGGAGATCTATCAGTGATCTTAAAAAATGATTTTTAATGATAGAGAGGCAGGTTGTGTTGCCCGTGCCCCACAGCTCTGCTCCGTAAGGACCTTGATGTTATAAATTGCAAGTGCTGACACAATTTGGTGAGAGACCGTCTTCCTATGGATTTTACTAATGTGAATGGACTGATGAATTAGTTGTAGTTTCACTTTATCGATGTGGGCCGCCCAATGGATTGATGGGGTCAGACAGATGCCTAGATAGTCAAAAACTTCGACTTGCTCCAGTTTAATACTACCAGCCAACACAGGTCTTTTGGACACTTTGGCCAATCCTCCATTAAAGAGCATATACTTGGTGTGGCCTCATTTAGAACCAAGCCCGCCCATCGCAGAACCTTATAAAAGCGTTCAGAAGTTGTAAACCCTGCGGCGATTTAGAAATTAAAAGGGTGTCATTGGGGAAGAGTAGTGCGGGCACTGTTCTTACACCGGTTTTAGTAGCATCACACCCATCTCTATCTAAAATATCAACTACCCCATTTATAAAAAGAGCAAAAAGTGTGGGGGCTAGCACATATCCCTGTCTCACGCCACGTTGAACTGGGAAAGTTGTAGTTACTTGATTATTCCCCCCCCCACCTAACCTGTGCTGCGTTAGATGAATGTAATCTAATAAAAATTTCTAAAAGGTTACCCGGCAAGCCCATCTCTTTCAATACTCTCCAGAGGCTGGCCCGAGGGACTAGGTCAAATGCCGTAACTAAGTCAACAAAGCCTACGTAAAAGCTTTCCCCTCTTGGCAACTACTTCCTTCCAACAAATACAGAGAAGGCGAAAGGCCTTATCCAGGGTGCTAACTTTTGTACGGAAGCCTTTTGCGAAATCGCTCAATATGGCGCTTGTACTGGTCCGAGGGCGGCCTGAGGGTGGCCCGACCGCCCTGGTCCTCATAGGGCAGTTAGAAGTCCGCCACCGCTGCGCTTCTGCGAGGCTGGTGGCCCCTGGACCGCAAAACTCGCAATAAGCCCCTGTTAGAACCTGGGATGTCAGGTCACCTAGGGTAGCCTGGCCTAGGGGCAAGACATACAATTCTAGAGGCACAGTGTGAAGGTTGCAGACCACCCAGCAGTAAATCCACGCAATACACTTAAAAAGGACACTACACCAATTAGTTAGGAAAATAAGTACCCGTTTATAAAAATAATATACTCTGTTCTCTTATACTTAAGGATTCACAGTTCAGTACTTTTCAATCAATCAGGTGAAATAACAATCCGCTTAAGCCTTGGGAGAGAAAACTACAATTCAGTATAAGCAAATGCAGATATCATGGAATCAATAGAGCTCTTTTTAGCAGTTTCAACTGGCATTAAAAATCGACATCAACAGTATCTTTCATTGCATATGTTTCCAACAGCACTGGCTTTGTTTTTATCTCAATGCCTAAACCTTTTCCTTCCTTATCTGTACCTCTTTCACAAAGTGAGGGCATACACAGTGAAGAGCATAGAAAATGCCCAAGCTCTACGCTGTCACCAGTAAGCTCTAGAAGGAGCTTGTAACTTTCCTTGTAAATTTGGTATTTCCAGCACACTCTTGATAGATTGATCGTTAAGTCTACTCCCCCTCCTCATTCACCCCAGTAGACGGAGAAATCACCAAAGGGTAATCCCACAACTGGCAGGCTCAAGCGCCACCTTCCCCCTTCAGTTTAGCTCCTTACTTAAAGATGTCACGTCCGGTGAAACTGATCGGCACCAGACACAGGGGAAGTCACTCGGCAGTTCCTGGGAGCCCAGCGCTGGCAAGACTCCTCAGCGCCTCAGCTCCTCCGCCCTTCCCGCTCACGCCAGCTCTCTCAGGGGCGCTTGAGCAGAGAAGAGGTGTCTCCACACACGCGTTCAACCGCCGAGGGAATTCAGACGCTTCTCTTCACTCGGGGCTTAAATGCGCACACTTCTGGGCATGCGCGAGGTGTTCACGCTACCGCCTCGCTTCCAGACCCGCCTCCGCTCCCGCCTACCTCCGCGCTGGCTCCGCTGGCAAGACGCTGCTCCTTCCGGGCCTGCTCGGTCCTAGGCCCCTCCTGCACAAAGGGAGTGGGAACGCCTGGAGCATGCGCGGTAGCGCTTAAGGACTTGAAGCCTTGGGTTTATGCAAAATGACGCAGCCGGTGCCCCCGGGGGCCCCGCAGACGGCGAGATCAGCGCCGCTTCAGGAAACCGGCACCCTTCACCTTCAAAGCGCCTCCTCAGTCACAATCCGGCGCCGATCTCTCCTGGCCACTGCTCCCTCAGCGCCCACTGCCCCTCCCAGATGGCGCTCAACCACTGAGCTAGGACAGCTCACCAGGCGCTGGCTTTACTCCACAGCAGGTGAGAAATGACTCTCTGTGGGGTGATTGAACGAGGGGACAGTCGCTGAAACCAGGGCAGGATGGTATTGAGGGCTGAATAAAAGGGTGGGGGCCACAAGAATTAACCCTCCACTGTTAGAGGGAATCACAGCAGAATTCCTTTCACTGGGCAGAGGACTGCGCTCCGCAGCGCCACAGTCTCCTTCTCCTGTTTACACCCCACTATTTTGAAGCTAGGGGTCAGTCAGGCGCCCAGGGTCTCCCTTAAACAACCACAGCGGGGACAAGACAAGGATCCCAAAGGAGGAGTAGAGAAGTGGATTAATTAGGCTGCTTCCCAGTCCAGGAGATCAACCCTCTCACTAGCCTTCCCCCACCTTCCAAGATAGCCTGTCCTCCAGCTGACTCTCACAGGTAGACAAAATGGCTACCCCGCATTCCGCCTTATATAGGCTGACCCTCAGTGGTCCAGAATGGACCAGAAGGTTCTGGAACGCCCTATGCTAGGCTATGGGCAAGTTCTGAGTTTGACAGTTAGGGCAGTTGGTAGCCACCATTTTGTGTGGTTCCAACTTTTCCTGTCAGAACAGGCCTCTGGGCCTGAGGTGAAAAATTATGAGGGGGAAAAGAACACCTATCCCCTTGACCAACACCTAGAAAAACTCAGTGGACAAAAATTATTAAGGGAATGAGGGGCAAAAAGGGGACAAAATAAATAATAAATTGGAGGGACTACGCAAAAAGCCAGACAGGTCTAACAGCCCCTTAGACTAAGTGCTGAGAATTATGTTGAGCAGCGACATCAAGCAATCATCTTTGATACTGATAAGTGATCCCTTCAAACTCAGCATCCGGGGAAAGGTGTAATAGTGAGATAGCATTAGCAGGGAGAAAGGTGTTCCTCAAGGCAGATTGTTGAGTTATTTGGTCTAGTCATTTGCTACTTTCCTTTTTCTGTCATTTGTAGTCTTATAGCGCATGTGCTGTTTACCTGAATCATTGTATATATGCAATCTAGACGAAAAACTGAGTTGTGAAAACCCATTTCAAAGAAACATTTCCCATGAACCGATTTCCCCCAGTTTTGCAAAATAAAATGTACTCACGAGACTCTGAAATTGGATGCCTTCCATCTTGAAAACGTTTCTCAATACCCCCTTTTTGTTTGGAATCTACAGATGCTTAATTCTCCCTACACACTAACTGCTTCTTGCATTGCTCTTCGCAGATAATTATGTCCTCAGTTTCCTTCCTTTTTCACTCCTTACCCTTCTTTTTAAGTCTCGCAGAGAGACCTATTGCAGTCAAACCAGAAAGCTGAGTTCACGATGCAGATTTGTAGAAGTGCACGTGCGCGTGAACGTGCTTCTATCCCCCTGCCTTGCTCTTCAAAGGCTCCCCTAACCATTTGCTCCTGCCTCCCCGCCCACTGCTTCACACTTCACGAGCGCCAGGCCGTGACTCGCATTTCTGCCCAGCAGCTTCAAAGAGATCTGCTTCCCCGCCCACTGCTTCACACTTCACGGCCTGGCGGCCGTGACTTGCATTTCTCCTTCCCCCTCCCCACAGCAATGCCAAGAGCTTGTTTCTCATCTGTCTATAACCAAATTCAGCCTCCGTTCTTGGTTCATAGGTTTCCCACTCATAAACCACCTTTATAAGTGGCATTCAGCAGAGTCCAGATTTGCCATACATTTTCTCATCTGTATTCTTTTTCTCTTTTTGCATAGCAGATGCATGTTCAAACTAGCATCTTGAAAGTGTCTCTCAGTGCAGATGAATCAGTTTTCACGTGGCTTTGTTTCTGGGTTTATGGTCGTGTCTGTGGCTTTCTGAGGTCCATCACTCCACGGGGTGCCATAGTGCCAGTCTACAGCTTCGAAAAGCGAAACAGTTCCAGACTATCTAAGTGACCCTCACTCACATTCTTTCTGCCAGGCCACTGAGCTAACCCGTGCCTACCTGCAGCCTTGAGCTTCTTCAGCTCCTTTCCAAATCTGCCTTTTCTGTGCGGTTGCACACTGACTTCCAGGCAGATATCCACAAGCTAAATACTGTCTTTCACAATAAAGACAGCAGACGCCTAATCAGAGCAGACCATCTTTGTTATGGTCCCTTTAGCCATGATTAGTCCAGGCCCTCCCATTCCTACTTTACGGAGATGGAAGCTAGTGTATGTGGGGATTTCACGTGCTTTTGCAATGGGCCTTTGCTAGAGTGCTAAGCGGCCATTCTCAATGCTGCTAGTTGCTCTGCTTGTCTCTGGACTTTATGCTTGCTTGCTCTTACTTGGATGAGAGAAAAGGTTTATGTTGGCGATAAAGCTCTCTATCAGTGTAATAGGGCATACCCTTTGCCCATCCTGCCTCAAAGTTCTACTACCCGCAGCATTAGCATGTCCGGGCCCTCAGATGCTGCCTGCTTGTTGTTCCTTCGAGAGATACCTGTCACCCAGATTCGCCATGGGCAGTACTTTACTAGCGCTTCTTGCGGTGGCAGGGGAGGGGGTTCAGCTAATAATCTGTCTGTGGCTGTTTTCCCAATGTCTCCACCCCTCAGTGAAAACAGCAGCGTTGGGTAAAGTCAGCAAGTAGGACGTCCTCTCACAGTCGTTAAGTAGCACTCTGTTTCCTTGCACCGTGTCTCTGTGTCTTTGATCTCACATAAGTACAGCTAATTGTTCCTGCAGACGGGCCTGCGTCTCACCCCTAAGCCTCCTTTAAAGCAGCTGCCACGTCACTGAGATTACACTTGTCTGCTTCCCGTCAAAACCTGGGAACAAACCTCTGCTCTTCGTATTTAAACACGAGTAAATATTTCCCCGTTTTTCTTTTTTCTCTCGTCGCTTTTTTTACCTGCTCTTTTTAAGTACAGCCTTAAAGCGCACCTTCCACACTGTGTTATCAGTTTCCCCACTCCCATATGTTGAAAGCACAGGCTGTCCAGTTGTTCCGTGTACGTCCCCCTCCCCACAGCATACTGCCACCAGTGCCATTTACAGCTTTTCGGCTATCAGCGGGCCAAGCTTGCTCCTGAATTAAAGGGTGTGCTCCTTTAATTCTAGACACATCTTCAGCGCCTGGATACTCTACTGGGTGATTAGCCGCTATGCAAGTCTTGATTAATTGCTTGTAAATAGCTTCTCTTTAATCCCCCCTCCTGAAGCTACATGCTTATTACTTGATGGCTAGAGGAAACATTAACTTTTTACTAAGTATAACCTGTAACCGGTCAGCCGGTCCGTCCCAGAGTCTTTCATTTTTTCTTTTTTATTTATATAGCACCTACTACCTCCCTGACGAGGCGATACATTTGGAAAATAAACGCTGTATTTACGTCTCCATATTTCTACAGCATATGGCCTGGGCAGACCAAACCTCGCAACAGAAGAAGCATGCATGGCTTAGAACTGCATTAAAAATGCTAATACTCCCAAACTAGAATGATAGTTCAGTAGGAGAATGTGCCAGCAGCAGTGAGCTGCTTGCCACCTTCAGGCCACGCACTGTACCGCCCTCACTCTACCACCCTCAGTCTACCACTCTACCGCCCTCACTCTACCACTCCACCTCCCTCACTTTACCACTCTACCACTCTACCGCTCTCACTCTACCACTCGACCTCCCTCACTCTACCGCGCTCACTCTACCACTCTACTGCCCTCACTCTACCACTCTACTGCCTTCACTCTACCACTCTACCACCCTCACACCCTCATTCTACCACCCTCACTCTACCACTCTACCGCACTCACTCTCCGCTCTACCGCCCTCACTCTACAACTCTACCACCCTCACTCTGCCCCTCTACCACCCTCACACCCTCATTCTACCGCCCTCACTCTACCACTCTACCGCCCTCACTCTACCACTCTACCGCCCTCATTCTACGGCCCTCACTCTACCGCCCTCACTCTACCACTCTACCGCCCTCACTCTACCGCTCTACCACACTCACTCTACCACTCTACCACCCTCACTCTACCGCCCTAACTCTTCCACCCTCACTCTACCGCCCTCAATCTACCACTCTACTGCCCTCACTCTACCGTCCTCACTCTACCACTCTACCGTCCTCACTCTACTGCCCTCACTCTACTGCCCTCACTCTACCACTCTACCGCCCTCACTCTACTGCCCTCACTCTACCATTCTACTGCCCTCACTCTGCCGCCCTCACTCTACCACTCTGCCGCTCTCACTCTACCACTGCACTGCCCTCACTCTACCACTCTACCGCCCTCACTCTACCGCCCTTGCTCTATCACTCTACCGCCCTCACTCTACCTCCCTCACTCTACCACTCTACCGCCCTCACTCTACCACTCTACCGCCCTCACTCTACCACTCTACCGCCCTCACTCTAAAAGGCTCACTCTACCGCTTTACCGCCCTCACTCTACCGCCCTCACTGTACCGCTTTACCACCCTCACTCTACCACTCTACCACCCTCACTCTACCGCACTCGCTCTACCACTCTACCGCCCTCACTCTACCGCCCTCACTCTACCACCCTCACTCTACCACTCTACTGCCCTCACTCTACCACTCGACCTTCCTCACTCTACCGCGCTCACTCTCCGCTCTACCGCCCTCACTCTACCGCCCTCACTCTACCGTCCTCACTCTACCACTCTACCGCCCTCACTCTACCACTCTACCGTCCTCACTCTACTGCCCCCACTCTACTGCCCTCACTCTACCACTCTACCACCCTCACTCTACCACCCTCACTCTACCACTCTACCGCCCTCACTCTACCACTTTACCGCCCTCACTCTATCTATCTATCTATCTATCTATCTATCTATCTATCTATCTATCTATCTATCTATCTATCTATCTATCTATCTATCTATCTATCTATCTATCTATCTATCTATCTATCTATCTCCCTCCCTCTATCTATCTATCTATCTATCTATCTATCTATCTATCTATCTATCTATCTATCTATCTATCTATCTATCTATCTATCTATCTATCTATCTATCTATCTATCTATCTATCTATCTATCTATCTATCTATCTATCTATCTATCTATCTATCACCCTCCCTCACTCTATCTATCTATCGCCCTCCCTCTATCTATCTATCGCCCTCCCTCTATCTATCTATCGCCCTCCCTCTATCTATCGCCCTCCCTCTATCTATCTATCGCCCTTCCTCTATCTATCTATCGCCCTTCCTCACTCCATCTATCGCCCTCCCTCCCTCTATCTATCGCCCTCCCTCCCTCTATCGCCCTCCCTCCCTCCCTCTATCCATAGCCCTCCCTCTATCTATCGTCCTCCCTCTATTGCCCTCCGTCTATCTATCTATCGCCCTACCTCTATCTATCTATCGCCCTCCCTCTATCTATCTGTTGCACTCACTCTATCTATCACATCACCACAGCATCACTTGGCACCACCACAGCATCACTCAGGGGCGCAACAACATCACTATGCGCTACCACAGCATTACTGAACGCCACAGCATCACTCGTCGCCACCACAACATCACTCATCGCCACCACAGCATCAATCTGTGCAACCATTCAACAACAACTGGTTCAAATATGTTCTCTCAATGTTTCAAGCTTTATTACGAATGTCACAAAAATATGTTAATATTTAACTTCTGTTCTTGGATTTACGTCACAATAAAATACACTGAACATAATCTTCACAAAAGTTATTTACAAAAGTTTAAGCTATTGCCATTATAAATTACAAGAACTTTTATTTAAGTATTAATTATTAAGAAAAATGAAAAGCCATTGTTATTTGTAATATCAATACATCTAAGTCACGTAAATACAACACATATTGCATTACAAATGCTATAGGTGTCTCATTTGTGAAAGTTAAAACTATTGGAATTGTAAATGACAAAGCTATTAATTTAGCTATTTTCAAAACCAACGCATGAATACAAAATTTGTCATTAACAATACCAATAGCTCAAACTTTCCTAATGCGAGACCTATTGCATTGCAAATGCTTGTTTCTATCCTTACCATATCCTCTCTCCTTTTTCTCCATTTTTACTCTATTTTCAACATTTTCGCCTCCTTGTTGCAACCCAGCTGCTCTCATCAACTCCTAAACCTTACCTGTTTTTCTCTGTGCTGTCTGTCACCACGTTAAAAGATCTGTCCTGCTTACTCTTCTTCTACAGTTCATAATAGACATAAAAGGCAGGCTATTGCGACCTATGTCCTTTTTTTATGGCAAGCCCTCTTTCTTTCACTTTTAGAAAAATATGAATCTTTACAGATACTCAAGGCATTGTAAGAACTTATCATTTTACTTACTAGACGTGGGATTCAATACCAGGTTTTGTATGTTTTTAAACTATTATGGTAACATTTTCATCAATAATTTTTTTCTTAAAAACTCTCCCCCCCCAAAAAACGTAGTGCCAAACTCTTCGATACAGAGGAATTTGAAATGTAAGAACTCCACTGCCACAAATGAAAACAAGCATTGGAAATGCAATAGGTCTCGGATTTATTTGAGTTAGAGCTAATGGCATTGTAAATGGCAATGTCTTTTAGCCATGTGTTATGGAGTGTATGCATGTGGTGTGTAGTGGAATTATGTGGGTTGGATTGGAATTGTAGCAATGGTGGCATGCTGCGCTTTAGATGAATATGTTTAAAAGTAAAGTGCACCATACTGCGATTGCTACAATAGTTAATTGTGGATGCATTAACAATTGATGTGTGCACTGATGGCTGGTGGTGTGTGTGCCTGTAGAAATTGTCCACTGATGGCTGGTAGTGTGTGTGCTTGGTGGAAGCGTGCACTGCCGGCTGGAGGTGTGTGTGCCTGGTGGAAGGGTGCACTGACGGCTGGTGGTGTGTGTGCCTGGCAAAAGCGTGCACAGACGGCTGGTGGTGTGTGTGCCTGGTGAAAGCGTGCACTGATGGCTGGTGGTGAGTGCGCCTAGTGAAAGCATGCACTGACGGCTGGTGTTGTGTGTGCTTGGTGAAAGTGTGCACTGATGGCTGGTGGTGTGTGTGTGTTTGGTGAAAGCGTGCACTGACGTCTGGTGTTGTGTGCCTGGTGGAAGCCTGCACTGACGACTGGTGGTGTTTGTGCCCGGTGAAAGCGTGCACTGACGGCTGGTGGTGTTTGTGCCCGGTGAAAGCGTGCACTGACGGCTGGTGGTGTGTGTGTGTGTGGTTGTGTGTGTGGTTGTGTGTGTGGTGGTGAGTGTGTGGTGGTGTGTGTGGTGGTGAGAGTGTGGTGGTGAGTGTGGTGGTGACAGTGTGGTGTGTGTGTGGTGTGTGTGTGGTCTTATGTGTGTGGTCTTATGTGTGTGGTCTTATGTGTGTGGTTTTATGTGTGTGGTCTTATGTGTGTGGTCTTATGTGTGTGTGTGTGGTGGACTTAGTTTGAGTGTTCCTACCCTGCACACTCACACACTGCCCCTACACACTCACACACTGCTCACCCTACACACTCACACAATGTTTACCCTGCACACACACACACACTGCTCACCCTGCACACTCACACACTGTTCACCCTGCACACTCACACACTGTTCACCCTGCAAACTCACACACTGTTCACACTGCACACTCACACACTGCAGTCACTATCACTCTGCAGTCACTCTGCAGTCACTCTGCAGCCACTCTCACTCTGCAGTCACTCTGCAGTCACTCTCACTCTGCAGTTACTCTGCAGTCACTCACTCTGCAGTCACTCTGCAGTCACACTCACTCTGCAGTCACACTCACTCTGCAGTCACACTCACTCTGCACTCACTCTGCACTCACTCTGCACCCACTCTGCACTCACTCTGCACCCACTCTGCACCCACTCTGCACCCACTCTGCACCCACTCTCACTCTGCACCCACTCTCACTCTGCACCCACACTCACTCTGCACCCACACTCACTCTGCACCCACACTCACTCTGCACCCACTCTCACTCTGCACCCACTCTCACTCTGCACCCACTCTGCACTCACACTCACGCTGCACTCACACTCACACTCACTCTGCACTCACTCTGCACCCACTCTCACTCTGCACCCACTCTCACTCTGCACTCACGCTGCACTCACTCTCACTCTGCACTCACTATCACTCTGCACTCACTCTCACTCTGCACTCACTCACTCTGCACCTGCACTCACTCTGCTCCCACTCTGCACCCACTCTCACTCTGCACCCACTCTGCACTCACACTTACGCTGCACTCAGACTGCACTCACTCTGCACTCACTCTACACTCACTCTCACTCTGCACTCACTCTGCACTCACTCTGCACTCACTCTCACTCTACACTCACTCTGCACTCACTCTACACTCACTCTCACTCTGCACTCACTCTGCACTCACTCTGCACTCACTCTCACTCTGCTCTCACTCTGCACCCTTTCTCACTCTGTACCCACTCTCACTCTGCACTCACTCTCACTCTGTACTCACTCTGCACTCACTCTCACTCTGCACTCACTCTCACTCTGCATTCACGCTGCACTCTGCACTCACGCTGCACTCTGCACTCACTCTGCACTCACTCTGCACTCTCTCTGCACTCACTCTGCACTCACTCTGCACTCACTCTTCACTCACTCTGCACTCACTCTCACACTGCTCTCACTCTGCTATCACTCTAACTCTGCACCCACTCTCACTCTGCACCCACTCTCACTCTGCATCCACTCTCATTCTGCACTCACTCTGCACTCACTCTCACTCTGCACTCACTCTCACTCTGCACTCACTCTCACTCTGCACTCACTCTCACTCTCACTCTGCACTCACACTGCACTCTGCACTCACGCTGCACTCTGCACTCACGCTGCACTCACTCTCACTCTGCACTCACTCTCACTCTGCACTCACTCTCACTCTGCACTCTGCACTCACTCTGCACTCACTCTGCACTCACCACACTGCAGTCACACTGCAGTCACACTCACTCTCACTCTCACTCTGCACTCACTCTACACTCACTCTGCACTCACTCTGCACCCACTCTGCACCCACTCTCACTCTGCACCCACTCTCACTCTGCACCCACTCTGACTCTGCACCCACTCTGACTCTGCACCCACTATCACTCTGCACTCACTCTGCACTCACACTCACTCTGCACTCACTCTGCACTCACACTCACGCTGCACTCACTCTGCACTCACTCTGCACTCACTCTGCACTCACTCTCACTCTGCACCCACTATGCATCACTCTGCACCCACTCTGCACCCACTCTCACTCTGCACCCACTCTCACTCTGCACCCACTCTCACTCTGCACCCACTCTCACTCTGCACCCACTCTGCACTCACTCTGCACTCACTCTGCACTCACTCTGCACCCACACTCACTCTGCACTCACTCTCACTCTGCACTCACTCTCACTCTGCACTCACTCTCACTCTGCACTCACTCTGCACTTGCACTCACTCTCACTCTGCACTCACTCTGCACTCACTCTGCACTCACTCTCACTCTGCACTCACTCTCACTCTCTGCACTCACTCTCACTCTGCACTCTGCACTCACTCTGCACTCACACTGCACTCCCACTTACTCTGCACTCACACTCACTCTGCACTCACACTCACTCTGCACTCACTCTCACTCTGCACTCGCTCTGCACTCGCTCTCACTCTGCACTCACTCTGCACTCACTCCGCACTCACTCTGCACTCACTCTACACTCACTCTCACTCTGCACTCACTCTCACTCTCTGCACTCACTCTCACTCTGCACTCACTCTGCACTCTGCACTCTGCACTCACACTGCACTCACACTCACTCTGCACTCACACTCACACTGCATTCACACTGCACTCACTCTCACTCTGCACTCACAGTCACTCTGCACTCACACTCACTCTGCACTCGTGGCTGGTGACGTAGTGGTTCCGTCACCAGCAAAGCCAATAGCTCTCACCTATGCGAGCCCTATTGGCTTTGCCAATACTTGTTGCCCTGGCAGCTGACTTCATCAGGCACTATGGGCCTAAGCAATCAACGCATTTCCCCACAAAGAATGTGAAAAATCATGAGTAGCAGACTTTCCATTGCTGTCAAGCTTCTCGTATTTGCTGTGCAGTTTTCAGACATCTCTGACAGAGAGCAGGTGGAGGTTAGCATTGTTCGCACTCGACCAGCCTACAGGGCTCTGCGGGTGGGTGACTCAGGTCAGTCTCCCCTGGGTGGGCTTCTCGAGTGTGTATTGGGCCGCTATTGTTCCCTGATCGAGGAAAGTCGAGGTGTTCGATAGTCCGCTGATGGCATTCGGTGCGGTGGGCGAAGGCCTGTGGGGGGTGGCTGTTTCCGGCCAAGGAGAACATAGTGCTCGCGAGCCCCCGTCTGACTAAAACTGGGTAACTCCCACATAATCGTTGTGCAGGGGTTCCTTGGTATAGTGTTTGAGTGTGAGTTGGGGCAGTCTGTTAGTCGAGTGCTAACACTCAAATACAGTGACATGAGCATGTATGGAACGTTACGCAAGCCACAAAAGGGCGTCGCCTCTGCGCCCTCTGCTGCAAGGATGTTGTAATGCAACCCTTTTGCAGCTGGGTGCTGATCTGTGATTCCTCTAACAGAGAGGGACGGGTAGATAGTGTAGATAGTGCAATTAGAGAGGTATTAAGGATGCACGCGGAGGAGGGGCGCAGGGTCTTCGCAATACACGTGTTCTCGTCGGGGGCGCCGACCCCTAATCTATGTGCATTATCCTGGTCTTTAGAAGCTTGTGTCTAATTAAATAATTAAATTCTCCAGTTACGCCCTCAACCCCTGCTGTTCTCCAAACTCAGACACTTGCATTGATCACAAGGCCTCTCATTTCCGAAGGATTCGCCTAACGCCGAGGCGCTAATTCAACACTGATTAGTGCCTGTAAATAGCATAGGATTAAAACTGGGGGTGCCCCTGTCTCTTAAAACATGATGTGCTTGGAAGTGTCGGCCACGTGGTGCTCCGTGTGTGACTGGCTCTCCCCAGCCCTGAAAGCCCTGTTGAATAACGTATCTGCCATGTGACGTTCTCTGCTCCAACCCTTCCGACATTATTTACAGAGGTACTTGTCTGGCATGTGACTGAATCTTCCCCAGACGCATTCGCTTGGCATGGGACTGACTACTCAACTACCCAAAGCCACCACTTTTCCCAGAGACGGTCTCACGTGCTACTTCCCCGGGTTCACTGGCATTTAAGTCACTGCCAAGCACGCGACCGACTCTACCAAAGCCGCATGTGTCTTCCATATCTCGTCAGAAGTTTTGAGGCACTACATTAACAACTGGCTGACCTGTCCCCAGTCCTCTGAGCCGTTCAGAGGGCCTCGTACAAATAGTGACTGACTCTACCCCTTTCGAACAGCCTTCCAGCAGAACTAACCTTATACGTATACTGGCTCTCCAAAACCCCGATGATTTTCTTAAAGCAACTCCTCATTATCGGAATAGTCAATCACCGTTGGACAGTAGCAAAATAACGTTTATGTGTCAATGTATTTTTATAGTGCTTTATGTAGTCCTCACTATCTCGTGGCCCTGCAAACCAGGCAGAGACAAAGCGACATATCAATGTTTGACCTTACAGGAACCCGCTACGACAAAGCGCTTTGGGACGGGTTGCCTTTCTGGTATTCTTCTATTTATAGATTAAGCTGGGCCCCACGAAGTGCAATGCACAGGCCACATCACTCTGTGCTTAGAAGACGGCAGTGAGGGAGGGCAGCGCCCGGGGAGATGCTAGTGACCGGGGCGTAAACCTTGGCGTCCGTTCCTTGTACTCATGCAACAACCGCTTGAGTAACTTCAGTAGTCGCCGCTGTGCCCGTCTCACTGGCAGTGCCCACGACGTGCTCAAAGGTGATTGTTGTATTTAACTACAGTGTGGACGAGCATGTATGAGTCATCTTCTGTGAGCCTCGCCTGCTGCCTCTCGTCATTTTACATTGAACGCGCTCACCGCTGTGCGCTCGCATCATCTGGATTGCATTACACGGGCACTCTGACAGCTCCTAATTACGATTAATCACTCTCCCGTGCTCGTTCGCGCACAGAAAATGCCAACTCGGGCATGCGTACATTGCATACAGCCTATCACGTCAACGCTACTGAATACACAGCACAGCGAAGACGAATCACTAGGCAGATGCCATAAAAATCTAAGGAATGTCCCAGCCGGAGTCCTTTCTGAAACTTTTTTTTCTAAATACTAAAGAGCTCGCAAGCTCCGCCTACACTTCGTGTAGGGGAGGCCCGAGCCCTAAAAACCACCAAACTAGACCTTCTCTAAACTGTCATATGTTGGTGTCATTTTCTTTCTTTGTCCTGGAGTGCCTTGCCTTAGTTCCTTTTTAGCATGTCAGTGTATATACTTTTGGAGTATACAGAACTATTTCAACCTCCTCCTTTATGCATTGTTATATTCATTTCCAGGGAACTGCCAAGCTCGATTATTTCATGATATTCAAATAAGTAAATGTTTGTAAATGCGTACATTATTCTTAAATGACCTGTACATTGTTATGCAATTACAGTGAAATAGATATGTAGGTGCCTGTGGTTCACATGGGAGTACATAAATCATTCACTGACTTTCATTTATCCTATTGAGCACAGGTTGTATCTAAACTTTGTCTGTAAAATAGGCCAACTCCATTTTACAGGGACATATGAAACATCAGCGAGATCCCTTTATATGATGTCACTCCACCGTTCCTTTGTTATTTATTCCCTGCACTTTTTATTTTTATTTTTTTAAGGGCTTGTGATCTGCTCAAAGGGTCTGGGTTTAATGACTCTAGAAGGAAGAAAGTTTGAGTTGGCCGATTATGAACCCCCGGCGTGCAGGTTATACACAGATCTGGTCACTGGTTTGTTAACTCTTGCTGGTTATCCTCATCCGTTTAGCCCCCTAGGTGACTTCCAAGTCCGTATTGTTCATGGACCACGCTATTGACGAACACCACAAGCTATTGGACAGAACTCGTTTTTTAGGTTTCGCCTGGCCGAAGGCTGCGCACCCGTTCCCGACCCCCCCTCCCGCTGTCCGTTCCCGCTCCCCCTCCCGCTGTCCGTCTTCCCGTTCCTGCCCCCCCTCCCGCTGTAAGTGTCCCCGTTCCCCCCCCTCCTCCCGCTGTCCGTTCCCGCCCCCCTCCCGATGTTCGTAGGTGCTTGTTATCATTATGTTCCGTGTTGCCGGTGTCTGTGTCCTCCTTGTTCCAGTGTCGAACTGGCATCACTTTCCCAGTGAGGGGTGTTACCATGTCCTAATGGATGTGTCTCTCTTTCGCAGGGCCCACATGTCAATGTCTGTCCCATACTGCATGCCCCAATGTCAATATGTCCCTGACCCAGTTACCATGATGGGTCAAGGGCACCCCAGTATGTACACTTTCCTATCAGGATATTGATTGTTGCTTTGTTGTTGTGTTTCTTGTCCCTGTATTAAGTGCCTGGCTCTGTCCCTGTTCAGTGTAAGTGCATTCCGCATCCATGGTTTTCTTTCTGTCTTTTTGTGCTCCTAGTCGAAGTGTCTTCAGTGTTGCAATGTCGGAGTTTACTTGTCCCACTGTTTTTATATCTCTTGCAACATTGGCCTTTGATTGTCTCTGTGACAATGTATGTCTCTCTGCCTCAATCTGAATCCAAACATTCCCAAAACAAGTGCTTTTCTGTTCGAGGGACAGTCTGTTCATGGCCCCAGTTTCAGTGTGCTCATGGCTTATTGTTAGCGCCTTTTCTATCCTGCTTTCGGTGTACTTATATTTATCTGCAGGGGTTTCCCTGTACCAGTGTAGTCTTATTGGTGGGCCGGTCCCATGTCCTACTGTCAGCGTACCCCCGGATCTGGTGCGAGTAAGGGTATCCGCATCCCTGTATACTTGTTTTTACTGTCCCAGGGTGCCTGTCACCCAGTCCCAGTATTTTTCCTGTCCCGGTGAATGAATATCCCTGGCCTAGTTGTAGCTGTAGTGTATTACCAGTATCTTTTAAAAACAAGCATTTACAATGCAACGGTTTCGTCTTTGGAAAAGTTTGAGCTATTGGCATTGTAAATGACAAAAATTGTATTTATGTGTTGGTTTTGAAAACAGATAAAGAAATGGCATTGTCATTTACATTGCCAAACGCTCTAACTTTTCCAAAGGCGAAACCGTTGCATTGTAAATGCTTGTTTGTATGGTCTGCTCTCCTGAGAAAACCTCAAGTTTGGATGACACAGAATAACGGGAGTCCTCTTTTCCATCGCTCTCGAAACACCACCAGGATCACGGCAATAGGCCTTGAAAAAGCCTCAGGCCTGTGTGTGGACGAAACACGTGTTGGCTGTGGTTTATCGAATCAAGACTAAAGAATATAAGAATTTTACAAGCAACTTGGCTTGTTTCATTGTACTCACTAACTGAAAACGAGATCAGTTCCCAACTGCATGCTCATTCCTTTCCTTTCCTTATTTCTGCCAGATATAGTCATGGAAATTGTGAATAACAAGGTGCAAGCATCCCTTACCCCTTGGTAATATTTTGATAGCTTAACTTGTGCGGAGAGGGCCACGCCCACTTGGGGGTGCTAATGCACACACCCATACCTTCAAATAAAGATAAGAAAAATAACAGAATAACTGGGTCCAAAGGCCCCTCCTTTACCTAGCATTACCCCCATAAGCGTAGAGCTAGATTCTTCCCCTCTTTACAATGATTTCTTCCACCCATGCATTAAGCAAGTTTCTGTAAACGAGATAAGTTTGGCCTGATTCCAGAAAATAGAAACACTGCTTGGGGCATATGTACAAGCCTCTATTGCCACCGGAGCGTCACTTTTTTTGACGCTCCCGTGGCCTAGCACCATTTCCCACATTTGCAAGGTGGCGTACCTCACCTTGTAAATATACCCCTTTCCACAGCAGTCCTCTGCAGAAAAGGGCGTGCAATGGGTGTTTCAGGGGGTGTTCCACCACACTTCCCATTTCTTTTTGATGCTGCCTCAGATTTACAAGGCTGAGGCAGCGCCATAAACTAACGCAAGGGAATACCTGGCCTTAGCATGACGATACGAGGAGAAATTATTAAAGTCACCTCGTGCTTTGCTCCAGCACACATAGAAAGAGCAAATCGCCATGAATGATTATTTAAGTGCAGGAAGGTGTCCCTTCCTGTACATAAACGACCGCCCTGGCAGCACAACCACCGTTGCAACATAGTAAACGGGTGCCTGCGCTGGCACTAGGCAGCTTTTATTGTGCCAGCTCTGGGGAAAATACAGGGGTGTGCCTTATTCTTGTGAGTGCGGCTCATCCCTGCGTTCAATAAATGTTGGAGTGCGCTAAATTTGGAGTAGCACCGCGCTCTGACATTTATTTGTAAATTAGCCCCCCCTTGTGTTTTGTTCCAGAATTCTCTCCCCGCTCTCAGACCAACAACGTCCTGTTCCGTCGGAAATATTGGACGCATTCCCAGGAGGGGTGGCCTCACCTGTGTTTGACTTCCGCTCCCAGGATGCACTGCATTAGACGCCTGTAACTTATGATTGCTGTCAGGGCATGCAGGACACTGCAATCCATCTCCCGCAGCTAATGACCAGGGGCCGCCCAGGCAATTACACACACAGACAGCATCCTCGCACGGATCCACGGACGGAAGGGAACACACAGCGCTCATTAAAGGAATTTCAGAGAAGGAAATGACAGAAAAGGGAATCTACTGCGGATCCATTGTCTTAGACTGAAGTCACCTCAATTGTGGGATTCATTTATACTATGGAATGTCTGCATTGTAATACGCATACCTAATGTGATTACGTGTAATGGGAAAATCCCAGCTCCATTTAAATGTCTGTCTTGGCGGAGCTGTTCCATAGTTTTAGGGGCAGATTTACAAGCCCCTTGCGCCTCATTTACGCCGCTGTTGCGTCACTTTTGTGACGCAGCGGCGGTGCAAATCCTGCTCCATGGTGCGGGGGTACTTACAATGTGACGCATCTGGGAGATGCGTCACGTTGTAATGCCCTGCGCCACATGTAGGCGTTCCTGCGCAGGGGGTGGCGTTCCGGCGCAGGAACGCCTCCTAAAAGTGGCTGAGTGACATCTACAAGATTTCACTCAGTCACTTTTAGGCCCATACTGCGTCAAGTTATTGTAAATATGACCCTTGGTTTCTTTTGGTGGTATTGTTAATTCCCTTGCATTAAACTAACAGTGGACTGTTTAAATTGTAAGACAATAAAGTACATGGCTACTGTTGTATTTTCCTGGGGTGCGGGGGTCTATGCATGCTCAATTAAAGGGTTGGGCAGGAGAGGCACTGAAGGTTGTGTGAAAACATCACCAGCTTCCTCCATGGTAGTTAACACAAGTATTCCAATTGTATAATCATCCTGCAAAATAACATGGCAAAAATATTGACTACCACAATATCGATAGGGTGGTGTGAAACATAACAGCAAAGGAAAGTAGTTTCTTCACTTTAGGGATTGTTGATGGTTCAAATGGGCATAAGAGGCACAGTATCGTAGCAGAGTGGTGGCACGAGTTTTGGGGGCGGTGGCCGGCACCAACCCACTCTTACATGTGGCTGTAGTGGGGCAGTGGCCACAGGAAATGCAGGGGCTGCCATGGGTGGCCCACGGCCTAGCTACGCCACTGATAGAGGCGACAACCTCATACGTGGCAAGGAGTTCAAAAGATGGAAAAGTCGCAAAGATGAAGGAAGAAAGATCAAACATTGTTAAAGGTAATCAAAGGTATTAAAACGTTTTGAAAAGTTATCAAAGAACCTCTTCTGCCTTAATAAGCAACCGTTTCAAAGCTGGATCAGGTTTAGTGGAAATTGGCATAACGGCGGCTCCTCCTCTGAGCAGTGCAAAAAGGAAAAAATGATAATAAGGCAATGTTATTATCATTTTACTTTACAATCAGTATTGAAAAGTAAAATGTTTAGGGCGGGCTGGGGCGGAGCTGGGCTGTGCTAGCAGAGCAGGGAGGAGGAGTGGTGGGCACCATAAGTGCACAGGATGGTTTAGCTGGCCGCCTGAGGACGGCCAAACTGACATGCGCACTTAGCATTTCTCCACCCCTGTTATGGGGAGCAGTCCAAGGCACTGCCTGAGCAGCAAACCAGGCCACTCAGACCAATCACGACACTGCTGTCATGCTGGTAATACTATTACAAGCATAACAACAGAGTTGTGATTGGATTAGGAGAGTCTGGGAGCCTGTGTGCTGCTGGGAGTCTTCAGAAACAGAAGAGGACAGAGAAGAGATCGCAGTCGGCCAGTAGACGATCTTTGTTTTTTTTAATGCCCCCCAGGCCCACCACTTCTGTTCCGCCACTGGGAGATACCATAGACATAAAATTAGAGGTACAATTTGGCAGCAACTGTGAGACAAAGAATGACTTACCAGGTAAACCAAAGTTGTCAGAGGTTTTTGCAGGGCCTGGGAAAATAAATGCATGCAAGCGCCACTAGTTCAGTTTATGCCAAGTGGCACTTGATAAAAAATTAAGAACATGTTCACCAGCAAAAGAGAACATATGGTCAATGTCTTAAGTTTTGCATTTCCATGTTAGCTGGTGCATCAAGGTGCTTCAGTAATATAAACAAGCATTGGCAAAGCCAATGGTCTTGCTTATGCAAAAGCTATTGGCTTTGCCAATGTGTCTAGCCATGTTGTACACCAGAGTGGCTGTTGTTCAGCATGTCTAAAAGTTAGTGGCATAGAGGAGAGTGGCATGGAGTGTAGTAGACAGAGGAGAGTGGCATGGAGTATCATAGAGGGGAATGGAGAAGAGTGGAGTAGAGTGTTTTAGAGTGGAGTGTCAGAGAGTGTTGTGCATTGGAGTGGCATAGTTTGGAGTTGCATAGAGTAGTGTACAGTGGAGTGGCATGGAGTAGAGTGGACAAGTGTAGACTGCATTTTACTAACACAACTATACAGTGCACAGACCGAAATGTGTAGAAATTGCATCACCTCAGTGTAATGATTTGTTTTGATTATATTAAATTATTTGTTTCTAACACGCTTCAGAAATAACAAAAAGTGTGCTAATTCTGATCTATTCTGAAATATTTACACAGTTCATTTAATGTTGTTGTGAGGTAGAAACACCTATTTTCTGCCTGCCTCCACTATCCAGCAAGTTTGTCACATAAATCCTTTCACTTTAAAGTCAGAAAAAGAAACGTATACAAGCGCACTTGGAATTCAGCGGCTGACATTTGACCTCAGCCTTTAAATGCACAGCACATGTCACTGATAGGAACATGATTTACAAGTCTTTTCACAGAAAGGGAGCACTCAGAGGGATAAGAGAGCACCTGAAAAAGAAAGGTATACAAGCGCACTTGGAATACAGCGCCCGCCTGACATTTGACCTCAGTCTTTGAATGCACAGCAAATGTGACGAGATAAGAACAAAATGTACAGGTCTCTTCACAGAAAAGGAGCACTCAGAAGAATAGGACAGCACCTGACATTTGACTTTGGTCTTTAAATGGCCGGCAAACATAGCAAGATAAGAACAAGATTTAAAGGTCTGTTAACAGAAAATGATTTTGTGGAGGAACACCGTAAATACAGGTTAGGCAAGGGGAGGGAAAAATTGAACGTGAACAGCCTAAAGAAAATAAAGCCAGCAAATTGAAAGCAACAAAACGTGAGATACAAACCACAAAGCCAATAGCGAGCGCGGGGACACGCCGAGAAGGCGTCACCAGGCGCTTTATAAACTCCTTTGTTGTTGTTGTTGTTGTTGCTTAGGTCAACTTTCTGAAAGTCCCCAATATGTCTCTAGCAAATGCAGATAGCTGCACTGTCTGGTAGACTGGAACCTGAGAATGATAGGCTTGCTATTTAAATTTATAAATTAAGTTTGCAGCAGGGTACCAAGCCCTGCAAAAGCACTGTTCCAAGCAGACAATGACCCCTCAATACCCCAGTTGTGATGGTCCCGTCTCTAACCAATCCAAAAGACGCTGGAAAAATGAAATGCAACTTCCACACACAGAATATATCATTTGGATCAGTTAAACTGTTTTATTTTGAATTCTGCTGACCAGCTCTACATGGCGCAAGTGAAACTAATTTCCCACTGTACTTTGTTGACTCTCTCTCAGAGGCATAGCTAAAGCTTGTGGCACCCGGGGCTATCCCTCAGATTGCTGTCCCTAAGGGGGAGGTGCTGGGGAAAAAGGACAGCGAGCACTTGAAAGAGGTCCGAGAGACACATAGTATTGCCTCTAATATTTACCTCGATCATGCAAGTTACATGCACATACATGACATGGTCCAAGGCTACACAGTTGAATACACAGGTGACTGGCAGTGACTGGCAGTACAAAAGAGAACACACAGACTGCATGATCTATCTGGGGACTCTGAAAAACTGCATGTGACATCCATCAGAGAGCTGTGTGAACAATTACCTGGTAATCTCCTCAGCACAATCCAAATATGCACATACATGACACTGTTCAGGGATCCATCATCTACAGCTGACATTAAATGACCACTCATCATGGTCCCCCCATTAAAGCAGTGTCCTTTGTGATCTGCATGGTACATGTTCTTTGCAGCAGGCACATTAACCCTCTATGCTGCCTTTCCAGGAGTCAACCCTTCCACTAGACAAAACTCTGATCTCTCTCTAGGAAGAACATTAATCACCAACGTTATCATGACATTTTTATTGTTTATGAAAATTGCTGGAGGCCAGGAAGGAGGCAGCAAGTTTTTTTTTAAACCATGATATACTTGCAAACACTACGCACCCACCCGAAATAGGTACCCAGTGCGGTCACACCGTTCGCACCGCCCTAACCAGCTCAAGGTTCATGTGACCTCAGTGACAGTCACAATGACTGGATCACTGTTGCTCCAGGGTGTGCTGCTTCGTAGGCCTGCCCGCAAGACTGGAGATGAACTTCAGTATGGATTGTGGTGGGCAAGCCTTCAAGGTTAACCCACAATTGACACCACTAGGGTACACCTGCTTGTGCTAAGACATCAAACCTTCTAAGGTCTAGCATGGGAATATGCTCCCTCAGGAGAGTGGACTGGTCATGAAGGCTGAATCCGGTTCCCCAGGTCCAAATTTGACAGCTCTGGCCATAATGCCACATCCTCTCCTCCACTGAACACCATACTGCCCCACTGAGAGAAACTCACACTGCCTTCAGCTACAACCTAATTGTGCCTGCTATAAAAACATGGATGTGGCTCAATTCAAATTATGCACTTGATAAGAGTAATATTCTGCCTCAAAGAAAAAAAATGAAAAAGCAAACACTCATAGGGAATGCAAGATTAAGTAAAGCATGTGAAATGTAAGCAGAAACAACATGGTTACCTTAATGATCTCTCACTCACTATTCTGAAATCCACGAGTGGTTTTACCTGGAAAGTTAAGGACATGACTACAGGGCCCTGAAGGGAACTGTTTCAATGTCCATTGCTTATATCCTTACAAAACGTAAGCTGTATCGTTTAAAAGGATCACATCCATAAACACAGAGCCATGGTACACATTTTGTTTTCCAATCCACCAATCAACCAGGTATTTCAGTACCTCCAGGAATGTACACTTACCCACCTGGGGACAACAATGTTGTTCAAAGAAAGACGAGAAAACAAAAGTAGCGCTTCACTGGCAAACTCTATAAAATGAGGCTAATGTATTTGGATGTGAATAAAACCTATCTGGCCACTTTGTAACCACTCTGTCTTGCTTTATTTAGTTATTTATTTATTTTTCATATTTAAAACCTTCTATTTCTCTCCATCCCGCTGCACTTTGGAATAGAAAAATGTAAGAAAAAGGGCATTTCTCGCAAGGGTGTTTTTCTTTTTTGGATCCATTTCACAGGGAAGCAAGTAAATGAAAGAAGGAAAGAGAGGTTGTAAACCGTTTCTTCAAGTCACGGTTTTCAATAAGTGAGGAGCAAGACAGAAAGAGAGGGAATAATAGGAAGTGGGGGCAGCTGCTAGCACAAAAAAGAAGAGGACATTGGCCGAGTCCTATTCCTTCTCTGCGTTCCCGAACGTCCACGAAAGCAAGCCAAGCCTTATCTGAATGCCTTTGCTATTTCTGCCGTCCTGGGACACAGTTTTGAAAAGAAAAAGTAGGGGAACGGAAACTTTTCAATAAAAGACGTAGGGGCACGCTGGGCCTTTCCGATCCTGCCCACTTTGACCACTGCCTGCACTGCACCTGCCCAGTTTGTGCAGCTGTGAACGAAGGGCCTTGTCCTAAACAGAAGATAAACTTAAGTATCCTCGCTCACAGTTCTGCTCAAGAGGCTTTGAGGGCCTCTACCCTGGAGGCTCCGTAGTCAGCAGCCACCCCTCTGAAAACATTTAGCTGCAACTTTAACTTTTTTAGCTAAGTCTTACTCTTACCTCACTCCATTGTCTCTATGGCACTGCAGGGGTTGGTTCACGCAGCAGCCACTAGCCAGCAAATCGCCCAGCATTGTCACCCAGAATTACTCCTCACGAGAGCGCGTAGCGTTGAAGCATGTGACGCGTCACTGCTACGTTCTGATCGCGAGACACGAGGGCTTGCCAAAAAGATGCCCAGGGCCGTCATTGGGTAGCGCTTGCTCGCTTCACAAGATTGACGGCCCTGGCTGGGACGGACCAACAATATTCCACTGCAAGCACAACAGTCGCGGTGGCAATTGGCAGGACAGCACTGCAGGCGCAGTTACAACTTACAAGCAGGTCAGGTGCTCTTTCCTGCTTTCTTGTTGCACTTTCAAACGGGGCTGCGCGGCACTAGTGGCCCGTTGCGGCAGCCTTTATCATTTATTTGGGGACACTGACAGTAGTGTCGGTGAGTGTCCCCCAAAAAATTATAAAGGCCGCCCCAACGGGCCACCTGTGCCGCGCGGCCGCCCACCCATCCCCCTAGCTACGCCACTGCTTTCTCTCAAAACAGGGACATTTAGCATGTTTACAGAAATTTGTCAGGACAGACCACAAATAGCTGGAATTGTCCTGGTAAAGATAGGATGCCTTGTCACAACTACCAAACCTGTCTGCCTGTCACCGTATCGACCAAGAAACTTCCATTTCCACCAACAAATGAGTTATGCTCAGAGAGAAAGTTCAGTTCATAGTCTTCCAAGATAGCCATCTTGGAACAAATGAAGGTACTCTCATAAGAAAATCAGGCTTGCCCAGGCTGTCTTATAGGTACTAAACAAAGGGATCCAGCCGGATAGTGAATAAACGTAGCGTTCCTCCAGACTTAGTGTGTCTCCTATGATGGTGGAACGCACACAGCTTTGTTAAAAAACCCTCACCCACTAAAAGGACCCTTGGTGGCATGGTTCATCATCAGGGGCTTCCCGTCCCGCTGCAGGACGAGGCCTACTGCGACCTACGACTATGTGGGAGCACTGATTTTATAACAATAGTATGTGTGGTGTCGGAGTGTGAGTGGAAGGGTCAGAAGTATGTGAAAGTAGTGTATGATTAAAAAATACCTGGCTCTGCAGAAAACAAAAACATTTTAATATTCCTTTCAGCTGATATTGTTAAAAGTGGGGAACAGGACAGAAGTACTAGGCTTTAATGGGCAGTAATTCCTGTGTCGACATTTTTCGAAGCCTTCCCCAGGCTTCTCATCAGGACAGTTATCAAGGTTACCTCGTCGCCTGGCTACTACCTCTTCCCAGTTCCAGCCGTGAGGAGGTAGTAGCCAGGCAAGGAGGTAACCTTGATAACTGTTTGACTATAGGTGCTCCTTCCCTCTCATTTTGCAGGCTTATGAGGCATTTAATGGGCTAATTAAAAAGCCATACAAGCCTAAATACCTACTGGGGTATAGTATACAGTGCATGTAGAATATTATATGCACCACATAGTATTTACTTTGTAATATTACACACTTTATTCTTACAATTTTGAGTGTAGAATGGATCTTTTTAGGTCCCAATGAGAAGCCAGGGGAGGGCTTCGAATCATGTCGACACAGGAAGTATTGCCCATTAAAGCCTAGTACCTCCGTCCTATTCCCCCCTTTTAACAATATCAGCTCAAAGTAACATTACATTTTTTTTGTTTTTCCACAGAGCCAGGTATTTTTTAATCATACTCTCCGTTCACGTACTTCTGACCCTTCCACCTCACACTCCTACACCACACATAGTATTGTTAATCAGTGCTCCCAAGTAGTCATAGGTCACAGCACGCCCCGTCCCGCAGAAGGACAGGAAGACCCAGATGATGAAGCATGCCACCAAGGATCCTTTTGGTGGGTGAGGGGTATTTAACAAAGCTGTGTGCTTTCCACCACCGTAGGAGACACACTTAGGGCCTCATTAGGATCGCGGACGGACGCAAATCTGTCCGCGACCCCAGAGCAGGAGGGAACCTCCGCATGGCATGGGGAGTTCCCTATGTGCAATTAGGATGTGACCGCCACCCTGGCGGTCACATCCTCTATTTTTAACATTGCGGCGGGTGCGGCTTCAAGCTGCACCCGCGGCAATGTTAAAAATGCAGGTGTTGTATTTGTATGCAGAAAGAGGTAGGCACCACGCTGTGCCTGCCGCTTTCCGCATACAAATGCAGGGGGGTACCATAGGTACCCCCCATGTGAACCCCCCACCCCCCCTTCACCTAGGGGGCCCGCAACGGGCCCCCGCAGTGAAGTTACACATGCTTTTCCACGGCGGAAAATCCGCAGCGGAAAAGCATCTGAAACAGGCCATCCTAATATGGGAGACGGTGTCTGACAGACACCGTCACCATATTAGAGCTTTTCCACCGCGGTTGTAAGCCAGCCGCGGCGGAAAAGCTGCGGACGGAAACCAGGACCCACCAGCCATCCTAATGTGGCGGTGGGTCTTTGGTGGGTCCGCTGCGGTTTTTCCGCATCCTCCGGGCCGGCGGTAGCTTCCGCCGGCCCAGAGGATGCGGAAAATCCGCAATCCTAATAACCCCCTAAGTCTGGAGGAACACTATCTTTATTCTCTATGGGTTGATCCCTTTGTTTAATACCTATTGACTAGAGGAGGATGTATCCACCTCTTATGCTCCTTTGAGCACTACCTCTTCACTACCCCTTGGGTTTTTCTATCTTATAGGTACCTCTCTGGTACTTACCATTCTGTCATGTTTTACTATGTCAGGTATAGAACAGAGTGCTCAATAGTTACTGTAAGGTATTCACTCTCAGCATTTGGATCGGTGTGGAGAAGGTAACAGTCGCCTTTTTACAAAAGAACTAAAATGCACATGGCTCATTCACTTTCAATTTGCATGATCAAAATCCTTTAAAAGACTAGTGGAAGCTATGTTAGCTCTAGTCACTACAATTTCAAATGCAATGTACATGATGCATATGGCAAATAACATGCACCTCTTATGCTTGGCTTGCTTGATAAATGGGACTCTTGTGGAAAACAAGATTGAGCATCTCAATAATTACTGATGTATGGCACTGCTATGAGATGGACGACTATGCTTCAACTGGTGCATGTCCGGCAGGAAGACTGTCCAGCCATCTGGGAAATATGCTACCCTTCTGTCTTGGCATGCAGTAAAGTTACTCTACTCTCAGCTGAGTTGGGCCTTCATGGAAACAGTGCTCCAGAAAGATCCTTTCTGCTTCAAAGTTGAGCTCAGTGCTGCATGGCTTCTGTTTTCCCTGTAGAATTTGGGCCCTTAGGTTTGTGAAACTGTGAGGTCACTGAGGGGCATATTATCAAGGGGGTTTATCTCCGCTTTTTTGGCTTTAAAAGCCAAGAAAGTTGAGATAAAATTATCTCCCTATTACCTAGCTGTCGCTAACACCAGTTAGCGACAGCTAGTAGGAGATAGCGACTATCTTGAGCCTCACTTTGCATGTCAGTGATATTTATCACTAATGACATGCAAAGTGGGCGTGCCAAGATGTTAGCGACTGGAAACAGTCGCTAACATCGCTATCTCCTATTACCAACTTTTGGAGATATTCGCGCTAAGCGCGAATATCTCCAAAAGCTAACACCTGCCCTGAGCAGTTCTTAGCCATGTTATCCAATGGGAGGTGGATAACATGGCTAAGAGCATTGGCTCGCTAGTGCATGAATATCGCAGACTTTTCAGCGATATTCATGCATTGTGGACGATTTTTATCGCATTTGCGATAAACCTTGGTAATACCAAGGTTTATCTGCGATAAAAATCGCCGCAGGTCAGCGATAAATTATTGTCTCTAACCAAGCAATAGCGATAATTATCGCTATTGCTTGGTAATATGCCCCTAGTTCCTCATTCGTTGAGCAGGTTCAGGGTGTATCACTCTTAGAGCAATAATATTTTATTTTCTGGATTTTGAAGGTACTTATGTTCTTGGATCTGGGGACACAGTGTGCTGTACGAAGAAAATCTAATCAGTGTTTCTGATAAACCTTGTTACTCTAATCTCCGGAAATATTATACGTTTTTCTACGGTGTGGATAGTCACCAGTGAGTTTACCCATGTGAAGTGTTGTTCACAAGGTTTAGTTGGACGATAGGTGAGAAAAGGTCAGAAAGGGAGCTAAATGGACAGATAGCATTTTAAAAAGCAAAGTCACTCAAACAACAACCACCCAAACAAACAGGGTCCCACACAGGTCAAAAGAGATGGGTTCAGAAGATCAAGGGCTAGGTTCCAAAGTATGCATTTATTTACTTGAGCTATTAGGCATCTGGTAGTCTGGACTCCATGGTATTGGTCACAGTCGATGGTGAGATAATTTGAGTTTCTCATCTTGTCTCGCAATTGTGAATGCTTTCTAATTGAGACTGCTGATGCCTGGTATCAACTGAACCCCATGCAGGCTTTACATGGAACAGCATGAGAAATTCATCCTGAAAATAGTCAGTTCTAGTCAAGATTTTCAGTGGTCCCTCTGCCCCCTATTGACCCCAACAGATTATCAGCTGGAACTGGGGAACTGAGATTTGGGGGTCATAATCTAATTGCAAATTACAAGTGAGATAATTCCAGAACCTTAGCGGCTAAAGAGATGATTTGCCTGGAATTATGGCGACAGACCAAAGCCAGCACTAAACTAATCTAAGGCCAGATTTAAATAGGAAGCATCTTTGCAGGCCTCCCAGGAAGTGCCAGATATGCCTTCTCACAAAATCAGGGAGGGTATGGGGCATGTCGTGGGTAATTCAAGCTCATCATACAGTTCTGGAATGCAATTTGTTATAATAATGGGGCAACTGCATTAGATTAGAAGTAAATGCGTTAATGAAAGAGCCCACAAACCACAGATGAATGTAGGCAGGGAGCGAGAGACAACTGAATAGGATACTGAAAGTAATGTCATGTCAGAATTAATAATTATGATGAATTCATGAACCATTATTAGTTATTAAGTGCTTATAGAATTGATTAAAATTAATTTAATTATTTTTAATAAAACGAATGGTTGCCTTTTTGGGGGGAATCAAAAATTGTTATTCGAATATTTTAGAAATAAATATTGTGTATTTGTTTTATAAATTGTTTGTAACATTGGTTTATATGTATTTATAATTTAAATTATAATAAATCATTTAATTTAATTTAAAATTATTTCCTTTGGAGTTTTATTTTCAGTCCCTTTGTGAACTGTTTTCTATGAGAGGGTGCTGCAGTACCAGTGGTTGTTTATGTGTAGTGCTGGCATAACTACAGTTTTTAGGTCTCGCGACCTATCAATGCACATGCGCTTTGAGCGGAGCGAGAATTCAAGTGCTCAAAATGCTCGTGAAACCAAAGGTTTTTTCGTGCGGTTTTCGTTGAGTTCACGTGAATCACGTGACCAAACAAGCACGTGCATCAGCCTCCCTGCCTCCCTCCTAATTGCATTTTTTCATGGCCGCACAGCACATCAAAGGGCTTCTCCCAGCGTGTGCTGTGCGGCTTCTCCTCCCCTAATTATTCATGGCTGGCCGGTGGCCGGCCGTACTTTCAGTACACCATTTGCTCAGGACATTGCTTTTTTTTTAATTTGCAGTGCCTTTAGAAATTTGTAAACTTGCTTGCTTGTTGCTTTCACATCCTGCGCTTACAGCGCTCGGCTTTCATTTAACATGTTAGGTTTAAAACCTGCAATAAATACTTGCACGTTCGCTTTGCTGCCTTGCTCCCTCGCCCCCGCTCCTCTGTGGTGCGCGCGCACCACTAGTTTCGAATCCATGCATTTATCTTTTTTGTAACTTTCGTATTGAATAATCAATGCGTAACAGCGACTGAAATTCTCTTTTTGTTTTGTTTCCTGCGTCGGCTCGTGTTCTGATGCACATGTTTTTGCCCTACGCATTTATTCAACAGATGGGAGTTTGTTTGCAGGCAGTTTCCAGCAGCAATGTGTTTTAATTTGTATGCTATGAAAGTCCGCCTGCACGTCATGCTTTTGTAATATATGCATAAGTTTTTCCGCTTTGAAACTGTTTCTTTATTTTTTAACGAAGCCATGTTGGTTAATTGTTTTTCGAATTACTTTTCGGTCAGCTAGATTGTAATACCTGCTGACATCAAGATCCCTTGCTTCTCACATAGAATTGTGTGATAGGCGCTAGATTTTACAAAGTTCCGCAAACCTAGTAAGGCCTAGTGAGGACACAAGTGATATATGCGGCTTCTGCGCATGCTCGTGCTCATCTGCTGCACTCAGTAAACATTTACATGGTAAATACCCTCCGTGCTGCCTCCCACCCGCGAAAAAACATAAGTGGTCTGGCATGCTCAGTGCAACTGCTTTTTATCAGCCCTTTGTATCAGTAAATGTGAAGCATGCCCATGCTTGTTGAAGAAATTAGTGCGCTTGCATGGAAATATTGATTTCAATATAGTACATTATGTGGAAGCATTTCTCAAAATCGTTGGGATGTTTACAATCAAACCAAAATACTGACGCACACCACTGCTATGCAAGCAGACTGGCATTTATTTTCGTTATCTATTTTTTAAAATAACTTTCTTAATGTGCTTACTCCCTAGCTTAAATGATATACATATGTACAAAAATACCCTGGTGATGTGGTCATGTGCCCACATTCGTGACAGCAAGCATTATGAAAACAAGAAGGTGCAAATACAGTTTTAGACCTTTTTTAAACGTTACATTGGTGTTAATTTGTGCAGGGGTCTCGTTCACTAACACTTCTGCCCATGTTTCTTTTGCTTGCTTGCATATACACTTTTAACGTGCATCTTTCTTCCTCTTTTTCAGCTATACTTTATTTTTATGGCTATTTTAAGTCGTTAAGCAAAGAAAAGAAGCACTGGCGTTGCCAATAGGTTTCGCATTTGGAAAGTTGGAGCTATTGGTTTTGTAAATGACATTTTATATTTATATATTGTTATTGACAATGCCAATAACGATATATAAATATAAAATGTCATTTACAAAACCAATAGCTCCAACTTTCCTACTGCGTGACCTATAGGCAACGCCAGTGCTTGTTTTAGTAGTAATTTGTACTCTGATTTTATAAACACTGTAAAGTAGTAATTTTACTCAAAGTGGGAACTACTTTTAAAGTGTAAGTTACCTTTGTGAATCAGGCCCTGAGTTAGTATAAGTTGGAATAGATGCATGACTATTGTCCCTTGAATCTTTAGTTACTAGAATAACACCACTTAGCTTAGACGAACTAGACCGTGGCGGCTGGCATGGCTCCCGGGTGGCGAGTGCGGGAGCGGGTGAGTCAGGGGCAGTGTGAGCAATGTAAAAAGCAATAAAAAGAAACAATTACCTTGCTGCTGGCTCCAGCCCCTCTGCTCCCGCTCTCCTCATTGGACTCGAGGAACAGGAAGCACAGCCAGGCTCCCCTGACCAATCACAATGTGCAATGCAGTGTTGTGATTGGTTTAATCGTCCTGGTTCGATGCTCAGCCAGGTAAAGGGGGCATGGGTATGTTCTTCATGCAGGCTTTAATGCAGTCTGCATGGAGAACAGGGAAAGTGCACTTGACTGTTTTGGGCGGCCCGAGAGGGCCGGCCTAACAGTCATCTGCACTTAGGAGTGGGTAAACCATTCCTTCGAAGCCCTGGTCCAAGAGCAGAGCAACCCCAAGGAAACATAAAATGATAATAACTCAAAGTTATTATAATTTGATGTTTCCTTTACTTTGCACTGCTTAAAAGCAGTGGGCCGATACTCCTCCGCCATAGCGGAGGAGCTGCCACTGGAGCTAGAAGAATTAGCAGAAATGTGACAAGCATCAGCATAACCATGTGCGTCGCCAATAAGAGTAGTAAAATCTTGAACTTTACCTCTAAACTTGGCAAACCTGTAATGAACCGATAAATCATGGAGGACTCCAACCTGTCTTGGCTCCCTTTTGTGGAATAACTGAAAGGGAGTAAAACCAGTAGAGTTATCTGGCTTGCAGTATAATGACCGGATCAATTTAGCAACATGCTTCTGAGAATTTAATCCTACCTTTATGTCTAACTGAACATTCTTCATCATTACTCTGTTAAATCTATCCACTATGCCATTCATGTTAGGGCCACACAAGACAATATATTTATCTATTATACCCAGATTGTCTAAAGAACAAGTTAGAAGTAATTGTCAGAAGTAATACAGTTGACAATACCTTCTCTCCAAAAACACTCTTCCAAAAACCCCAACAGGGTACATGTGGCATGATTAGAATTCATTTGCACTCAGACTATCTAGAAAAATAATCCACATGAATCATTGCGTGCTCCATCTCTTGGAACCATCCCTCACACAGACACAGCAGATTCACAACGAGATCCGCGAGCTACAAGAAATTCAGAAGGTTGATATTTATCTAAAAATACCCTCAAACATTAATCCGAATTAACACATATATTTGAGCAAAACTAAATATTTGGTCGTCCATGTAATGTCACCAAAACGCAACCCTGTCTTTCCTCTTGGTATCAGTATCTCATATATGACCTGAATGTGCAAGGTTTATGATCTGCCTGCAAATCAAAAATAGTGGCAAAAAACAATACCATTTCATAAAGATAGCAGATTCAGCAGAAATAGCATTATAGACTTTCCCAAAAACTTCAAATTCTGTTTCAAGTTGTTTGTTTGTTTAGGTCAGATATTACAAATAAACTCTTCAACTTTGTTAAATATTACAACCTTGATTATTATTATTATTATTATTATTATTATTATTATTATTATTATTATTATTATTATTATTATTATTATTATTATTATTATTGCATGACATCAGTCCAGACTTTTTCCATGATTACAAGATTTTCATCATGGATGGCATCCTTAATAATGGCAGCAAGAGACAGATCCACACAATCTTGTTCAGCTGATTAAACTTAAATTTAATTTAGAAAGCCAAGAGAGGCATACATTTAATTTCCCTGGACCCAAAAATTTTTTGACTCCTACAGTCAAGCAGATGCCTTTCCAGTACTATTGGTAATAAGTAAAATGAGTACGTTTAAAGCTTCGTCTTGATATTAACATTTTTATTCCAAAGGTGCATATTGAAATGCTCCCCCCAGGGTAGGCTAACGCATCCATTTCTGTGGCTGAATACTTACAGTCAGCCTCAGTTTAAGATCTTAAGGCAAAAGCTACAGTATATTATTTACCAGGTTCAACTTGACTAAACACTGCAACCAAACCTTCTGAGCTAGCATCAACAGTAATTATGCTTTTCAAAGAATGTGAAAACTGACTCTCTGGAGTAACTTAAATAATGTATTTAAAAGTACTAAAAATGTATCAGTGTGTTTTTTCAAAATGATCAAAACTGGCAACCTTTTTTTTTTTTTTTTACCCCTTGGCTGCGGCAGTAATTCCGCCGCAGCGCTAGAGGGGAGGGGGGCCGCGCGGCGCCGCCATGCTAGTGACGGAACCACTCCATCATGAGCCTCGGGCGCGCTGTGCTTGTGACGGGGTGGTTCCGTCACGGCCCCGCCCGCTCAATAGAACGCTCAGCGCAGGCGCAAAATTGCTGCCGTGACGGAACCACTCCATCATTAGCACAGCCCGTCCCTGGCTGGTGACGGAGTGGTTCCGTCACCAGTATGCAAAGAATTAAACAGATTTTATTGGCATTTGATTCATGTATGGTTCCATTATTAATTATCATTTCATGATAGTTATATACACATATGGTTTATGCTATTGTTCTCTTCCTCTTTTCTGCTGTGTTACCATTTCTTAGAAACATTACAACAAAATTAAGTGGGTTCAACTCCCAATCTTCCCTCTCCTTAATGAGTCACTTTATTTGTGTCTTATGTTTTCCAGCTTTGTGTGTTCGCTTCTTTCACAATATGTTCTATCCTTGTCTGGAGTCTGCGTGGGGTAGGGAGGGCCTTGAAACTGTCGTCCCACCTTATTCCCTCTGCGTTCCCATCTCATTGTCCCTTTCCGGTGGTGCCGAATTTGAGAGAGTTTCTGCCGTCTCATCTAGGTCTGGTCATCTAATAATCTCCCCCATGCTCTTGCAGTGCCTAGGTTCCCTATGCCTCGGTTTGCTGCTCCCAACAAGATTCTATTTTCTGCGTCTGCCCATTTCTCCAGCTCCCTTTTCCAACTCTCTATTCTTGGCCCCCTTGTAGCCTTCCAATTGTTCATGATTTCACTCTTTGCTAGTACATATACTAGGTCCTGAAACCTCCCAGTGACCTTTTTCTTCGCCGTGTGTGGGAACCAGCTAAGTAGACAGTGTCCCGGTCTATGTGGTACCTCTCTGTCTATAGTACTCTCGACTACAGTTAACACCTACTTCCAAAAGCCCCTCAGGCCCAGACAATCCCACAGCATGTGCTGAACATGTGCCTTTCTCTCTCCGCACCGTGGGAAGGCCGCTTCCTCTGCCTGGAAGTATCGCCTGATTTGTGTTGGCGTAAGGTCCACTCTATGTAGGACATGATAGTTTATGAGTTTAAACCTGGCATTTCATTATACCTTATGGGTATGCTCAACAATGGTTTCCCAGTCCTTTTCTGTAATCAGCACACCTTAGTCCTCTTCCCATTGTGTTCTCAAGCATTCCATTGGTTTCTTGACATCCCGTCTGATTGCTCTATAGATGCCGGAGACCGTCTTTATCCTGCCTGCCGATAGGACCACGCAGCTGCAACAGTCCAGTGCTCTGGGTTCTGTCGCTCCCGTATCCCAATGTTTCCTGAATGCCGCAGTGAGAGCTCTATGCAGTAGGAAGTGTCCCTGTGGAAAGTAAAACTCCTCTTAGAATTCCTCAAATGGGTGCATCTCATCTGGGATTCCGTAAATAGGTCCCCGACTACTGTTGTTCCAGCTTCCTTCCAGTCGTCTAGCCCTACCCAATTCCCTCTGTGCTATAAATATTGGAGCATTTCTATGGGTTAGATGGGGAGTAGGGGACCCTGCATCCTTTTCGCTGGAGCCATCTTGCTCAGCATTGCGTTATTATTTTTTCATCATCCGTTCCCCTGTGCGGTCTCTGCTTTAATCTGAGCAGGATTCTTGCCAGGACTGGGGCTTCTGGGGCGGATGTGGACTGCGCCCTTTCTGGGTTTCTACTGTTCGCCATCCATCTCACAAACCACTGGAGCTGTGCTGTAAGATAGTATGCCTCAAGGTCGGGTTCTGCTAGCCCCAAAACTGGCAACCTACTTTAGCACTAATTTTAAAGGAGCAGCAAAGATAGATATAATATGAGTGGACCTTAAATTGAAATTATGTAGCTCTAAAAATGATCTTAGCTGATCTTTGTTGTTAGACTTACTCTCTTGATAACTTGAATACAAATTTCCTTTGGAAAATACTCTTATCTTTTACTACCCCTGTATAATCTCCACCTTAATTTTTTCTTTTTCCTTATATTGTATTATTGTGGAGTAGAATTTTTTTCTGAATGCATATCTTTTTGACAATAAAAAATGTTCCAAAAAAAAAAGGAAAATCCTCTTATCTTTAATGTTATGCCTTTGAAACTCATTCTTGAAAGGTAGAAACTTACACGTTTCTAACTATAATGTTGTTAATTTTGCTTAAAGAATATTTAGTACTCTGTCTAAATTTTGGTTTTGCTTCTTTTCTGATATCATCTTGAAATTTCCACTGTCCCCTTGATGTCCCTAGCAGTATATGTATGAGATTCTAGAATACCAAAGCAACAGAGGTCAATCTAAAGTGCATTTTGGTATATCTAAAGGCCCCATCGGAAATAATAAATTATATCTCATGGTGAGATTGTCTGGTTAGTTCAATATGGTAATAGGCTGATTTGAGATCAAGGGTGCTAAAAGAGTTTGGCACCATCTTCCACCCAAGATGGCGGCTGCTTAACCTAGAGGCTCCTGGATCCGGGCCCTACAATCCTGCTGACAGCATTCACTGCCATGCACCATCGAATGGTGCTGTCGCCGATTTGCCAATCCTACTGCATAACAGATCCAGTGGGTCATTCTGGAGCTCCGAGGCAGCACCTGCACAGACTGGGAGTCGCCTGTGCCCCATGCTGAAGTAGGCAACTGACCCTGTGTGAGACCTTGGTTCTCTGATTGAGCCGGAGGTTCGAGCGTGCTGCTGTTGTGCCCACTGGGGGCTGCTGCACAGCTGGTGGTGCAGGTGGCGAGATTTAGCCCGTGCGTCGATCAAATTCATCAAGAGGTGATGAGAGGCACAGGCATTCAGGTATGGGCCTCACCTGCAGCGGAGAGTGGGTGCCCGGCGTTCCCTTTGCACCCAACTACGCTGCAGAGGACCAACTGGGGGATATCACCGGCTGCCATAAGCAGGGGGGGCGTGTGCCAGACACCGAGATTGGATCCAACTGCTGCCGTGGGAGTCCCCCTTCTCCCTCCACCTCCCTTCACTTGATGGCGCCGCCGATTCATATACAGTACCCGGGGCCTGAAAAGATCCCGGTCCGGAGAGAGCTGTGGGAGCTAGTGGCTAACAGACAGAGGCCACATTGTCTTGCCTATTGTCAGCAGCACGAGGACTGGAGCTGCTGCACTACACCTGGACCCACCACAGAGTTGGGGGAGGAGGACCAGTTTGGTTGGGCCTAGTCGTAGACTCCGTCTAGTGGTGTGAGGTACCGGCCTGAATAATGATGCCTTCTCCCTCTCCTTGGAGGCTCTGACTCTCCTTGTGATTGCGTATACTCTCGGCTGACTGCAGTGGAGAAACCCTCCTCCCTCCTGACCAATGACTCCGACTCCACCAGGCATATGGCCCCTCAGGCCTGTGGATCTGGTGGCTTTCTAATTCTAACCTGAAGAGGAAGACACTGTCCCTCTGGCTGTCTGTGTCCTGCCCTTGTTTAGGGGTGCCATTGACTTAAATTCTGGGATTCCCGCACTCACTCTTGCAAAGAAAGTGTGGCCCAATGGGACTTAAGTTTGGATTCTTGCTCCCCAACTTGCTGTGTGTTGCTGGCACTGTCAATTGACCATCAGGGCGCATGGTGTTGTAGTGCACTGCTCTGCTGAAGAAGATGGCCCTGCAGCAGACGGTCTTGGGAACAGAGTGCCTCGAGCCGAGGTGGAGAGCTTGAGTTGGCAGTGGTGCAAGGTGTAGGGCCCGACATTCAAACTTTCCTGTATTGTCTGGCTGCCCGAGCAGTCTGACAAGTGCGACTGGGCCCCTGTCTTAGCGTCAATCAACTGCTCCCCTGGACGCTATTATTAACAGCCATGGGCGCACTAGAAATAAGCTAGATACACTGGCCTCACACCCGTGTTCCTGGTTCACGCCTTCAGAGAGCTCAGTCACACAGGCACAGAGGACGTTGTCCTCCCCACTATACTGACCCCGACAGGCGGACAAGCTGGATAACAACCTTCAAGACATACATGAGTTCCAGGTGGCAATTGAACAGGGCCTTGGGGTGATTACGATGGACACTAGCATTCTCAAAGACAACCAGCGTAAAACTGTATGATAGAGTCAAAACGAACTAGATGACCATCTCCACCCTATCCTCATGTCAGACAGGCCATTCCACACAGCTTACTCATCCAACACCAGCAAATCGATTGGCTGCAGGACCATGTTGATGACACGGAAGGGAGGCCTCGTAGAAACAATATCTGAATAGTGGGGGGACCTGAGGGTGTGGAGGACCCTAACCCAACCCAATTTGTCGAGGACTGGTTCTGCACTGTGGTGGCCCCATCCAGATTGGTAGAGTTGTTTACATTGGAGAGAGCAATCCGAGTCCCCACAAAATGGCCCATGCCTGGCGCACCGCCCCAGCCCATTTTGGCTAAAATCCTCAACTTTAAAGACCGGTACACGCTGTTGCGCAGTGCTTGTGAAAAAGCATCCCTCCTTATGGAAAATGTCAGGGTCTACTTGTTCCCAGATTACACGTTGGCTGTCCAGCGAAGGTGCTCTTCGTTCCAGAAGGTTAAAAAACAGCTGGATTCTGTTGGTCTTCAGTATGCCTTAATGTTCCCTGTTAGGCTTAAGGTGATCCATGAGGAACACACTCTCTTTATTGAAACACCGGAGAGGGCTTGGGACTGGCTGTTACTTCATTTCCCAGACTCACGGGGATGGCGCACATCTCAATCTGTGCTACCCAAGCCTCAGCTTACTCAGTGGAGGAGGTATCGTTCTTCCACTTTGAGTGGTCCGAGTGCAGCTCTTTCAGCAAGCACATGAGGGACAATACGCAGCACTTACTTCAGCAATCTCCCTGAGACTTTATAAAAAACACATCAGGTCCAGTTCAACAGGGGCAGTATCTCAGACTCTTCCTCCACAGGAAGCATGGCGCTGTTCCCTTTGATCACCCCGCAGATGACACAAGACTTGTTGGGCTGCTAAGTAAGGCGTAAAGTATGCAACACTGTCCTTCTTTTTAGGTCCTGGCTCTGCCATTGGGGCCCTACACTGCCCATTTGGCAGGCTGTGGAAAGAAACTGTTTTATTTCATGTACAATGCACTTTCATTGTGTGTTACCTGGGCCTGGCCTGCATAAGTTCTGGATCTTGATAAAGCATGATCTATGTATGCAAGGCAGTGGATGATGTTCCTTTATTATTCTTTCTTGATTCACAACAAGGGCACAGGTCCGACGACCTCTCATGGTGGGTATGGTTTCATCACTTTTTCTGCTATCACCCAAGTGGTACGACCTACCGCACCTGCTTTGCGAAGGCAATTGTTTCTCAACAGTTGATACCTTAACACTGGTTCCTAGGTTTGGTCTGGTGGTGGCTAGTAGGTGGACAGAGTATTTGGGGTTGGGTGTTGCAAATGTCACCTATTGTATCACATGAGAGAGACACAACACGTAATTCTTGGATGACCATGGTGCAGGGGGAGGGAGGCTGAGGGAGCGACCCTGGGATCAGCATCAATGTTGCGCATGGCCACAATTTCGAATACCATAACATTGTCAACTTGAATTTGCATGGTCTGGGAACTGTACATAAGAGACACAGGGTTTTGTCACAATTCAATAGGGATTGTGCCCACATTACATTACTGCAAGAGACACACCCTTTCACCCACGAGGCCCACAAGTTGCATAAGAAATGGAGGGGGCAATTGTTTCACACCTGTTATTTGGCTTTTGCCCAGGGCACAGCGATCTGGCTCCGGGCTGGCGTCCCGTTTGCACTCCTTGCCATGAAGATAGATTCAGAGGGGCGCTATATTTTACCCAGGGGAACTCTGAACGGAGCTCCAATTGTGTTGGGGTGCATATATGCACCCAATACGGAACAGGATGCCTTCCTGAGACATCTATCCTCTGTACTGGCAGACTGGACAGCATATCCCTGGGTACTGGGTTGAGACTTTAATGGGGTATTGGATACTGCTTTAGATTGATCACATCTTCCCCTGCCCGGCACTGCATCAATGTGTAAATTTAAGACCCTGAAACAATGGATGGAAGGTTGAAGCCTCTTAGACGTTTGGCGCAGCTTAAATGTCACAATGCGGGAGTACACCTTCTTCTCCTACCTCCACACATTGCATTTCCCCCTCAACAGGTTCCTCTTTCCCACTAAACTTCTCCCCAATATGACACAAGCCACACACTTGAGGAAGACGATTTCTAATCTCAATCCTGTGGAAATAACATCGTCTTGGGTGTTGGTGCCAACCCTGATATCAGCTTGGCGCCTACAGCAGACCCTCCTGGAAGATGTAGTTTTTAGAGAGACATTCACCACTGTCATTGACACCCATTTCACCGAAAACCATGTTACTGCCTTTTCTCCACTAGTGGAGTGGTAGGCATTTACGGTCGTGGTTCGTGGGTCTTTCATTAACACGGTAGTGGGAGTTAGGCAGGAGTTCAAGAGGAAGATTACACAACTGGAAAATGAAGGTGCTTAATGACACAAAAGCTGTGGGTGTGCTGCTGGAAGCTCATATTGTCTACGCTGAGCAGTTGGAGCACCTCCAACTTATAGACTATAAAGCTTATACCCTGAAAATACATACGGTAGCGGACAAGTCCAGGCGACTTCTGACTTGTTGGATTCGATCAGACACCACACCCACATCCTTTATAGCCATACACGATCCTACTCGTGGCTTGGTTGACACACAGCAAGACATTAATGGGGCGTTCTGTGATTTCTATACTCTTCTCTATAAAGCCCGCCTTCTCTGGGAGGCTGTTGCCGCATTCTTGCGTTGGGCGGCGCTACCAAGAGTGCCATCGGATGAGAGGGAAGCCTAAGGTGTGCCCATATCATCAGGAGTGATACGTGGGGCCATTAGGGAACTTGCTATGAACAAAATGCTATGATCAGATGAGCAACCAATAGAATTTTACAATACGCACGCCTCTAAATTAGTGCAAAAAGTTATATAATTGCTCCTTAGAGGAGGGATTGCTACCTCCCTCTACTAGAGAGGCATTGGTGACATTGCTGCTGAAGCTCGGGAAGCCACCTATGTACCTTACTTTGTGCAGGCACCTTTCTGTCTTAAATACAGAATGTAAGATTTTGAGTAAGATCCTTGCCTGCAGACTTCTACCATTGCTCCTGCAGCTATTACATGGTGATCAATGTGGACTTGTACTCTGAAGTAATACCTCACTGAATATTTGTCTATTGTTCCACGTCACAACCACATCCCATGATCATTAACCATTTGCAGGTTGCGTCTCATTAGATGTTCGCCAAGCCTTTGACACCCTGGGGTGGGATTGTAGGATGGAAGTGCTGGCCGGGTACGGTATCCCGCAGGCATACATCAGTGGGTCACCCTGTTATATACAGGCCCTACCGCCAGAGCTAGGACAGGGCCTCACATTTCAGATCGTATGCCGAACTAGACAGGGTTGCCCCTTATCACTGCTTTTATTCGTCCAGACAATGGAAACTTGTGGTGAATAAAATAATTACCCTGTCGGAATTTCTATACATTAACAAGGATCATGCATCTAATGAGAGGCAGAGTCCGTGGTGTCCGATTCAAAAGGGCTTTAATTCAGTAACTCGAGTTAAAGGAGAATCGGGTTCCATCACCACTAGGGATCAGGAAGGATCGTCATCTGAACTTTATTCACAGAGTTCAATATTTATACTTAAAACATACATTAACTTGCATAGAGAAGGCGGAGCGCTCCAGGCGGAGCGAGTGAAGGAGAGAGATAAGAGCACATGGGCGTGAAAAGGGCGTGTAAGAAGGCGTACACGTGGGTGTTCACTTAATGAGTCATAGGTGTGTCATAGGTGGGTGGATACATGGAGGGGGTCTGCATGGTCAGCAGGAACCTTTACCCTACTTGTGCGCGCAAACTTGGTCATGACGTGGAATTGACGTGTAACTGGGGGAAGCTGGGGGGAACTGACTTTTGTGCTAGTAGAGGAGTCTTGGATGTCAGGACGACCTGCACTTCTAGTATTATCTGATATGTTGAGTTTGGAGGATGTATTATCTGACTTAAAGGTCGCTCGAGCAAAGGCTGCTCATCACTAAATACTAGTGTGTGCATATATTTCTTTGTGCATTGCGTGGGGGCAGGGGTCTTCTATGGATTCGGGTTCTGTACATCACTTGAATGGAGACAGAAAGGCTAGGCCCTATCTTCTGCAGGCGGAATATGTTTACCCTTTTCGTTAAGCAGGAATGTGTTTCAGTGGAGCAGGGCAGATAACTGTAAGCAAAATACTGTCTTGGCAGGCCAAGCGGGGCACCTCTCGGCTGAGCAGGAAGTATGTGAGAGGTCAGGGATACATAGCTAAAACATAACTAAACTGCAGTTTTCAGAGTGTCAGGGGGCATGGAGCCTGAATTCGGGTCCTGGCTCGGCTGAGCCACAAAACGGGTTCATCTCGACTTTTAAACGTGCACCATGTAAATGCATTGGCAACATAGGCCTCAGTGCAGAATTAACGTTTCTTTCATGGAGGGCCTGGTAACTGACATGTTAACATTGAACGGAAATGCAGAGGCATTATTATTACAGACATGTGAAAGGAATTGCATGGTGACATGTACATACATGGGGTACGTGTAGGGGACACATAGGCCATATAAAATTTCTATTTCCTCATTCCCTCCTTGTCCCCTACTGTGCCCTTCAGGACACATCTATATTCATGATACCATATATCTGATCATACAGCATCATTTGCTCGTCCTTTTTCTTTTGTATACGTGGATAGGGAATACAGGCAGTGGCACACAAGCCGCAAATCGCTGGGCCACATTGCATACAGAGACAGCAACTGAATATAACAAGCAGTATCAGTCCTAGGAACGACAATACTTTCCATCCCCATGCTGATTTTACACTCCAGAGCCAACCGGACCAAGTCCATGTGCCTGGGTTCTGATGTATCTCGTGAAGTCTTGTTATTGCTGCATACACGGATGGCGCGGTATTAGGAATAAACACGCAACAACTGGAGCCGATCACTCTACAAGCCCCACCCCTATCTGCCAGGATGACGTCAAGAACAAGGCGATTCTGAAGAACAACAAGTCTCATAGCAGACTGCTCCTCTGTCAAGTTAGCTAGAGCAGAAGTAGTCTCATTCACTACTGCTTCAAGAGTTCTTGTTAATCTGCATATTAATTTACTGTTTTGGACGGGACCTATGAAGAAAAACCGCAAATAAAATAAGAATGGCGGGAAGCTTTGAAAGTAGACTTTCCTTTATCATTGAACTCAACTACAGTATTACAATCACTGTGTCCTAGATGCACTGATCCTTCCTTTCTAACGCATAATTCACCTTTTACTGGTAAGACTGTTATGAACGGTGGACCTGTATTTTTCTCGGACTGGACATTCAGGATCATAAAGTTAAGGGAAGCATTTCCTTGTTCGTACACTTCATTTTCTAGATCTGTTCCTTTTCTCTGGGGAAGACCATCTTCGTCTGGAAAACATGCCTCATTCATTACTGTATTTAAATCTCCCCAAATCCATTCACTCTGGGAATCTGTGAACTTTCTGTCTTGTGATGACATTACAGCAAACCATGCTCCGCACGAACCATTGTGCGAGAACGGGAAAGGAAAGAGAGGCAGAACTCCCTTCGTTTTCTGATAAGGTGGGAGTCGGCCACATACCCAGCAATTCGTTATATTGCTGGTCTGATGAGAATGGTGCAACATTCAAATAAAAGTATTGTTGCGCAGTGCTAGTCGATATGACAGTTCATGAGGTGGCAGATCACTGAATGTGTGCTCTACAGTGTCGTTGAAGGAAGAGTGTATATGTGAAGCAGTAGGAGGAAAGAAAACATGTAGCGTCAAGCTGATACATATAATCGATATACTTAAAAGAAACATAATAATCAGAGTTACTATACATCTACTGCGTAAGGTCTTGCAATATTTCTCTTTCTTATCTCTCTGTCTACTATTCTGGTCTACGATCTTATACATGAACCTGTCTAACCGATTCACCACAGGGTGGACTTAAACAATTAAACGCTGTCTGACTTACCAGACCGTAATTTTGACTTATACTCCTGTTGCGGAGTCTTTTCTAGCAAAGGGGGCTTTGAATCACTAGTTTCAGGGCAGTCTTTAGTTTCGATCACAGCTCCGTTATGTCCATGGAATTTTTTTATGTGTTGGGCATGGATCCAGCCTTTTCTTCCCTCGACCTTGACGGCAGTCCTCGTTGTAAGCAGCACTAACTTCGGTGTTCGCCAGCGGGGCTCAAGAGGGCTTGAACGATCAAAATTCCGGACTAGCACCACATCTCCTGGAACGATGGTGTGCTCTTTTACTTAGGTGTTGTCGGGGAAAGCGGCTGCAACCTGTGAACGACAAGAGAGGAGTGCAGACATCAAGGAAGCCAGGTAATCTGTCAGCATATTACTGTCAACACCAGTAATTCTCTTTGGCATAGGCGTACCCCACATATTCGGTGGTTTACCAAAAACCACCTCGTAAGGGGACAGTCCTGTTCTGGAATGAGCTACCATACGCATGTAAAAGAGGGCAACCGGCAATGCTACCATCCAATCCACGCCTTTTTCTGCACAGACTTTCGCTAATTTGGTCTTAAGTGTCTGATTGTGTCTCTCTACAAGTCCGGCTGCCTCGGGGTGTTGTACACAATGGAACTTCCACTGGTACCCTAACAGAAGAGATACTTGTTTCATTAATTCAGAGGAGAATGGCTGACCGTTATCTGAATACACGACACGGGGCAATCCGTAACGTGGAAAGAACTCACGAACCAACTGCCTGGCAGTGGTCACAGCAGTGTAATCTGGGACTGGGTACGCTTCTGTCCATCTAGATAGTGCACATACAACTACTAGGACATATTTGTATCCTCTACATCTGTCCATCTGGATATAATCCATCTGGAGGACTTCAAAAGGGTGATCAGGAGGATGAAATCCACCTTGTTCCACTGGAATGCCTTTGCCTGGATTGAACTGGCAACATATCATGCAGGTGCGTACTTTCTGTTTTGCTGCTGCACGCAGGTGCTTGTTGAACCAAATATTCTGTAGACTGTCTAGCATAGCCTTTTCTCCTAAGTGTGCTGGACTATGTGCTGTGTTTATGACGACTTGTACCATAGAGTCTGGAAGAAACCATGTAGCTTTGCCTTTTGTCATCCAACCCTGGTCAGTCTGGACCCCTCCTTGTTCAGTCCATTTCTTTATTTCGTCTGGAGTGGCATGTGTCTGTATGTCGAGTACATCTTGTGTGGGATCCCTGACTGTCATGCTGTTTGTCAGTGATGGTACTTTTGTCTTTGTCTTTGTCGTGTCTGTTGGAGTCTGGGCTGTAAGTTTAGCTGTTCGATCTGCCAGGTCGTTACCCTGGGAAATGGTGTCTGTGGCTTTCGTATGTGCTTTGCACTTCATAATGGCTATGGCTGTAGGCAAATGTATTGCTTCTAACAGAGCCTGAATAAGGGGACCATGCTGAATTCTGGCCCCATGGGAGGTCAGGAAACCTCTCTCCTGCCATAACACTCCGAAGTCATGAACGACCCCGAAAGCGTACTGTGAATCTGTATATATGTTTACTTTCAAGTTCTTGGCTCGTATGCAGGCTTGTGTCAGAGCGATGAGCTCTGCTGCTTGTGCTGACAGTGAATCTATTCGGTGTGTCTCTATGACTTCAGTATCAGTGGTCACGGCTTATGCGGCCACTAACTCTCCTGTGCTTGTTCTCATACATGAACCATCAACATAAAGTGTCAGGTCAGGGTCTGGCAATGCAACGTCTGTCAAGTCTTGTCTTGGTTTCGTCACTGTATTAATTACATCCACACAGTCATGTGGTGCAGTGTCTGCTGTGCTTGAGGGCAAGAGTGTAGCAGGGTTGAGAATATTGCATCGTCTGATCTCTATGTGTGGCTGAAATAATGTCAGTTCATATCCTGTCAGTCTTGCTACAGTCAGATGTTGTGTCTGTGTTCTGTTCAAGAGAACTTCCACTGAATGTGGAACCTGTACTGTCAGAGGGTGTCCTAATACTATGGAATCACTCTGTCTTATTGCTAGGGCTGTTGCTGCAACTGATTTCAGGCACGCAGGCAGAGCCTGGGCCACTGGATCCAATGTACTAGAAAAATAAGCACAAGGCTTGTGTTTTCCTGCTTGATTTTGTGTAAGGACAGATAATGCTGTTCCCTCTCGTTCAGTGACAAAAAGCGTAAAAGGCTTGTTGTAACAAGCAGTCGCTAAAACTGGTGCTTGACATAGAGCTTTTTTCAATTCTTCAAATGCAAGGGTATGTTCTTGTGTCCAAGGGAGGACAGTCGAAGACGCTGCCTCCTGTGTTGTTAACTGTATGAGTGGTTTGGCTAGATATGCATACTGGGGAATCCATTGTCTGCAGTAAGAAGTGAGGCCAATAAAAGCCCGTACTTCCTTTTGTGTCTTGGGCTGTGAAAGATTGGCAATTAACTGAATACGGTCTTGTGTCAGCTGTCTACCCCTCTTGGACAGCAAGTGTCCAAGGTACACCACTTGCTGTGCACAGAATTGCAACTTCGAAGGGGACACTTTGTGTCCCTTGTCTGCCAGAAAATATAAGACTGTCAGTGATGCATGTTCGCAGTCTAGTTCTGTTCGTGCTGTGATTAGGATATCGTCTACATATTGGAGCAGTGCGGTGTTGGCAGGCATGTGAATACTGTCTAGTTGTCTTTTCAATGCTTGGCTGTAAATACTAGGACTTTCTGTGAAACCTTGAGGAGCTCTCGTAAATTTAAAGCTGCTTCCATTTAAACAGAATCCGAAGAGGTATTGGCTCTCTGGATGTATTGGAACACTGAAGAAGGCGTTCTTAAGGTCAATTACAGTGAAGAACGTTGCCTCGGAATCAATTGCAGTCAGTAATGAAGAAATGTCTGGGACCACTGGGTACTGGGGAATTATGCATTTATTGCAAGAAATGAAGCCAGTATCTGGGTTCAGGGACCTGTCTTGTGTGTGGGCTATCTACCAGCAGTGTGTGGGTATAGCCGTTCAGAAAGAAAAGAATTTTTCTTTCTTGTTTTCCCCTCACTCACCGGAGTTTCCTCACGGTGACATGCTTCATCATCGGGGTCATCCCAGTTCTCTACGAAAAGGGGCGTGCTGCGACTCTCGAGCTACGAAGGAGCACTGTTATGTGAAGGACTATGTGTGGTGAGAGTAAGTGGAGTGGATGTGTGTGTGAGTGTTAAAAATACCGTGCTAGTGGGCCTCAATGTTTTATTCTGCTCCTAGACCGGTATGTTAAAAGTGGGGTTTGTACTGTAGACCAACCTGTGATGTGGGTTGGTTCAGTATCTGGTCAACATGTTTCACGCTACCCCTAGCGTTTCGTCAGGACCATACAGGGACCAGCCCTGTATAATGCCACTCCTAAAAAACCTAGATTTAGGATTCAAAGAATAAATTAGTGCAAAGAAATATTTACAGTGAATGACGCTGTTCCAACTTGGTACACGCGTAGGTTTCGTTCAGTGTTGAACCTGAAAAAGATATGAACAAAAAATGTTAACAACTACCTCGCCCCTTTCTCAGCCGAGATCGGGGTCTTCTAGTCCTTCAAAACGTGCAATTGTCCATGCACGTTCACTCATGCACGTGGTTGATATGGTGTGAATCTTGCCATACTGGTACGTGCATGCTTTTAAAGTCTGTTGCCTGCCGTCGATTGACACTGGAAGTGAAACTACCGTGAAAAATCGTGACAGACACACATAAGTGACTATACAGATAACAGTGAATACACAGATCAGACACACAAAAGGAAAATCTTGCCAATAATTACATTTGTTGGTGCAAAATGGCACATCATGGTCTCAAAGGGGGGCGGTATCGCCTCGGTGGAAACAATGCTAAAAAATTATTAAGGTTGTAAAAGATAGAGTTAGTATTCTAACGTTTCTACTCTTCAGAGTACATTTCTCATGTTCCCAAAGAAAAAGTTTTTGTTTTTAGGCCTGGATGGAAGGAACTTACTTCCTAATCAGCAATGCCGCATAGTATTACCTAGCTGCTTCCCCTTGGACCGCATCTTGAGAAATGGTCCGTGGGTCCGGGTTTTATAGGTATAGACTTCCGGTTTTAAGAGACTAGACTGTTATAGCGGCCATCTTTGAAGAATGTAAATAGGCTTTGTTTGGGTCTTTTTACTATTCCTATTCTGCAGTAGGCCTTGTCATTCTGAGTTCAAAAAAGTACATTGTTTACATGGGGATTTTGACGATTGCATCTAAGGTTTCAGAAAGGGTTCTGGTTTGGAGTGAATGGTTTTTGTAATGTCATCTATTCAAGACACCCCATGGTATGTCATCGTTCAGACCCCTGGTATCCGTCTGAAGTTTGAAAACCCACCGCTGTTCACGTTCATGGAGGGCTTTCTCAAGGTTTTCCCTGTTTTTTACACATTCCAAGACAACCCATTTCAAGTCGTTTGGGGTGTAATTTCTCTCGATGAAATGGTTGGTCATGCGTGTTGTTGACTTTTTGCAGCGTATATTGCTTCTGTGCTCCACAATCCGGGTGCTTACTTTTCTTGTTGTCATGCCAACATAGTGTAGATAACACGTGCATGTGATCAGATACACCACCCCACTCGTGTTGCAGTTGGAGAATTCTCTGAGTTGCCATGTGGTGTTGTTGTTAAAGGTGATTTTTTTGGTTACTGAGGTTAGGTGACATACGCTACAGTTGTTACACGGGTAGTGGCCATTTGGTAACGGTTGTAGTCTGTTTGTGCTGACTGTTGGTTTTGGTCGTGTATGTACCAGGTAGTCCTTCAGATTTCTTCCTCTTCTGTGACTGAACATCGGTTTGGGGATGTTTAGTTCTCCACTATTCAGTATCGTCCAGTGTTTTTTTACGATCTTGCTCACTTGATCAGACACTTTGTCGAAAGTTGTGATGCAGATAGGTCTGTCACCGTTTGAAGTTTGTGCCACTTTCGGTTCCAGGAGAGCCTCTCTGTTGTTGTTGCTTGCTCTTTTGCAAGCTTTTTGTACCATTTTTTTCGGATAGTTCCTTTGTTGTAGTTTAGTGCTCAATTCCTCCGCTTGTGATAGATAATCTGATTTGTAGGAGCAATTTCTTCTTAGTCGGAGGAATTGTCCGAAGGGAAGGTTTTGTTTTAGGTGTCTTGGGTGGAAGCTGTTATAAGTGAGGAGGCAATTTCTAGAGGTTGGTTTGTGGTGTGTTGTGGTTATCAAAAGTCCGTCTCTTGCCCAAATATTCAGATCCAGAAATACCAGATGGCTCCTGCTCATGGTGTTTGTGAATCTTAAGAATGGATCTTGCTCATTTAGCCAATCGCAAAATCTCAGTGCCTCTTCCTCATTGCCGTTCCATATCAACAAAATGTCGTCGATATAACGTTTCCAAAGTTTAATGTGGTCCATGTGAGGGTTGGTGGCAGTTAGGATCTTCTTTTTCTCTAGCTGATGGACATATAGTCCCGCTATGCTCGGCGCAAATGTGCTGCCCATGCTAGTCCCATGTTGTTGGCGATATAAGATTTCCTCAAACCGGAAGAAATTTTCTGTGAGAGCTAGCCTGCAGCATTCCAATACCACATGTCTGGGTGCGTGATACTTCCACTCATCTTCAAACAGTACTTCCTCCAAGATTTCCAATGTTTCCTTGTGCGGTAAGCTCGTGTAAAGACTCTCCACATCTAGACTTATCAAAACGCTAGATGTGGGGTCAAAAGATGTTTCCTTCAAAAGGCATAGTACATCCTTAGTGTCTCTCAGATAAGTGTCCGTTTTTTGAACAATGGGGCGGAGAAAGGCGTCCGCATATCTTGATACTGGTTCCAGGACAGACCCTATACCAGAGACTATTGGCCTTCCTGGAGGGTCATCCATGCGTTTATGGATCTTCGGGATCGTGTAGAAGTATGGGATGACCGGTTTTGTGTTGACTAGGAATTCGGATTCTTTCTTATCCATCCAGTCATTCACCAGACTTTCCTCAATCAGGTGTGCTATGCTGATCCTTATTCTCTCCGTGGGATCTTCTTTAATGATGATATAGTTCCTTGTGTCGGCCAGAAGTCGTAGACATTCCTGTCTGTATTTTTCGGTATCTTGTAGGACTATTGCTCCTCCCTTGTCCGCCGGTTTGATGGTTATGGCGGTGTTATTCGATAATTCTCGGATCGCTTCGAACTCCGAGTTGCTTGTGTTGTTAAAGACTCTTATGGTGTTCGGATCCAGATCCCTTACATCCTTCATTACGGCTTTTTCGAAGGCCAGTAATTCGACTGGTAGGTTTTGAGGTGGTGGAACAAAAGTTGACTTTTTCTTTAGTCCAGTGTCCGAGTTTGAGGTTTGTGCTTGGTCATTATTTTTGAAAAAGACCTGTAGTTTTAATTTTCTCAGAAACTCTTTTAGCTCTGCACACAGTCTGAATTTGTCCGTTGTTGGTGTAGGTATGAAGCCTAGTCCTTTATTTAGAACTTGTTTTTGGATTTCGGTCAATGCTAGAGTTGATAGATTTACTACTAGATCTGGGGGTTGCTCGTTGATGGTTCTGGTGGCCCCTACAAATCAGATTATCTATCACAAGCGGAGGAATTGAGCACTAAACTACAACAAAGGAACTATCCGAAAAAAATGTACAAAAAGCTTGCAAAAGAGCAAGCAACAACAACAGAGAGGCTCTCCTGGAACCGAAAGTGGCACAAACTTCAAACGGTGACAGACCTATCTGCATCACAAGTTTCGACAAAGTGTCTGATCAAGTGAGCAAGATCGTAAAAAAACACTGGACGATACTGAATAGTGGAGAACTAAACATCCCCAAACCGATGTTCAGTCACAGAAGAGGAAGAAATCTGAAGGACTACCTGGTACATACACGACCAAAACCAACAGTCAGCACAAACAGACTACAACCGTTACCAAATGGCCACTACCCGTGTAACAACTGTAGCGTATGTCACCTAACCTCAGTAACCAAAAAAATCACCTTTAACAACAACACCACATGGCAACTCAGAGAATTCTCCAACTGCAACACGAGTGGGGTGGTGTACCTGATCACATGCACGTGTAATCTACACTATGTTGGCATGACAACAAGAAAAGTAAGCACCCGGATTGTGGAGCACAGAAGCAATATACGCTGCAAAAAGTCAACAACACGCATGACCAACCATTTCATCGAGAGAAATCACACCCCAAACGACTTGAAATGGGTTGTCTTGGAATGTGTAAAAAACAGGGAAAACCTTGAGAAAGCCCTCCATGAACGTGAACAGCGGTGGGTTTTCAAACTTCAGACGGATACCAGGGGTCTGAACGATGACATACCATGGGGTGTCTTGAATAGATGACATTACAAAAACCATTCACTCCAAACCAGAACCCTTTCTGAAACCTTAGATGCAATCGTCAAAATCCCCATGTAAACAATGTACTTTTTTGAACTCAGAATGACAAGGCCTACTGCAGAATAGGAATAGTAAAAAGACCCAAACAAAGCCTATTTACATCCTTCAAAGATGGCCGCTATAACAGTCTAGTCTCTTAAAACCGGAAGTCTATACCTATAAAACCCGGACCCACGGACCATTTCTCAAGATGCGGTCCAAGGGGAAGCAGCTAGGTAATAATATGCGGCATTGCTGATTAGGAAGTAAGTTCCTTCCATCCAGGCCTGAAAAAAAAAAACTTTTTCTTTGGGAACATGAGAAATGTACTCTGAAGAGTAGAAACGTTAGAATACTAACTCTATCTTTTACAACCTTAATAATTTTTTAGCATTGTTTCCACCGAGGCGATACTGCCCCCCTTTGAGACCATGATGTGCCATTTTGCAACAACAAATGTAATTATTGGCAAGATTTTCCTTTTGCGTGTCTGATCTGTGTATTCACTGTTATCTGTATAGTCACTTATGTGTGTCTGTCACGATTTTTCACAGTAGTTTCACTTCCAGTGTCAATCGACGGCAGGCAACAGACTTTAAAAGCATGCACGTACCAGTATGGCAAGATTCACACCATATCAACCACGTGCAAGAGTGAACGTGCATGGACAATTGCACGTTTTGAAGGACTAGAAGACCCCGATCTCGGCTGAGAAAGGGGCGAGGTAGTTGTTAACATTTTTTGTTCATATCTTTTTCAGGTTCAACACTGAACGAAACCTACGCGTGTACCAAGTTGGAACAGCGTCATTCACTGTAAATATTTCTTTGCACTAATTTATTCTTTGAATCCTAAATCTAGGTTTTTTAGGAGTGGCATTATACAGGGCTGGTCCCTGTATGGTCCTGACGAAACGCTAGGGGTAGCGTGAAACATGTTGACCAGATACTGAACCAACCCACATCACAGGTTGGTCTACAGTACAAACCCCACTTTTAACATACCGGTCTAGGAGCAGAATAAAACATTGAGGCCCACTAGCACGGTATTTTTAACACTCACACACACATCCACTCCACTTACTCTCACCACACATAGTCCTTCACATAACAGTGCTCCTTCGTAGCTCGAGAGTCGCAGCACGCCCCTTTTCGTAGAGAACTGGGATGACCCCGATGATGAAGCATGTCACCGTGAGGAAACTCCGGTGAGTGAGGGGAAAACAAGAAAGAAAAATTATTTTCTTTCTGAACGGCTATACCCACACACTGCTGGTAGATAGCCCACACACAAGACAGGTCCCTGAACCCAGATACTGGCTTCATTTCTTGCAATTATTCTTAGGAGGACGACCTGGTCTGTAGTAACTTCCTTCTCCCTCTACTTTGGTGCGATTTATGCATTTATTCAGTTCTCGAAGGTCAATCACTAGTCTGTAGACTGGTGGTGCATTAGGGTCAGTTCGTTTAAGAATAGGGATGGCAGGTGAATTACATACATTTGAGTCTGTTTCTACTACCACTCCCTGTGCAATGAGTTCATCAACAATTTTCAGTAATGCTACTACGGCATCAGGTGGTAACTTGTATTGTCGGATTCGTGGCAGTATTACCCCTGGCTTGAGAGTGACACGATGTGGCGTAATGTGCATGTAACCTACATCAGTCGGACCTTGTGCCCATAAATGCTGTGGTACATTCTGGAGTCTGGGATCAAAATCTTTCAACACATAATGTCCTTTAAAATCACGTAAAAACAATCGCACTCCTTCCGGAGAACAACATATAACTGCTCCTAGTTCTTTCAATGTCTTTATACCAAGCAAATTTTCTGGACATGACTTAGTAAGTAACAAGTCTGTGGTACGGGACAATGGACCGACTCCTAGGGAAACTGGCTTTGACACTTCGTTAACAATAGGCTTTCCTGAAAATCCCAGGGAAATATTCTGTGAGCCTGAGAGGGGTGCCCCTGGAACCTCGTCGTGACTGATGGTAGTTCTGCTCGCCCCTGTGTCAATCAGAAATTTTCTGTCTTTTCCCAATACACGACTATGTACATAGGGACCCTCTTGATCTACAGGAACTTCGATAAGGGGCAAGCCAACCTCCCTCTCTAGGCTGTCTCATGAGTACTGTTGATATTCTGGATAGTCTGACTGTGCGTACTGGTACATTTGTTGCGTGACCTATTGTGTGGCAGCTATTGGTTGGGGTAAAACTACTGTCTGTTGCGTATTCTGTGGGGTACTCTGTGGGGTGCTATTCTGTCTAGGAGGATGCGGGCTTTCTTTTGTCTTGCCTGTAGCTATATTGTGTTTCAGGACAGCACATTCATTTACATAGTGACCTGGTTGCTTGCAATAATTACAGTTCCCTTTGACAGGTGCCGTGCCCTTTTTATGCCCATCAGCTGGTACCGATTGTGCAACTAGCACTTTCATTTTCGTATCTTTCATGCATCTCTTTTCATGTTCCTGTTCCTCTCTAATTCTGTTCTGGTGGTATTGTAACATTTGCAACATTTGGGAAGGGCTATTTGCTTGCCAGGTACTCTCAACCTTCAGTACTCTATTCTTGATCGGAGTTAAGGAATTCTCTACTAATGTGCTTACAAAAAGATGTGGATACGATTCACTACTTGGCTTAAGGTAACTATTGATAGAAAAATATTTCTCGAATCTGGAATAAAAATCACTAGTGTCTTCATCTGGTTTCTGTTTACAGGCTGAAATAGCATCCCAATCTTCCTTTTTAGTAACCAATAATCTTGGCAAGACCTGTATCAAGAGTTCAGGTAGTGCTTTAGCTTTTTCCCCAAGACCTACACCAGGGTGTCGGCCTTTATCCTCTGCTTCCAATTCTGCCCAATTTATCTTTTTCTCTCCCACCTCCCAGTCTTTCTCTTTAAGTTTTTCATAAATACCAGCAGGTAACAGTACTTTCAATAATTTAATGATGTCAGCGTACGTGTAATCCCCTATGCGGAGAATGTCTTTTAATTCACGGTGGAACCCCCCCGGGTCTTTATCATGGCAGGGCAATATCCTTTTCATTTCCAGTATTTCTATTTTTGTCAAGGGTGTGTAAACGTATACTCGCTGAAGCTCACCCGCTGCATTTCTAACGGGATGAACCTCTCGTAGGGGGTTCTGTCTGTCTATGTGTAAACCCTTTCTGTCGTGGTGTGGGGCAGGAATCATGTGCGTGGTCAGGAAAGTCAAGTACTTATGTCGTTGGCCCAGAATGACATTAATTAATTCAGTACCTAGGCCTATCCATCTATCTAGAAGTATATTGTCTAGTAATTTATACAAGGGACCGGGATCAGAATATTGACTCTCGTACAACGTGATCAAATGTTGAACCATGTAAATACCAGCTAAACGCTGTTCGTTCGGAGGAAGGCTTAAAAAGGTCTGAGCCACTACGTCACCGTTATATATGTTGGAATTAGTCACCCATTGAACGGCAGACCGTGCTAATTCCTGTTCATGTACGGTGTGGGGTCTATCGCACTCTACTCGTCTTTTCAGTGCGTTCTCAGTAGCTTGGAATAGATTTTCAAGGGAATATCTTTCTTTTATAGGAGGTCCCTGTTTGCGGTAGTCAAGGCACTTAGGCCTGTCAAACTGTCGAGCTCTGCCTACATAATTTATTTTACCCATTTCCTCTGTTTCATGCTCAGTATCTTCTGATGTTGAATCCTCTTTCTCGTCAGACTCTTTCCTGTGTAAGTTTAGAATCTCTTTTCGTATTTTTCTATACATGCATTCTGTCTTTCCCACTGTATCATGTTTACCGGTAGCTATGTTGTCGCTCCAGTCAGTCATACCTTTAGTTACTCCTTTATCTGGCTGGTCTTGTTCCCTGATCAGACAGTTAATCAAAAAACGTAAAATTGCGCGTTGAACCTCCACCTTTCTTTGTTCCATGGCCTCTTCTATACTCTCGGGTCCCTCCCCTGTTCTAATGAAATGGTAGATTTTGTCTAAATTGTCCTTCATGCCTGGTAATGTGATCAGATACTCTACAGCGCGTCTTAGTCGTAGTGAGAACATGAGCATTGCACCCACACCTGGTACGGGATCGTATATACAATGTGAAATCGTTACATTATGCTTATAGGGTGATGCTGTCATTTGTGGCGTTCGTTGTAGTCCTAACTCTTGCAGTGCTCGGGTTGAGGGCGGTGTTCGTGGCGTGTTTGGTAGTCCCCCTCCCACTGCCCCTTGTCCTAAGTCATTTTTCACGGTCGGTGGCGGAAGCAGTTGTGCAAGCTGATCCTGTGATGTGGGCAGAGGGAGAAAAGGATTGTTGACAGGAGGAGGAGGAGGGAAGTCTGCGTTAACATAATCCGGAGCAGGCTCCTCTAAATAGGAGGAAATAAAAGCCTCAGCTGCTGTCTGTTTATGCCTACGTACTTTAGTCGGTATCAGTGGTGGCGGCAAATTACCAGGTACTTCTGAGGATGTCACTTTAGCTAGTACTTCAGCGAGGACGGGATACATGCCCGTGATGAGGGCATTTCTTTCTCGATCTGCTCGTTCTGCCTTGACCCGTTCCCCTTCTTCCTTTAGCTCTTTTTCTCTGGCTTTTTCTGCTGCTTCTTTACTTCTCTCTGCTTTGTGGAATTCTTTCTCTGCTCTCCTATGCGCTTCTTTACGCCATAACTCAATGGCATCTTTCTGGGACGGTCTAACTTTCTTTTTCCATAGAGCTTCCTCTACTCTCATAATGCATTCAGCATCCCATGTTCCTGAGGCAGGCCATCTATACTTTTCTTCTAGATCCTTCGTGTAATCTACCCATAAGTCTAAAAACAGTATGGCATCTAGCCCATGCTTTTGATACATGAAATGACCAGGTGTGTCTCTAGGCGGGACGGGAACTGACTCTTCGAGTATCCCTTTCCTGGTCCCTATCTGAGGTAGTTTCGAAAACAGTGGCATGTTGGAACTAACTTAACGAATACACAATATACACAATTGACTGGAAACAACCATTCACACTACAACATTAAAACATTGAAAACAGATACATCCTAACTAGTACATAGGAGAAAACATGATCCTGAAAAACTATTTTACTTTATGTACTGCAAAACAGTACAACCATACCGGTCTCATAAAGAGACACGTCTTTTCCGTGCCCACTGAAGGGGACACGTCTTTACCGTGTCTGTGTACCCAGACACGTCTTTACCGGGCACAAATAAATGAACCCGTCTCTATGCGTTCCCAATAACGGTACTCACCGGGAAGCAGAACTGAAGGCCTCGGAAACTCGATACTGCGTGACTGCTACTGCTGCTGCTCATGCGTATGCGCCTCGGAACAGGTGGGCCTCGGGATACCTCGGACCTTGCTCTCTCGGCTTGGGCTCTGGTTGGGATGGCCCGCAATCCTCACCGCCTCGTGTGGATGCCTGGTCGCAGTCTCCGTCTCCTCCGTTGGACTGAGGGAGTAGGCAGGAAGTCCCGCTGTTGTGTACACTTGAAGTCCGTCACGGCTGTAGAAGGGGGCAGGGGGCTGGACCTACATCGCCGGCGCGTGGGGAAGGGGACTGGTCCCTATTCGGGCACCAGATTATGTGGTAAATAAAATATTTACCCTGTCGGAATTTCTATACATTAACAAGGATCATGCATATAATGAGAGGCAGAGTCCGTGGGTGTCCGATTCAAAAGGGCTTTAATTCAGTAACTCGAGTTAAGGGAGAATCGGGTTCCATCACCACTAGGGATCAGGAAGGATCGTCATCTGAACTTTATTCACAGAGTTCAATATTTATACTTAAAACATACATTAACTTGCATAGAGAAGGCGGAGCGCTCCAGGCGGAGCGAGTGAAGGAGAGAGATAAGAGCACATGGGCGTGAAAAGGGCGTGTAAGAAGGCGTACACGTGGGTGTTCACTTAATGAGTCATAGGTGTGTCATAGGTGGGTGGATACATGGAGGGGGTCTGCATGGTCAGCAGGAACCTTTACCCTACTTGTGCGCGCAAACTTGGTCATGACGTGGAATTGACGTGTAACTGGGGGAAGCTGGGGGGAACTGACTTTCGTGCTAGTAGAGGAGTCTTGGATGTCAGGACGACCTGCACTTCTGGTATTATCTGATATCTTGAGTTTGGAGGATGTATTATCTGACTTAAAGGTCGCTCGAGCAAAGGCTGCTCATCACGAAATACTAGTGTGAGCATATATTTCTTCGTGCATTGCTTGGGGCCATGGGTCTTCTATGGATTCGGGTTCTGTAAATCACTTGAATGGAGACAGAAAGGCTAGGCCCTATCTTCTGCAGGCGGAATATGTTTACCCTTTTCGTTAAGCAGGAATGTGTTTCAGTGGAGCAGGGCAGATAACTGTAAGCAAAATACTGTCTTGGCAGGCCAAGCGGGGCACCTCTCGGCTGAGCAGGAAGTATGTGAGAGGTCAGGGATACATAGCTAAAACATAACTAAACTGCAGTTTTCAGAGTGCCAGGGGGCATGGAGCCTGAATTCGGGTCCTGGCTCGGCTGAGCCACAAAACGGGTTCATCTCGACTTTTAAACGTGCACCATGTAAATGCATTGGCAACATAGGCCTCAGTGCAGAATTAACGTTTCTTTCATGGAGGGCCTGGTAACTGACATGTTAACATTGAACGGAAATGCAGAGGCATTATTATTACAGACATGTGAAAGGAATTGCATGGTGACATGTACATACATGGGGTACGTGTAGGGGACACATAGGCCATATAAAATTTCTATTTCCTCAAACTCTGGCACAGCTTATTCATCAGGAATCTGGTGGCTGGATATACTGGTGAGTCGTGTGATACACTCTGTATCCTTGTATGCACATGACATGATCCTTTACCTCTCAGATCTCTGTACGAGGTTGCAGGACTTACCTCACTTATTGACATCCTTCGGGGCAGTTTCTGGCCTCCATATCAATATCAAACATTCCTGCGCCTTTCGAGTTATTGACAATCCTATCGGCCCAGTTTTGCGGTTCAATGAGGAGGATCTCTACCTGTTGCTGTGCACACTTTCTACGACTTGGGTATTTTATATTTATTGGGGTGCGCAGGACTTGCTTGAAGGCAACCTTATAAGGGCGGTTAACTCACTTAATTCGCAATTTGCTTTTTGGGTCTCTCTGCCCTGTTGGTTGTGGGCTGGCTTGCTCTGGCGAAGATGGTCATGCCGCCACGCCTCCTGCATTATTACGTGAACCTTCCAGTGGTAGTGCCAACTTGGGTGTTAAGATTATTGAACACTTTGTTGGGGGAATTCGCCTGGCGTACTGTATGTCTCAGAGTGGGTCTTACTAAATTGTAGCTTGGACAGATAAGGGCTGTCTGGGGGCTCCAATTTCAAGGCTTATTGTATAGTGGAACAACTGCAATGGCTGTCTTATTGGCTTGCTGGTCCCAATTCATCGGATATAGGATAATTGCCTGACCAGATTGAGTGTGGTCACCTCCATAGACCAATATGCCCTGGTTTGCCCCCCACTGCGGACAGGTCCTCTCTTGCTCCAGGTATTCCTCGCTTACTGGAAACTGGCATTGAGATACACTGCGACCACCCCACCGTGTGAAGAAAATTTTGCTCGCTGTGGTCTCCCTACATCCTCGGGTACGCTCCCAGTGCATCGTTTTGGTCTGTGGAAACAACAAGGGGTGTTGACGGTGGGTTTGTTGTTTCACAATGGTATGCTACTCTCGCATGCTGACTTTGTGAACACATATGGACTCCCAGAGACATTATTTTTGACGCATGCCAGTGTAATCCGGTATGTGCGGCAGCATGGGGCCCAAATGGGACGGATCCCAGCATGCATAAAATTGCTCCAGGAGATCCACACCATGGGGAATGTTAGGCATCTTATTCGCTGGCTCTGTCGCGGGCTTTGGGGGCACCTAGAGGCTTAGCTGATTTCATTAAAGCAGGCTCTGGAAACAAACCTCATTTGGGAAATCTCTGATAAAGACTGGGCACATATACTTGGATATCCCAAGCAAGTCTCCTGCAATTCTAGACTTAAATGTGTCCAGTTTTTTATTCTGCACAGGGCATATCTAACACCGCACTGGCCCGCTAAAATGTTCCCGCAGCCTCCTTGAGCTTCCCCCTTTATTAAGTTCTAGAGGTTAACCTATTACATATGCTGTGGCCAAAGCTCTAGGCTACTATTACGTTTTGTGGATTTGACCTTACTATCAGTGAAGAGGCTCATAACGCAACACTGGAAGTAACTTACAACCCCGAGGTTAGACACATGGTAGGACTAGGTGGCCCACTGGAAACTGGGGAGAGTGATGCTCTTCATCATGAGGAATATCATGGCCTCCGCAAGAAAACCCATCTCCTTGGAATGGGATGCTCTATGAGAGGGGTTTAAAGCACTATATATGGCACCAGATTAACCGACTCTTGCACACTATTATAGAGCGATTCCAAGGGCAGGCGTTGCTCCATTGGCAACCCCCATCACATCCAATGAATCTGTCAACAACGCTGCAGGTCCTCTTCTGGATGATGACCATAGAGGGTGGTTTGGTTAGGTTCACTCTCCCCATGCCTATCCAGGTGCATTGTTATTTTAGCCTCCCCTCGCACTCTTTTACCGCTGCTGTATCCCCTCCAGCATGTTTGAGCATATTTGGAAATTTCTAAATTAGGTGGCATGGTCAACAGGTTGGTGGTTTATAGTTCAGTGTTGTTTAGTTGCTATACAGCAACATGTCCTGTAACATGTATGACTCGGATGCAATCATCTGTATTACCATTTGCTTATTCGATTTTACTCCTATGTCAGTTATTGCTGTAAGTATTGTAATGTCTTAATGAAAATGCAATAAAGTTTTAGTTTTTTTGTAAGTAATATTGGGCCATATTATCAAGGAATAGCGATATTTATCACAAAACGCGCTTAGCGCATTTTTTTTTTCCGCTGCCTATTGCTGGATATGTTAGCGGAGAAAACATGCTATTAGCAACTTATTACTCCATTGTGCTAAAATATCCAGTGATAGCAGCATAATGCGTAAATATCGATGGAAATCCAGCGATATTCACGCATTAACGCCAATGGGGACTTAACCTGGCAATCCACCTCCCATTAGATAAACAGGTAAGTTATGTTTTTAGCAGGCGTTAGATTATAGTGATAATTGCGCTTAGAGCATTTTTTTATCACTTCACCTGCCTTGCTAATAGGCGATAACTGTGTTAGCGACTGCTTTCAGTCGCTAACACTTTGGGTACTCCCACTTTGCATGTCATTAGTGATAAATATTGCTGACATTCAAAGCGGGCCCCAAATCGATCGCTATCGTCTAAAAGCTGCCGCTAACTGCTGTTAGCGACAGCTTGCTGATAGGGCGATAAAAATATCACCGCTTTAGCGGCAAAAAGTGCCGCTAAAACGGCGATATAGCCCTTGCTAATATGCCCCATTGTTTTTAGGAATACCGTTGTTTATAATATTGTTTTTAGTAATATAGTAATATGGTTAACGTCGCTCATGGATTTCTCAAGGCAGGCTTGAATCCACCAGGCCGTGCTTCTGGCCAATTCCTTTCACTAGGCATCACACCTTTCTGCTCCTTTCAGATCACAGCAAAATGGCCCCTTTACATTTACCATTCCTGGTCTAGGATTTGAGGGAGAAATAAGTAGTGCTCTGTCACTGTCAAACGTCTGTGTATGACCAGGTGCTAAGATCCTTCTTCTGAAACTAGATGAATTACAAAGATGATTGTGAAGTGTGGCCCAGTATTTATTCTACTTTGTAGGCACTGAAAGAAAGCTTGGGCCAATGAAAGTCCAAATGACCTTCAGATTTTAAACATTCATGCAATCTTGAGAGTGGGCACCTTCCCGGGCTTTTCTCTGCTTTCAGGGCTTTTAACCCAAACTGTGTTTGGCAGAACTTAGTGTGTACTCCACAGGACACCATTCACACTGTATACAGTGCCCATATCTTGCACACACCAGTAACATGCCAGACCCAAACAGTGTGAACCAAACACACTTAGGGGGAAATAAGAACTCCAGTTATGAGGGACTGAAGGAATTTTAAAAGGAGAATACCAACATACCTTCCTCCATCATCCATGGGGGCAGGTAAAACTGTTCACCAAAAATCAGATGTTCCAAGCCATTGATACTCAAAGTACGGCCCCCGGGGCCACATACGGCCCTTTGACCTTCAGATGTGGCCCCCTGGTCAAAAGCTGCATTGGGCTTCTGTTTACTCAAATCAGCCTTAACATTAAAAAGATGTGAAACCGTCAAGCATTTGTTTTAAATTATACAACACAAAAAGATGTACGGTGACTATACTCTAATGTCTGCACATCTATCCCTAGTATTGATTAGTCAGTACGAAAGACATAGTATGAGGAAAATATTGTTTTGTGGTGGTCTCACAGTGTGTTCCATGGCGCCGTACTGACATTACTCTTGCGGACTTATCAAGGTACTGTGTTTTTGATTTGTTTGGTCGGGACTTTGGACATATAAGTAGCCGGAGGTTATCTAATCCATATCACATTCATCAATGTGTTCTATACCTTAAAGTAGGGTAAATTTTTATTCCCTCAAATAAATATACCGCCAGGGAACATGTTCAGACAAAGAGAAGAAGGTTTCTCTTATAGGGTGGATCGCTCCTACCTCACCATTCAGGTCCCTTGTTTTCTGTAGAACATAAGTATAAAAAACCTTGTCAATTTAAGTACCCCCATTCTCCTTCTGGGTCTCTCCATATGCGACTAAATCAACTCAAAAGGGACAGAAATCCATTCTTATCATTGAGAAATAGTGCTAATCAATATCGAGGTGACTTGTTCTCATTAAAACTCTAGCGAAAGTCATCATACTAGTTATCCTAGATGTACAGTTGTATAGATTTCACTAGAAAAAGTATCACGCCTCTTTCTAGAAATGGGGGCACTTAAATTGAAGGTAGGGGTGACCAACCCTATAAGAGAAACCATCTTCTCTTTGCCTGAACATGCTCCCTGGCTGTATATTTATTTGAGGGAACCATCATTTACCCGACTTTAAGGTATAGAACATGTTGATGAATGCGATATGGCTTAGATAACCTTCCCTTATGAAATATAACTGAGATATACTCCTTTTATTAGATACAGATATCAGAGCTTTTTATCAACCTATCATCGTAACTAACATCCAGTAGACCTCTAAAATAGGTAATTTCTATCATTTTTGATAGCCTATGTGCTTTGGGATCTGCCACTAATACGTTTTTTTTTAAAACTTTTAGCCCTTCTGACTCATTTGCAGGTCCTTTTGTGATTAAAATTAACATACTTTATTGAGCTCAACCCCCCCTTGGCGGGTTTCATTATTTACTGCGAGGCTTGCCTGAAGTTGTTTTCAACATTAATTGAGGTACTTCGTTTACTATGTGGTGGGAGATGGAAATTCCCCACACTTCCGACTAACTTACCTTGTGGGGATTTGTTAATGAGTGTTCTATTTTAGGCCTCCATAATGAACTACCCATTATACCTCTATAAAGGAAGGTCAGGAGTTGGTGGGAAAAATAATCCCCACACTTACAATTAACTTACCTTGTGGTGATTTTCTGAGGAGGCTTCTATTCTAGGCCCCCATAATGAACTATTCATTATATTTTTTATAAAGGAAGGTCAAGAGTTGATTAATATGGATGTAATCTTCTGACCATTCTTTTCGTTCTCTGACAACCCACTGTGGTTGATTAAAATATTATTGTTTGTAATGTTAGCTAAAGAGTGGTTGTGATTATGAATTGATTGTGGTCTGTATCACTAGGATATAAATGTTTTAGCTTCTGTAGGATCCAGAATCAATGTATAATTTGGATGTTTTTGTTTTTATATATTACATTGCATAGTTAACAAACTGTTGCTGTGAGATATCTCTTTCCTGAAGAAGGTGGCTGTGATATCATAATGCCCACCGAAATGCGTTGATGCTCTGCTATTCCTTAGGATGCTATATCTCTGGGACATTTGTGAGTCAAGAGACATTGAAGTTTCGAAAGGAAACAAATGATCCAACACAGACTAGTGGTGATTTAATGACATGATATTCTGTCTGATTTGTTCTCCCACAGTCGAGGTGTTTTTTTAATGAAATTGTATTGATTTATGTATACTGTATTAATTGCGACATTATATGCTTATTGTTTAGGATTCAACAATTGGTGTTTTTAAATTCTAAATGTACATATCAAGATAATTTTTAATGCACAATGTGATGTTTTTTAGAAGGTACATATAGTATATACTGGCTGAATAAATCTGTCCCTTTTTTTAATAGTGGAAATATTCTCGCTTATTTTTTATGTGCTTTTCTATTTTACCTTTATGTTTTGGTGATATGTGTTGTATGGAAATTGAGTGTTTGATTCAACAAAAGAAGATTTTATTTGACCTTGGTCTTCCTGGTGCCCCCACCTCTTTGGTTTTTTAAGGGCCCCTCTCTCGCTTTTTGAGTTAACCGGAGACTTACAAGTGACTGGTTACTGGAGACTTTGATCAGCCTTGAAAAAGTCCAGGTGGACGAAACATGTGTCGCTTGCTGCATGTGTAACCATCCAAAAGTGTTCCTACAATAAATAGGACATCTGTACCATCATTAGTTGGGACCCAAATTGACTACGAGAAAGTTTGTTGTGCATATATAAACAATCTCTGGATGATAGTGACTGCAACGTGTGTGCTTTGGTGTCTTTTTGGATTGAAGGATTTCTTTTCAGGTTAATCGAAGTTAAACAAAGGAAGTAACCAGTTTCATGCGCCACTTAACTTTAGGAACACTTTCATTTTTAAAGACATCTTGCAACAAACATATGAAAATATGATAAAGTCTCTTCAAAATTCAAAAAGTGTGTTTCATTAACATGCAGACCGTTTCACCTTAGTACATCAGATTATATCAGTGTATTGGGGAGTGTTTTTAAGTGATATTTTTCAAACATGAATTGAAGAACCATTCATGCTTCCTTCCACTCACACCGTTAACAATTGCAAAAGTGAACAAATCACTTGTTATGTGCACTCTTTGGGTGGCCAGAGTTGCTATTATATATAGACAACATTACAGTTTCTTAAATCATAGACAAGAGAAGGTTTCATACAGCGCACATCCTGAAGACATGTATTTCATGGTCCTCTAATATGTGATAATGAAGAAAAAGAAGGGGAAGTGAAATATAATAATTCCCTAGAATCACACAATTTGTTCAAGTGGAGAAGCCGGGTTTGAGCCCAGGGTTTCTGATTTTACATTGTGTAATTCAGCCACTAGATGTACATGCTTCACTTCCGCTACATCCACCTTACAGTCCTACCTATATTTCAATCTACACTCGAAATACAGCCACCTCATGGCTTCCATATTTACTGTTATGTTAACAGTACTCCAGATGCTTTCTTGAAATTTACTTTAATGTTTTTTTGTGGGGGGAAATGCATTGGATAGACCAAAAGGGGGCAATTTCACTGAGAAAGCATTGTTTGAGATGTAGGTTCTGTGCACAGACAATGGCTTATAGGACATAATCAGACCATTGTGTTTTGTGTATTTATGATGAAACTAAGATTCTGTGCCCCATTGGTTCCACTTCTCTCTTTAGAAGCTTAATTGTAATATACTGCACACAGACATCAGATTTTTACCAACGGTTCTCCACTATCTCCACCATCTTCTAATCTAGCAATCTCTATGTTGATACACACCGGTACCAAAGGTTTTGCCAGGTCATTGAAACCTGTTCCACCCCTTTACAAGTGTAAGTACCCTAGAGACTCTAAACTCAAGATCAGGGGTAGTTGGCACATTGGGGCAGAGCCCTCTCTGCCAAAGAGTAAGGAAAAGGATGGGGTTTGTTTGCTGCACTTCCACAGAAGTGCTAGGCAGTGGATGTGCACAGAGCAGACAGACACATAGGGCATGAAAAGGTGGTGACTTCAATTATGCCCTAATCCTGTATACCCAATGTGTGACTGTGTATGGCAACAGTCAGAACAGGCACTGTCCAAAGTGGCGGCTCTTCCTACGCTTAGGTTGAGAAATCGGCTTTAGCTGATCTGATGGTTAGTCAATGAGAAGAGGAGATGAATCCTGCAGAAAAGGCATGTAAAGCAGGCATTGCTTCCTGCAGATGCCGCTATCTCACTTATGACTGCTGTCTCCAAATATCTCCTTATCCTGGAACATGAGTTGCAGGCATGACCTTTGTGCTCACCGGCTCGCTTGCTGTTGGTGCTGAGCCTCATCAGATCTCAGGAGGTGGAGAGATACAGTGAGAAGCTCTCCCTCTCTTGTGTTTTGGGAAAGTCTTGCACAACATGGCTAGGTGCTGAGACCGACAGATTCCCCTCACCACCTGCTCTACCGCCTAAATCAAGAGTGACACAAGTTGGGAGCAACTGTTCCTGGAGTGTACCCACTTAAGTCACCAATAGTTGCAAATGCATATGCGTGTGTGGGAATATGTGTGTGTCTGAGAAGACCTCTTTAAGTCCTTGTGTGGATGGGTGCATGTGCCCACTTGTGTGTGTCAGTGTATGCATGTGCGGCTCGGTAGGAGATTGGAGTGCTGGTAGCTTAATGGTGACATTGGCATGTTGTGGCTCTGGCATATTGTGAGCAATTGACTATCCTTGATGTAATAGTGACTCATACTGGACATGCTGTGGGGATTCTTGACAACATTCTGTCTTTAATAATGGCTCATTCTTGGAATATAGTTTCTTTTTGGCTGAATGCCAAATGTCAATCGCATATTTGTTCCTTATGCCTGGAATGTTGTGGTATTTTTGGCAACATCTTGAATTTTCATGGCATAATGGCCTCCCACACCTGACATATCTTAAAGAAGTTCTGGGCATCTCTGGTGTACCCCGTAACCCATCCTGAAAATATTGGGATCATTATTGCTTTTCCAATAATAAACATTTGCATATTGTGGTCATTTATTGGTATATTCTGTCTACCCCTGGCCTAATGTTACCCATAAGACAGCGTGGGCCTTCTTGACATCAGTGTGGCTATCACAGCAAATTTCCCTCTCCAAACTCTTCTAAAGTTGTTTGTTCATACCAAATCGAAATTGAAGCTGGTATTTACACGCTACCATTTTCAAAGTTCACATACCTCCGAGCATGATAATGTGGTGTATGTACCCCTAATGTTTATTTATTTATTTGTTTATTTATTTATTTTTTAAGAGTTTATATAGCGCTGGCTAGACCCGGAGGTATCAGAGCGCTTTACATGAGGTTCCACAAAATTACAAGATTACATCAGTTCCAATTTACATCAGTTGCTAGACAAACAATTACAACAAGATAAGTGAAGAGTGGAGGGGAAGGGGGTAAGGGTAAAGGGGTGGGAGGGAGATACGGCAGAAAGACGAAGGAAAGTCTGCCCAAAGTCCGGATGGGTAGGTGACGGTCGAAGGGGAAGTCCCAAAACCCATCTCCTCTATAGCTATCAGGTAGCTCCATCGGGCTTTGGCCAAATAGCTTGGTCTCAATGGGAAACATTTAAAGAATGTGGAGGGCAAAACAAATGGAGCGTAGAGGGGAGGGGACAGGGAAGGTGAGAAAGGGAGGATAGGGGAACAGACAACAAGGAGAGACGAAATGAAGTCTGTCTAAAGGCCGACTGGGTAGGTGACGCCCAAAGACGGAGTCCACGGCCCATCTCCCCTACAGCTAAACCAGGTAGCTCCATCAGGCATCAAACAATATAGTTCAGTCTCAATACATTGAGAGAGGAGAGACATAAATAGAGGGAGGATGCGGGAAGAGACGACAGGAGAGACGAAAGGAAGTCTGGCTAAAGACCGACTGGGTAGGTGATGTCCAAGGAGGGAATCCCTGACCTGTCTCTCCTATAGCTAAACCAGGTAGCTCCATCGGGCATCAGACAAAATAGCTAGATCCAAAATGAAGAGGGAAGATTCACAGGTAAACAGGGTGGGGACTAGGGCCAGGACAGGTGAGGGCCGAGGTCAGTAGCAGGAAAGTGGAGAGGAGTAGAGCGGGGAGGGGTAGGGGGTAGGTAGTTCGGTAAAAGTTACATGGTTACAAACAGTTATTGGAGCATGGTGATGCATACGAAGCAGCTATATTGGCTTCCAGTGACGCAGCGGTCGATGTTTAAGACCGGATGCATGGTCTTTAAGACCTTGTCCAGTTTGTCCGAAATGGACAGGTCGGGTGGAGGTGCTGTAGTTAAGGCTCATGTCGGGGTCTTTGGCATGTTTTCTGGGACGGTCTCGGGGACCGCGGCATGCTGCGATGCTCTCGGTTTCCCCATTGCTGCGGTGACTGAAGGAGTGGTACGTGGTGTTGTGCACGCTGCGTGTATGCTGGGTGATCCTGACGAAGGAGTGGCACCCACCTGACGTAGGAGGGGACGCGCAGCCGTTCGATTTGTGGGGGGGCCCTCGCTCCGGTCACCTCAGAGTTGATCTTGCCACTTTGTCGTTGCGGGGGGAGATGGGTGCTGTGGCGCGGTCTGGGTGTTGTCGCGGGTAAGCAGTCTTTGTAGGGACCCCAGCTGGTCGATGGGCTAGTTTGCGTATTTGTCCAGTACCCCAGCGAAGAGATCTGAACCGGGAGAGTCAGGGTTACAGGGCCGCCATCTTAGGGTTAGGCAGCCACCCTCGTGGAGCCGGTATGTCTTTGCAGCGGAAAGAGTTCCATATATTTAACTGTAACACTAATAAGCGCTGGTGTTTCTATTACAGGAAGTATCTTTTTTTCATCTAGTCCAAAGCCTCACAGACTGCGGTACGCCTCCAAGACCAAAAGAAAACAGAAAGATAGGTTGACCCACTGAACGCATCCAGTTTTCCCACTCAACCTTTGAAGAACTACTTAACTAACATCACTCTGCCAGTCTCTAAAGTGGGTTTTCAATGTAAAAAATTGGAAACGGGAGTAGAATAGCATGAGAGAGTATCCAAACAACTGAATATGGCAGCTAGTAAGAGCCTGGGGTGGCGAGGTGAGCAAAATAACGATGGATTAAACCCAGATTTGTGACTGGGGGTGAATGTTTTGCCAATTTGCAACATTCCGTCCATTATCTTGTGTGTTTTGCTGTTCACCCTATGTGGGAAGGGTATGCACAGACGTGGGTCCCGTGCTCACTACGCCACTGGAGTCAATCTATCCTGGCTGATGCAAATGTTAGGATTGTCAAATATTCAAGACTGTGTTGTTTTGATTCCACCTCCAGACTCTTTCTTCCACCACCATACACTCCCTCGTTCTTTATTTCACTTTTCCGGTTATTTTTAGGGTTGCCACCTTTCTCAGAGAAAAACAATGTCATCTGTTCATGTTTTAAAATTCTGAAAATGTCGCACACCATTTACATGAAGTTGTCTGTATACATTTTTAACATGGCCTTTCTCTCTTTGTTTACTATATCAGTCATGAGCACATTTTTAAAGTGTCGTTTTTTCTTCTAACATTTACTCTTTAAAGTATTTATTGATAAGGGTAAAAAAAAAAACAGGTTTAGGTGAATTTCCTAATTTTTGCACTGGCATGGCTTTAAATTACTGGTCATGCTGGTATAAAACCAGCCAGGTGTCAACCCTAATTCTCTTCCAGTCTCTGCTTTCACCCTTTGGCACTTGTTTTTCAGTTTTTCTCTTTCTCTGACTTTCCTCCTGTGCTTTTCTGTCTTTTGCTCTGGATTCAAAGTCTGATGAGGAAAAGTAAGTGCCGGTCCCCAAAACTTAGTTCTGGTGGGACCCACCTGCAACCACCAGCACAAATTAAGCCGCCAGCCAAACTAAACTCCCGTCTGGTTACATCGACTGCTGCAGCGTAGGGGAGTTCTTGGTGTCTGACCACCTTATCCCACCCACTCCCTAATGCTTGGAAGATGCTTCTAAACTCGCTGGACTGAGCGCTTTCGACAGCAGCGCCAAAACCTCGAGCCGCTGTCGTTTCTTGTAAGCTATTAACAGATGGAGGCCTCCACGCTCGGCTGGGCGCGTGAGATCACACCGAGATGGGCACAACAGACAAGCCAGGGCAGCGCAGAAAGAGAATGCCTTCTGCTCCCTGCGCGAGGCTGCATGCCACGGGTTGGGTTGCCCCCGGGGGCTCTGCCCGAAGCTGTGACGCAACCTGCGTCATATAATGAGTCATGCGCACCCACGGATTCATTTCAGCTACCGGGTTCATATTAATATTCTGCTAAAATACAGGGCCCTTTTCCAAGCAGGTTTACTGTATTTTCTACCAATTTCACTCCATGCGAGATTTTGTTTTCATTTAATTTACAAATTTCAGAAAACGTGAATCTGCTCTTTTAACTCGAAAGTGCTGGTATCAAAACATGGGTATTGTGCTGTATTCTATTTTATTGTATTGCAGCATTTATTTAGCGCTTTGTGGGGTGCTGAAGAGCAGGCGGGCAACCAGAGCTAAATTTCGGCGGGGGTGAAAAATATTTCAGGGAGGGGCTAATTCTTCAAACCATAGACAGAGTGGCTGTAAGAAGGGGTGAAAACACAACAAAAGCTTGATTTACAAGTAAATGGTCTTATAAAGACCTGTTAAGTACTCGGGTGTGGCTGCAATTAGATGGTCGCCAGCCGCGAAGCTGTGTCAGCCCGGGCTGCCACACACATGACGGGGGGTGAGGCTGAAGCCCCGTGAGCCCAATGGGTGTTGCACGCCTGCTGAAGAGCTTGTCGACAAGAGTAGCATGTACACAGTGTAGTGTGTGTGGCTAGAAGGATGTTGTCTTTGTTTTGATCCTATGTAGGAAGTATTTCCATGTCATGCGTGATGATCACCACCGTGCAGTTATCCTGTTATGGGACGAAGTGTGTAGCAGTGTGTTGGATGATGAAGTGTGAGAGACAGATGCACAGTTTTATGGTTTTCAGTATGCTGGTAGCATTGAACAGCTCTGCAGGTTATTTTGATGGTATTTCATATGAAATAGTCTGTTTAGCTGGTTACCACGCTGGGTTATACAATATGAAATTGTGTGCATAGTTATGGTTGGAGGGAGAGAGAAGTGGAGAGATGTTAGGCTGGGCTTTTTTATCACCCCATGTGTTAGTGCCTTGTATAGATATTTTGGACCTGCAGTGGTGGACTGTATTAAAGTTCTCCGAATTATTCAGCACTGTGTGACAGATCTCCTCAGTTACTCTGTCCCAGTTCATTTGGTGAGGGCTGTTTTTTGGCAGTGCATTGCTGGTGATGGACAACCCTCATAGCGATATGTGTTAAGTGAACGCAAGAGGCATAAACTATAATTTGTTGCTGACCGCTGCATCTTATGATTCTAGTACTATTGATCGTATTCCTATTGTATACGCAAGCATATACCTATATAAGCCACAGCGAACCATAGGTCAGCCCTTCATAGCTTACCTGCACACCAAAAGCATTTTGCTGGTTGCGCTGCTTGTAAATTCGTGGGTTGTAGGCTGAGGATTTCACTTAAGGGTTTGAATGTTTTCTGGGCTCTGTTGTGGGGATGTTGGTGGTGCAGTTATCTAGGAAATAGCAATGTTTTTTGACTGTCTTTGGAAATCTATATGTTCCTAGGTGTTTCTAATACTGGCTGGCAGTGGGTTTGAGAAGTTGGCAGCTTTTATTGAGAAAGTAGTGCTTCCTACAGATTTCTTATGGTAAGGTGGTATGATGATAAGTGGTAAAAGCCTGGAGTGCCGTGTTATGTTTAATTTGACATCTATAGCCTTTAAACAGCAAACTCAGTCCATGTAACCATGATCTGCAACTTCAATGCACCAGTATAACTGACATGTCTCCACTGGGCTAGCGCGCAAAGGCAATTAAGATTCGCGGGGAGCTGATTTACAAAATGAAGAACAAATACATGAAAAAATCCACTGATTACTAAATAAAAGCTATAATAAAAAATTAGTGCAAATATAAAACTCTGCTTGTAAATTTTCAATGTAATCAGGGATCTCCAAAGGATAGCAGTCTCAAAAAGTAGTCACATATTTACTCCCACTAGCTACTGTCTACATTTGGTGTAAATTTCTTTATTGGAATTGATAAAGATTTCCGGTATTCCTCCTTAGAATCAGTGATTAATTACTCACTTGTATACATTTTTACACACTTTAAAATATTAATTACACTTGTGTAAATTGTTATTGTCATTGCATATACATAGCGCATTGTTGCCATCATTGTGTACAGATGAATGGATGTGTGAATGAAAGATTGATGATTGGAGGCTCTGGAAAAGAGCAACGGTTCTATTGAGCGCTCTCTTGTGTGCCCAGTTGAGAGCACCCCTTCACTTTCCAGACACCCACAGACATAATTCAGCCCACAGGTTGTTGGTATTCAAAGTAGGCCAAAGCTTTCTTTACTTCAAATCCAAACACTAAGCATGTTAAAGTTTACACACCTTTCTTTGCAGAATTCCTTATGACAGAACATTGCTATAAGTCATCAGTTTTGTATTTCTCTCCCTTCAGGGCAGGCTCAGGCAGCAAACAAAAGGTTGTGTGCTGCACGTACAACAGCACATTATGCAACATATCAGAATCACTAATGTACAAGTGAATGCCACCATCGAACGTAAAGGTACCACCCCTTCTCTGGCCACCGCTGACTGACCCGGCCACACCCCAATGAACTGTCTACCTGTGGGCAACCCTGGGGTGGGGTCAGAAAGTCTGGATTGCCAGCAGGCCAGTCACTCCTCCAGCCAGCCTCATTCTCACAAAACCCTCATACAAAGTGCAGACATCAATAACATTATTGGGCCCTCGAGTGGTGTGGCTCACTGGTTAGAGGTGGCAGACCCGGGAGCAGAAGTCGGTCGGGACCAGGGTTCAGTTCCCGATGCGGCAGGGTCGTGGACTTGGGTCAGCGGACTCGATAATTCTCGCTTCGGTGCCTACTCTAATCAGGGGTCCCACTCGGCAACTCTGGGCATTAGCTTGCCTAATCTCCACAACGGCCCCATCAATGCAGGGGATGCCTGGCTTCACCTTGGGGACTCCCAGCAGGTACCATCCCACAGGGAAAGCCAGGACGGGTTCCCCAGCATTATACAACGCCAGGAAACCTACAGGTAGCAGTGCGCTTTACAAGCTCAAAAATAAATAAATAAATAAATTAATTAATAGATAATATTACATTTGTTGTATTTACTTCCACCGCTAGTTCCCAGCCTTTACTAGAGCAGGGCATGTATGGGTGGTATTTTTGCAGCTTCAGCATAGCCTGCTTCTAAGGAGGGAGAGGAGAAAAGGGCATGATAGCTTTGCAACTTCAGCGTATATGCCAATAGGCCCTCCCATTAACTGATGTCACCCAGGAAGACCACTTCACTAGGAGCTATTCCATTTAGCAAAGGCGAGAAATGGGACAAAGCAGTAGAGAGGAGACTGCCCTCAATACAGAGGCTGATTATGTAGCCCTACGGCTAGAATGGTCGAACTGGGGAACTGGGTTTGAGTCTCGGCAACGACGCTCAGCATCCTGTGATTCTGAGCAAATCACTTAATCTCCCTGTGCCTAACAAAAATGAATGTGTTCAACTGTAACATAACTGATGCTCATGTAAAGTGCTCTGATACCCGATGTCTCAGGTCTAGTTTGCGCTATATAAAACTCTACACAAAAAAAAAATACAGCTGGTCCTCTCCGATCGACTAATGGTACCCCTCCACTAGTTGCAGGGTCTTTCCATTCCTGGGGTTGTAGATCAGAGCTGGCCTTTGCTCAGGTAGCACCCTGGGCAAAAATAAATGTGGTGCTCCCACTGCTGCTGGTGAATAAAGTGAGGAAGCCTGGGTCCCGTATTGTGTTCTCAGGTCAGTCCCTGGCTGATTACATCAGAGCAGTGACCGGTCTCTGAACACAAACATCTTTGCACCTCCCCCAGCTCACCTGATTTGCTCACAGCTTAGCCCCACCACTCTGGTGCCCAATTGTTTGCTGGTTGTTGGGGGCGAGGGTTCATCGTGTGCAGCGGCACCACAGCAGGTGGTGACAGGTAGGTTGGAGAGCAAAGACAGCTGTTGGAGTGGTAAAACAGTGCCTGCAGCATGTTAAACAATGATAAAAAGAATTTTAAAATGAACATCTGTATCCAAGTGAGAGGAATGTTGTTATTTGCAAGTCCCTAATGCAGACTGCTCTGCGCGCCTCTCTGAATATTGGAGTCCTGGACTTGGGCCCAGCTCGCCCATGCCAAAAGCCTCTCCTGGTGTAGATGCTTAATGCGGAGATTGTGTGTGGGAATAGAAATGTACAGAAGCTTTGCGCTTTCCTGTGGCTGAGGTGGCAAAAAGGCTTCTATGGAGGAACCATGGTCAGTTTTTTACCTCATCCCTTTAAATTAGGGATTGTAATTCATATTTTGTGGCTGATACCTTACCTGGGAAAGTCAGCCTGGAAAAATGAAATGTCACACAGGCTTCAGAATCTTTTTTATTTTTTAAAACTCTTTGTATTAAAGTTTGCATTATACATTTCGCACAAATCATGCATTTATCATTAGGTTACAGTTACAGAAGAAAAGAAAAGAAAAACATGAGTTAATATCAGTTTGGTGTTTATCATATCTTAAAATGTTTTAATCAGCATTACTCAGAGTCAGGGCCATGAAGTCAACTATTTTCCGCCCTGGTCAACTTGGGTGTCCTTCAATTTTGATTGTCACCTCAAGTACTTCTATAATCTCTCCTAAGTCCCCACACTTTCCCCCTCTTTTTTGGACACCCTCGCTCTTTATATATCAATTGTTCTGCGTTTTAGCACCAATCCATGTCTGACATCCATTTCTTTAATATTGGAGGTTCTGGCTTGCCCCACTCCCTAGCAACCCAGATACGGTGATACCTGGGTCTAGGCTCATCTCCAGACATATTCAGTAGTATTTCTTTTGGATTCATGTAGACGGTTTCGGATAGGACATAGGCCAGTACTCCCTTGATTTGTTCCCAGAAGGACTGAATGAGTGGGCACTCCCACAGTAGATGAAAGTCTAGGCGGCTGGCAGCTTCCAATCATACTGTACTCCAGCTCTCCCATCCAGAGCAGGACGTGCAAGCGGAGGTATTTTGACGTTGGTAACACATCCCCTAAAACTCAAGATACTGACTTCCTGCAATGATTCCATATACTATCATCTTCTGCTGTTTAAAAGCCCGGAAGGTGATATTATATATTAATTTTTATAATAACAATTTTACAACAGAGATGTCAAGTGTTCTGGATGCAGTGGAAAAAGCAATCAAAGCCTATATTAGAGATTATGATAGTACTATAAATATTTTGTGGGTGGCTGTTTTTTATGTCCATAGCTGCTATAATTATACAAAATCAGTGTGCGGACTAACCAATGAGGAGGGAGTAGTGGGTCCTTGTTTTATTGATAATGTTTATGGCCAAGCACTTAATAGAATGCTTATTATAAAGATCCTAGAAATTATTAATCCAGCTGATACTAATACAGGCATGCTATATAAAGCATTTGGAGTCAACTTGCAGGGTTCTACCATCGATTATCTGATACATCACTGAAAGCCTTTTTTGGGTATATAGAAACACCCCCTCATACTTAGCGATCATGTGCCCTTAGCAGGTAAGAAGAAATGGAAATAAATAACGTTACGAGTACAAGCTGTATCCCCAAGTCTCACATTGGAAAAAATATGGGATATCTCTCAAATGGGGCAATATCGATAAAGAAAAATTGGTCCCTCAGGTTGTCACCAGTAGATACCCTGAGATAATTATCTGCCTTAACCTAGACTCTCCTAAAATAGATGTAGTGGCAGCTTTTGAGCTAATCGTGAAGGAGGTGAAATCTAACTTCGTATACAATGCCCCAAATCATAAATCCTCAATCCGAGGTTGGTTCGACGCAACCTGTACTAAGACTTTAGCTAACCTTCATAAAGCCATTAAGTCAAACCCTAGGGATCAGTCATTGGTTAGTTTCTCCCGTAAGCATTATAAAGAGGTCAGAAATATTAGGCAGAAATTACAAAAAGAGCAGCTTTCGGTCTGACTTCACCAGGCCGCACTTACAAATAACTCAAAAGAATTTTGGGCGGTAATTAATTCCCCGTTCTTGTCAAATAATTTGAATCCTACTCTTGAGACCCAGGTGGATGAAGATACCTGGGTCGAACACTTTCCAAAAAGTGTTGGTCTTACTCTTGATGACTTGGTATCTCATCCAAAAGACCTCCTAGTAACATCTAACACCTATTTATTCTTTGAAGAATCCGAGGTTAGATATGCCTTAGAGCAGTGTAACAGGAATAAGGCCCCTGGAATGGACGGCACACCATTTGACTTCTTCTTTGATAAATCGGATTTGTGGGGACCTTTATTAACTAATGTTTTTAATACAATAGCTAGAGTGGGGCCACCAGAATCTTGGTCCAAATCGATTATAGTTTCAATATATAAGAAAGGCGATAAATCAATGCCCAAAAATGATAGACCTATTTCGTTGATGGAGGGCACAGCCAAATTAATGGGACAAGTCCTATTAAATAGGCTAGAAGAATGGGCCAGTCGGAGAAACATTTTGATCCTTGCGCAATATGGCTTCAAGAAAGATAAAGGTACTTTGGATCAATGTTTAAACCTAAGTTTTGCATATTTCTAAGTATACCCTAGCTAAAAGGGGAACGATCTATACAGCCTTTTTGGATTTATCGGCTGCTTTTGATTGTGCTTCCCACTCTCAATTATGGTTTATCATGAAGGACATGTGCATTGATAAGGCCATTATTTCGTTTATAAGGCAATTGTATGGACAGGTTACAGTGTGAGACCAATATGGAAATAATAGAGAATGTACTAGGTGGTTTAAGATTGAAAGAGGGGTTAGATGGATGGTTCCTTGCTCCTTTCTTTTCCCCCCTAAATACCAATGGTGTGGAGATGCCCCTGCTTGATCATACCCTAGAAGTCCCTATGATTAATCAGACTAGCATTCCCATACTCCTTTAGTCGGATGACGCAGGGTTAATTGCCCGGACTGGCATGGCACTGCAGAAACTGATAACAGAGTATATGAAATTCATGAAAAAGTTGGACCTACATGCAAATGAGGCTAAATCTTTCGTGTTAGTTTCTGGCCAACAGGCAAAGAAAATCCCTGTTTTTCATATAGATGGCCGTAAAATAAAACAAATAGATACTTTTGCGTATTTAGGAATACTGTTTAATTAAAACCCTTCTTGGTACCATATGGTTGCCAACAGATGCCTGTTTTTAGAAAAAAGTATTAATGCAATTATTATTTTTTATTAAAAAAAACAGGATTCCAAACCAGTGGATGTTATTAAAAAGATATATAGGGCAAAAGCTACCTCTGTTGCGACATATGGAGCTGGAGTATGGGGACATGCAAATTCCGAGTCACTTGAATCGATAGAAGATACTTTTTTGAAACAAATTGTAGCCCTCCCTTCTTCCATACATGTGTTGATTCTTCATTAAATATTAATGTATTAGATACCAGCCAGCTTTCTGTGAGGGGCAGGAATTGGTCCTGTTACGGGCACCAAGGATGAGTGCCCAGTACATCCCCAAGAAAATACATTGCCAGTGCCAGCATTACACCAAGGAAAGGCACTGTTCTGTTATGGGTGGCCACAATATTTACGAATTACCTCCCTAGCCCCTTAACTGCTGCCGACAGCCAACGGTCGTCACGAGCACTACCTCCCCAGTGCTGCGCACGACCGTTGGCCATCGAGCCAGCATTCGTTCTTCGAACGTTCAGCACTGGGCGCTGAACGTTTGAAGCTCTGATGAGGCTAAAGCAAGCACCAGCATTATACCAGCAATGGGCAACATTGTACCATGAATGTCATTACTATGTCAAGAATTATCACCATCATGCCAGGTTGACATAGGCTAAAATGTTACATAATAACCAAGGTCAACAACAAACGAAGAAGGGCCCAGCAAAATAGGAATTCTGAATTGAAGTAGCAGAGCATATGTGAGTGGAAGGGGCAAATACAGAGTGATGGTGGTCAGGATGAAAACACGTTTGCCAGTATAGCATCTGTAGTAATACAGTGTTTTATTATTGTTTTATTTTTCAGCTGCCGGCTGAGCCAGCATGTGTAGGGAGAGAATGGGCTGGGCCATGGGAGGGAGGAGGAATGGAGTGGTATGTGCACTTCTAAGTACACACGTCTGTTTGGTCAGAAGTCTTAGTCCGACCAAACAGACGTAAGGTTTATCCAACTCAGCTGTATTGCACAACCGGATTGGAGAAGCAGCACAGACACCCTGGGCCTGAGCGACCGTTAACCAGCTCGCTTGGGCCAATCATCATGCTGGTCTCATGCTTTGTAGTAGCATGAGAGCAGGCCAGGGATTGCACAGGGAGTCTCTGATGCTGTCCCAATGTCTGTTGGGACCAGGAAGCAGAGTAACACCAAGGCGTGAGACAACCGGCAGCTTCAGGTAAGTCTTATTTTTTATTATTAACCCCCGCACTCACTCACCTGCGCTCCCCCGGACACCCTCGCCCACCCACCCTTTTTTGTTTGTGTCGGCCGCCACTGCTGATTACTATTAAACACAGCACGAAAGCAGCTCCAGGATTGGTTTGTTTAGTTGACTGTTGTAAGGAAAGTCAACCACTCTCCCTCCGTTTGCAACAGATCAGGCTCTTGGCTGCTCTCGAAACACACCCCCACGATCACAATGAGACCCTGGACTGGATATCTGTAACCATGTATGTACTGTAACAACCACAGAAGGGAGCCTCTTTAGCGAACAATGGCTGTGTGGAAAGAGAGGGGGCACTTCAGGCCCCTGTGCTTTTATGCCCGAAGCTCTGATGCCATTCTCTTTACCCCCCATTGGCAAAAATCGGTTCCCATGCATGGCCACCGTTCTCCCACCCTTTGGAATTCAAACCTCAGGTCTAGTTTTATATCTCAGTCCATGAGTTTTCATTCCTCATCATGGGGCATAAAGGCCAGAGCTGCCGATTGAGGAACCAGGTTTGAGCCTTGGAACTGGCACTACATTTTGCGATTCTGGGTAAATCTCACCTGCCGTGGAAACAACAACGTTTGCGACTTGGTGTAATGTCCTCATTTGGAGCGCTCCAACACCTTCCGGTCGAGTTTGCATCATAGATATAAAAAACATGATGCAACACAAGTATCTGGTAAGGGTTTTCCTCTTGCTCTGGGATTTTTGATCTCCTTAGAACTAAAGGTGACAATAGCTACCTGCGACTCACGGTGTAAATGAAACTAATGCCTGAATCGGACGAAATTAAAAAAGAATATTACAATATGGAAACATTAAAGATAAAATGTGGCATCCAGCTGCCTTATAAACCAGTTCAGAAAACATCCCAGGCCACAGCGCATCGGAGCAGTTTTTCATTCCTGAACACCAATACATTGAACAGAGTTGCATCCGCACCAATGTTTATGCTGCGCTTGGGAGCTCTGGAGCTGAGGCTGAAGGAGATGTTAGTTTTTCACAGTGCCTGTCAGTTGGTCAAAAACATGTTCAGAATACGTGGCCATCCAATCATTGGCCTCTCTGCAGAGAGAGCACTGAGCAGCGGTCACTTAGTCCACTACTAATTGTGATTCTGTGCAAATGGGTGTGATGGGGCCCCCATCGCAGGGGTATCTAGTCTTCAGAATAATGACAAGGCGAAAGTAAAACAAAAAGGAAGTGCTCGCTTGCTACTTAAAAGTCATCCATATCTTTTACGCCTCACCACTTTCAAATGTCATTAGCCACCACTGACAGTCTGTATTGGGCTATGTAACCAACACTTGATCTGAACAAGGAGGTCTTTCACTGAACTTCCTTCGGGACTTGATAAATGGTGAATGTTGACGACTTCTTTCACTTTCTTTGGGACAACACCAGGGGAACTAGAATAACCTCTTTGAGAGAAGGTGCTTCAAAATATCTTAGGACTCATGTTTGCTTCGTCACCTAGTTTTCTATGTTGTGCATTAATTCGTCTGCAAAATGTTATGTTATCCACTCACTAGCTTTATATTCAACCTCCCTTCTGAACCCAAAATCTTTCATTGAAACGTCTTACCAAAATCCTAGCTGCTACCACTCCATGTTCTACCTTAGCCGTGCCTCCAGTTTATCCACCCTAACTGGTATATTGACCCTTGCCCAGGACCTCCCTGCAATTTCTCCTAACTCTGCCCCCTTGCCCTGCTGCTCACCCTCTGAAATACTGTAATACTTGATGTTTTCTTCCTCTTTTCTAACAAGTATGCCTGAATTTTCACGGGTACTAGGAACACGTCCCTTTATTAAAGTTCAAGCACACCAAAACTGGTTCTGTGCTGCAATCCCCTCTGTCTTCAGGGTGGGTTTTCCTTGAAAGGGCAACCCACCTACCAGTCTTATGTAAAGATGGTGTCAGTCAGGTTGGGATCCGGAACTACAACCACAGCTCGTTGTCGAGCTCTCTTCATTACTTCTTGGAGTTCATACTTGTTGCACTAAACTCCTCATCATAATATAACCCCTCACCCCCCAAAGCTAATATTAACTCTTCTAATCATATATGGGTGCTTAAATAGGGCAACACTGCACGTTGGCAACTCCTCCCAATATATGCTGCCGTAAGCTGGAAAAGCTGCCACGTGCCATTGTTAGTAGGAGCTCTTGGGCATCTAGGCAGCTCACACCTCTCCGGCTTTCGATCCCTCCTTGCACCTGGTTTCCTTTTCAGAAGTTTAAATATATCCAAATGCTCCTTCGCCCAAATCGTTTCCATACTTCTCTCCAGTGAGTGACTTCCTAATGTGTCTGCCACTTCATTGCAAGTTAGCATGACCTCACTTGTTCAATCAATCAATCATGTTTCTTATATAGTGCGACAACTCACGCCTTAGGGTCTCATGGTACTGAGCGGGGGCGGGGCGGTGGATTTGCGATTCAGCCGAAGAGCCATGTCTCGAGGTCCTTCCTGAATTGAGGAAGTGATGATGAATGCTGGAGATGTCGTGGCAGGAAGTACCAGGTCTTCGCAGTGAGGTAGGAAGAGGATCTTCCTCCAGCCGTGTTCTTGCAGATCCATGGGATGGTGGCCGGGGCCAGTTGGGTGGAGCGGAGATATCTAATGAGAGTGTAAAAGGAGCAGCGGTGGTGTAGGCATTCAAGTCGGGTGTTGTGGAGGGCTTTGTAGGCGTGCATGAGGAGCTTGAAGGCAATCCTTTTGTTGATAGCTAGCCAGTGAAGGACTCTCAGGTGATGTTGGGGGTGCTCTGGTTGAGTCTGGTGAAGGCGTTCTGGATGTTCTGCAGTTTATTTAGGGGGTTTTGGCTTGTGCTGGCGTAGCGTGTTTTGCCATAGTCAAGTCTGCTGCTGACGAGTGCATGGGTGACTGTTTTACTGGACTCAGTGGGTTCCACTTGAAGATTGTATGAAGCAGGCAGAGTGTGAGGAAGCAGGAGGACGAGACAGTGTTGATCTGGTGGTTCATAGAGAGTGAGGAGTCCAGGATGATGCTGAGGTTTTGTGCGTGGTCTGTGGATGGCAGGGGGGGGGGGAGTTCCGAGCACTACAGGCCACCAGGAGTTGTCCCAGGCAGAGGGGCAGGAGCCCAGGATGAGGACTTTGGTCTTGTCTGAGCTAAACTTGTTAAAATCACTTCCTTCTCTTCACCAATCCCTTCCTGTAACGCCTCTCCTGTCGCCTGCTTCTGAGCCACACTTGACCCCGCCTTACCATTCTCCTTTTTCAGTTATGGACATGCCTGCCCAATATCTGTGCTCCCTTGTTCACTCTGCCTTGTTTTCTCTTGTCCCCTCTCATTAGGCTGTGGAGAAGCATGTGCTGGCACTTTCTTATGTCCTCTATTGTCTAGAAGCTTGTCCCAGAATTCCCACTATTTTTTTGAAGTTGCTCAAACCCTGTACAGTTGTTCCATTAGTTTCCTTCACTCAGTACCTTCCATAAGGTTCTGGTTCCACTTTCCCTGGGCCTCCACTCATCACCCCATGCATTCTACCAATCTCCTGCAAACTCCACATAGGGTTCTTCCAGACTCCAGTTTCTATTCAGAGATCGTCTGGGACATTGCCCCTGCTCACTGGTGTGTCCACTAACTAACCCAGTGACTAACAGCATTTCTCTCTTGCAGCTTCACTTAGTACAATTTGAGTGCCACAGTTTAGGGTCTCCCACCTGTCATCTTGCTCCATCTCTTATCTGGATGGCATGTGGCTCGTTACCTCCACCAGTATCCCGATGTCCCTTTGACTCCAGCCTGCTGCCTCTTCCCTTGTTCTGTCTCCATCCCTCACACTCCTCTCCGCTCTCAAAATCAACAATCATCTGAGTCCACCTCTGTTCCCTTTAGTTCTCTCGTATGCACCTCCCACACTGTGTCCTCATACGTCCCTCTGCACCATCACCTCTCCTCTTCCCATTGTCCTCTTTAAGATATCCCTGTACCCCTTTTTTCTTCTTCATCATTCTTCTCGAGGCAGACAGTGTAAAATGCACCTCCATCTGCTCTGCCCTCGGCAAGTCAACCACACCCTGTCAACCACACACTGCTTAATTTGTAAAATAAAAAGTGCCAGGGCCCAAGGTATTCCGCAGGAAGGCACTGCTGCTTGACCCACTTTATACTCCAGCCAACGCTGCCAAATACCAATACCAACAACACCTACTTGCCATTACAGTCCTACAAATGTTACAATTTTAACTTTACTAGGTATCCCAAAGCTTTAACAATGGCCTAAGCACCCTACTGTTATTACTTTAGTGTATATTTAGTGGATAAACACTTTGTCCATCTACTTTTTTTAAAGAAATATACTGATAGAACCACCATGTGATGGACCTTGTGATGGATTGCATTAAATATGTGCCGGTGTTACGAAATAAGTGCCGGAGCTGAGCACTGGAAAACACCGGCACAAATTAAGCACTGAAACCACATTTATTCATTGCAGTGGGGACACATGCAAAGCGTAGCTTATCCCTTCACACCAGTGCTCTGTACCAGACACATTGGCACACATCTCTGAGGTGCCTGCTCTCACTACAAACTTACTACCTCCACACCAGGCAGTCCCTTATTGGGTATCCTGTCCAACCCTATATCTTTTCAGAATGTGATGCCCACTTGCTAGTAATGAGAGGGGGTAATTTCCTATTGTGCACTTGTCAATCCAGGCTGAGCGTACTGCAACCCCATGTCTGCCAAAGAGTCAACCTCTCTGATATCACAAGCACTGTTGACATTTGGGACCCCTTTTTGTGGGTCACCGTACATTGGCACTCTTTGCTGCCATGAGTTTATTTCTTGCCATCCTGCTGCTCTTTCGCCTCTGCCCCTACACCATCTGCTCTCTTTCCCTGCGTTAGGGAGGAGCTTAACCAGAACTGCAGCGGGTACCTCAGCTGTAGCCACCTTTTCATCATTCTTGCTGTGCGTTGCGGTGATTCCAGCAGTCAAAGTGCATTAAAAAAAGTAAGGGAACTGTGATGCTGTGCATAATGAATCACTGACAGAATTTCGATTTCACAAAAATCGACCTACACTAACATCGAGTCTCAAACATCGATATCAATAATATCGACTCCCTATACATTACATTAAATTTACAAAAATATCGACCACACAATATCGATGCACAAAAATATTGACTCCACAAATATCGATACCACAATTATCGACTACCATTATATCGACACTTAGTACTACATATAGCACTCTACAAAAATATCGATAACTAAAATATCGACAGCACTAATTTTGTCTTGCTAAAATTATCGATAGCTTTAAATAAGTCTATTTTTCTTATATAACCCCTACACATCTACACTCTTACTAATACACACATATAAATATACTTAACTAATTACGCATATGTTTATTAACTAATATATTCATTTACTTACATTTTTTATGGTTTTTTTCTTACTATATTTATATAAACACTCTTTTTAGACATACAATTTTTTACATATTATTAAACTATTTTTACATCAATATGTAGTTAAATGCGTGTTTTACTAAATACATACTATTTCACTATTCCTCTATATAAACCATTAAGTCACATATAAGTTAATTATTTTACTTAAAAAAATTCAAACTAACCAATGGTAACTCTTCTGAACATATGTGACCAATCAGATTTAAACACTAATTAAACATACCCTATATAAACCATTCACAATTATCTCTAAAACCTGCAGGGAAGATTCAGTGTGACGACATACTGCCAGTTTTTGGAGCACCCTCTATATTCTTCTGTGCATGAAAATACTACTAAATACTACAAGTAAGTATTGATATAGCTCTGGTACATATTTTTAATGTTTTGTAAACTATAACTTATATACTACTTTTTAACACTAAAATGTTGGCTCTCTATCTACTTTTTCCTACAACAGAGTCTACTAAAAAATAAAGTTGAACATTGTCTTCAAGAAAATCGACACTTTAACTATAAAAAAGGTATCTACCTAAATCTTCTTTTATCTTAAAACCATTCGACAAGTAGTTTAAAGAATACATGTTTTCTAATATGTTTCTTCTGTTTTAACTCATACGAAATGTGTTATCCCAGGTTCTTTTCACCAAATAAGTAACACTGCTTTGGTAAAAAATGTCACTTATTTTTTCCACATAAATAACCTTTGGTAATTTACTATACATTTTTCTCTAAACAGACCACAGAACTACTAAAAGCAGAACATTCGAATCCAAGAACAGACATTCAGCAACTAATCCTAAACACTTGGTAAGTACAAAATTCAAACATATATACTCATTGTATGCTCAATAGAATGTACAATGTTAATTCTTCACTTTGTTAGTACTTCAGTTAGTATTTTCTTAAAATTTTCTCTTTTGTAATCCCTAAAATGTAACTTACTCATTATGAAAGTTACACACTAGCAAATGTCTAACAAAAATACACAATTAAACAAATCCTATAACAGACTTTACTTTTTTTCTACAGACCTACAAACACTAGCACAACATCTGACTGAAAATACACCTACTTTCTGAAGATACAACTTTACTGTTGGTAAGTAAGAAACTACAAATGGTACATGCTTTATTTAAAATGATTAGAACATTACACATGTTCCTAATATTTTTATAATAACTTTTCTAGATAAAAGAACACAAGAATGACAGAAGATGCAAGATTTATTACATCTCAGAAAGGAAATTTTTTATTATGCTATATGGGTTATACTTATACTCAGGAGAAACAAAAAGACCTTAAAGTTAACTGGAAATGTACTAAGTATTACTCTAATAAATGCTATGGGCATGCTACAACCAGAGAAACAAGTGTTATTAATACTACTGAACATAACCATCCACCAAACATCTCTGAAATCGAGGTTAGATCCACTCTCGAAAATATAAAAGAATTAAGTAGCACATCTGACCTACCAAGCAGCGTAATTCTGAAAGAATTACTACCTAGAGTACCCAGAGAAGCAAGAGGTCAGTTACCATCAATTGCTTCAATCAAAAGAACCATAGCTAGGACCAAAAAATCTAGTAGACCCACTATACCAATAGCTACAACTTTTGAGGAAGTCATTATTCCACCTGACCTTGCCATCACACATAATGATGAACCATTTATCTTTTATGATATTCATAGCAAAGAGAAAAGAATAATCATGTTTGCCACAAATAACAATATTAAAAAATTAAAAGAAAGTCAAACATGGATGATGAATGGCACTTTTTCCATATGCCCAAAACCATTCTACCAATTGTATACAATACATGGGCAATATCATAATACCTGTATCCCATTCCTCTACTGTTTGTTACCAAACAAACAAACAGCAACTTATACTGAAATATTGCACAAAATAAAAGAACAAACATCAGACTACTTTCCACTAAAAATAATAATAGACTTCGAACAAGCTATGATTAATTCCATTCTTAAAACTTACCCACACACATCCATTCAAGGATGTTATTTTCATTTTAACCAATGTCTCTGGAGACATTTACAAAAATCTGCGCTTAGTGTTGAGTATGCAACCAATATTACCTTTGCATACCAAATTAAACACCTAATAGCTCTGGCATATGTGTCAATAACTGACGTGGCTGAACATTATAATCTATTAATTGAATGTCCTTTCTACACACAAAACGAACAAAGACTTGCCCCACTTTTGGATTACTTTGAGGACAACTGGGTAGGGAGACTACACAGGTCAGGCCACAGACGCCAACCTAAATTTTTAATTCCCTGGTGGAATGTATACCTACCAACCCTGAACCAAGAAGCCAAAACAAACAACGCTGTTGAAGGTTGGCATAATGCCTTCCTATCTTCTACTGGACGTACAACTCCCACATTACACAAACTCCTCACAGCAATCCAAAAAGAGCAAAGTTTTCAAGAATTACGAATGGAGCAATCTGTCTTACAACAGCAAGTACAACTTTACCCTACAACAAGAGGACTAGAATACTTAAAAATGATAGCCAAAACATTAAACTAACAATACTAACTAAATAAAAGGGTCAACATCCGCAAATATCCTTAAATATGCAACCACACATATTATAATATAACAAATATTTAATTATTTTGTCTAATATATATTTTTTCTTAATTATAAATAGCCCAAATAATTATGTCAGTATATTAAATACATTTCATAAAAACACTTTTCCCACCCAAAATAAATATAAAAAATTATTCACTTACCTTGCAAAACAACATCATAACCAATAATCCTTTACAATCCATGTAGTGAGAAATTCTCAAAAAATTATTTAAACAATCCATTAAAAATGTAAAAATATAACTGTGCAAAATGTATCCATCATCCAAATAAATCGATTGTTCAAAATCCATTAAAAATCCCGAAAATAATCTAAAAATGTAAGAAACGGTCCAGGAAACCCGAAAAATAAAGGAAGTATGCTATACATCTCAGTTCAAACAACTGAAACACACTTCCTTTGATAAAAAAAAAATCACAGCTCGGAAACGGAAATAGCTGTTTCCAAATACCTAGAAAAAAACATTAAACAATCCCACCCACATAACACTTACCAAAATAGCATATAATATAAATATGACATACTTGCATTTTTATAAAATAGCCAAATCCTAGAACAAACTCACTAACTCCAACTACTTCAAAGAACAAAAAGCCTCGATAACCGAAATACATATCGAGTCAACTCCATACTATCTAAATACTCATACATTAATCCACAACCCCTAAATAACAAATGACTACCTTCAAAATTTAGATAAAATAGTTAAAATATTTCTTTAACAAAAGAAATAGTTAAAATATATCAAAATAGACTCTTACCTGCTCAGACTTGAACCTGCTTCCAACCGTGACCTTCCCTCTCCCAGAATGACCCAAAAAGACAATAAGCGGTTATAAACTAAAAGTCCCAAATGATACTATACTGTGAAAAATAGTGCTATAAATGCCCAAAACAATTATTTTTACTGTTAAAAATTATGTATACATTTTTAAAAATACTTTGCAACATGTTTAAATATATATGTATTTTTAAAAATTACTAATGTATTGTTTTCATACTTTTAATATGTATTACCTTAAATATTAATACATTTTAATATTTAATGTAATATTTATTGAAAAAAATCTGTGAAAAATGTCTAATATACTATCTGTTTTTGCTGTATTACTTTTTTAACAATATGACTAACATGGGAAAATTATTATTATTAAAACGTGTTTATTAATAATAATAATTTTACATAAAAATATTGTATACTTTACAAATATCCAGAAAATGATGTTAATGGTATGATGTTCAATAATATTAATATCCAAATATATTTTAAAAATGTTCATTCTTTTATATCATCATTTGTACTGCACTAGATTATATGTAAATATTAGAAACATTTATTTCATAACAAATGTATAATTTATTAAAAAGATGTCAATTTTTTTATATGTATGTATAGTATCATTCATTGCATAATCTTGAACTACATTTTTTTCTCTGTACATAAAATGTACTTTCCTAAACAACTACTCAAAAATGTGATTTTTCAAACTACATTGTCCTTATATTTTGTATTCATTACACTATACATTGCTTTATAATACATATATATTGTCCTTATTTTGAGATGTAAAAAAAGTTTTCTTTGAAAAACAACTGTGTGATTTTTATCTTGTAGCTATTGCAAAAATCATTTATATTATCATTCCAAATTGTTTTTTAATATAATGTACAATCTATTTAAATATACCACATGTAATTAGAGTACATGCTGAACACTGAAACTATGTAATTTACTATTCCTACTCCCATCTACATTTAATTAGAGTAGGTGATGGACACTGAACCTATTTAATTTACTATTCCAACTCCAATCACCATTTTATTATGGTAAGTGCTGGACACTTAACCTGTTTAATTTACTATTCCAACTCCAATCACCATTTAATTAGGGTAACTGCTGGACACTGAACCTATTTAATTTACTATTCCAATTCCAATCACCATTTAATTAGGGTAATTGCTGGACACTGAACCTATTTAATTTACTATTCCTACTCCAATCACCATTTAATTAGGGTAATTGCTGGACACTTTACCTATTTAATTTACTATTCCAACTCCAATCACCATTTAATTAGGGTAATTGCTGGACACTGAACCTATTTAATTTACTATTCCTACTCCAATCTACATTTAATTAGGGTAATTGCTGGACACTTGACCTATTTAATTTACTATTCCAACTCCAATCACCATTTAATTGGGGTAGGTGCTGGACACTGAACCTATTTAATTGACTATTCCAAATCCAATCAACATTTTATTAGGGTAGGTGTTGGACACAGAAGTTATTTAATTTACTATTCCAACTCCAATCACCATTTAAATAGGGTAAGTGCTGGACACTGAACCTATTTAATTTACTATTCCACTCCAATCTACATTTAATTAGGGTAAGTGCTGGACACTGAAAGTATTTTATTTACTATTCCAACTCCAATCACCATTTAATTAGGGTAATTGCTGGACACTGAACCTATTTAATTTACTATTCCTACTCCAATCTACATTTAATTAGGGTAATTGCTGGACACTTGACCTATTTAATTTACTATTCCAACTCCAATCACCATTTAATTGGGGTAGGTGCTGGACACTGAACCTATTTAATTGAGTATTCCAAATCCAATCAACATTTTATTAGGGTAGGTGTTGGACACAGAAGTTATTTAATTTACTATTCCAACTCCAATCACCATTTAAATAGGGTAAGTGCTGGACACTGAACCTATGTAATTTACTATTACAACTCCAATCACCATTTAATTTGGGTAAGTGCTGGACACTGAACCTATTTAATTTACTATTCCAACTCCAATCACCATTTAATTAGGGTAAGTGCTGGACACCGAACCTATTTAATTTACTATTCCAACTCCAATCTACATTTAATTAGGGTAAGTGCTGGACACTGAAAGTATTTTATTTACTATTCCAACTCCAATCTATATTTAATTAGGGTAAGTGCTGGACACTGAACCTATTTAATTTACTATTCCAACTCCAATCTACATTTAATTAGAGTAGGTGCTGGACACTGAACCTAATTAATTTACTATTCCAAATCCAATCACCATTTAATTTGGGTAGTTGCTGGACACTGAACCTATCTAATTTACTATTCCAACTCCAATCACCATTTAATTAGGGTATGTGCTGGACAATGAACCTATATCATTTACTATTCCAACTCCAATCTACATGTAATTAGAGTAGGTGCTGGACACTGAACCTATTTAATTTACCATTCCAACTCCAATCACCATTTAATTAGGGTAGGTGCTGAACACTGAACCTATCTTATTTACTATTCCAACTCCAATCACCATTTAATTAGGGTAGGTGTTGGACACTGAACCTATCTAATTGACTATCCCAACTCCAATCAACATTTAATTAGGGTAGGTGTTGGACACAGAAGTTATGTAATGTACTATTCCAACTCCAATCACCATTTAATTAGGGTAAGTGCTGGACACTGCACCTATTTAATTTACTATTCCAACTCCAATCTACATTTAATTAGGGTAGGTGCTGGACACTGAACCTATTTAATTTACTATTCCAACTCCAATCTACATTTAATTAGGGTAGGTGCTGGAGACTGAACCTTTTTAATTGACTATTCCAACTCCAATCAACATTTTATTAGGGTAGGTGTTGGACACAGAAGTTATTTAATTTACTATTCCAACTCCAATCACCATTTAATTAGGGTAAGTGCTGGACACTGAACCTATTTAATTTACTATTCCAACTCCATTCTACATTTAATTATTGTAGGTGCTGGACACTGAACCTATTTTATTTACTATTCCAACTCCAATCTATATTTAATTAGGGTACGTGCAGGACACTGAACCTATTTAATTTACTATTCCAAACCAAATCACCATTTAATTAGGGTAAGTGCTTGACACTGAACCTATGTAATTTACTATTCAAACTCCAATCACCATTTAATTTGGGTAAGTGCTGGACACTGAACCTATTTAATTTACTATTCCAACTCCAATCACCATTTAATTAGGGTAAGTGCTGGACACTGAACCTATTTAATTTACTATTCCAACTCCAATCTACATTTAATTAGGGTAAGTGCTGGACACTGAAAGTATTTTATTTACTATTCCAACTCCAATCTATATTTAATTAGGGTAAGTGCTGGACACTGAACCTATTTAATTTACTATTCCAACTCCAATCTACATTTAATTAGAGTAGGTGCTGGACACTGAACCTAATTAATTTACTATTCCAAATCCAATCACCATTTTATTTGGGTAGTTGCTGGACACTGAACCTATCTAATTTACTATTCCAACTCCAATCACCATTTCAAAAATTCAAATTCAAATTATCTTTATTCGGTACTTACAAAGATACCATTAAAGAGCATAAAAAATACATACATACAGTTTTTACAAAAAAAGACAGTTAAAAAACAGTTTAAAAGATTTTTTTAGGAAGATTTTCAGTTAAAAAAGTTCATATATAAAAGGAGTACATCATTCATTCATGAACCTATTTCATTTACTATTCCAACTCCAATCTACATATAATTAGAGTAGGTGCTGGACACGAACCTATTTAATTTTCTATTCCAACTCCAATCACCATTTAATTATGGTAAGTGCTGGACACTGAACCTATTTAATTTACTATTCCAACTCCAATCTACATTTAATTAGGGTTGGTGCTGGACACTGAACCTATTTTATTTACTATTCCAACTCCAATCTATATTTAATTAGGGTAAGTGCTGGACACTGAACCTATGTAATTTACTATTCCAACTCCAATCACCATTTAATTAGGGTAAGTGCTGGACACCGAACCTATGTAATTTATTATTCCAACTCCAATCATCATTTAATTAGGGTAAGTGCTGAACCTATTTAATTTAATATTCCAAATCAAATCACCATTTAATTAGGGTAGGTGCTGGACACTGAACCTATCTAATTTACTATTCCAACTCCAATGACCATTTAATTAGGGTAAGTGCTGGACACTGCACTTATTTATTTTACTATTCCAACTCCAATCTACATTTAATTAGGGTAGGTGCTGGACACTAAACCTATTTGATTGACTATTCCAACTCCAATCCACATTTTATTAGGGTAGGTGTTGGACACAGAAGTTATTTAATTTACTATTCCAACTCCAATCACCATTTATTTATGGTAAGTGCTGGACACTGAACCTATTTAATTTACTATTCCAACTCCAATCTACATTTAATTAGGGTAGGTGTTGGACACTGAACCTATCTAATTGACTATTCCAACTCCAATCAAGATTTAATTAGGGTAGGTGTTGGACACAGAAGTTATTTAATTTACAATTCAACTCCAATCAACATTTAATTAGGGTAAGTGCTGGACACGGAACCTATTTAATTTACTATAAAAATTTCTTATCTACAAACATACTATTTAAGACAATATCCACACTTATCCACTATATACCCAATAACACACTACCAAACATTAAACATCATTTACATTTTTTAAAGACTATTTTGCAAATATTAGACATTTTATTCAAATTCGAAATTTTATTTCAATTTGCAAACAAATTCGAATATTTTTTTAAATATTTAAAAATATTTTTTAAAACACTACCCACCCTTAACCCCTATAAACACTATAACCCGCTACTAAACATTACAATACAATTTTTTTACACATTATTAATCCACACTTATCCACTATATACCCAATAACACACTAGCAAACAAGAAACATCATTTATATTTTTTATATACTATTTCGCAAAATGTAGTAAATTTTATTCAAATTCGAATTTTTTTTACAATTTTATTTCAAATTCGAAAATTTAAAAAAATATTTCAATATTAATTTTAATACACTACCCACTCTTAACCCATATAAACACTATAACCCGCTACTAAACATTACAATACACATTAATAATTAACTAATATTTACAACTTCTTCTCTATATTGTAATCATTTTTAATTTATATTTATTATTAATAATATTTTTTTTTGTTATATACATTTTAAAACACTACCCACCCTTATCTCCTATAAACCCTACATCCCGCTCCTAAACATTTTACACAATTTATTTCACTAATAATTAATACTAAAATTGTATATACTTAACATTTTACAATATCATTACTTTACATTCATTAAAAAAATACCTATTTAAAATGTCGATACTTTTTATATTCGATATTTTTAGCTTCGATATTTCCTATTTCGATATTAATGTCCTCGATATTATTTCCACACACATAAATCGATATTTTGAACGTCGATATTTTTGTTGTCGATATTACTTACCTTCGATTTTTCTGACTCGATATTTTGTCTATTCGATATTATCAACTCGATATTTTGACTGTGTACCGTGCATAATAGGTGCGGGGTCAAAGGCGTGGCTAAAAAAACCTTCAGGTATGTACGTATAAAATAGGACACAATTTAAATGCAAAATAAATGCAAGTTAAGTTAATCAGTGGAAATCTCTATTGTACCTTATGAAACCTCTATTAGTTAATGCACTGCAGATGTCTGTGTTCTTGGCTAGAGAGCCACAGAATTGAATCCTGATAGGAGCAGTGGAGTATAGTTAAGAGCCTAACTCAGGGCCCTGCAGCCCCTGGGGCACACGGGCCTGGGTTACGCCCCTTTAAAAGCATACAGCTCAGCTCACAGCTCAGCTGGTAACTCCTTTACAATACCTCTCAAAAAGAATAAATCGGTCTCATCAGAACATCAAGTGATTCCATTAATCAAAGCCGATACCGACTTCCAAGCTCCCTTTACATCTGCAGATTGAACAATTGTGCACATTTACATTCCTTTCAGGCGTGCAGGCACCCTGGCAGGAAGGCTTGTTTAGCCTCTTGCCTCTCCTTCAGTTTAACAGCACTGGGGACTCCCTGCCTCACACTGCAGCTGAAGCATTTAATCTCTCGGAATTAACCGTCCCAGGATGGTTATCTTTCCACAGAAAGCAGGGGGAATGTTTTCTTTGAATTAAAATAGTATGGGCACATCGTGCCCCTCTGTTCCCACCCACTTCGACCACTTGTTGATTCTCAAGGTCTCAGGCAGCCCCTTTCCCCCTGCCTGAAGTATTCATGTTGTTGCCTTCACCTTGTCTCTGGCTGGAGTGTAGCCCGCCATCATGTTTCCTACTATGCAGAGAGGAAATGTTGCTCTTTTGCCTGGCAAGCACAATAACGTAATTGCAGCAGCTGTGCAGCTTCTGGGTCATACGTAAGGTAACGCGTCCCCTGTTTCCTCCCAGCATCCAATAACATTGGGCAGAGAGAGCAGTTTCCTCCCCTGTAGGGGCCTGTAGCGTAGGGCACTGGCTTCTTCCCCTGGGGATTAACAGTGAGCACATTTGCAAATTAAGGGCCTCATTTATGAGGCCCGCTGCCCTTTTGTGCCACCAGAACATGTCTTTTTTCACATTCCGGTGGCGCAATATGCCTTTGCATGGCTTTTCATGACCCTGTAAATATGTGCCCCTTTCACGCAGAACACTGCCTGAAAGGGGCATTCCAGGAGTGTTGCTGTAGGTGTTCCCACATTACACTCATGGAATCGGAACCATTATAATCTAGCGTCACTCCAGGGGTGGTGTTAGGGAGATGCAGTGAGGAGAAATGATTTATTTTCTCCTCATTAGGTCTCTGCTAGCGTAGGCTGTGCATGCGCAGTCTCGCTTGCGAGATCTCATATCTTAGAGTAGGGAGGCTTGAACCTTCCCCTCTTCTCCATTGGTTGGCTGCCTAAATGGCAGCCAGCCATTGGAGAAGAGAGTTCTGTGATGTAATTTTTGGTAGCTAAGCCCCGTCCGTTTCGGATTGAAGGGCGTGTTTTTTTCCTTTCTTTCTCTCCTCAAAAAACACGCCCCTCAATCCGAAAAGGACGGGGCTTACAGAGCACGGCGAGCGCTTGTTTTTATTGGTGTCTAATTTTTTCTACAAAGAGAGCAGCACGTTAATTTTCGTTTAGTCGTTCCGTGCTTTTTACATAGATCAAACCTCATTCAGATGTCTTCGTTCAAAACGCTTTACGGAATCTCTGAGCATATGAACTCTTTATCGAGCGATAGTACTTGAACGAAGTTCATAGTTTGACAGTACATCAGAGCTGTAAGAGGGCGGGATTGGAATGATTTAATTAGTATGTTACGGTATGTGGAATGATTGTAGCACGTTAGGGCGTCAAAGTGCTTTAAAGGAGGTCGCTTTTTCTGAAAGCTTTATAACTTTAGAGCATTATAGTGCTTTATAACATGACATTTATTTCACTAAGGCATTAGTGGGTTTTATATAAAGCAGTGTTTATATGAAGACCAGAGCTGTGCTTTTTACATAGATCAAACCTCATTCAGATGTCTTCGTTCAAAACGCTTTACGGAATCTCTGGGCATATGAACTCTTTATCGAGCGATAGTACTTGAACGAGGTTCATAGTTTCACAGTACATCAGAGCTGTAAGAGAGTGAGATTGGAATGATTTAATTAGTACGTTACGGTGTGTTAATCCGACCAGTGCCCCTCAATGACATGGCGTCCGCGTTCTATCTACCAAGGGGCCGGCTGCGTTCTGTTCTGTACTGACTATTCTACTTCCGGATAAACCGGAAGCGACGCCTTTCTCTCACTGACAGGGTCCAGGAGTGCTCTAGGGTTGGCGAACCACTCGCTTCCCCTACAAATAGGGCTGCTTGATTCAATTTTCTTTACTATAACCTGCACTGGCGAATCTGCCACGCTTCCTATGTAGAGGAAGTTATTTTCCTCCAATTGCGTGCCATGGCGTGACGAGGACAGCAGTTGATTTATTATTCTGGTCTGAGGAACACACTACCAGTAGAAGCCAAGCCCTATGTGTGGTGGCGACGTAGAGAAAACGCTGCCATCTCTGTAAAGGCGATAACAATATATAAATGTTCCGTGACCATGAGCAGGAAGGGCCGCTGTCACTTTAGGAGGGGTGAACTACAGTTGAAAATCGGACCGTGAATCTTTCCCATGATGTCCAACTCCTCATGTAAAGTCCTTCAAATATGTCATTCGTTTTACTGCACAACTTGCTTTGCTTACCAAATTCTATACTCTAACTTGTTGGGCGATCACAGACATTTCTCTTCTTTTATGGGCCATCCTTTCGAATAAAAGTAGTATTGAAATTGACATACATAGTTCCCTGCCGAGAGGAAGGGTATGTTGATTGTTCGAGCAGACGATTGGTTTGCAAGTGAGTTAACCAAACTGCACTTGATTTAACTGGTTGGGCACCACCATACTATCCAAATGGCAAGAAAGGGGAGAAGCCACTATTGACAGCTGAGTAATGTTTCTTATCGGTTCAAATCGGTAACCTGTAACAAGTTCCTTGGGTCTTTGGCAGGACGGGAATGTTGCACCTAGCTCGTAATTGGTAGGTACGTTTCAACAGTTACTTTTTGTTTCTTATTTGATTGGTTTTGAGGCTTTTTTGGCTATGCTACTGGTTGCTATGTAGTTGTTCTCCCCTCCGGTTGGTTGCCATGGCCGTTCCCAGCACCGGGATTGGTTAAGGGGAGGGATATTGACTTTCCTGTTTTGGAGGCTGATCTCGGTAACCGAAAGTAGGTTTCAGCTTTACGTTCAGCCGTGCCCCTGCCGCGGAACTGCATGTGCACCTTGGGGACCTGCGTTTTTGTTGTGGATAAGGGAGTGCTGGCTATGTCCTCTTCCCAAAAGCCAGGGGATTCTGTAGGTAATAGGAAGACAGTGGGAAAGAGGCCATGGAAACTGAAATACACCTACGAGGAGCTGCAGCTGCTGATCCACACGGTGCACCACAACTACGACTTGTTGTACGGGGAGGGTCAGAGGAAGAACGACCAGCGGCACAAGGAGGTCTGGCACCGCCTGGTGGAGTCCCTCAATGGCAAGGGCGTGGTGGTGCGCACCAAGGATGAGCTGCAGCACAAGTACCGTGACTTGCGGGCCGAGGTGAAGAGAAAGCTGCACGAGATTCAACGGCAGTCGCAGGGTGGTGGAGATGGCATGCCAGTCTCAGTTTCCCTGACATTGCTGGAGAAGCTGATTGCTGCCAACATCAACCGTTGCTTCCAGCAGCTGCACCGCACCCTTCCCGGTAAGCGTGCTTCTCTAGCCCTGTATAATAATTAATTTGATGTTATAAACATAAAGCAGTGATTGACAAAGCAACAAAATGTAGCAGTGCAAGCAGAAAGTAGATACGGTGGGAGTCCATGGTGACAAGAAACTAAAAGAACCTATAGAAACTGTGTAACATATGCAACTGTCAAAATATTAAAAATATTCAGTTTGCAAACACTACATTGCAGGAAAAATCTTCCTATTCTCCTAATCAAGCAACGGGAGGTAGAGACGTATCCTCGAAAGAGAAAGAGAGGAGACTGCAGTTGAACGTTGTAGAATATCATAAAAGATTAAAATCCATTGTTTTAGTCCATGTAAGTACATACATAACCTCTGAGGCAACCTAAAAGCAAAAGTAGTGACAGGTCACCGCAGAACAAATAAGACACAAGGCGCTGTTTTAGTGCTTGTTTTGCCTCTGTTCCTTGCTTGTCATCGTTTTTTCTTGCTCTGTTCTCTGCTTGTCATCGTTTTTTTTGCCTCTGTTCTTTGCTTGTCATCGTTTTTTCTTGCCTCTGTTCCCTGCTTGTCATCGTTTTTTTCTTGCCTCTGTTCCCTGGGGCGTTACTGGGCAGAGAGCTCTCTGTGTGTGTGGCTCTGTGTGTGTGTGTGTGTGTTGGGCTCTGTGTGTGCGGCTCTGTGTGTGTGGCTCTCTGTGTGTGGCTCTGTGTGTGTGTGTGTGTGACTCTGTGTGTGGCTCTCTGTGTGCGTGTGTGACTGTGTGTGGCTCTGTGTGTGTGTGTGTGTGGCTCTGTCTGTGGCTCTGTGTGTGTGTGGGGGGGCTCTGTGTGTGTGTGTGAGTGTGTTGGGCTCTGTGTGTGTGTGTTTGGCTCTGTGTGTGTGTGTGTGGCTCTGAGTGTGTGTGTGTATGGCTCTGTCTGTGTTTGTGTGGCTCTGTCTGTGTGTGTGGCTCTGTCTGTGTGTGTGTGGCTTTGTGTGTGGCTCTGAGTGTGTGTGTGTGGCTCTGTGTGTAGCTCTGTGTGTGTGTGGCTCTGTGTGTGTGGCTCTGTGTCCCCTAATACTCTCTAATACTCTCTAATGCTCACCTATTGCCATTGTAAATGACAATACCATTTATTTATGTTTAAAAAAACAAAAAATGAAAAAAATGCCATTTGCAATGCCAATAGTTCTAACTTTAACAAAGCCAAGACCATTGCATTGTAAATGCTTGTTTTTCCTGAATTGATTGATTTTGTGCAGGAAGGTGTCCCGTCCTGCACAAAATCAATCAGCCCAGCAAAGCAGGTGCAAGGGTGCCTGTGTTGGTGCATGGAAGCCCATTGTGCACCGGCGCAGGGGAAAAGGACAGCAATGTGCGGTATCACATAGCTGACAAGGGGAAGCAGAGACCTTGTTCGAATGATTTGGGTCACATGTTTGGTTCTAGACTAACTATTTGCCAAGTAGCTACTTTTCTAAAACTGCAGATTGGATCAGTCTAGGTAGAATAGTTTCACATCACGGACAATACTTATTAAGCAGCAGGGAATGTTGTGTGGAAATGTTTTTTTCAGCATGGAAGGGGTTCCCTCATTTTATGCATGAACAATATGTGCTGTATGTTATGTTAGGCGTGATTTATGCGCACACGGATACTCAAGGGTGTCCCGGCGCGGAAGCCAATTTGAAGGAGACAGAAGGGGAGCGTACAGAGGCTGTATGTTAATTGAAAAGCAAGGTTTTTAACTGCTTTTTAAACAGCTTAACAGCTTGTATTTGGTGTTTATATAATTTTGAGCCTGGTTTGTAGTCTACAGGGATATGTGCATGGTGTCCCCAATTTAAGAATGAATAAAATCTTTTTCCATGTAAAACGAAGTTCCTGCTTTTGATGTCTGTTGGCGCATTATTCAAAATGTAGACTTTTTATGTAACAGAAATCATTTTTATACAGCTTTCTATACCAAAATGTTGCCATTTTAAGCACTACAAATAACTGGCGCACCCATCATTACAATTAGTGGTACTGGTGCAGGAGCAATACACTTGTAGTGATTGGGACTACTTTTTGAGCAAGCAATATTTTTCATTTGGGTATTTCGGGGTAAAATATTATCAACCAATTAATCTCGAGGAAAGACTAGATCTGGGGGCAAAGGCGAAGGAAAATGTCTTCAATGAACAATTAATTAGGTTCGCCTCTTTTTTTCCATCTAGCTGATAACCTATGGGGCGTTCCGATGATTCTATATTGGCTATAGGAAAAATGCTGGCTGTACAGGCTCTCAGAGGCGGACATATCTGTTTATTCCTAAAGGGCGCGTGTATGTACGAAGTGTACCATAATTCCAGTCACTCGAAAAGGTCAAACTCGTGCATCATGGACAACTTCCCGCCCAGTAAATTCTCTTCCGCATCTACTGCTCCCGCGCTGAATTTATCAAGCTTAGAGGGGCGGACGGGGCGCCATTGATCTCAGCGGAGCAACATTGGAAACAATTCTCTCCCAAGTAAGTACCGGAGGGTCATTTAGCACTGTCTCATTACCCGGTGTTGCTTACAGTGGCGCGAGACGTGCAGCAAAGTGGCTTAATTAGCACAAGTCTGGCGCGCGTTGGCTGCAGCTGTGGTGACACACCGTCCTATGAACACTTTTCATGCCATTCATATTTTTCAATTTTTCTTTTTTCCCCCTTCTGTTGCCGGGGAAAAGGCATTGACTGGCCTTTCGATTTTTTACGGTGTGTGATTGAGCTTCTTACTTTCCAGAAACTGGAAATTCGTAAGTCTTTCATCTTCATAGGTTGTTCAATGTACGCTCTTATATAAAAAATGTGATCTAAAAAATTACTATTAATTAATATCCAATGTCAGAACAAACTCCCAAACTCGAAACACACATAACTTATTAAAATGATATAGTATAAGAAACGATTTAACATAGTACATAAATAAAAAAGAGATAATATAAGTAAACGCATAATAAATATATATGAATTGATAAGTATATAAAATTAAATACTGACTTCCCTATTCTCCAATAAATCCCACAACTTGGGAAAAAATGCAAAATATAATAATAAAACATTATGTCAGCTAAATGAATATATAAGATTGAGCTAAAATATACTCAAAAGCAACTTTAGTAAAACTATTTTATATATATGCTATTTTAATATGCTATACTTTAAAAATCAACTTCAATATTAGGTACCTTCATAGTTTGACTCTCACCATATGTTGACCTCAATATTATGGCCAAACGATATTTTGAGTCGATATTTAAGGACCACGCCATGTGTCAACTTCCAGGAGGTTATACAAAATTATAAAATAACTGCAACCAGCATTCTTACGGCACTCATGTATATATAATTACTTTGCCAATGTGGTTTATACAGTTTTGATTTGAATGATGTTGACAATCTCTACGAACCACAAAACCAGACTTCAACAAAACAATCCACACTATCAAACAATGGTTCCTCCAGCCTGGTGCATTGGGCTTTACCATGCCATAACAATGGAAGTTGGCTCTATAAGCATTCAAATCACATAACTATTCGGCAAATAGTTCTACGTTTTAGTGACTTTCTGCTGCGATGACGAAGGTTTAACCTTTCTGCGCACATTTGCCCATTAAATTCATGTTTTAGTTTTTTACTTGCTATCTTTGCTGCCTTCCTAACTAAATCATCTTAGAAGCAAGAAGATACTTTGGTTAAAGGATATATAAGCTCAAAAACTGGGTTCCTGCTAGTATATACAACTAGCTTAACAGAAGGAAGTACTGCATCTCTGTTTTGTTGAACTCTGCCTATCTATCTAGTCTTGATAATAACTACCTACACATCTGATACATCCAACTTCGCTGAAGAAGTATTTAAAGGCTGTAAACATCTGTTTATTAAACTATCTGGGCCTTATTTATAAAGGCCATACGCCTCTGTTGTGTCACATTTCATGACGCTGCGGCGGAGTAAAAAATGCACCACACTGCAACATATTTACAAAGTGACGCATCAAGGCAGAAGCGTCACTTTGTAAGCACCTGCGCAGCACTATGCCTGCATCAGGTATAATGTATGCATGGTTGGCGTTCCCCGTACAAAAGGCTCGTAGAAGTGGCGCAGTGAAATCTACGAGATTTCCCTGCGCCCATTTCTATGAGATCACTGCGTCAAATTCTTATGCCTGCATCACAGCAGGAGTAAGCACTGATGCGGCCGCTTTTACATGGGTCTCACCCATGTGTAATGACACATTGCTGGAGGTGAGTCTGTTTTGCAACACACTCCAGAAATGCGTCATTACTGCACCACCAGATACGTCAGGATTGCTGACGTATCTGCTCAATCCTTGCGACATGGAGGGCCATACTGTAAATACAGTGGAGCAGATTTACAAACCCCTTGTGCCACTTTTGCGTCACTTTTCCCATGTTAAAATGACGCAAAAGTGGCACAAGTGCCTTGTAAATAAGCCCCAGTGTGTCCAGGCTGTTGCACTGAAAAGTGTTGCATCGCTGTTTTCATTCAGCAATGCAACACTTCTCATAAATGAGGCCCTCTGTATTTGCATGATGGGTGATGTATGTTTAGCAGGGCATCTTATGCAAGGCCTCTTCTCCAGATCCTGGTAGGATAAGAGATTTCTGGGCATATCTTTAGTGTATAACATTTACTTACTACTCATGTCATGAAACATCTCATCAAGGTCAGCTTTTACATACCACACATGTGTGCTAGCAGGCACACTCAAAGTGGTGAAGTCTCCGAATTAGATCTTTACTAGCTAGGTAAGGTGAGCTCAAGCAATCAAGACTGATTTCAGGAGGTGGCTATTGGTTGGGAACTTGTAGTGTGACTCAATCAAATGATATGCTTTCAGGTGGGAATGTCCCCTGCATGGTACTCAGTGCCCAACGGCCACTAACTGGCCTCCTCCTTTTTCTTTTTTTACACTAGCCTCATTCCAGTCTAGTGTGTGCACAAAGGCCTAGGCCTAACCTTTGACATGAATGAGATCCTGGACTTGTCTCGTGACCTGGAGGGGCGAATCAACTGTGCCCTTACTTAACTGGTAGTAGACTACTGTCTCTAGAATGAGTTTAGCATGTAGAGCAGTGGTGGCAGCGTATTGTGTTTTGGTGACTTCACCTGAAGTCTAGCCAGGAAGGCAGAAGCTGTTCTACTGACATACCTTTCAACCGGTATCACTGGAGTGGAGGCCTACTGACTGACTTGTGTAAAGTTCCTCTTCTGTGAGCTAACGCAGATGTAGACACATGCCATGCATTTGTGTGTATGTGACCTATGTGGCATATGCATGGTGTCTATAAGTGAGCCAGAGTAATGGAGGCCTGTGGCTTCAATTTCTGGAGCCTTGCCCTGTTCCAGTGCACAAGATGGAGGTGAGGTTACTTTCCAGACAGTGTAAATGTTTTACTGGCCTTCCTAAAACTGGAGGGAAGAGACCTAGATACTGAAAGGTGGATAAGGTGGCTTTAGAAATTCAATTAGGCCTTTGGCGGAGAAGAGTTGCTGATTAGTCTTCCGGTAGCACTGTCATGGAGTAGTTGTTGGTGAAGGGTGGGACTGCAGGCTCTGTTGTTAAGCTCAAAAGAATCCCATTAGGAGAGGCCAGTCTTTTTTCTCTTCCCTGGTCACTGCTAAATGTGGATGTTGAAGGTTAGGTGATGAAAGCTCACACCTATTTGTGCCTTTCTTGTGGGTGCTCTGGATTGGGCTGGAGGCTACCCTGCAGTGAGGAGCATAACTCTACTCTAAGACTATGTCTGGAGACTTGTCTGGAGAAGATAGTTGAAGTAAGAACCACCTCTAAACAGTCAAAGAATCCACATCTCCAGTTTGCTTTGACTGTATAAAAGTCTAATCTGCTGATCCACTTGTTGTTCCATTTGAGTGCTCCGAGAGTCCTCGAGGGACTGCTGTGCAACCAAAGCTGGTGTCTGCCTGACAGCCGGCTTCCCAGACGTGACAGAACATCACCTGAAGTCTTGTCTGGAAGGAAGAAGCTGTGTTACTGATCCGATGCACCTAGAAGCAAACCTGCTTGCTGAAAGAGGCAACCCCGCAGGAGGTTTGACTGTCCAGGGTAAGCCAGACGCAGCCTGATCCCCCAGTGGTGTCTGGACATGTTAGAACAGGAAGGCTGGGGAGATCGATCTGCGTGTCCTGAGGCAAAGTCTCTCCATATAAATGGTTCCAGGCAGGAACCGCAACAAGAATCCTCACCTGAGTAGACTGAACTGCTGCATCAAAGAACTGTCCTTGAGCAAACTGTGCCACTGCATTGAAGAACTGTGCCCGATTGATCTGTGCTGCTACATTGAGATACTCTGCCTGAGTCGCACTGCGCCACATCAAGGACTGCATCTGAGGTGGACCATGCTGCTGAGCCTCCTGATGCAGGTGCCCAATCTCTGTACTTCACTGGAGGCCAGAATACCTAATCTCCACCGCCTACTTATTGATCTCACCAGCCATTTACTTGAACCCACATAGTCCCCACTAATGATCACACTAAGAAACTGGAGGAAATACATTGGTATATTTTTTTGTATTGAGAGCGCATGATTAATCTCAATAACCAACAATTGTTACTGATTTAACCATTAACCTCGGGTTACTGAGTAGTACACTACTTGCCGTAGAGTGCGTCAATGCCTGGTCATGGGTAGTAAGCCCAATATAATTACAATTATAGTACAATACTGCATTATAGAAAGAGTGGACTTGTGCTTCACAGCGATTAAACTAGGCAGGGCTATGATCCCTGTGGATAAATGACCACAGATAACAATCACACTGAAGACAGCACATAAAAACCCAGTAAAGATGTCGATGAAAAGCCATTGTTCTTATTTAGAGGAACCCGACAAACACACAGGGCTTGATTTAGAGTTTGGTGGAGGAGGACTATGTCACAAACGTGGGGATGCTTTGTCCCTCTCATTACTAATACACCTGTAATATGGCGGGCAGGATATCCGCCACATTGTGATGATTTAACCCGTCGGCCACACTCTAAAGCGATCTGACTCAGATGCTCTCTTTAGACTTGTTATCTTTGATGTGAACATTTACTTTTGTAAAATGCTCTGATACCTTCGGGTCTAGCTAGCACTATATAGACCTCCCAAATAAATAAATAAATTAGGGCTGTAGACTGACCTGGGTGTTGTCGGGCGCCTTTTGGTTGCGGCATTGCACCTATTCTGTACACACTGGTAAAACATTCTTGCCAAGCAGTCTGTCAATCTGCCCTTCAGTATCTCCAACACAAAGGCTCCAAAGAAGAATTCTTCCAAAAATACAATGGTAATTACCATTGCAAAATGACCATTACTGGCAGCCATTACTGCCACATTTATAGGATTTCCATAAAAACTTGAAATTGGGAGTGCTATCTTTGTTACCACTGGTCAATTTCACATCCTCATTCTGATAGAAAAGAACTTCCAGTGACATCTGTGCTATTTACCTGGTGGTATCATGGTTATCATTTAGGGGTCGCCCATTTAGGGACTACCAGGCACCACCTTTGCAACCCCTGGCCTCAGAGGTGACAAAATCAGTGCCAGGAACACAGAGGCAGCTCGTACTTATGGACGTCAGTTGGGCCACCACTCTCTTTGTTTTCTCTCAATATTGTGATTACACTAATAGTAAATAATGAAACATTATTCACTATTAATAAAAAAAATGGAGTGCACTTATCTGGAATATAACATTCCCTGGCAGCTGGGGAAAGTAAAAAAACATGCTTTTAAAAGTATGTTGTGTACATGCTTAACGGTGAGTGTGGGTTTACATGAGAGAGTGTGTGTAAGTGTGAATGTGTGTGTATATGTAAGCATATGTGTGTGAGTGAAACTGAAGGTTAAAGGGTGTGTGATGTCACTTCCGCTCCCCCTGGCATTTTTCTGAATTGGCGCCCATGGGAGGTATGTGAGATTACAGCTAAACTTTCCATCAATTGCCAGTAATGTGTAAACTTTGTAGAGTGAAAAGTATTACAGTAGCCTGATAACGTGGTACTTTTTCAACTATGCTGAATTCATTGCATACTCTTAATGACTTTCTAGGTGGCAAAAGCAAAGTTATCAATAGTGCATCATGTGCAGTGGCACTGGAGCCCAGAGCTGTGAGGGGCCCCCTTCACTCCAACTAGAGGCTGTTTTTTACTCCCACACCAGGGAAAGTGGGGAGGAGTTGTCTAGCTGGGGAGCATGGTCAAGACTGATTTGCATTTGACCGAGTTTAATCTGGAATGGCATGGGGAGCAAAAAAATGATGGATTTCGGCCCAGATCTCTGTAATGGGGTGAATGTTCGACATTGTTTAGCATTTTGTTCATTAATTGTTCTTTTTGCATTTGTATTAAGGCCACCCTTGCTACTCCACTGCTAGGTGGTGTAAGCACTGCCACCTACAGTAGTTGAAAGAAGCATGGCAACAGAGAATGTGCCCTCCTTATAACAACATATACACCTCACACCCACTGAGAGTAAAATACCTAAGGAAAATTCACCCTTGAACGACATTGAATCAATGCTGGGTGAGCTACTTAAACAAGAAAAATGTTTTTTTAGAGAAATAATCTCTTTTTCTTTCAAAGTATTGATATCAAAGCAAAATACGATCACAATGTCACTTGGGTCAGAAAATCTGGTACTCAAACTCCAAACTCCAATTAGCATTAGCCACCAAATGGACTCTCTGCCTCAACATTCAGAATGAGCACAGTGCAAAATTTGCAGAACGTTGAATTCCCCAGCGGACGACTTTATCCAATAAATGGATCTTGCAGATTTTGTAGAAAAAAATATTACGTTAAAATCCAAAACCAATTCCATTATCCAATAAAGTGACCCTGTTCGAAGACGGACAAGAGACACGGGAAGTATTTCAAGTTGTGGCGGATCACGATTTGGGATAATGTAATTGGGTCTGGAGGATAAGTGAACGCGTGCCTGTTTGAAGCACGCGCTGCACACATTTTGCATACTGAAAGAGCAGTGCATCGAGTAATGCATACTGATTCCTGTATTTCTTATGCTGTACCATTGCTGTTGCTTGCAAATGCACCTTTCAGGTTACTGTTGGTGTATGTAACCTTGAATTTACAGAGTGGCTGTGATATAGCATGCTCAAATATCCTGTCTACGCTGTTTCTGACAGCTCCAGGGTCGGATTGGGATCACAATTTGGCCCGGGCACTGACGCAAAAAACGGCCCACATTTGCGGGTAGTGGCCCACATTCGTGGGTGTGGCCCATATTCGCGGGCGTGTCCTTTCATGAAACACACAAGGAATGTAAGTGGGAGGATATTGTTCGTGGGAAGGAGACAGGGCCAAGGTGATAATGTCCTACAAGCTGAGCACCTGAAAAACAGCCAGACCCCTTTCTATTACCAAATTATTCCCAGACCTCCAGCGCAAGAGCATCTGAAAATAGCGAGGCTCCTTTCTATTACGAAATTATTCCTCAGCCCTCCAGCGCAGGAGCACCTGAAAAACAGCGAGGCCCCAGCTATTTGTAAATTACTCAGCCCTCTCCAGCCCTTCACTGCCTCAGGGCAATGGTGTGTCAGGAGAGGCTAAAGCAAAAACTCATAGGCCTGAGCAACACCTGGCCCCCTGGGAGGCCTATTCTGGCACACAATAACCCCTCCCCAGCCCACCATCAGCATCATTGCTTGGCAGGGCAGGGCAGGGCAGGGGGTCAAGGAGAGGCCACAGCTGATCATCACTGAACTGCCGCACAGCGAAGCTGCTTTCCTCTCCCTGTCAGTGCTCTCTGTGGACAGGCAAAGGGGGAAAGAAACGGCCCACAGAGGGCACTGAGACATCGGCCCTTCGGCCGACCCATGCCCGAGTGCCTGCAGTCCCAATCCGCCCCTGCACAGCTCTGACATATTGGTCATCCAGGATCACGTGACGCCTAGGACACGTGATCGGACAGCCTAACAAATATGGCGGTTACACGATTAACAGTGCCCCCCCAGACAGCGCAGAGGCACGCTTTGGTGTACTGAAGGACAGGTTAGTGTTTGACTTCCTGACATGACGTTTTTCTTAAGCCTGAGTGTTTGCCTGTGCGGGTATTGTTATCTTGCTTTAAGTTAAGTGCCTTACCAAGCGGCGCCCTTTTATACAAACTTAGGACGCCGAGGGCACGCTATCCACCGTATTATGTGAAGTACATACCTATACTAGTTAGTGCTGGACCTACTGAGCACTTGAGATAGTTCAAGCTAGCGCGACTGTTCACCGGCACGTGTATTATTATCGTGCTAAGAGAGGGTTCTAAATGAGTGACCAAAACTCGCGTGCTATGAATAGTGTTCTTTGTGACCACGCGTGAGTTATTAAATGACAAATCCATACTATTGTCCTTTCATCATGTTGGGCATGCATATGATTGTATGACTATTTGCCGAGTGTTACCTAGCGATAGAAAGAGCTTGGTACCTAATGATTACGGCAGAAGGGGTTGTTATCCACTTACATGCGAGTTATTAACACAAAGACCTCTAACAGTCCGCCCACTATGTTAGTAGCGTACAATCCTGGGACACTACCTGTTCTTGATCTAGACGTATTTATGAGTACCATCCAAGATTGTGTAATATCAGTTTTTTCCAACATTGATTCGAGATGAGTAAACTCTTTTGAGTGAAGGTTCTTATTGTTTTTGACTAGAGCAGTGCTCCACTTACCTGAGCTGCAGCCAGGTGGGGTGATGCATGATCCTCCTGCCTAATAGGTAAGCGGATCCTTTCCAAGTAATGGGTCAAATGACCATACTTATTTTGACACACTGGACAAATTGTACTATGTGTTGTGATAACTTTGTCTCTTTTCTTTATTTTCTGTCTTTCGTGTATCCTGTTCCTTGACACCACGAATCCTCAAGTGTTATGGAGGATATTTAGTATGACCTGGAACCCACAGGTGATATCATTTTATTGTTATCATATAATGCAGTTGCAAACATTCTGGTCCTGAAGAAAGCAGTGGCATAAGCGTTGAGCCACATATGCTGAAACATGTCGACCCTTCCTGCAAACATATATTTTGTTAAATCTGTTTTTTCACTTTGCTTTTAAATATTGGAGGAATTGAGAGAGACCATTAAATAATCTTTCTTTCTACTCACTTCCATCCAATTTTACCTACCTCACTTATTCATCCACACTCTTCACTTTTGCACTGCAAATCAGTTACCCTTTTAGACACTTTTTGGTATCATCAATCCACACGCATACTTGTCAATGGTCGAGCATCTGTCACAATAACATCCAGTGACAGATAGCATCTCCTCCTGGGTATAAGGAGAACCCATATGATGACAAAAGGCCGGTACCGAGCGGGAACTGATGGGTATTTTTCTTAACCCTTGGGATGTCGTGCTTCTTTCACACATCTACACACATTTTTCTTTCGCTGTTTGTTATACTTTAGTGGTGCCTTGAACGCCTTACACGTTTGACCTGGTTCTTTGACCCTCAGACACCTTTTGTTGTAACATCCTTGGGAAGACCTCATTGTGCACCTCCAGCAACTGACTGGGAGAGAAAACAGTCCTAGGCACCAAAATAAAATTGTGACTCATTATCAAATCAGATAACTTAAAAAGTGGCTCACATTTGCAAAGTGAGGCCATTTTTTATTTGTACAGACACGCTATTTAGTTGTTTTGCAAGGTATGGAAGGCAGCATGCATTTGTGCTTGCTGCTGGCAATGTTTGCAGTGATATTAGGAAAATCAACAGTAAAAAATGCCCCACAAGAACATAAAAGAGGCCCATCAACAGCCATGAAGCAGACCCACCCACTGACCGTTCAGACCACACCTACAGGAACTGCCAGATTTTCCTATGGGACAGTTTGATAGTGTTCACCCCATTATATGTGAAAAAGTGAGTAAATTGGAACTTAGGTATGTAGACCAACTGACGGCTAAGACGCAAATGTGACAAGGAAAAAATTCGGTTTGACACACATGATTAACGGAAGATGTCATGCACTGGGATACAAGGCCCGGACTGCACCTGTCCACAACAGGGCCGTTAGGTCTAAGGGACGGTCTCTCACCCTAATTAGGACGGGCAACTGTCACTCGTATCCCCTACCAGGGACTGGCATTCAAGGAATTGGTAAGGAAAGTGCAAAATGGTTCACCTCACAGGTTGAAATGTCCCTTCATGTCTGGATTATTGATTTTTGTTTGATTTTTGAAAACAGACTCCCTCTGAGGATCAAACATGGTGCCTGCTTGGCAAAGCTGCAGTGCCTTCACTGGAGCTACTACAGTAGTGACCCCACTGAAGGAATAAAGATCCCAGCAGGCTTCCTCAAATATGGTGGGCAGTCCTCCGCCAGGGGAACAGATGCATTAGCATACCAGGGTCTAAATGATTCTGTTAGTCATTAACAGCACTAGATATAAGACAAGAAAAACTCTTGGATCTTATTTATATGTTGACGGAAAGGGTACTCTGTTGCAATGGCGACAGATGACCTTTTACACAAACATAAAGTTCAGGTGGACCTTTGGTGGAACAACATTGGAGACTACTCTGTCTCTGCCATGGTTAGACCCTTCCAACCGCCCGACGGAGTAAGGGCTGAAGGAGGTTGACCTGTATGTGCGCCCACAGGTCAGTTTTCTCTGCCCGTAACTGTCAGGAAATCCCTGGCAGGAAAGGGCAGGAAAATATGTTAAATTCCCCCCTCGCCATGGGAGATATCTCTCATAGCAAGGGGGGCATTGTTTTAAAAAAAATTCTAAAACAAAATACCACCCTAAGGCTTTGTTTTTGTAAATTAAAAAAAGTGTCACTGCCATATGGCTCCATCATGTTTGACGGTACAAAAGGGGGTGGTGATTAACGGAGCATCTGAATCAATCAAACACTCACACCCAGTCAAAAGATCTGGGTTTAATCCATCACAGTTCTTTAGCCCACTCTGCCGCCCCAGTTCAGATATGGCTATATGCAAATCAGTCTGACCCTGTGCCTCATGGGAACAGTCCAGCCCGAACTGCCAAGCCATGTCTTCCCTGGACCGGAAACAAGCTTCCGAGGACCGGTTACGGTCACTACGCCACTGGAGTCAAGCTATCCTGGCTGATGACGGCTGATAGCCAGAAACCAGTCCTAGGATGCTTGATTCCGAGGCATATATACATATATATATACATACATAGATGTTGGCTGAAAAAGAAGCAAGAAGCAGTGATGCATGTGATATATATGGATATCAACCTCCAGGTAGATAAACACATTAGGTAATATGTTTTTTTCAAAACCATATTGTTGCTAATATATCACAACACCTTTAAGTGATGGAGGGAAGAATGATGAACATGTGGCTGAAACTAGTTTGGAAAAAACATGGACGCTCAGGTACTGCTTGTCGGTTGTGCAGCTGTGCAAATATATTGATGAGAAGCAATATCATTTCAGTCAGATACGTACTACAACAGTACTGTGTCACATTGGCCTATTTTCCTGGACCCTATTCTTCTGTTCCGTGCCACAGTTCATTTGCACTGCTCATAAAATGGGTCTTCTGTTAAAACTGGTTTCACACATTTGGTTTATTCAACTTTTCTATAAGGCCTTGTTGGATGGCGCAGAAAACCAACCAATGGCATGGGAGTTAAATGTACTTTGTGAACGTCAGTATTAATTTATGTCATATATGACAAACATATATGGCTGCCAGGAGCACCACTGTGCTCTGCTTGGGCTGCAGTGTCAAAGCACTGCAGAAACATGTAGAAACGAAAAGTACCTCTGCCATGTGGGAAACCCCATTCTTATATATCAAGAAGTCACCCTTAAAGTGTGGCTTCTAAGCCGACAGGGAAGGATTTCTAACACAAAAAATCAGCACACTACATATTTGGAATAGTGCGACCTCACAGGCAAAATCACTGTTGCTGCCTCAATTCAGGAAGGACCTCAGACCTGACGCTTTGACCTATCCACAGACCCCCCTCCCCAGCGCCTTGACACCCTTACGGGGGATTAGTCGCGCTCTACACCTTCTCTGATTGATTCACTGATTGACTAATCATCCAAAAGCTGATTTCATTGTGTAGGTTAGCTTGATCTTCCATGATCAATCCATGGTACATTAGAGTTAGAGGACGGAGATGAGTAGTTACAATACATTACTTAACAGGCCAGCTGCTATTGGGTAAACTTAAACTTATTTAATGTTGTTTAAAATGCCTTTCCAATATGTTGTAATTTTCCGACAATGTCACCAAATGTGAATTTTGTCTCTCTCCCCCATTCTCCCATGCCAGCATCTTCCCACCTGATTGGGGCACATTTGTTGGAGTGTATTTAGTGTTAAGCACCAACTGAACATTAGTTTGTAGAGTCCTTCCCTTTTCTGTAAAGTATGTGAGGTGCTCTGCAGTTCCCACTACAGTAGTTGCCATTGGTCGTGTGTAAGGGCCTTATGTAGTGTTTTCACACATCTAGCCATGTATGGCCATTCAACAAGTGGCAAGTTAACAAAGTGGCATCTACCTACTTCTCTTTATTGAAGATCCTACCTTTACTTCCATCCCAGCATCGTCCTTTGGTATGCCGGCAACAATTTTGAGCAGGTTGGATTATGGGAACTCTCTGTTCCAAGTGCTTGCAGACTATCTGATTAAGGGACTGTGCAGAATTCAAACTGGATCAGCCCGACGAGTCCTTATTGTTCCTCCTACTCATCGGGAGTCGCAGCTGCTATCTCCCACCCGTAGTGGGGTAGGTGGGGGAAAGGGGCGGGCGGGGGGTGGGGGGTTTGGGAAAAAACTCCCAAAAAACACTTACCTCCCGGCTGGCTGGCTGGCTGTCTGGCCGCCACCCCCTCTCCTGCGTCCTCTTCCTTCTTTGGGGAACCAGGAAGCACCAGGGCTTCCAAGCTCCCTGCAACATTGTGATTGGGACTCAGCCATGGGCTGGAGGGGTGAGTATGTTCTCCATGCAGGCTGTAATGCAGCTTGCATGGAGAACAGGGGAAGTGCGCATGACTGTTTTGGGCGGCCTGAGAGGGCCGACCTGTCATCGCGCACTTAGGAGGGTTGTACCCTCCTCCCCTGCTCTTCAGCCCTGCCCACCCCCTCACGCCAGCTGCCGCAGCAGGAGGACAAAATGAAATGATAACATTATGTTATTATGATTCCATTTTTTCCTTCCTTTTGCTGCATAAAGGCAGTGGGGCGATGCTCCTCCACCTTATCAGAGGAGCCGTCACTGTTCGTTGGCCAGGTCCACACTGGACAAACTCTATTGGCTTCCTTTGCCTGAAAGGATCCTCTTTAAATCACCTTGCATAGTTCATAGATTAATTCATCAAGTAGTACCCTTCAACCTGCAGGATAAAATCCATTGCTACTATTCTGGCCCAACTCTTGCGATCCTCCTAAGCCAATCTTCTTATACAGCCTACATTCAAATGCTCATGAACCGAGGGCAGAGCGTTCTAGGTTCAGGTCTCCTTGCCCATGCCACCCTCTCAACACTCTATAGCTTGGCATGTGACAAAAAGACTCTCAAGATCCTGCTGGATATTCGTTAGTCAGTCATATTTAGCCTGGCGAGTAAACTGCCATTCCAATGCTAAGACGCGTTACCGGGTAACAGTAGCACTTTATAAATGCTAATAATAATAATAATAATAATTACAACAAAAACAACAACTCCACCACCACCAACAACTACAACAATAATAATAATAACAATAATAATAATAATTTAAGTGCTGTATACTCTTGATTTGATTCTGCATAAATATTGGAGATGAGCCCTTTAATATTGTCATATTTGCTTAAGAGGTTTTCAAAGGGCATCTGGTCTCTGACACCTTGGTAACCGGTTCAGTGGCACAGCTGAGACAGTGTAACCTTTCCTGTTCTTCAACTGCAAAACCTCTTTTACAAGAATCAAAATATTTTAATTACCCCGGAGAGGAACGCATGACACAACATAAGGCAGTTCTCCTTCTCTATTTCAGCACAGAGCTGGCTTTGATAAAATCCACAGAGGAGGCCTTGGACCATGGAGGCAACGCTGTACTGATTATGGTGGATCTCTCGGCGGCCTTCTACACAGTTCATCATAATGTTTTGAAGCACCATTTATCAGAGGGCGGGTAACAAGGCAAAGACTGGATCCTCCTGACATTTTTCCTCACAGATAGGACTCAAACGGTGGACCTAGACAAAGACAGTTCCAAACCTTTTTTCCTTCCATGTGGAGTGTCACAGGGCTCGTCCTTCAGCCCAACACTTTTTTAATGTTTATGTGACATCTCTAGCGGCCCTGACAAGATCCTTCGGGTTCCAACTGACATCTTATGCAGATGACACACAAATAGTGTTGTCACTCCTGCATGGGCAAGAGATTGAAACAGGAAAAATATTCCATGACTGTATGAAAGCCATCACAGGGTGGATGTCCTCAAATTGCCTGAAACTTAATTCAGGCAAAATGGAGGTCATCATATTCGGGAACAACCTGAACCTGTGGATGCCTGACTGGTGGCTGGAAAAATTGGGGACCCTCCCCAAACCAACTAGGAGAGTGAAGAACCTGGGGTTTATAGTGGACAACAGACTCACTTTTGAGGACCAGATAAGTTGGATTGTCTCAGCGCGTTTATTCCTTCTTAGACTCATAAGGAAAATAAAGTATTTTCTTCCAGCGGACAGTCTTAGGGCAGTGGTCACGGCACCTATTATGTCGCGGTCAGACTACTGCAACAGTCTCTATCTGAATATCCCAAAAACACCTAAACAGACTCCAAATTGTGCAAAACACAGGGGCCAGATTGCTGACTCGGACACCTATGTTTGTCTCGGTTAAGAAATAATTAAAACAACTACACTGGCTCCCAGTTAAACAACGGATTCAATTTAAAGCCCTCTGCGCGGTTTTTAAAGCCCTCAAGGGAGTGGGCCCTGACCATCTGAAACAACGGTTCCAATGATGTGTTCCCAGAAGGCCCCTTTGCTCCATGGGAGCAAAAAGAGTGATCGTTCCCCCAGTCAAAAAAGTAAACGGGGTGGTGGGAGTTTATTACATGTGCCACAAGGGCCTGGAACGATCTACCATTCCACCTCAGAAACTCAACCGAGCTCCTCTCTTTCAGGAGGGGGCTGAAAACGTGGCTGTTCACCATATAGTCACCTTACACCTCAGTAACCTGATAGGCAGTGCTCAGCGCCAGGACACACAAGGGTAACTGCTGCGCTTAAGAAATTAAATTAACATAACATAACAACACATAACATAACATAACTTAATCATGGTTGAGAGATGATATGGCTCCAGTCCTGCATGAAGCCGTTCCTCTAGGCTATCAAACAATCACCCAACATTGTATAGGCAAAAAACGAAGCGGCCTAGCTGTTGTGTTCAGGTAAACATTACATATCACTAAAGTTGATGACGTCTCCATAAAAGATTGTAAGGCCCTTTTCACCAGATGCAATCCTACATCATCTTCCTCTTGTTACTTCCTGTTCCTTTACAGACCTCCACCTAGCAAGGCGACATTCCCAGACACGCTTCTAAACACGGTTTCAAATCTGATAACACTACACTCTAACCTGTTCGTTCAGGGTGACCTCAACATTTGGTTTGACAAACCCAATGTGCTGCATCCAAAAACAATAATCGCTGGCCTAGACACACTGAACCTGGATGAGATCGTCCACAAACCCACACACAATGCTGGACACATCCTAGATGTAATTTGTGCTAATACCGAACTAGTTACCTTGCAAGCTATAACTCCGGTCGCATGGTCAGACCACCATTTGCTTTCTTTCCAACATAAAACAACACTAAGCGACGCACTGAAAACCACCTTACGTGAATCCACCTATCAAACATGGAACAAACTCAATTTGAAACACTTAGAAACACAACTAACATCCAGTGCAGATCTGGAAACAATAAATTCTGTTAAAAAACTATATGAGTGGCTACAGGAAGCTTTTGATATCCGGATACTACTCAAAACCACACAATAGAACAAAAGAAAACAAGCACCTTTGAGAAATACAGAGATAAAAGACATAAAACAACAAATTAGAAAGCTGCAACGTGCCTGGCTCACATCAAACGCCAATCAAGACAAACAAGTCAGCTATACAAAAGCAAAGAAAAGGTACTATTCAGAGAGAATTCAAAATGCTAATTTTGCAAATAAAGAATTCTGTAAAATACGCAACGAATTTCATAAACCGTATTGCTTAGAAGGAACTCATCCCAGTACTCAAGATTACACAGACAAACTGGCAAAGCATTACATGGACAAAGCAGACACGTTGGTCTCATACCTAATACAAAGACAAAGCACCAGCGCTGACCCTTTCCAAAACAACAATCCAAGAATACTCTAACCCAGCCTCTGCGTTCCTTCTAACACATTTCACACAAAGAATTAGTGGACCTGGTCAAAGCAGGCAGTCCTTCTGACCCATGCCCACCGTAAACTTTCAAGACAATTCTTCTAATAACCTCTGCTGCCACTCCAGTAAGAAGAATCCTCAACGATTCCTTAACTACCGGAATAGTTTCAGAAGAACTTAAAAACTCATAAATAAGCCCATTACTAATCCTTTATGGGTTCCGGAGTAGCATGCTACTTGCCGAAACAGCACTTTGTGCCTCGTCTGGGGTAGTAAGTGCTATATAAATGCAAATGCAATACATTACCTTTGCAGATTGGCTTTCAATCAATCAATCAATCAATCAATCAAGGGGTTTGTAAAGTACAGTACTCCCCCGTGAGGGTCTCAAGGTGCTGGGGTGGGGGTGGGGGGGTGAAGCTTCGGGTCAGTCGAAGAGTGAGGTCTTTAGGTCCTTCCTGAAAGTGTTCAATGTTGAGGAGAGTCTGATGTTCAACGGGAGCTCCTTCCAGGTCTTGGCTGCGATGTGAGAGAAGGCTCTCCTGCCTGTTCTGTTCCTGTGGATATGGGGGACCTCTGCCAGGGCAAGGTCGGCGGTGTGGAGGTTCCTCTTGGGTGAGTGGAAGGATAGTCTTTCATTGAGGCATTTGGGTCTGATGTTGTTGAGGGATTTGTAGGCGTGTGTGAGGAGTTTGAAGGTAGCCCTCTTTTCGGCCTGGAGCCAGTGGAGGTCTCGTAGGTGTTGGGTCATGTGTTTGTGGCGTGGAGTTCCTAGTACGAGTCTGGTGGTGGCATTCTGAATGGTCTGGACCATGTACAGAAGCGTTTTGTTGATACCGTCGTAGAGGGCATTTCGGTAATCCATTCTACTGGTGATGAGTGCCTGGATGACGGTCCTTCTGCAGTCGGAGGGGATCCACTTGAAAGTCTTGCGGAGGATGCGAAGGCAGTTAAAGCTGGTGGAGGTGACAGAGTTGATCGGGCGGTTCATGGAGAACGAGGAGTCAAGGATGATGCAGAGGTTCAGAGTGTGGTCTGTAGGGGTGGGTGGGCTCCCTAGGGCAGAGGGCCACCAGGTGTTGTCCCAGGCGGAGGTGCAGGGACCAAGGATGAGGACTTCGGTTTTCTCTGAGTTTAGCTTCAGGCAGCTGTCCTTCATCCAGGCTGCCACGTTCTTCATGCCTTCCTGGAAGCATAGTCTGGTGTCTTCGGGATTCTTCGTGAGCGAGAGGATGAGCTGGGTGTCATCGGCATAGGATACTATGCTGAGCCCGTGCTGTCTGACGATGGCGGCGAGGGGGGCTATGTAGATGTTGAAGAGCGTGGGACTGAGTGAAGATCCCTGGGGTACTCCGCAGATGATTTCCGTGGGTTTGGAGAGGAAAGGAGGGAGGCAGATCCTCTGGGTTCCGTCGGAGAGGAAGGATTGGATCCAGTTGAGGGCGGCTCCTTGAATTCCTGCATCGTGCAGTCTGGCTGCGAGTGTGCGATGTGAAACGGTGTCGAAAGCTGCAGAGAGGTCTAGCAGGATGAGGCTGCGGTGTGTCCTTGGTCGAGTAGCATGCGGATGTCGTCGGTAGCAGTGAGGAGGGCAATCTCGGTGCTATGGTTGCTGCGGAATCCTGACTGGGATGCGACCAATGAGTCAACACAGCAGCACCCAGCAGACTCGAACACACAAGGAAGGGGGCCCAGAGGCAGCAACGGATCGCAGGAGCTGTCGGGAGAGTGCTGGCCTGTGACCGAGGTCAAGGTCTTACGAGCGCTCCCCCGCAGCAGGCTTCATTTGTAGGGGAGGGGAGGGACGCTCAGCTGGGAGGCGGGAAAACAGGCGCAAGGAGAGAAGAGGGGCTGGGAGATCAGTGCCGGAAAGCGAGAGGTGTGGACGGCGAGAGGGGACCAGGTGCGGGTAGGCAGGGAATGAAATGGGTCTAAGATAATCACAGGAATACCAAGAAAAGCAGGCAGGCGCAATTAAGATTAAAATACAGAATGCAAATTAAGAAAGAAAATACAGAACAAAGATACCAGTGAAAAAGGGGGTCTAAGATAATCACAGGAATACCAAGAAAAGCAGGCAGGCGCACTTAAGGACAAAATACCGGACGCAAATTAAGAAAGAAAATACAAAGCACAGATACAGGTAATCAAAACCAATGAGTCAACACAGCAGCTTTTGAGTTCTAGTTTGCTGTATACAAGCTATGAATGGTGGGAGTTCTACACACTCCAAAGTATTTTATCTTATTTTTCGCCTTTAGAGTGGTGAAATTGATTTCAGACGTGTTCTAGCTTCTGTTAGAAGCAGCTGCAGCCTGTGGAGGTAAGAGCGGTGGAGCGGTGGTGCCGGGTGGGAGTGATTTTAACAGACGACAAGGGAACATTATTTATTTAATTATCCCTTGTCGTTGTCTGTTGAACCCCCCTCCATCCTGCCCCATCACTATTACCTGCACAGGCCATGGCTGGTATGAAGTACAACCCCCATCAATTTCACTTGCGAGGACTTGACTTTGAAACCAAAAATCTATTTGTACTGTTTCAAAGTATCTAGAATTTGTGGGGTGGGTTTCTCTGGGTTGCGAAGTGTCAGAAGGAGATAATCAGTGAATAGATGTATCTTATGATCTCTATATCCAAAATGCATACCTCCGACGACGTCTGATTTTATGGAGAGGAGAACGAGAACACTCTTGTTTAGTTCCGCTACTTAAAGGAAATCATGTTGATTTTTCGCCTTTGACCACAATTCGGCAGGAGGCGTTCCATTGCCTGCCTGAATATATTTCCGCATTATCATATCAAATACCACCTTAGTGAAAATCAATTGAAGAAATGATCAGTTTTAGAGTTAAAAGAAAGTATAGTCAACAGGAATTTTGTACTCGATTTCCCTATTCACTGCTACTCGCATGCAGCCCTTCTGACGTTCACATGAGGAACCCCTGGTCAACAGCAGCTCTGGGCTGCTGTTTGCTTGTCTCAGCACTAACAATAAAAGATGTTAAATAAACAGGCAGGTATTTATTTAAATGTTAATTGTGTTAAAGAAAGGATGCAACTAGAGAGTCCTGCACTGCTCAACGTTAATAACATCTTCATTTTTAAAGACATCTTGCAGCAAAGTATACTCCGGCAGTAATTGAGCGCGTTATAAAACAGCATAATAATAATAATAATAAAAGAGTATAAATATAATAGTCTCTGCAAGATTCAAAAAGTGTATTTAATTAACTTACAGAACCTCTTCACTATAGTTTATCAGATTATATCAGTGCATTGAGAAATATTCTTTTAAAAGTGATAGTTTTCACACATTTATTTTTAAACTCTAATTTTTCCCTCCATCCTGACAATAATGCCAATGGTGAACGAACTAAAGAGGCAAATCAGTTGTTATGTGCACTCCTTGGGTGACCTGGGTTCCTATTATAAATGAACAATATTGTAGTTTATTAAATCAAACACAGGAGAAGGTTTGTACAATGAGCATCTTTAAGTCATTTATTTCGATGTCCTCTTATTCGTGATAATGTAGAAATAGGAGGGACAGTGAAATAAAACAAATGCCTAGGATCACACAATTTGATAAAGTGAGTAGTCAGGACAAATCCCAGGTTTTCTGGTTTCACATTGTGCAATTATGCTTTGCTTCCCCTACACCCACCCTACCGCCAACTCCCCCGCCCAATCGCCACCCGGCTGACATCACTGCGGCCCTCGGTCACATCACAGACCAAACTTATTGGCCCCTTAGGAAATGTTTGTGAGTACCCATGCCCTATGTGATCGCAAGTGCTATGGATATTGTCAAACTTCAGTCTATTTTTAATAAATCCTGACTGGTTAGAGTCTATCCAGAATAGCCTAAAATTATATTTGTATATTATATTGTAAATATTTCCACTATATTGTATATCTTTGTAGATACTCTGAGCTCTTAAAAGGTAAATGGACTTGTATGAGAAACAATCGGCTCACCCGGTTCATGAAACATGGTTCTTTCAGCTTCTCCCATCCAAAGAGATGCCAATTCTGTCTCTAGCCAGGAGTTACATAACTTGGCTAATTGTGGGATCAGCACACTGTTAAACTAATTATAGAAAGCCTGTGTAAGACCATCTGTGCCTGATGTTGTCTTATTAGCCTTAATATTTTAATTATCCTCGACACTTCTCTCCCCTTTACTTGTTCATCTAAAGCCGCCGAATCAGACCGTCTCCGTGCTGGTAGGGGACTATCCTCGAAGAAAGCATTGAATGTGTAATTCTCAATCTGCTCTTTCTTATAAAGTTCTTTAAAAAAAGAGCAAAAGTATTGTTGCTTCTCACATTCAGAGGTCAAGAGACAGTCCCATATGCCACAGACATAGGAAATTTGAGTATTATCTGCAGCCATATGTAAACGGGCAGCTAACATCTTGTTGGCTTTCTCATAGAATTTATGTTTGAACTGCAGTAGAGCCCTTTAAATTGGGTTACCTTTTCACAGCATTGAGGTCTGTCAACGATGTAAGAGTGCCTGAGTCCCAGTAGTGTTAGTCTGCTCTTTTTAAATCTGCTTTTTGGTATCAGGGCACAATTTTGTCTTTGGTCAGCTTTCATTGCGGTGCTTTTACCTCTGACCCTTGCCTCGAAGACGTCCCAAACAGTCGAGGCCAAAACATCTTTGTTCTTGTTATTCTTAACTCATTAACCATGGCGCGAATTCTGCCACGGTGCAGGAGTTTTCATCGGTGGGCGGGGCTGCGTCGGCCAACGGACGTGCGCAGCACTAGCCAGGTAGTGCTTGCGACAGCCATTGGCCGACGCGCGCCCGGAAAGTAATAAGTTGTCTGCTCACATCTTACTGGTACATTGTATCCTTAAATATATTTGTACCAAACTTCCATGTCTCTCTATTCCCCGGAATATTACTCTAAGCAGAAACCCCAAATGATTGGGGTTTGATTGGAAGTCATTAGGAAGACCATTTTATCCCGCTCAGCTATTCTAATAAGTGTTTGAGCCCCTGATAATATTTTTTTATCCTGTATGTTCTGTTATGGTGTTAGAAAAAAATATAGTCCTTAAAAGTGGGATGAGTTGTTCTTGAAACATGCTGTTTACCGAGGTTAGAAAAGACAGCAGGAATTGTGACATTGTGCCTTGCCTTTATCTAATTTGTGGGTACCTCTCCAGAAGAGAAGCTTGCATTATTTTGAAGTCTCCTACGCAAATTAATTTACCTTGTCATGCTTTTTTTATTAGTTCTATTACTGCATGTAAGAATTGCTCTTTATGTGAATATGAGGACACTATTGTGGAGGCAGTGCCATTAAGGTTACCAACAAGGATCACGTAACGAGTAATAACTCTCCCTTTCAGTATTTCTTGCAGCTAAAACTACAGGTCCCTATGTAAAGCCAACATCACCCCACTGACCTTCCCAGATGAGGTGGCTAAGAACTGAGTAGCGTATTGCTTGTGGGTTATCAATCTTGTGTCCTTCGATAAGTGGTTCGCTCGCATGCTTATGATAGCAGGGCATTCCGAGATGATGACCTTACAGATCCTGCGTCTTTAAGCAGAGGAGTTAAGTTTCCGACATTCCAAGAGAACAATCTGACCATCTACACTGAGGGTGCTAACATTCCCATTGGATGGGTCATCAACTAGTGCTCTATCAGTGGTGTCCCTAGACTCTAGGTATCAGGAATTTTCTTGTTGCCCGTGCCCCATAACAAAAGTCATGTCTTCTCTAGCCCAATCGCCACCTAGCAAAACAAAAATAATACAAATCTCGGCGCGGGAAAATGAATCTCCCCAGAAGTGCTGATGGATCCCCATCCATGACCAGCCATGTCCTCTCAGACCTCTCTCCGGCCAATAATTGTAATTGTATTTATATAGCACTTACTATCCCTGTTGAGGCCTTGAAATGCTTTACACTGGGCCGCAGACTGCTCCGGAACCCAAGGTTAGCAGTTAGTCATGTGTTATTCGTTACTGTTAGTTGTTGAGATAAGTTTTGGGCACTCAAAGCAAACCATTCCGTGCAGTCATTCCAGTTACTTTATGGTGGATTAAATGAAAAGGGCTTAGTTGTGATCATTAGTGGGGGCTATGTGAGCTCATGCGCCGTTTGGATTAATAGATGAGTTAGAGAAGATTAGGTATTGTTAGGTTGCATGGGATGACTTTCAGAGAAAGGAGGAGAGATTTTAATCTTGTAGATGAGTTGTGGGAAATTTGCTGAAGTACAATAATAGAGTATATGCATGTGTCAGAGTAGGTTGTGCTGAGAGAGAAGGGGCAGGCAGAGGATGGAATGGAAGGAGATGGACATTTGAAAGAGATCAGAAAAAAGGAGAGGTGACAAACAGAAGTTTTAATTAAAGAACAGTTTTTTATGCTGGATTTAAGGAATGTAGGTAATATTTTTAAGACAGCATGCAGTTTGATGATACAAGAATGTAGAAATAAACAACATTACTTACTTGTGAAGATTGTGCTAATTTTAGAATTTGTGATAGGTGCCAGAAACAGGTAAGCCATCTCTCCGCTGCTAGACCTCTGCCAGAACACCTATACAGCCAGGTCAGTTGATTAGCTCAAGGGTTGAAAGTGAGAAATAATGGCTGGATGCATATGTCGAGATAATCCATGGGAAATAATGGACTCACTGATAAAGAGATTCTGGTGTTCATCCTCAGGTTTGACTCACAGTATTAATTATACAGCAGAGTGGAATCCATTTGGATGTCTGCAATCTGCAACTGCTGTGGTGCTAAGAGAGGTGTGTCTCTCCATATGATGTTTGTTGATAACTTCTCATCATCATTAATCCGGTTTGTTTTTGTTGTCTACTCTGACGGCCATTCTGACCCCTATACCATCTTCCTTCAGCTTGCAATGTTGTGACCTCCACTCATGCACTTATCGTCACATGATTCCCTCCCGGTAGTCCCGAAAGTCCCACCCCTTCTTCTGTAGCATGTATTATGTGCATGTTGGAGGCAAGTTGGAACCATAGTGTGAATGGGAAGGACCAGTAATGTTTAATCTGTCTTTTCTCATGAACTTAGGTGTGATCAGTGTCAGCGCTCTTCACTTGTTGAGGTCTTTGAATATCTGAATTTCATGGTCTTTGAATGTGAGCGCCTCTTGTTTCCTGGTTTTATGCAGGATCTGTTCCTTGTGTGAGGAGGATACTAGGTTAGCTGGATTGCCTGCTGGACAGAGCAACTCAAAAGCCCTAGCTGTCATTCACATATAGCATCCTAATAGTATCTCGTGCGACCTGCCTGCCAAGTTGCCACATATGTTTCTAGGTTCTACCACATTGTCCCCCATGAAACACTTCAGACGATGCTTCCTCCAAGCCACCCCTTAGAGATACTTTCTGTATTGGTGCTGACATGGTCACTGATGGCCCAAATGTCTGTTGCGAGATCTGTAATAGCTGATGTCATCTCAAATTGCAGTATTTTAGCTCGAGAGACAAATCTTACCATCAGAGAGTTTTTTGCGTCAAGTCTTCTGTTTGTGGGGCAATTTAGTTACATTATGTTGTTCACCATTTCTTCAGAGTGTTGCACCAGGGGCGTTTGATCTGATTTATTCTGGCACTCATCCTGCCCACTTCCAACAAGATGATAGGTCTCTCTGGAACTTAATATTATTGAATTTCTTCAAAAGAGCCCACAGTGGTAGCTGAGGGGTCCCTTTCTACGTGCAAGCAGCCCTCTGGGATATGGTTTCTCAACCACCGTTAAACAATGAGAAATCAGAATATGATTTTGTTTGCCGTGGTCCCCCCAAACAAAGGCCTTGCAGCAGCCTCAGTACCTTTACGCCACCAGTGTTGAATGGATAACTCTAGCGTGCAACGTTATATATTCCATGGGACTTGATGGGGTCTCTGAGTTAAATTATAGAATGCACTCTAGCCTGCTTTTATCACAGCTTGAGGCGAGGTCAACTAGGAAGGATCCCTCCTGTAGGAGGACCCAGACATCTTTATTGGTTGGCCACCATGCTAAATCGGGGCTGCCTCTGCTCCTTCTGCAACTCTCCACCCTCTTCAAACAGGACCAGGCAGGCCCAAGCTGGCCATCATGAAGCTTCGTGGTGGCGCATGGTCGCCGTCTGCCATCACCATGCATAGCAATGTCTCCCAGCAGATGGGTGGTCTCAATGGCTCTCTCTGTTCGCCCCGGCCTTCTTCCTGGAGTTGTGGTGATGTAGGGATTTGAATTGGTGGCCTTGACGCGGTCTTGTCTACGAGCTTAACACAGGAGTGCTATGTTGGCCACACCCTCCATAAATACATTTTAATCCATTGAGTAATGCTAAAGATTCATTAGAAAGAAATATGATAAACTTGTTTTTGGTAGGGGCTGAAGAAGCACCCTGTTGCAGCAAAGACACATATAACAATATTGTAGTGGACATTCAGAGTTCCATGGCTTTCAGGTGGCCATTGGATTTTACACGCAGTCAGTAAGAATTTAGCTTGAGACCAAACCTGTCTATAACTTTAATAATTTCTTTTTTTTTTCTAGGAAATTTAGGGTTGCTGGAAAAGCTAAATTTTCACTAATCAATAAAAATTATTTCAGATCCATAGGGTCTTAGGGATTCCTTTTTAGTTCCAGTTAGTTTTGGTGCAGGGTTTATATTCTTGTACATTTTATTTAGGAAAAGCAGAATTAAATCTGCTGAAACAAGAGTGGAGACATTCACAAAGTGAGTTGGTAAAGATAAATACGAAATTGAGGTGATTCCAACTAGATGAAGATTAATTTGTATTTCTAGGTAGAAGTTAGTCATCCTCGCAGACATATTCATCTAGATTAGATATATCTGTTGAATATAAACAACGTGTTTTATTTTTGATCTAGTGGAGTCTTGGGAATATTTACTGTTGTTAGAAATGAAAAGAAATTACTGTTTACCTACCACCTTTTAGGTTGTTTCTGTGGACATCAATTCACCAAAAGGCCGGGGGTAGCAGAAGTACCATCATGTGCACTTTGAGTCTCTGTGACACCACAGGAAGTGAGGTCACTTGACCCTAGTGACACCTCAAGAAGTGACATCACATGACCTTTGACTCTGATGTTCTGACATCACGCTGTACTGAAGCACAGGACATTAAAGGAGGTGACATCATGGATCAAATAGTGTGTTTAATTAATTTAAAAAGCGGTAGGAGGAGGATGGGCCATGTTTTCTTGTGCCCCAGAGTTAGTAATACAGAATGCAAAAAACATTGTTTAATGTCCATTCGGCCTCTCCTGACAGATATACTTTAAGTAAAAGACTGGAAAGGAGCTGTGTACAAATGTTAAGTCACTGGAACTTATTGAAATAAATCTGTGGCTGACTTTCTTAGTCCATTCCCTCACACAAACACTACTCCGATATTAAGGCCCACATGCAGCTTTGCCATACACCTCCTGACCTTAAGCCTCACCTACTGCTACTCCAGTAGTGAGCCTATATGCAACTCTTCCACAACTACAAGGGATCTGTTATTACTGCTCCTCAAAAGCATCTCTGACAATCAGCTCAGTCCTGTTCTAACAATACACACACTGACACAAGGCCAGCTGTTACAGCTCAAGCTTCATGTGCAGACTCCACCCCTACTCTGAATTGTAATTGTTGCAATGTGCAACTGTTACAATCTCCATGAGTTGCTGCCATGAGCAGCGCCTGTTTTCTAAACCTCAAGGAAGTTTTTCTCAGTAAAATGTCCCAGTGGTCCAAAGAACCTTGCCAAGGATCAACGATGTGGCAAGTGACAGATGCTGCAATCCCTGGTGACTCCCAAATGATGCCCTTGCTGGACATAGCATTTCAGGGCAGAGTTGAACTCAAGGAGTGAAGAACAAGCCTGGATCTCAGGAAACAACCAGTTCTGATGGGGGGTGCCTAGAAGCGAGAGAGCACTGTGCGAGGTTGTTCAGGAGCAATAAGCAAGTTTTGGTTGGAAGATCATAAATTCTTGGTGGTCATGTAGAAGGTCAGCCTGCGGTAAGGTAGTCTGTGGAGATACCATGGATCACCTTATGCTCGACTGTGAACCTCTTGTGGACGGCGCTCTTTGTAGCTGAGGGCCACCAGGCCTGGGGTGACAGGTAGTCATGGGTGTGTGCCTGGGCAGGCTAAATAGGGTTCATCTAGGAAAGTTGACAGCAGTGGCGGCTCCTCCGCTATGGCAGAGGAGCATCACCTCACTGCTTTTTAGAAGTGTAAATAAAATAAAAATAAAACAATAACAACTCATTATTATAATTGTATATTTACCTGCAATGGCAGCTTTGCTGGGTGGGGCTGCTCTGCTCTCAGAGCAGGGGGAGTAGTGGCGGGCACTCTGTAAGTGCACATGAATGTCTTGGGCCGGCCAAACAGTCATGCACACTTTGCATGTTCACCACCCAGGCTGCATTACAGCCTGGGTGGAGAACATGCCCAAGCTCCCAGTCCCTGCCTGAGCACCAAACCACAGTGCTCAGACCAATCACAACGCTGCATTGCAGAGTTGTGATTGGCTTAGGGGGGACTGTGTGCTTCCTGTTCCGGCCGGGAGAGACGCAGCAAGGAGGTAAGTTTATTTATTTTTTGCTGTGCCAAAAAAATGTATGTGATTTTGTAACAGGTTACTGGTGCTCATGTACAGCACTCCAATTACTTCCGGCCATCCAGCTCACACTATATGAAAGTGCAAAAGGGATTGGTGTCTAGACTGATTCCCGACACCCCCGCATGATATGTTAGCCTTTATATCAGCTTGCTCACAGGGCCACTATAAGCCCTCAAACGGATCGCTGACATAATATCGATGACATAAATATCGACGTAGCAAAATATCGAGTAAAAAATATAGAATACCAAAATATCGACTTTCTATAACCAAACAGGTAAGTACAAAAATATTGAATCAAAAATATCAATGTAAAAAATATAGTTAGTCAAAATATCGAATTTTTAAAATATCTTAAAAGTAATGTAAAAGTAATGAAATAATAAATATAATTAACTTAAACATACTTAAAATACTTAAATAACCTTAAAATTAAGAAATAATTAATGTAAGTTAAAATAAACATACAATTTAACCCATATATATATATATAAACTAATATTAATAAAAAATATACAATATTTTTACCGTAGGATAGCAGGAGGGTAACATTTACTATTACCACTCCAGTGAGTGCAACTGTAGAGAAAGCGTTGGATAGCGTAGGGGTAAAAATTACTATTCCCAATCCAGTGAGTGCAACTGTAGAGAAAGCGTTGGATAGCGGCAGGGTAAAAGTTACTATTCCCACTTCAGAGAGTGCAACAGTAGGGAAAGCGTTGGATAGCGTAGGGGTAAAAATTACTATTCCCACTTCAGAAAGTGCAACAGTAAGAAAAGCATTGGATAGCGGGAGGGTTAAAATTACTATTCCCACTCCAGAGAGTGCAACAGTAGGGAAAGCGTTGGATAGCGGGAGGGTAAAAATTACTATTCCCACTCCAGAGAATGCAACAGTAAGGAAAGTGTTGGATAGCGGGAGGGTAAAAATTACTATTCCCACTCCAGAGAGTGCCACAGTAGGGAAAGCGTTGGATAGTGTAGGGGTAGAAATTACTATTCCCACTCCACTCCAGAGAGTGCAACAGTAGGGAAAGCGTTGGATAGCGGGAGAGTAAAAATTACTATTTCCACTCCATAGAGTGCAACAGTAGGGAAAGCGTTGGATAGCGGAGGGTAAAAATTACTATTCCCACTCCAAAGAGTGCAACTGTAGGGAAAGTAAATACTTCATATATAAATAAAAATCAATTAAATATAAATACCGATTACAAATTAATTAAAAGTAATTACCAATTTATTATAATATAAAAATGAAACAATTAAAAATACAAATGCAAAATAATTACTTAAAAATAATTACCTATTAATACAAATTAATTACCAATTAACAAATACTTAATTAATTGAAAAAGAATTACCAATAATTCAAAATAAATACCAATAATTTTTAGAAAAAATAATTACAATTAAATTCCTTCCCACCCAATTCCCCTATAAACCCACAACCCACTACAGAAAATAAATTAATAAATGTACCATAATGATCAATTAATCAATTAATAAAAATACATTACCAATTATATTTTAATTAATTACCAATTAAAAATTAATTAACAATTAATTCTAAAAAAATACCAATTAATAAATTAAAATATTTAATTAATTAGTTATAATTAAATTACTTCCCAACCTATTCCCCTATAAACCCACAACCCGCTACAGAAAATAAATTAATTAAATTAAATTATTTATCAATTAATCAATTAATAAAAATACATTACCAATTATATTTTAATTAATTACCAATTAACAATTAATTCTAAATAAATACCAATTAATAAATTAAAATATTAAATTAATTATAATTAAATTACTTCCCACCCTATTCCCCTATAAACCGACAACCCACTACAGAATTATATTACACAAAAAATTAAATGCCATAAAATTAATTACTTAAAAAAAATTATAAAACTAATATACACTTTTCACACATATACTAACATAAAAACACACTTTAAAAATTTGATATTATTAAAAAATCGATATTAACTTACCTCAAATTCGATATTTTTGTTGTCTATATTCTGTCCATTCGATATTTTGCCCATTCTATATTTTTTACTCGATATTTTGCCCATTCGATATTTTGTACTCGATATTATGACTGTATACCCCATCAAACCTTACCAAGGTGCGAATAGTTTCTGGGTACCATTGAACATGACAAACCTTGATCCTTCAGGGATCGTGGAAACAGTACAGTAATTTTTGCTCAGTCACTCCTGCTCACTTAGTCTGAGAGAGATACACAGAATAAACGTTGGGGACTTTTTCAATAGGCATTTATTGAACCAGCGTCATTCTAGTATAAAGCATATGTGTTGCAACAATCAATAGACAGAAGCTAACATAAGAGATTACAAGCATCAACAGAGTAAATAGAAGGTAGAACTCTACCATGATGCTGAAACAGTAAATATATACAGGCATATAATCATAACAGTAATCAAGCGTGCTCCTACAATGCAGACTCTGTCTAAGGGCCCCATTAGGATGGCGGGCCTATCAGAAATCGGGACTGCCCACCCTAAGGGCGGGGGTCCCGCACGCACCATTAGGATGTGCCCGCTACAGTGGCGGGCACATCCTGTATTTATAGTATTGTGGCGGGTGGAGCTCTCTGCTCCGCCCGCCACAATACTAAAAATGCTTAGCAGCATTTACATAATCAAAGCGGCAGGCACCGCGCGGTGCAATCCGCTTTGATTATGCAAATGCAGAGGGGTACCACAGGTACCCCCCGTGTGCCACCCCCCTTTGGCCTTCACTCCGTGGGCCCACAGGGGGCCCCCAGAGTGAACACCGCCTGCCTTTCCGTGGCGGCATTGCCGCCGCGGAAAGGCATTGCACACTTGCCATTGTAATATGGCTGGTGGTGTCTCATAGACACCGCCACCATATTAATAATTTTCCGCCCCGGCCGCAATGCGACCGAGGCGGAAAAGTGGCGGGCGGTGTTTTCCTCCGTTGTCGTCCCCCCCGCCATTGTAATGTGGCGGGGGGGAAAAGGGTGGAGGGCGGTCATTTCTGTCGGGCGGATCGCCACCGCCACCATGGCGGTGGCGATCCGCCCGACATCCTAATGGAGCCCTAAGTGTCCCTAAATGTACCTAGCATGTATGTCGGCGTAAAGCCAGGAATCCTAGGAAAGAGCCACCTCCCTTACCTGATGGGAGAGAATGAAATACCCCTTCTTGGTCTCGAGTTGGACACCCCGCAAGGGATGTCAGACCGCTGAGTGTTGAAGCTTCTGCAGGCCGAGACCTCAGTGTCTGTGTCAGCATGGAAGCATCTCCTCTCTCCATCTAGTGAAGGTATGGTTCTTTTATACCATAAAGATATACTCTGGGTTTCTACCACAATCGATTTGTTGTGAGTTCGAATATGTAAATGAGCCTAAATCAAAACCTGCAATTATGCAAAGTAGTTCTTTCGCCCTAGGATGAAGATGACCATGACTTTTATACAGAGTATGTTAATCCTGTTATGTACGTCATTTGCAGGGGGCTTTTCTAAGAATCCTCAAGCATAATAAATTAGGCTAGTTTTAAGTAAACCAATCGACATTTATTCAGCACATAACTGGGTAAAAGGTCAGTGCTAGAACCGTTATGCAGAGCAAGGTAGGACAAATGGAAGTGAAAGGTCATTTGCTACTTAGGCCTGGATTGGAGTACATAACATCAATATGTCCTGTTTTAAGTCGACTTGACTGATGTGAAGAGGATGAGTTAGTTGAGCTCCAGTGATTTGAAAAGGGGAGAACTAGGCAATAGTTAGGTGAATTGGCCCAATTGTACGTGCCCAATCATGTATGTGCCACATGCTTTCTGCCACTCCAATAAACTGTATTGCAAGTTTGCATGACAAGCATTGGCAAAGCCAATAGGTCTGGTATTGTCCTCTAGCCTTTTGGAAATACTTGTTTTGTCATGGTTTTTCAAACCGTTATTCGCTGGGATGCTGCCCGGCGTTTGTCAATCTAAAAAGAAGAAATTGGCTAAAGGCAAAAATGTTTTTGGGTCTCAAAAGCAGCAAACATTGCCATAGTCTCCTTGGGGTCTACTTTGTGTGGGTGTGCTCCTTGTGAAAGGGCAGTATGCAGTAATTCATAGTAAAGTAAGCCAAGGACTGAAGTGTGCTGGGGCACTACCCCTTGATCCATAGGTTTGGAGAAAAATGTTATTGCAGACAAATGGATGAAATGTGGATGAAAACCCCTACAAGTAACTATGCCCTACACATAATTTTTGTAAAATCAAACGGTCATGGAAAAGAAAAAGAAAGAAAGAAAGAAAGAAAGAAAGAAAGAAAGAAAGAAAGAAAGAAAGAAAGAAAGAAAGAAAGAAAGAAAGAAAGAAAGAAAGAAAAAGTAAAAAGGGAACAAGAAGATAATACAAAAGACAGAAAGAAGGAAAAAATAAGGACAGAAAGATGGAAGAAAAGACAGAAAGGAGGACAGAGAGGAAAGGAAGGATGAAAAGAAAAAAGGAAAGCAAGTAAGAAGGAGAGAAAGAAATGAGCAAGTGAGGGAAGCAATAAAGAAAGAAAGACAGAAAGAAAGATGATAAGAAGGAAGGAAAGAAGGAAAGAGAAAGGCAAGAAAAAAGAAAGAAAAAAATTACAAAAGAAAATAACAAAGAGAGAAGAAAGAAAGAAGGAAGGAAGGAGAGAAGCAAATACCTTTTGAAAAATTGTTACAAGTGCTGCAATATAAAATACGAAAAAGGTGGGTTTTTCCCATGCAAAATGTTATTAAATTGAGTGAATTTGCGTCTAGAATAAAAGTATTCTGAAGAACTGTCACATGAGTAATATTTTGGTTGGTTAACAACATGCATAGTAAAAATAGAATAATTTAATACAAAGCAGTTTCAAACGGACGGCTATGCTTTGAAAAACCGTAACATAAACAAAGGACACTCAAAGAGAATATACAGCAGTATTGGTAGGAGGCAGGAACTGATAAAGCGTAGGATGTGCCCTATGCTCTCATATGGAATAAAACACCCTGCTTTCACCTCAGACTCTAAACACAAAGTCAACACTAAAGTAATTAGAAAGTAAAAACAAAAGCACTGGCACGGAAGGGAATTACTTTGAGTGCGGATATGCTCATTTTGAGAGAGCAAAATGCAGTCACTCAAAGTGAAGTTAACTAGTGGCTTAAGGAGGCTGATCCATTGCCCCATGCTACATACTATAGTGGGTGGAAGCAAAATGTGAATGGCACAACTGTAGCATATTGAGACTATACTCACTAGGACCCTCGTTGTTCTGGGACGGACTCGAGACAGTAACTGTGTAATAGGCGGGAAGGTGTTGGAATGTGGTCAATAAAAAGTATGATGTAATGTTCAGTGTGTGAGTGCATGCTGAAGTATAAAGGAAGGTTTACCGCAGCTTCATTGTGGCGTATTTCATCTGAATGCTTCAGGGCCTGGTAAGACGCTACAACAACAACTGACCAATGAACGAAGAGAGGTGGCTGAAAGCCCAATAGAACAATGAACGAAGAGAGGTGTCTGAAAGCCCAACAGACCAATGAATGAAGAGAGGTGGCTGAAAGACGAACAGACCAATCAATGAAGAGAGGTAGCTGAAAGACCAATGAACTAAGAGAGGTGGCTCAAAGACGAACAGACCAATCAATGAAGAGAGGTGGCTGAACCCCCAACAGACCAATGAATGAAGAGAGGTGGCTGAAAGACCAACAGACCAATGAATGAAGAGAGGTGGCTGAAATCCCAACAGGCCAATGAATGAAGAGAGGTGGCTGAAAGACCAACAGACCAATGAACGAAGAGAGGTGGCTGAAAGCCCCTTAAAATGAGTATATTATATTTATACATTTAGAAAAATCTAAAGGGCTTGGCTAACTCCAGACCTAAAAACCAATTACAACATACAATTCATAAACAATATAAAGAACCGGGCTTCATTACCGAATAGAAAAATACAGCTAATCCCAATCCTTTCAGTAAAAATAATGAATTCTACATTCTAACAATACTTAATATGCATAGTGCTCTAAACGTATTTATGTTATATTTAATTGATAGAAATGATTTATAAATCAAGAAACAGGCCTACAAATACAGAGGGGCAGATTTACAAGCCCCTGGTGACACATTTACGCCGCCGGTGCGTCACTTGTGTGACTCAGCAGCGGCGTAAACCATGCGCCATGTTGCGCCTTATTTACAACGTGACGAATCTAGGGAGATGCGTCACATTGTAAAGCCCTGCGCCACATTAAACCTGCATCAGGTTTAATGTATGCAGGTTTGACGTTCTGCCGGTAAAAGCCTCGGAAAAGTGAGATTTCACTGAGTCACCTTTCCGACGCCGCTGCGTCAAAACTCCGCGCCTGCTTGAAGAAGGCGTAAGGCGTGACGCAGCATGTTAGGTATGGGCAGCCCCTGAGCATTGCTGGAGTTGCGTTGCGCTTGCGACGCGACTCCAACCATGGGCCGCCCTTACGCCATCAGATGCGTCACACATCTGTTTATCCTTGCGCCATGATGCGCCGCATTGTAAATGTGGCGCATCTGTGGTGGCGCAAGGGTAAACTTGCATGACGCATCTTACCTGGCGCATCCCTGCTGATATGCAGGGATGCGCCAGTCCTTGTAAATCTGCCCCAGAGTTCTCAAGTTCCTCACGTTCATGCCTAACTAGCGGAATCCTTGCAGGTTCTTTCTTTGCCTTATGAGATGTACAGTTACTGTTTTATACTCGAATAATGACAACAAATCCCAGAAGGCCAGGACCAAAACGTAGAGTTGCTGAGCTTCCCACATATGGATCTGGGAAACGTGAGAGGTCTGGAAATCCACACACTAACAAGTCGATTGCGCGCTTTCAGTCACGGGCTCCACGCTGCCTGAGAAACTGAACCCCTTTAAAAAGACCAATCTATAATTTAAAAAAATCCGGAAGAACTCCGTCGGAGACTCGGCATTGGTGTCACCACGTCTGCACAGGCCTCGGGACATGTCCTTGCTGCTCATCTTTTATCACAATTCCTTTTAAGTGTATATCAAAGATTTGGCAATGTGGTCTGTTGTGGCTGTTTTCTGAAGCTCTGCTCTTTTTTTTTCTTTTCAGTTTATATATTTTTTTTTATTTAAAAACACAAATAAGGCAAAATAAGGTTCCATTTTTTCACACCGTCCCTCTCGTGGCAGGTTTCACATCACACAATGGAGTGGAAACATATGCACGATGGTGCAACATTGCCATCTAGTGGCCTTTGATTTAAATTAGACAAACACAAATCCTCTCATTTTCAGACGCATGTCCTCCTTACGTACAGTTTTCTTTGTAGCATTGTGGGGTCTGTCTCATATACAGGACTGCACCCACTTCGAAAGGCCTTTTATGTCGTCGAATATGGCAAGGGACTTCCCAGAAAATGAAAGTACCCCCCACTTTTAACCAAATGTCTGATGACGCAAGTGAGCCCCGTCCTCCTTAGAGGAGCACTCTTGACTCTTCCATCCAAGCATCTATTCATTCATTCTTTCACCCTTCTATTCACCCATTGATATCCATCCAGTGATATTCACCTTTTCACCGTTCCATTTTGTCATCCATTCGTTCTGACATCCATCATTCAACCTTTCACCATTACGTCAATCCCTGTGCTGCTCATTCATCCATTCACACATCCATTATCTGTGCATGCATGCCTCTGTATATCCATCCACCTATTCATTTATCCTTTACCATCAATCAAAAAAAATTATTTGATCAGTTGATCCATTTGCCCAGCCATTCATCCATACACACTCACTTTCCATTTACTCTGCCAGTCATCCATTCACTCATCCATCCAGCACCCTCTGTCCTACCCATCCTTTTGCCCTTCCACCCATACATTCATCCTTATTGCCCCTTCTATCCATGTTTAAAAAATCTTTCTCCAGATCACCAAAATGCATTGCAATTCGAAAGGAAGAAACACTTCCATAGTCCACGAGCCTCATTCATTAACCCCTTCGCTACGGCGGCAATTCTGCCACAGCTCTAGGGGGTAGGGGGGCTGCGCTGCGCTCTCCTGCTGGTGACGGAACCATTCCGTCATCAGCCTCGGTAGCGCTGTGCTTATGATGGAGCGGTTCCGTCATGGCCCCACCCGCTCAATAGAACGCCCAGCGCAGGCGCGGCGAGCGGGCCATGACGGAACCGCTCCGTCATCAGCACAGCGCTACCGAGGCTGATGACGGAGCCGTTCCGTCATGGCCCCGCCCACTCAATAGAACGCCCAGCGCAGGCGTGGAATCCCCGCCGCGCAGGCGCGGAATCCGCGCAGCGCAGGCGCGGCGAGCGGGCCATGACGGAACCGCTCCGTCATCAGCACAGCGCTACCGAGGCTGATGACGGAGCGGTTCCGTCATCAGCGCAGAACGGGTTAAACTTGTCTTTAGCTACTATCTGATACTACTGTGAATGAGTACAGCACTTGCTGTATATTGAATTGTCTCTAGAAGGTTAATCAATTTCCGACGTTCATTTTGTACATGTGCAAGGTGCCTGATTCCATACCCCAGCGACTGTACTAACAGTGCGCGCTCCTTCACATGGTCTGCCAGCATCGTTCAAACCTTCTCTGTAGAGCAAGAGGGGAGTTCAGATTCCATGCTCATTCAGGGGCAGATTTATCAAGGTTTTACGCATGCAGCGCTGCAAGACACCTTGCTGCGCTGTGCTGTGAAGCGTGAAAGGAAAAAGGCAGGAATGCACCATAATTAACATTATATGGCGCATTTCTGTCCTCTCGTTGCGCTGGTGCACAATGTGATGCCTTGCACCAACGCAGGCACCCTTGTGCCATGGTGCAAGGGTGACTGTGTTGTAGGAGGATTGTTGTTGTGCAGGAAGGGACACCTTCCTGAATTAACACAAGCCTCAGAGGCAGATGCAGCACACACTCAGAAAGAGGAAACAACGAAGAGAAATAAAGATATTTCTCCTCGTTGCACCTCTGGTAGGGAGGCTCACAATTCTGATACATTCCTAGGTTTACCAGTGTTGTTAATTATGGTAATGTGTCAGAATACATGGTTGGATCACCCAAGTAATTCACCCACCATGCAGTGTAACGCCAGGCAATGATTTGCACTCACATACACAAGATTTACCTAGCCCACGGAGCCACGCAAAGTGTGTTTGCGTGGCTGGGTAAATCTGAATCTAGGTTTTATGTCACCCTGCGTTGCGTTGCGTTTACGTCACCAAGCGCTACACGACCTAATCAATTTAACCCTCAATCCATGAACTCGGAAAAGACTTTGAAAAGGAAAGCTGAGTGCTTAAGTTAATGATGGGTGCGAGGGAACACGTATGAAGGAGTAAGAGCTGAAATGACATGGAAAGGCAGTGGAACGCAAATCATGGCTCCAAGGGGCTGTGGAAGAGCCATTGTAGATATGTTTGAGACAAGTAAGGAGAGATTCCTATTAGCCTATGAATGACTGTCATCTCCATGTGATCTGTGGCTGAAATCATGCTCGTGTGTGTTACATGCCACTTACAAAGCGCTCCTTCGCTAGAGAGGTTTCTTACCATTAAGATGGTAGGCCTAAAGCCTACCAAAAAAGCCTTCTTTGACCAAGAATTGAAAGAAAAGGGACATTTTCAGAGGCTTGAGAAAGGGTAACAAATGATATATTCTGCTGAAATGAAGTTCCAGAATGGCAGAACTAACAAAGAGATGGTCCAGCCACCCTTTCTTGGTTGACAAAAGCGAGGGATTGCCAGATGGCGAGGCTCTATAGAAAGGAGCGTGCAAACTGTGGAGTAGCTAAGCGTCCATTATTCAAACAAAAATGGGGAAGACCACATCTTCACATAATGCACTGTGTAGAGCAACTTACAATGCATTCTGTTCTCCACAGTAAGCCATACTAAGCTTCATAATTATACCATGCAGGAATGAATGGGTGATCTTGTGCTTGATATAATCTGAGCTACTGGGATTATGTGCTAGGATTTACTAAATTATGCGGTAAGAAAATGCAAATAATGTGGCACAATGGTGCGTTTTCTAATAGTATCAGTTCATAATTTTGTCATTTTTACACATTTTAAGAGCATGATATTGGAGAATTTTCAGTGGTATCTGAAGCCTTGACATTTACTAAACAAGTAGACTATTCTTTGCTTTTATTTTTCAGTTTAGTGCCAAGAAGTCTTTGGGCCATTGTATGATCTCTAAAACAGTGGCAGCTGGTATGGTTCGCGGGTAGGGGGGGAGGGAGCGCGGGATCGCAGGGGAGGGGTTGCGCAGGGGTGTGGTGTTGTCACGATTGCGCAATTAAACCTTCTGACATTGGTCTCAAAACAACTGATATTTCAAGAAGGCACTCAGGGCAAATAAAAATCCCAACTAGTTTATCCCTATTTTACTTCTCTTTGTAAGGGCTGATGTCTCTCAACTTGCAATGCATCCTACCAAACACTTACTTTACACATATATAATTTAAAATACTGCTCAGCAAGACTATCATAATGGACAGGGTGCATCCACTGGCCCACAGCATGAACACAGAGTAAAACAAAAACTGAAGACTAGATAAAAAACAAAACTGAGATACAAAGATTAAAAGTGCACACCTTTTAATGAATGCCATGTGAACGGGAAACAACACTTACAACGCAACTTTTACAACGCACTACCTTTACAAGGAAAGTTTTACAACGCAACATCCATTACAAAGCATGCCATTACAACGCAAACATTACAACGCATGTCACTACAACGCATACCACTACAACGCATGTCATTACAACGCAGTCATTAGAACGCATACCATTACAAAGCATACCTACACTATCCAACACTTACCCAACAGCTGTACCCTCTGGAGTTAGAATAGTAATTTTTACCCCTACACTATCCAACACTTACCCTACTGTTGCACCCCTCCGGAGTTAGAATAGTAATTTTTACCCCTACACTATCCAACACTTACCCTACTGTTGCACCCCCCCTGGAGTTAGAATAGTAATTTTTACCCCTACACCATCCAATACTTACCATACATGAAATGTAATGGTATGCGTTGTAATGGTATGGGTTGTAAATGTAGTATGCGTTGTAGTGGAATGTGTTGTAAAGGTAGTTTCAAAGAATTTGTTGTAATGGCATGCGTTGTAATGGTATGCGCTGTAATGGATGTTGCGGTGTAAAAAATGCATTGTAAAGGTATGCGTTGTAAAAGTATGCGTTGTAACGACATACATCTCATGTGAACAGATATGTTTGTTTTCTCTAAGTGCAGCACTTTATGTTGTGCTCGAATTACTGTACACATATGTCACATGGGACATTGTTACTATGACGGTGAGCCTGTACTTCCGTGCCATAAAAAATCATTAATTTTGGTGAATAACTTTTTGAACCGGATCTGGTGAAAGTGTATACCTTCATATTTTCAGAAACCTTCCTTTGGCAAAGGATTGAGATGATACTGTAGGAGTATTCCTAGAGCATTTACTACCCCTGATGAGACGCTGAAGTGGTTTATAGACAAGCAGTATGGTAGGATCTTAATGACTCTCTTTTGCATCAGTGAACCACTGTATTTTAAAATGACAAAAAAGTGAGATACCTCTGACATATGAGCCACATACTTTCCTTGCTGCATAATTTAGCGAACTGTGCACCATCCTCATTGCTACGTATTTGCAGTTACTCTGTTTAAGGGACAACCACACGCTGCCATTTTCCTGGTCAGATTAACCAAAAGAGTGTGCTTGTAAAACAGTGAAGAAACGTCCACTGATTCGCCATAACTAAACAATAACAACAAGCATTAGCAAACCCAAACAGCCTGGCTACCAGCCTTTTGAATTTGTTAATGGATGTTTTGTCATGATTTTTGAAAAACCTCATTGTGGGAGGCGCTACTTTGCCCTCGTCAATCAAAAAAAGAAAATAAGAAGAATTTGTTTTGGTCTTAAAATGCGCACATTGGCCTAGCAACCCCTGCACCGGAGGGAACTACTTTGTTTGAGGATTTGCTCTTTGTAAATGGGTTAAGTGACGTCAGTCACAGTGAAGTTCGGCAATGGCCGAAGTGGGTGGACTCACAGTTCTGTATGCTGCAGTGGGTGGGAAAAAATGACACAACGATAGACCCATAGATGAAGAGTGCTGGCTGAAAGACCCCATAAGTGAATTATGAATATCATTTTAATAAAATCAAAAGATCGTGGATAACGCTAGTCCTAAATAAAAAAAATGAGAACAGCAATAGGAGAAAATATTTGTATTTGTCTCATACCGTGCCAGGACTCGGTGTGAGAGGAATGTGAGCAAGTGACTGTCAGGCACGAGATTTACGAAAGGGCCTATCTAACCAAACACTTTAAAAAGAGGTCTTTGCAGAGCACAGTGCGCACAGGGTTAACTGATTCTGCAACCTATTAATAACTTCTCGAACAGCACAACCAAAGCAGACTTTATGGTCCACGGCACCAAACACTATTTGCCGCCTTGGCATTTTCCCTTTTCCATTCCTTCAGGAGTGATAGTGTGCAACCCGGCCTCTGCATGCAGGTACACACACTCGTCGGAACAGGACTGGCAGTCTGTCACCTGTGCGCCGGATATTTGTGCTGCGTAGGTTTCTTTGTCGACGCTGCCGTTCAACGGAACACTGATCAGCAGCTTCACATCACTGGCGGCTTCAATAAACGCTCCCTTGAAGAAGGCCCACCAGCGCCACCTCCTGTTCGAGAAAAAGCTTACATTTAACTCTCCTAATTCATCCAATCTTGATTTGTGTATGTTCAAAGGCCTGGCCTATCAAAACCTTCTCGCTATCAATGGGCTGGGCGCCTTGGCAAGCTTCTCAGGCCAAATAGGAGTTTTGCAAATTGTGTGTGATGATCGACAGTTACTTTTTCTTCTTTTCTCTAGTTAACAAAGTGATCAAAACTGTGAAAAAACGATGAGAATTGTGATTCTGAGACCTGAGTGCAGTCGGTGTCGGGTCAAAGGTGTGGCTGAAAAGAACAACATTATGGCCCTGATTTATTAAGGTTTTGTGTCACCTTTGCGCCATGAAAAGGGTTGCAAGGTGACGTAAACCCTAGAATGAGATCCACCAAGCGACGACAAGGCCCCGAGTAGCATGGTAAATCTGGAGTGACGCAAGTCAGTGAAAGTCACTGCCCTACATTACTTTGCGAAGAAGGAGGCAGTATATGGGTGGAGTGTGGGTGTTACACGCATTCACGCATATATTCAGAGGCCTTCCCAGATTTACTAAGACGGGTAGATGTGTCACAATTGTATGCCTTCCCACCAGAAGCGCAACAAGGAGAATTATCTTTATATTTCTGTGTCGTTTCCTCTTCTAAGTATGCTGTATTCTGCATCTCACTTATTAAGAGAAAAATGCTGCTAAAGATTGTGGGGCATATTATCAAGGGATTTATCTCTGCTTTTTTGGCTTTAAAAGCCAAGAAAGCGGAGATAAAATTATCTCCCTATTACCTAGCTGTCGCTAACACCAGTTAGCGGCAGCTAGTAGGAGATAGCGACCATCTAGGGCCCCGCTTTGCATGTCAGAGAAATTTATCACTAATGACATGCAAAGTGGGCGTGCCAAGATGTTAGCGACTGGAAACAGTCGCTAACATCGCTATCTCCTATTACCAACTTTTGGAGATATTCGCGCTAAGCGTGAATATCTCCAAGCTAACACCTGCCCGGAGCAGTTCTTAGCCATGTTATCCAATGGGAGGTGGATAACATGGCTAAGAGCATTCGCTTGGTAATGCATGAATATCGCTGACTTTACAGCGATATTCATGCATTTCGGCCGATTTTTATTGTTTCAGAGATAAACCTTGGTAATAGCAAGGTTTATCTGCGATAAAAATCGTCGCAGCTCGGCGATACATTTTTACCGCTAACCAAGCAATAGCGATAATTATCACTATTGCTTGGTAATATGCCCCTGTGTTTGTGCAGGAAGGGCCCCTTCCTGCATAAAAACAATTCTGCCTGTAACAAAGACACCCTTGGTCCATGGGGCAAGGGAGTCTGCATTGGCACTAGGCTGCAGATTGCGTACCATCGCAGGCAGAGGACAAGAATTTGCCATATCTTGATAGCTATGGCGCTTTCCTGCCCTCTCCCATTCACGCAGCACCGCAAGTAGTCTTGCTGCATTGTGTTGCCTGAAAATATTTTGTTGGCCTTTCACCTTCAGGTAGCTGCACATAACATAACACAGCCCTTAAATAATACATAAAAGCAAGGTAAATTAATAAGTGATAAATGCAGTATTTTACGTTGGGAAACCTATGATAATTAGTGTGATCACTATACATGTCTGTGTGTTACCAGCGAGCTACAGAATTGAATCCTGATTGGTGCAGTGGGGAAGAGGAACTTGTGCATTTTTAGGGGCATGAGGTCCAAGCCTGTGGCACAAGCATTAGTATATCCAATAGGTTTCACCTTTGTGAGAGAGACCTATTAGCGTTGTCAATGTGTTTTTTCAACATGGTGCAGAGCAGCGTGGGCTGCTGTGGAACTGGCGTTAAAGTAAACAAAAAAAGCGCTATGAGGCGGTCAATGCCACCCATGTCATAGCTCTTTGTTTTTATTTACTTTAACCCCTGTTCACACAGCAGCCCGCACTGCTAAGCAACTTGTGGAATAAACACATTGTCAATACCAATAGGTCTCTCATAGGCGAAACCTTCTGGCACTGCCAATGCTTGTTTTATTTCAATGCAGCCACGCTTCACATTGGGGAAGTAGTCCATTTAGAAACCCGACTAAGGTGCTACTTTTTAGGTTGTGGCTTTGATTTGATTTGAACAGCCGCCTTAAACTGATCTCAGACAAGACGGAAGTCCTCATCCTGGGATCATCACCCTCCGCCTGGGACGACTCCTGGTGGCCCCCGGCCCTGGGCACCGCTCCCAAGCCAACGGACCACGCACGCAACCTGGGCTTCATCCTGGACTCCTCCCTGTCGATGACCAGACAAGTCAACGCCGTCTCATCTTCATGCTTCAACACCCTGCGCATGCTCCGCAAGATCTTCAGATGGATCCCCACTGAAACCAGGAAGACCGTTACCCAGGCACTCGTCACCAGCCGACTAGACTACGGGAACACCCTCTACACCGGAACCACAGCCAAACTTCAAAAAAGACTCCAACGCATCCAGAACGCCTCCGCACGACTCATCCTGGACATCCCCCGACACAGCCACATCACCGGACACCTGAGAGACCTGCACTGGCTCCCCGTCAGCAAGAGAATCACGTTCAGACTCCTCACCCACGCACACAAGGCTCTCCACGGCCTGGGCCCCAAGTACCTCAACGACCACATGACCTTCTACACGCCCACTCACCAGCTACGATCGACCAGCCACTTCTTCGCCACCGTTCCACGCATCCGCAGAGCCACCACCGGAGGAAGATCCTTCTCCTACCTGGCAGCCAAGACCTGGAACTCCCTCCCCACCCACCTTCGGCGAACCCAAGACAATCTCTCCTTCAGAAAGCAGCTCAAGACCTGGCTGTTCGAGAAGTAACACACCCCCTCCCCCAGCGCCTTGAGAGCCTCCCGGGTGAGTAGCGCGCTTTATAAATGCCGTGATCGATTGATTGATTGATAACTCAATGCTTTGACGTTTTCTTTTGTGCATTTATAGATGCCTCTTATTTATCAAGTACGTGGAAGTTCTGACTAATCTTATCTCAACAGACATCTGTTTCTCAAAATTGTAAAGGAAGCCCTAACTTAAAGATGTTTATTTTGTTGTGGTAATGGTGACACAATCATGCCAATGATGTTTTTCCACAGGGCAGTGCACATTAATAATCCAAATGTTCACAAGTTGTTAAAGTTAGAGTGTCCTCAGGGTTGTTCTGTTAATATATTTCCTCAGGATGGAAAGATCTTATTTAACCCCTCCCATCCTCGTGACGGAACCGTTCCGTCCGGGTGGGCTGTGCTGGTGACGGAACGGTACCGTCACGGCCCTCTCGCCGCACCTGCGCGGCGTGAATTCCGCGGATACGCGAACGTTCTGTAGCGCGGGCGGGGCCGTGACGGAACTGTTCCGTCACAAGCACAGCTCACCCGCGTGCCGTGATGGAGCGGTTCCATCACGAGCACGGGACTGCCGCGCGGCCCCCCCACCCCCTTAGCACTGCAGCGGAATAGCCGCCGCAGTGAAGGGGTTAAAGAGGCACTTCATTTTTATTTTGATTGACAATGTCACAAGCTTTTACTTGGTACAATGGGGATCAAAACAGTGGAAAGGTTGTACATGGAAAAGTTAGTTATATGAGTGTGTGGGGGGGGGTTCCTTGCTAATTAATCATAGTTCTACATCTTACACTACTGCGTTTCGCCTCTGAAATCCACATTACTTAATACTGTCCTCATTTCTGTGTCTTTGGTGGTTTTACAACAGGAGGGACATCAAGAACGTGTTGCCATACTAAATCCTAGATGCAAAAAGTCAATAGTCATAAAGCAAAAAATGGGAGCAGTTTTATATACCCGAAGGCATTAGAGCAAGTTAAATTACACAGGGACACAAGGCCTAGCTCTCCAGTGCTGCCGTAACGTTTTGTTTCCTCCTCATGTTTCTGAGTGCTTTCCTTGCTTTTGCCTATTTTTTTGTACTTCTTTCTCTTTCCTTTCCCCCAGTTTTTCTGAGAGCTTTTCCTGCTTTTACATCTTATTTTACTCCTTTCTCCTTCCTTTCCCCTGTTTTGCTGAGTGATTTTCCTGCTTTAGCCTCATTTTTCACTGTTTTCTACTTGCTTTGCTCCAGCTTTCTCCTGCTTTTGCCTTGCTTTTACTGCTTTTTCCTTCCTCTCTCCCTTTTTCTAAGCGCTTTCTCCTGCTTTTGCCTCATTTCTTACTGCTTTCTCCTTCCTCTCTTCCCTTTTCTGCGTGCTTTCCCCTGCTTTTACCTCGATTTTTACTTTGTTTGTCTTTTTCTCCCCTTTTTTTCTTGAGTACTTTCTTCGCTTTTGCCTTGTTTTTCACTGCTTTCTCCGCCAAACAACTAGCAATTGCAGCGCCTTTAGAGCCTCATGGGTGATTTGCTGTGCTTTATAAATCCTGATTGACACACTCATTTTCTGGTGATAGGCATGGAGAGATTCAGTGATTTGCCCAGAATCACAGGATGTTGAGCTGACTCAGTAGCCCGAATCTGGTTCCCCAGCTCAAAAGTCAGCAGCTCTGCCCAGTAGGCCACATCCACTCTGAATGCAGAATGGGCATTCCTCACGGGAAAATTGTTTGTCAAGAGGATGAGCACAAAGTGTAAAGAAAATCCACATCTCTCTTGTTTTTTATTTATTTTGTGGGGTTCATTTTCTGCCTCAAGTGTAAAATGAAAAAAAAAAATTCTGTCAGTGCAAATGGGTTTCTGACGCTTGCTCCATTGTCTTTTCCATAAGTATGATGATTTCAAAGCTGGGAAGCAAGTTGTGGGGGGTGGGGTTGAGGGAGGCTGACGCTGAACACTAGTCAAAATGAGCAGTAACAGCAGGAGGCGGGTGGGTAGGTGGTGAAAGCGAATGACTACAATTAGAAACAAGCATTGGCATAGCCAATAGGTCTCGCCTTTGGGACCTTATAAGTGTTTAGCCATCGATCCCTTAAATCAATAACCTGTGCCTGGAATGTAACCATCCTTCTTAGGCAAGATACTTGAGAAAGCTATTGCCCAAGAGTGGCAACAGTGTGTAATATTATTCATAATTGCTGCCAATCCTGCTTTTACAGACTCCATAAAGCAGACACTGTATTGCTAGATATCTGTTAGAACTGGCTATTTCTGGTTGGCTAAGGCTGACGCCAAAGCTAGGCAGAGACCACCATTCTAGTCAGGGCGAGGGAGTCACACGCCAAGATAACCCCTGCTCACCCCCTTGGTAGCTTGGCACGAGCAGTGAGGCTAAACTCGGAGGCAATGTGTAAAGCATTTGCGCCAGCACACAACAGCAACAACATACTAGGCACACCACAAAAGGAACTCCACACAAGGTTATTATAAAATAACTTTTGTATTGTAAAAACACATCAGATAGTATCACACAAAATACATGGTGCCAACGGGCACGGGCAATATTCACGAGGGATTATTTACAAGACAGGGCCACATGGGCCACTGTCATAATCAACACTTTTAGAAATAGAATTACTGTCAGAAATTAGAATAAAAGGATATAAAATCACTGTAGCACAAAGTAACAGTTATAAATCACATCCAGTAACTACTGGGAACAGGTAAGTACACACTACGCAACCCTAAACACCTTAGGAGCATGTCACGCAGGGGACCAGGACCTCACTAGGACCACATGTACTAAAAAGAACAACCACCTAAGAATAAAATACATTTAGGGGTATAAACAAGAACACATTACCCATGATGCATGAAACACATTCAGAGGAGTAGTAGGAAAACACATGATGCCTAAAACATTCAGAGGTGTAAGGAAAGAAAACACATGTTGCATAAACCTACACATTCAGCGGTGTTAAGAATAAGGCACATGATGCATCACAATCACATTCAGAGGTGCAGCGCAAGAAGACACATGATGCCTAAAACATTCAGAGGTGCAGCGCAGGGAAAAGGAAGACACATAATGTATAAAAACATTCAGAGGTGCCAGAGTAATACAATAGCGCAAAAATAACATGATGTCTAAAAACATTCAGAGGTGCAGGAATAACGCATGATGCAAGAGAACACATTTAGAGGTGCAATAACCATACCATTGCGCAAGAACTCACATAAGCCACTACCTGTGGCAGTCCCTAGGCCAACTGGCCTTGTTGGGGCTCACACGCCCTGTGTCCACTGTCAGGGCGCGCTGCCATGCAGCGCCAGTCCAAGCACAAGCCTAAAAGTAGCAGGTGCCCACTACTTGCTGGGCACCTGAGACAATCCCAAGACCTAAACGGTGCAGCTGCCCACTAATTGCTGGGCAGCTGGGGATCATCAAAAGAAACTGTGACAGGGTCCTCACTGACCCTTGGGCGCAAACTGCACCCACTGTGGGAGCCACACAGGCTTTAAAAACACATTCTCGTAGGCAGGAGAGGGCGGGCACCGGCAATGTGCCCCGACGCCCCCTCTATCTAATATGGCCCTCGAGCCTCGCTGGGCTCGTAAATCGTGTATGTCCCCTAGAGCCTCCGTGGCTCTAAACACAAAAATGGCCCTCTGAGCCCCACAGGCTCTCTACACAATTCTGCCCCGTCGTTGGAGCCTCTCAGGGCTCGTAGGGAAATCACCCAACTCCGTTGGAGTCCCACTCGGGGGACTCAAAATCATAAAATGCCCCTGCCCCTCTCGGGGCTCTCAAACATGGGGGTGACCCGCTGCCAATCGGGGCCGCCCTGACTCTGTGCCTCAATTGGCACCATCAGCGGCTGCACGAAGCCCCCCCAGCCCTTCCTACTCACGGGCTCTTGTGCGGGGCTCCTCCGGGCGGCGGCTCACTCTCGCCGACTGCGGGGCTCTCCCTCCATTCTGGGAGCCTCGCACCGGACTTCTCTCTCTCTTCCAGGGCTCCCTCAGCACACGGGAGCCCCAGCAACAGGCCACGCTTCACCCGGTCTTCTCTCGGGGCTCCCTCTCGGGCATGGGAGCCCCGCAGCGGCCATCACCACTCTCCGGGTCTCCTCGACGTCTCCGCAGCAGCTCCTCATCAATCGGCCAATCCGGTCGCGGCTCGGGCGGCAAGCCTCCCCACTCGTCATGCAGCTTCCAGGAGTCAACCAATCACAGCGCGGCTCCTGGACCAGGCCCCTCTGACGCGGGGCGAATCGACCAATTGGAGCGCGGCTCTGGGGGCAGGCCCACGGCAAAGGGCCAATCAGAGCGCGGCTCTCCTCGTGGCTCGGCCAATCGAGTTGCGGCCTCTTCGTTTCTCTCTCCGCGGCTCCTAGTCGATTTCAGGCCCCCAGGCCGCGGCGGTGAGAACACGGGGTAATGCCGGGTGGGCACCGGCTTCCATTAAATATGCAAATAAAAGCGCTACTAAGCGCTTGGGCAAGATAAAGCGCTCCAGAGCGCTAAAAGGGCAAGAACACGCGCCCTCCAGCCCAGGAGTAAAAATAAAGCGCTATCAGCGCTAAGAATCAAACCTCAGCGCCCCCAGCGCTACAAGGACATCCAAAGTCCAGTAAAGCAGGGTTCTTCAATCTGTGGGGCGCGCCCCCCTGGGGGGCGCTGCGCCATCCCAGGGGGGGGCGCGGGCTCCACTTAAATCTTCCCTTTGTGTCCCTTTCTTTGTCTGGGTGATTCTCCCAGGAGGGGGCCAATTCACAGTCGACAGCTTCGGCTGCGGTGCGAGACAGGGGTCTCCTCTGCTAAAAACGAAAGCAAACAAACAGACACGCTTTCAGTTTTAGCAGAGGAGACCCCTTGCCTCCCACTGAAGCTGAAGCTGTCAGCTTTGTGAATTAACCCCCTCCTGGGAGAGTTAGCTCTTCCCAGAAGGGAGAGAAGGTTTCGCAGAGGTTTTGAGGCACGGGCAGGGTGGGCTCTGGTCCAGGGCCCCAGCCTTTCAAGGGGGTTGGGAGTGAGGGGGAGTTGGGGGGGCGGGAGTCCTTCAGTTATTTTGGGAAGGGAGGGAGAGGTTGCAATCCGGGTTTGGGCTATGAATCGGGACAGTGGGCTCTGGTCTGCGGTCCTCAACTCATGAGGATTTTTATGTGGGCACCCGGTGTTCAGGGATGTTGGTCTGCAGATTCAAATTTGAATCATAAAAGGTGTGAGGGTGGAGTGGTGGATGTATGGGTGGGGGGTGGATGGATGAGTAAGGGGATGGATGGTGAGTGAAGGGGTGAATGGATGGTGGGAGAGAGGATGGATGCATGAGTGGAGGGATGGATGGGAGTGGATGATGTGTGTATGGTTGGAAGGGTAGATGGATGGGTGGAGGGGTGGATGGATCAGTGAAATGGTGGATGGATCGATGGGGGGTGGATGGTGGACGAGTCGGTGGGTGGATGGATGAGAGAGGTGATGGATGGATTGATGTATTGATGGGTGAAGGAATGAATGAATGGATGGATGGATGAGTGAAGGGGTGGATGTGGGGATGGATGGGTGATTGTGGAGGGTGGATGGACGGGGGATGGATGGAGGAGTGAAGGGGTGGATGAGTGGTCAATGGATGGATTCATGAGTGGATGAGTGGATGGATGAGTGGGTGGATGGGTGAAGGGTGGATGGAGGGATGGGTGGCTGGGTGAGGGGGGAATGGAGAAAGAGGGGGAGGATGGATGGATGGATGAGTGATGACATGGATGAATGATTGGCAGAGTGGATGGGCAGGTGTGTGCATGGATGGGTGAGGAGAGGAGCATGGAGGTGGATGGGTCAGAGAGTGCATGCATGAGTGGGGGGGTGGAGAGCGGGATGTATGGGTGGATGGATGAGTGGGGGGTTGAGTGGGTGGACAGATGAGTGACTGGGTGGATGGATGAGTGGGTGGGGGGATGGCTGGATGGGTGAGAGGGTGGGTGGTTGGATGGATGAGTGGATGGATGGGTGGAGGAGTGGATGGATGGGTGGAAGAGTGGATGGATGAGTGGAGGAGTGGATGGATGAGTGGAAGGATAGCTTGGGTGAATGATTAGATGGATGAGTGGGAGGATGGATGGGTGGAAGAGTGGATGGATTGGTGAGGGGATAGATTGGGTGAAGGGATGGATGGATGATGGATGGATGGGTGAGGGGGTGGATGGAGGGATGGAGAGGTGAGATGATGGATGGAGGGATGGAAGGTGGATGGGTTTGCAAGTGGTTGAAGGGGTTTGGATGTGGATGGGGCTCAGATGGAGGGACGGAATGAATGGTGGGGGAGTTGATGGATGGGGAGGGTTGTGATGACTTCCTTTGCTTTCTTGGTGCCATGAGAGCTGTGGTTCAGAGTGGAAGGTATTTGAATCGTTTGGCTGCTCCCTTGCCTATGTGTTACTGTTCTGTATTCTATGTGTGCTCATGTGTGGGATCTATGCATCATGCGTGTGACATTTTGCATGACGTCCAGCTGCTACTTGAATGCGGGGCCCCCATGGGCAAGGCCGGGTTCCATGTTTTGGTTTCCGCTTGGTGAAGCACCCATGGTGTGTTCCCTATAGTGGGTCTATCACGGCGGTCCTCCCTTTGGTTCACTTGTGCATGGTGCTTTACATCCTACAATGTATTTGTTTATTTGTTGGGGAGTTTGTGAGATTGGGTTCTCAGCACTTGCGGTGTTGAAGACTAGGTACCGTTTAAAACTGGATGTGGAGCACAGCCTGAGGATGGCAGCGGCAGGGATTCACCCACAGATTGAGAGTCTAGGTGTGGCTGGGCACCGGCACACCCGTCACATTCATGTTGGTGGTGTTGTTGTTGATCTGTGTCCTGTGTAAGGCAGGGCATCCCAGTGGGGAGAATTTGCGCACATTTTGTCTTGGAAGATTGTGTTTTGAGCTGTCTGGTACGCCTCTGTCGTTTCGTCACACCCACTCACAGGCCTGTAGTTTGCTAGGTACTCTTGTTGTGTTGAGCATTGTTTGCCGGATATGGCCCGTGGTGTGCACGTGGGAGTCGATCATGTGGTGTGCCGGATTCCCGAGAATTCTGTCGGGGGGTGGGGGGGCCCAACATCTGGGGGAATTCAGCTGGGGGGGCTCAACCTGGAAAAGTTTGAAGACCTCTGCAGTAAAGTCTTTCAAAAAATGCAGCAAAGTCCTGGGGGGATAAGAAGGTCCAAAGGATCCCAGGACAAGTCCATCAAGTGTCCAGGGGATGGGCAGGGCCCAGGGTTTCCCCTGGGCCCAAGCAGCAGCAGCCCCTGGCAATATTCAAGTCCACAAACAAGAACAAATTGGAAGGGGACACAGCCCCTTCTTATACAGAAAAAAGTCTTTGAAGTCCTTTGAAGTCTTTGTGCAAGTGGTCCCTGAGCCCGGTCTAAACCAGTTCTGGGTGTTGCTGGGGCTCTGGGGATTTCCTGACTTCCTTCATTCTTCCAGTATCAGGGACAGAGGTGACAGTCGCCCAGCGGGAGGTGGAGTCAGCTTTGTAGTCAGGCAGGAACAGCCCTTCACTATCAGGGGCTATCTCCTCCCACTTCCCTGGCAGCAGATGCTGCCTTTCATCCACGGGCTGACTCAGACAACCTCCTGGGGGATCTGCAGCCCCTGTCATCCTCAAACCAGACAGTCAATCCACCAGCAGGCCCAGGCACTCTGGGCCAGGCTCACCAGCCAATCACACGCCAGCAACAAATTACACAAATATGCCAACCTCTAAAAGTGGCACTTCTAGACTAGACACAGTCATGCCGCATATATAATTTCGCAGCATTCAATCTCACGAGTTTGTACATATCAAACTCGACCCTGCACTCCCCACACATCAGGAACTACCATGGGCATACATATTCCCCATTCATTCCTATGGGAGGGCAGGTCACTCACCACACATACACAGAGAGCTCAAGCACTTTACACTGTACCACAGTGAAAAAGTGCTCAGAGGCCTAAAATCACCAACACCAGGTTCCAGAAACAGGCTAGGAAAAAGCAAAAAGTCTCGGGGTGAACCTGCCTAAAGGTCCCCGGAAGCTTGTCTCCTTTTCAGTGAAGAATTGGCTTAGTAGTTTGGTCTGCCCTGTTCCCATGAGGCACTGGGTCAGACTAATTTGCATATATCCAGGTTCTGAACTGGGGTGATGCAGTGAGCTAAATAACGGTGATGGATTCAGCCCTGATCTCTTGACTGGGTAAGAGTGGTCTGCTTAATTCAGACACTCTGTTCATCACCACCCCCTTTTCTGAATCGTTTTTGGCCACTACAGGTGTGGCAGGGTATACTCAGACATGAGTCCCTTGCTCACTGCACCACCAGGATTCAAGCAAGCCGGGCCGACGATGGCTGAAATGCCAGAAACCGGTCCCCGGAAGCTTGTCTCCTTTCCAGTGAAGAATTGGCTTGGTAGTTTGGTCTGCCCTGTTCCCATGAGACACTGGGTAAGACTAATTTGCATATAGCCAGGTTCTGAACTGGGGTGATGCAGTGAGCTAAATAACGGTGATGGATTCAGCCCTGATCTCTTGACTGGGTAGGAGTGGTCTGCTTAATTCATACACTCTGTTCATCACCACCCCCTTTTCTGAATCGTTGAAGGAGGGACTGCTTCCTGTAAGCATATCATAGACCCGGTTTACATTTCCATAGGATCCAAAGAATTCCAGAGTGGTTTGAAGAATGCATTCATCAGCAATGGAATATTCTGGAGACAACAATACCCATGGTCATTTAAGTGGTCCATCAGTACTTCATTGTCCAGTGGTGCAACCACTTGTGATCCTATGCATAGGTCCAATAGGCATTCATGGCTGCAAAGCAGGCAGTGGAATACAGGATGCACGCAGTGAAGCCAAACAGGCTTGAAAGACAAGAACAGGTGTTCATTTAGTTCCGAAACAGAGGCGAACCGAAGCAGTGTACCATGCACTCATGGCATTGCAGCACAAGCAGTGCTGTCTCCATTCCGGGTTGAACTGGGACGTCCATTGCGGAGCAGAACAATTACATTCAGGATTCCTGCCACAAGTAGCAGGGGAAGATGGAAAGCTCCAAAAATGCTTCCCAGCACAGAGTGTATGAAGATAGTATAACTCCGAAAATCGTTTGAAAGGTGCTAACCAGCCTAGAGCCAATACAGTTTAAAGAGTGCACTATTCCCTTCATATGAGACATATTACAGATATGGTGAACCAGCTCACCCAAAATGCAGTGGAAAGTTAGTGTGGAGTAGTATCTGTATCTCAGATGAGGACCTTGCAACCTGTAGAACAAATGTCTCTCTGGCTGAACTTGAGGCTACATCTTTTTGAAAAAGAATGGCTTTCAGTTTGCTCAGAGAATCAAAGCTTGTTGCAAACAATTATCGAAGCCCATAGCGTTGCCTCTCAAACTGTGTGGTCAGCTAGAAATAGTACCTTGTATGCAACAAGTGATTATGGAATTCACTGTTACCAGAAAAGCAATGCCCGCTTCCATTAGACAGCAACCTTGATCATTCAGCATCAAACAGCTCCCATTCAGAGCAGCTTGAAAACTGGATGAATCGCAGAAGCTGGAGAACCCTTCAGATTAAAGGACAAGTTCACAACAGAAGCATTGTAGGCTCCATGAAGAGAAAAACTAAGGACCCATTTAAAACATCCTCACAGTGAGAACCACTAAGGAAAACTTAAGTTTCCCAATTTTTCATCTAAACCTGAATGGTAATTCTCAGTACTCATGCACATAAACTTCCCGTAGTGCTTCGTATCTGCCTACCTGTGGGTATTGTAGACAATATTGGACTTGGAAAGTTGTGACCGGTAGGGTGATGTAACCATGGATTATCCAGTCTGTGGATGGTGTCTCAGCCACGGTGAAAGGTAATTGGTCTAATTTTCAATGATTACATGGTATATTTCACATCTCTGTGTGCCATTACTATCTGTCATTCCATTAGATCATATGCAGAAAACAGAATCGTACTATTGATGTAACACCATGGCCAGAACATAGTGTTTGAAGTGTCCAGCTTAATATAACAATGGACCAGAGTTGTGATTGTCCATGTTGTAAAAGAGACATATCTTGCTGTATTTTGTCAATCGCAGAAGATACTATGTTGCCCAGTAAATATATTCTGGATGATAATTTGGTCATACCATTGTCAATCACAGCCAAAGCCTTTTTTAAGTTAACCCTGTCGATCTCGCGCAGAATCTCAGCAGCTTCCTGTTGAGAAATTTTCCACACCTTGTTGTATATTCCATACAAGAAGTGCTTTTGATATAGGTTCCAGGGACCTATAAGAAAATCCCTGTGATCCATGTCATCAGAAAGAGGAGACAAGTATTGCTTTACCTGAGAAAGTGTTAAGGTTTTTACTTTAGCCAATCAAGGCACAACTTCCCAACACTGTATTGTGTTACCACCCCAGAGTGTTCTGATTGTACATATCGCTGATCAGACCTATTGAACCTAAACCTTTTGGTGTTGCCCAGGAATATAGACTGACACCCATTACTGTCCACAGGCCAAACCACCCATCCCTTCTAATTGGTGTCTGATGAATTAACAGAAATCATTACATATCATGGTATCTAGTGTATTCTCACTGAAGTGTGTTAAGTGCTGTTAGTTCTCAAAAGGTGAGAAAGCGGGAATACGAGGTAAGGAAAATTCTTCATCTTGGCTATTCCAAGACAGGAAGATTGTAGCACTGTATTATTCAGGAATATTATCTGATGGAGTATAAGGCATGCTCTGAATAAGGCCTCAGTTCCCTGAACCTGCCAAACATTTGTCTCCAGACAGATTTTGTGTCTATGGTGTCTTTCCAAAAGTCGAAACCCTGTATAGATAGTTGGGAAATAAAGGAAGCAGAGTACATCAGCTTGGTGTTTGTTAGCATATATTTCTTAGCAGGTGTAGGTGTTAGCTTATAATAATATGAAGCTGGGTCTGATGTGTAAAAAACAGAAAAACAAACTTTTGTGACAATCTTCTTGAACTACCTTTTGGTGGTGTTGAACAGTGTTATCATTGGGTATAATTATAAACAGCGCGTAGAATACTAGCTTTGAGTAAAAAATTATAACCATAATATTGATAAAAGAACATGTCGCCAGAGTTAGATGCACCATCATTATAAAATTCAGCTGATTATTCTAGACCTGAAAGCAAATTGTGTACAGTTTCAATGTCCGAATCATCAGAGAAAGTACTAGAGCTGAAGATATCATTTTAGAAAATTTTAAAGAAATATGGTATTTGTAAAAGTTCAGTAGGAACATACACATCATACAATACCCTGCCCCTAATTATTCCTTCCGGAACTGGAGGTGCTGTAATGTTCACCAGTTCCCTTAGTTCACAGTGCGATTATTCATGTTGTATCAGAACCAAGTTCACAAGTTGTACTGCAGAGCATTCAGGAAAATAGTGTCCATGTAGAAGTAGGAAAAAGACAATCGCCAACCAATCCAAAGGACCAGGAAAAGTAATCCAATTACATCCAGAGGTGTAGCCAAGGGCAACAAAGGATGTCCTGTTCAGGCATAGATAGGGAGCATACACTTGCAGCTTGAAAGAGAAAGGTGGTGGTGTCCGCTCAGGTTCACTTGAATCTGATCTGAAGTCGTCATAATGCACAAAGTAGCCAGATCCTGTTCGATCTATTTTTGGCAGCTCAGCAGGTTTTGAGGAACTGTGAGATAACACGCTTGTGGCATATTCACATTGACGTCGTCAATTTTTCCAATTGAGATTTTTATACTCGTCGACTGTACAGTTGTAGTTGTTTCAACAGGAAAAAGTAATACTTCATTGTTGGTCACACCTTCTGTTTGGAGAGGGGAATCTTCTCTTCTGTAATTATTAAAGCTTCCTAAATGGTAGCAAGAGGAGTGCAGGCTGCACAGGAGCCCACGCGGCCTACTGTTGAGAATAGGCCACATGGTGTGGTTTGATCAGATCAATAGATCCAATCCTTTTGTCTCTGTGACCAGCAAGGTACGGAAGAAGTACAGTTCTAGTACCTTCGACAGCCAGAACAGGTAAGATGGCTCAAATTAATTTGTGTCCACAATTCTTTCCCTGAGCAAGTCCCCAATTTTCGGGACCCAGCCGGTTCTTGCCGGTATGACCTTCACTTCTCCAGTGGCAGTGCGTTTTACTTGGACGTTGCTTTGTGCGCCGTGGAATTCAATGAGTTCCTGTAAAACAGCCGAAAGTTAATTGATGTCAAATGTTGCTTCCTCCGCCACTGAACTGACATAATCGAGGTCTGGTACCCACATTCTCACACCAAACAGGACTTTCTATGGAGTTCAATTCCCCCAGAGATTTTTTGGCATGTTATTGAGTGGCCTCTGAACCCTATATAGGTGATTGACTCAACTGCTACTCAAGCCTAGCCTTTCAGAGAAACTAATCCAACATTTTGGTGCATGCAAGTAAGTGCAAAAAGTCATGGCACAAATGTTTTATGTGATAAAGTAGGACAATTTAAGAAATTAGCAACTTCGCTAGGTGGGCCTAACCTGGGCACATAACAGAAGGCCAAGGAAATCGCAGTCTTAGCCATCTGTTATGGGTAGATGCTCATGACTCATTTTCTTCAGAGTTTTGGAGACAAGAGGAAATGATTGGAGGAAAAACATATAAAAGTCTCTTTGGCCTGTGACTCAAAAGGGCCCCTTCATTGCCTGATGATAGTAGCCCATCAGAAAATATAGAGGAAGTGTAGTGTTGGTACTGCCTGCAAATAGATCTACCTCTGGTACTGCTATCTTGAGACATATCTACTGAACAACAAGGGGATTGATAACAAATCCAGTGAGCAAGGAAGGATGTGGCTCAGGTGATCTACCAGTACATTCTGTGTTTCCTGAATTTGGATAGTCTGGATTATTCTGTACCCAAGAACAAATCAGATACGTTAAGAGATATAGAGACTTAGGGGCATATTACCAACAACTAGCGATAATTATCGCTATGTTGGCTTAGCGGCAATATTTTTATCGCCGAGCTGCGGCGATTTTTATCGCTTAGGAACCTTGCTATTATCAAGGTTTATCTCCTAAGCGATAAAAATTGGCCGAAATGCATGAATATCGCTGAAAAGTCAGCGATATTCATGCATTACTGAGCTAATGCTCTTAGCCATGTTATCCACCTACCATTGGATAATATGGCTAAGAACTGCTCAGGGGCAGGTGTTAGCTTTTGGAGATATTCGCGCTATAGGAGATAGCGATGTTAGCGACTGTTTCCAGTCGCTAACATCTTGGCATGCCCACTTTGCATGTCATTAGTGATAAATTTCACTGACATGCAAAGCGGGGCCCAAGATGGTCGCTATCTCCTACTAGCTGTCGCTAACTGGTGTTAACGACAGCTAGGTAATAGGGAGATAATTTTATCTCCGCTTTTAAAGCCAAAAAAGTGGAGATAAACCCCCTTGATAATATACCCCTGTGTCTTGAACAGGTGGTTCAAATATCCCTTAGTTACAGTGTTGTCTGTCCTGAGTCAATGGGATTCAAAATTCATAATCCTCTGTACTAAAAATACATTCCTGAAAGATGAGACCCACTTTTTTGCCCAGATCAAACCTCGTTCAAGGGATAAAGAACAATGTGGTGGGGCTGAAACAAAGAAAAGAAAGAGGAGAGAAAAAATCTTAAGCATGGGCAAATTTTGCGAATCTCGCGTTCGCGAATTTTGCGGATTTGCGAACTCGCAATCCGCAAAATCCGCGAATTCTTGCGAATTTGCGGATTTTTTTTTTTGTGTTCGCGCGGGTTTCTGCCAGTTCGCGAGGGTTTTGTACAATTTCGCAAAACGCGAACTTACCTGTCGGGTCGCAAGTTTCGCGAACTTGTTGTTTCTACGTGTCCAGCCTGTTTGGGACACTCTTCTTCATCACTGCCACTCTCTGTCACCACTGCCACTCTCTGACTACTCATGCCACCCTCTGGCCCACCCATGCCACCCTCTGTTTCATCACAGCACCCTCTGGTTGTCCAGTCAGTGTACATTATTGTGGCAACGCAAGCACACCTTCCCTGCCTCAAGTGACCTGAATTAATTTGGGGCTGATTAATGTGTCACAGAATATTTTTTTAGCTGGCACCTGCTTCCTTAGTGCTTCCTGATTAGTGATCTTTTGCACTTGCTAAGTGCTTTCATTGTTGCAAAATTAGTTACAACACCTGCCCTGCACCAACTGACAATAATGAATTAGGGGCTGATTAATGGCTTTGAACCTCCAGCCTGGCTCCTGCTTGTCTCCCTTACCTGTAATTCAGGACCTTTGTGGCATATGTGTAACTATTCTGAGGTTCAGAGCAGGGTCACATAATAGTTGCAACTGGCAACTGAACTCTGGAGGGGCCCCTCAGGAAGCACTACAGGAAATGGCTACTAATGATGAGCCTGAACTTTTGAACCTGGTAAGTAGTTTCAGTTTTGCTAAGATCGTATTTCTGCAATTTTGCGCTTATTCCCGGGGCGCGAAGTTGTACTGGGAAGCCGCGAACTCACGCGAACAGTGCGAGCAAGCCATGAAATCCGCTGCTCGCGGATTTGCGGATTTTGCGGGAGATTCGCGAATCTCGCGGATTGCGAATTTACCGAAAATCCGCGAGCGAAACGGATTTTCCGCCCATGCTTAAAAAATCTTACCCGTTTCTAAACTCCTACTGTGAGGAAGAAATAGGGAAGCATGTAAACACTTTGGTGTTACGATATCTCCTTGGATACAACACTAGTGTCTTACTTAAGCCTCCATTCTGGACACCAGTAGACCAATGTGGTTCCTCAATGTCTCTTTCCTAGCAATTGGGAGGAAAGCTTTCTGCACATCAGTCCTGTACCATGCCCCAATATATTTCAGACTTTGCGTGGGGAGCCAGTGCGACTTCTCCCGATTTATTAGTAACCCAAGAGGTCGAAGGATCTTGATCACATTTCTTGTATCCTCCAAAGTCCATGCAAATAAGTGGCAGTTGATCAAAAGATTGTTGTGGTATGGATGAATGCGAATCCCCTGATTGCGACGAAAGAACATCACTGCAGCAAGGATATATGTAAAAACTAGTGGAATAGTCTTTAACTCAAAGTGGAAAACTCAAAACTACCAGTGTTTTCCTCAACAGAGGACCTGAGAAATCTCTGATGTGATTCTGCAAATTAGATATACAGATAGGGCTTATGTAGGTCAATCTTTGTTGGAAAGTATCCTTCTGCTATGATAGAAAGCTCCTGCTTACTTTGCAGTGAACCCTCAGAATAAAGCTGTTGAGCATTGTCAGTTCTATAACCATCCTATACTGACCTGAAGTCTTCTGGACCAGAGAAAACGATTGAGTACAATCCAAACCATCTCTCCTGGACAGGGACCTGCAGGATGGCTTTCTTCTTGACCGGAGAGAGAACACTGTCCTTTAAAGTCTGTCTCTTCCAGGGATCCCAGGGTCACCACCATCCTGCATTCAGGGCTATGAAAGGTTTACCAGACATCCTCTCCCTGCAGAAAACAGGTAATGTGTTCCCTATTCTTTGTTCTTGTTCTTTTTTCTCATAACTAGTACAAGGAAAAGGATGATGGCAATGGCTCTTCAGTGGTCATGCAGTCACCAAGATAAGGCGGGATACAATCTGCGTGCCTCAGAACCACAGGTATATTTCCCAAACAAAGTGCATCGCACTGGAAACAGACTGGCACTTACCCTCCTTCCCCCAACCACAGTGGGAGAACATGAAATGACAGGGCTCAATGTTAAAGCCAAACAATGGCCTTGCTCCCAAGTTGTCAAAGCCAATGGGTCTGACTTATATGTATTAACAAATACAAATAAATACAGACATTCACAAATGCCGCTTGCGTGCATTATACGCACAAATGTTGTTTATCACATTAAAGCCTGTACTACTGGTTTTGCCAATGCTGGAAAAAGTAGCAAAAATATTACTTTCTGTGCAGAATGCATAGTTACGTTTATTTTTCAGATTTAGAATAATCCCTTGTCCATTCTAATGGAAGAATATCCCTTTGGGAGAATGATACATTACCAGCTGATAGCATGAGGTGAGAGAGTGATATATTCGGGGTGGAGCCACGCCAAAGACATTCTGTACATATTTTAAAGAATTGCTGAAACTATCATTCAAACAGCTGCACCGTCATACCTAAAAAGGGAAGTTTACTGTACCTAGAAAGGCCAACAGTAGGAAATGTTTAGAATGGTCATGCACTAATTGTTGGTGTTTTTTGCCATTCACGGACATGGTACTTTGGGGGTTATTTGAAATATATGGAAGTAATAATATAAATCTAGTGAAATGCGTGGAAAGTGGTTTTTTTATGCTTTTAATGCTACATTTGCATTGAGGCCAGTGTACAGCTCCATTGTACATAAAAAGTAGAATATAGTCCCAATACCCTAAAGAACTTCTTCTAACTCTTTAAAGAGGTAAACTTTTCTGTTTTGATAGTCAACACTAAGGGCCTTATAGCAGTGTCCCTGATACAGGTCAGATACACTAACCAGGTGTTTCCTGGTCAAACATTTTACCTTCTGTGTTTAGTCCTTTCAGGCCCAATCTACCACAGGAGAACCCTTTTAAAGCTCCCCAGGACCTCAGCAGAGGCACTTAAAGGCTCACAGGGTTTCAAGCAGAAGCCAACAGGACAATCCAGGTCCAATTGCCCCCCATCAGCTGGGAAGTTGCAGGATAAGGCCTCTTGTATCTTGCTGTGTCCCTGTAGCGTGAACAGGACGGCAGCCTTATGACCACTTCTTTGTCCTGGGTACAAGAGAGAGATGGGTCCAGTTCTCCTGGCTCTTCTCGGGTCACAGACAGCAAGTTCAGTACTTATCTTTTTTTCCTGTTTTGCTCAAAAGGAGGAGGGCAAACCATCCAAAATTGTAGACCAGGAAGAAAGACTACTGATTTAACAGCCAAAATGTAAGACCCTTTGGATACTTTGCTAAACCTGGTTCAACTGACTAAGAGAGGGAAAACAGTCTCAAAACGTTGATGCTATCAAGAAATTCATGTCCCTGACCTTCCTCACCCTGGGCACAAACAGTAAAAACTGGTGGGTAGACCATTTGGGTTGGCTTGGTACAAACTACTTGAACTTGACAACCCTGAAGTCAGTAGTGTTGAGCTAGACATCCTCATGGACAATTATCAAGGCATTAAAAACAACTCAATTGTGAGCTGTTGCAAAGCTATGTGTGAAGGAGAAATACATTCTCAACTTAGAGGGCCCAAAGTCAGCCTTATAACAGTGTGCTGGACTAGTTAGAGATGAGGTAAGATGCTTTCTGACACAGTCATATGGATAACATTTCCATAGTCTAATCATGATTGGACCAGGACATTGAATCCTGCCACTTGGAATGGCTGGCTTAAGGAAAGTAAGATTTTGTTCAACACCTTCATTTGGAAAAAAGAGAAGCTAGACACTTTATGGGTCTGCACTTACGATGACAGACCAGACTTGGAGCAAATGCTCAATTGCTAAGTATAATCTGAGGTGGCATGGTGGGTAAAACCAGGGCCAGACTGCCCATAGCGGGCACCAGGCATTTCCCCGGTGGGCCGGAAGGGTGCGGGCCAGTTTTGGACTTGTGGGGCCATTTATGTGATTGGGGACCGGTTTTGCAGCAGTCAGCAAAATCGGCCCGTGTATGAAAAGCGCAGAAGCAGTGTTCCTGCAGCACCCCCCCCAATACCTCCCCGCACCCCCACCATACCTTGGCCGGTAGGACATAATTGCCAGAGCTGGTTTGCGATCTCAGTCCGGCCGTGGGCAAAACCATGCCACGATGGTCTCGGAGGCTGCCCAGAGTAATTAAAAGTGGCTGAGATTAATTTCATACCGACATCCGCGAGTACAACCGGAGAAGACACACGGACTCTTGTGAGCCGGCGTCTCCCGTCAAGTAAAGGTTCCGCGACTGCTACCAGCGCAGACACACGGACTCCTTCTGAGCCGGCGTCTCTTGGATAGTCAAAGGTTCGTTTGGCCTGTTAGAATATACCCCTGTGCAACTTTTTCTGTCCTGAAGATGGTCCTCCGGATCCTTGTGACCAACACGGACCGAAACGTCGATGCCTAAACACCTTTTAGACAACCAGACTGTATAAATTCACTTGAAACAACACTGTGTGAATCAGGTTGCGCATATAAGATTGTGCATGTGGTCCTTTCATTGTGTCCACAGTATTTGGTAAAGGTGTTTTATACCACCCTATGATTTGTGATATTTAATGTCGGTGGTTTAATGTTGCCAGACTTTTTGATTTCGGAACTAAAAGAGAAAAATATATAAAACTATACGAAAAAATAAAAATATATTTTTGATACTATTCACTTTTGTTGTTGTTGAAACCCCTTTGTTTACCTTCCGTAATTTAGTGATCATAGTTATGACACTGTTGATTAAAAATTGATACTGCGAATGATTCCTACCCGGACATTTGGCTTATATGATTGAGATTAATTTCAGCATTTCATCCATCCATTTTGTATATACTTCTTTGTGACCCCCTAAGTGCAACACTTATACCCAGACATGAGTCTAGTGCTCACTGTACCACTGGATCCAAGCTGCACCTGACTGAAGAGACTCAAATAGGTTGAATAGCCACATGATTCAGGCCATGATCCGTAGGTTGCCTTCAGATTACCACAGTGAGTACATTAACCTATCAAGCTACCTTACAGGTATCTCTACTGTTCAACTGCATCCGCTGGTAAAATAGGTCAGGTAGCTAATGCGACTGCGAGAGAGACCAAGGTATACAGGGTATACATAGCAAGTCCTAGGCTATACTACTGGTAAATTAGCTTAGGGGGTCATTATGATGGCGGAAGGCCACCACCGCCAGCCGTGCGGTGGTTGGGCCTTCTGCCATCATACAGCAATTTTTCCTGCCACATTACGATTGCGGGGGGATCCAGACTGTAACCGTGGCGGACGCAAACACCGCCCGCCATGGAACCGCCACAGTCAATTGTTACTATTGCCTGGGGGAGCAGTCTGCATCCATAAAATGGTGGCGGTGCCTAGCTGGCACCGTCCACCAAATTAGGATGCTGGCTTCAGCCAACCTTTCCATGGCAGGTAAACCGCAATTGAAAGGCTGGCGGGGATTGGTTTTGGGGGCCCGTTGTGGGCCACCATTTGTTTTGGGGGGAGGTGTGGGTGCAATGGGGGGGGTACCCATGGTACCCCCCTACATTTCACAGTGGCCGCCATGGTGGCGGTCGCATCCTAATTTGTAGTGCGGGACCGCCACATGCATGGCAGGCGGTCCCGATCCCCACCACAATGGCGGGCGAACTCCAGTCCACCAGCCATCGTAATGACCCCCATAGTTGGGTTATACTCTTGATGCAGGTAACTGTGTATAATATACTGGTCATGGATTAGCAGTATTATAAAATAGATCAAAGTCTTAAAGCATAGTGTGTACCCTGAATGTCATAGCTCTGAATCCTAATTTGATCACTCCATGGGAATGTGCAAGCTAACACATGCACTGTTATGGAGTGCTGTAAAATGCAACCAAAACAAAGAAAAGTACCTCCAAAAACACAAGCAGTGGAAGGACACACACTAGGCATGTAAACAGTACTTGGGCTATGCTCCAGTGAAGCCTGCACACGTTGACACAAGAGAAGCCTGCAAATGAGAGTGACTATAAAACCCACCAATGGTAAGAAATGGGCGGGCTTCAAATTCCCTATAAGCAAACAAAATGTCTTGCAAGCGACAATGCATGTGTTTTCTAAGGTGAGATCTAAAAATGGTGTGCTGCGCCTGTGTACTCGTGCAATATAAAGTTTGCCTAGCACCATGTGCAATTTTTCACCATGTGCAAGGCTGTGCACGTGTTGTCTAGCATAGGATTTCTAATGGAATCTTACCCTTCCAGTAGAAAAGTCTATGCCGAGACAAATTTGAAAACATTCTACACATTGTTTATGTAGTGCAGTGCAGCACACATGCAATTTGTGGAATGTTTCGAAGAATTAAAACATTTCTACATTTTAGCACCTGCTTTAGGCATTCGTTTTCAAGGAAAGCCCTGTCTGGGTATCTGTGTAAACTGGACTTTGCGTCACAAACTGCGGGTGCTTGCAAACATCCTGCCAAATAACACCCTAGTGACACCCCCCGGACAGAAAGTGGCACAAAGCAGAAAAGGACCTTTGCAACACAAAATGCCTTTTGACAATGGAAAGTAAATGCCCTTGCAAGACGTTGTGTTTGTTGGTGCAGGCGCAAAGTCTTTGAAAGTCGAGGCCTGTATGTATCTATACGTCCTCTGCACAGACCTTCCTACCAGAATGCAGCCAGTTACACCGGAATGAATGGCTTTCTGCTAGACCGCTGTAAGCACAGCGAGGATGAAAGTGAATTCTGGGACAGTCGCCATTTTGTTCAATCAAAGGAACTTCAAAGAGGATGCAGGGGAACTCCCACCATGATCTGATGGCGGGCTGGCAGCTCTGTAAGATCAATCACTTTCAGTTAGCCATGGGAAAGTCAGTTTGGCCACATTTAGAGACCAGAAATAAATCAGAATTGACATACTTGACATAGCTCGTCAGCTAAAAGACAGATAGCAGTGAATTAAGAATTTATGATGAAAGGTTTTGGGAACACGCTTGTTTGATGTTTGTCGCATGCTGATGAAACAAGCATTGACAATGTCAATCGTTTTGAATTTTATGGAGTGAAAAGCACCTGCCAGGCGTACTACAGGCAGCAGCAGTGTAAGTGGACCTAGCACACACAACAAATAAAAAACAGGAGTGCAGCCTTCCTCCACAAGACAGAGACCACAGAGCGCCACAGCTAGACCTTTTGTTGCCTTTGGTGGCTCTTGTGTTTTGCCACCCCTTGGCGGCTGCATGTTGGAGTGAGGGGGGTATGGGAGGGGGTGGTGTCGCCTCCTGCATTTGCCACCCGCGATAGCCACAGGTAAGAGCATATGGGGTACGGGGAGGCTCTCGCCCCAAAACTCATGCTGCCTGTTGTGAAGCACCCCCCACATTCTCCTTTGCTACGCCACTGAGCAGCAGTGCAAACATCTCTCACATGCACAAAAGTTATAGAAGATTGTGCCCTTGAATATTGACATGAAGAAAAGTGTGATATAAGAATATCGAGGACAGAATATTGAGGGGCAAAATATAGAAAGGTAAGTGCACAAATGGAAGTGTAAATTTACTATTTCTATCACCACATCAATGTCCCTTGAACATCAGGACTCAGATTTTGATGATTATAATAATGAGTGCTATACAAATCGCACTGACCTAATTCCTATAAACTCCAGGTTGTATCCCTTTCAGCACTCCAATAAGGGTCTCTCATCCCACCTGCTGGTCTATGTTAGGTTAGGCACTCTCATACATACATGTCCACCATAGCTGTCCCTTTCGGCAGATCCAAAGGGCCACAGTTCCATGACCTGCCTGTGTCCCATTCAACACCCCCATCCCTGAAAGCAAATAACAAGTGCAGTCAGTGGTTAAATTGACGGTGTTAAAATCGGGAGACTTGGGTTTAAATCCTGGCTTCCCCACATACACCCTCATTACGAGAGTCCTCTTAATTGTAAGTTTTTTTGTTTCATACAGAGGTTTCAGCTGCTGAAAATAGTCAAAACCACATTTAAAAGTCTAGAGAAGAATAAGGGATAATCTGGAGAATTGCAGGTGGAATTACCAATTCCCCCAGTATTTCCTCATTTCTTGGTGGACCCTACGGTACAACTCCTAATGGGCGGGAACTTCCCCAACCCGGAATTACTGGTACCCTAGTATTGTTAACTCGGGGAGTTGGAAAAATCCAGCCCAGTATCTCGGCCACTCCTAAAGAGGGACTTTAAGTGGTCCTCTCCAAAAAATGGCAGGCACTAGCAATGTGGTACATATGTACCACATAGGTAGATACGTGTGGAGTTAGGTATAAAAAAATCTAGACTTACCGGCTGATATATTTTTTTATTCAGTTTGTCCTCGAAATTAGGTACTCTAGATATTCTGATGTGGATACTTAGCGTGCACACAGTCATTGCAGGTGTAACAACAATAAAAGTGTCCCTTACACAAAAGTCAAAGTGTGCCAGTAGCTGTGTAAGCTGGGCTTACATCCGCCCATTGTTGTATTGTGTTTCATCTGAAACCTGGTCCCATTTAATTGTCATCAGAGTTAAGGCTTGTGTGATAGCCACGCCTCTCTACTGCATGTCATCATAAGACTGGGCGTTGGACAGCGGCGTAGCACGAGCTTTTGTTGCAAGGGGCGGTCCTAAGCGGGGGGAATCAAAAGACAAAAACGAGGGAAAGTAACATTTAAAAAAAAGAAAACCACTTACAAAAACGAGGGAAAGTAACATTTAAAAAAAAGAAAACCACTTACCTTGCGCTCGCCAAATTTCTCATGTGAGGTGCCGCCGTCCCCAAAAAAGTTCGCCCGGGGCAGACCCCCCCCCCCCCATAGCTACGACACTGGCTTTGGGTGATCACCATGGGACATTACCAGAAAGCCAGGTTTACACCAGCAGCCTCTAAATTAAGTATAAACAACGTCAAACCATAAAGAGACCGATCAGTGATAGAGTGTTAAATGTAATTTACCAGTTTTTATGTCGTTTTGCTTTGGTTGTCCTTCTTTTGGACAAATAAGGGAACCAGGAGCACAGATAGATAATATTTACTTGTTTCTATATAGCGCTTCCTATTGCATTTAGGTCAGCTTTGCGATTTGAACTTGCGACATGCTGATCACCGCATGTTTTAGTGATGAGCGTTCAACACACATTGCTAGTGCCTACCATTTTTTGGATGGAACCACTTAAAGTCGGCCGAGAAACTGGGCTCGATTTGTCTCACTCCCTGAGTTATCAATACTAGGGTACCAGTAATTCAGGGGTGGAGAAGCTCCAGCCCATTATGAGCTCGACCGTGGGGTCCACCAAGAAATGAGGAGTTGCTGGGGGAATCGTAAATTCCACATGCAATTCTCCAGATAATTCCTCATTCTTCTCTAGACATATACAGGTGGTTTTGACTATTTTTAGCAGCTGAAACCTATGTATGAAACAAAAAAAACCTTACAATTAAGAGGACTCTCGTAATGAGGGTGTATGTGGGGAAACCAGCATTTGAACCCAAGTCTCCCGATCTTAGGGCCGTCAATTTAACCACTGACTGCACTTGTTATTTGCTTTCAGGGATGGGGGTGTTGAATGGGACACAGGCAGGTCATGGAACTGTGGCCCTTTGGATCTGCCGAAAGGGACAGCTATGGTGGACATGTATGTATGAGAGTGCCTAACCTAACATAGACCAGCAGGTGGGATGAGAGACCCTTATTGTAGTGCTGAAGGGGATACAACCTGGGGGCATATTATCAAGGGGGTTTATTTCCGCTTTTTGGGCTTTAAAAGCAGTCGCTAACATCGCTATCTCCTATTACCAACTTTTGGAGATATTCGCGCTAAGCGCGAATATCTCCAAAAGCTAACACCTGCCCCTGAGCAGTTCTTAGCCATGTTATCCAATGGTAGGTGGATAACATGGCTAAGAGCATTAGCTCGGTAATGCATGAATATCGCTGACTTTTCAGCGATATTCATGCATTGCGACCGATTTTTATCGCATTTGCGATAAACCTTGGTAATACCAAGGTTTATCTGCGATAAAAATCGCCGCTGCTCAGCGGTACATTTTTGTCTCTAACCAAGCAATAGCGATAATTATCGCTATTGCTTGGTAATATGCCCCCTGGAGTTTATAGGAATTAGGTCAGTGGAATTTGTATAGCACTCATTATTATAACCATCAAAATCTGAGCACTGAGATTTCAAAAGTAAAAATGCCCCTTGCATTTGCTAGTTTTGAGACCCTGTTACCAATTACTGTTCAATGACTTGAAGCAGTCTCAAGTTTTCATTAATAAAAGGGTACAACGGTCTCTTATGACTGGCACTTTGTCAAAATGTAAGTAACAGCACTTTCCGTGAAGTCATCGGGGTCAAAGGGTGTATGATTTCACTACCGGTAAGATTTTGTTCAACTTACCTCCGGGAAAAAACCTCTTGCCAGAGTGAGGCCCTGATTTTGAGTTCGGGAGATGGGATTTCCTCTGTCAGGGTGACAAAGTAAAGTACTCCGTCACCCTTAGGGAATATCCGTCCACCAAATTTAGAGATGTCTGCCAGTCCAGAAGGCATTTCTTGCACTGGCTAGAGCCGTGGTTCCTGTCAATTGAAAGTTTGATGGATGGCTCTGTCAACATGACGCCGCTCTATCGCAACCATTCAACGTTTTTCTATTTTCAAATAACAAAATCCAAAAGCGATATTTTGTTTAGAAACATTTTAAAAATCAATGACACCCCTCGCAATGGGAGATTTCTCCCATGGCATGGGGGTCATTTAAAAGTTTCCACTGCCCCGTACACGGACAGTGAACTCTGGCAATTTGACTGCCCACTCTAAATCAGGCACAAGCATACCCAGTGCTTAATTTTAGCTGGTGATTTCCGGTGCTCGGCTCCGGCACATAATTGCCAACACCGGGTCTTATGACAGTCTACCACATGGTGGCGCTGTTTGTGTTTTAAAGCAATGAGCACAACAATAGTTGCTTATTAATGTATTATACATTAAAATTACTAATACAGCCCAACCAAGCCATTCTTATAGCTTTTTGGGGCTTGGAATAGTCTGATGTGCCTCACTTGAAGGAGTTTGATGTTTGTGGGTGTACTTGTACTGTCACCGGCAGCGCTGGCTGGGGGAATGGGTGGTGAAAGCTGCAGAGCTCTCCTGATGACAGCCCTGGCACTTATTTTTTTACAAATTAAGTACTGAATACACTTCCTTCTTCCTCAAATTCGTTGTGTTGTTCATCGTTGAAGCCCATGCTTCCTGAATGGAGTTTCATCTCGCCAAAGTTGGGCAAGTAGTGAGCTGGAAATTAGTAACCCGAAGCTATAAAGTTATTAATATGATTGAAAATGGTCGTTTCAGGGTCCTCATCCAGAGGTATTGGCTGTTCTCATCGCGAAGTAAATACTGCGATAAGCCTCCATATAGAAGTTATTATTCACAAGGCATTCCCATATGGAACCATGTGCCAATGATTAGCTTGCATCTGGAACACATATTACTGCAGCCAGATGACATGTTATGAAGCTGCTCAGAATGTACTATCATCGGGAAAGCGAAAAATATTAAATTCATCACAAATGTGAGTTAATAGGTAAATGGTTAATTTCCTGGTTTGACTGTTCTGTTCCAGTTCAGTTAATACAAAGTTCAACTCTTCTTACTAGGGTTTTTTTTAATCTTTAGCAATTGGGAGGTCCGATACAGAATAACTTGTTTATATCCCAGAAAAAAAGCCTTCCAAGGAGGGTGACTGAATACCATATTAAACAAACATGAATTAATATTTTTTGGACGCTATAAATTTGATGCTGAGTTGTAAATATTTTTTTTAAAATCGCAAAAAATAATGTCGTAGCTCAAGACGTTTTATGTAAGTAAGAAAGTCCACTTTATTCAGCATTTGATCCAAATCCCATAATGCCCTAGTTGTCAGTTCTGATACTTCCTAAGCAATCTCCCTGACAAAGAAGAGTTTTCACACACCCAGTTTCACCTGTATTTCTAAATTTCTTTGTACACTAATTATAGCCGAATAGGATACATTACAACGCACGCATTTACAACGCATTCCATTACAATGCGGTCATTACAACAACTGCGTTCCTAAGACGCATACCTTTACAACAACTTGCTGTAGGAGGCGCTAGAGTTTGGAATAGTATAATTTACTATTCCAACTTCAGTTTGTGCAACAGTAGGGAAGGTGTTGGTTTTAAAATCCAACACCTTCTGCCCCCTACAGCAAGTCTTTGTAACGACTTGCGTTGTAATGGTAAGCGATGTAACAACACGGTTGTTGTAATGACTGCGTTATAATGGCATGCGATGTATCGACTTCGTTGTAAACAATGTTTCCCGTTATAGCCAGCACATAGAGCAAGCAGGACCTCAATTTGTTGAAGAATTGAGGGTTTCGAAATTTGTAAGTAAAGGCTAGCCAGCCAATGTTCCTGTGTCAGCTTCTACAAGTTAACAGAAAAAGAGCGGGCTTCCTGTTTAAGGGAACAGCCACGTTATGAAGGAAGAAAGTGAAAGCTGTCAGCTAGTAAGGTCCTATTACTGGTGGGTCCCCATCTACTTTGCATACTGGAGCTGAGAATGTCCTTCTTGCCATGCGTGGAAAATGTCCTGCTCATCTAAATTATGAAATTGAAACATTTAATATATTGGACAAGGAGGGCTTCAGGACACAACAAAGACATTGACAAAGAAAGAGACACTGTGAAAGGATAACCATCTTAATGAGATAAATCCTGCCAACTAAGGACATGGAAATGTGGCTCTGAATCATAAAGTCAGCCTTTATTTTTAACTAGCAGATCATAGTTCAACTGGCACATAAACAACGCTTTGACCTACTTCTTATTTGAAGACTTTTCGTCTTAATATTTCGGTCATGATGATGATTAATTAAAACCGTAACAATGTTACATATACACATCTGAGCGTTAATATCTATAAAAAAAAGGAGAGAGAAAAACCTTCAAGCATTATATCAAGTATAACACAATCCCATACAAACATGTTTTCATCTTCTCAATAAAACCCAATATATTTTTTAAAACTTTTAATTGGTTGTACTAAGAATAAACGATCATTCCAGGCTGTGTTTTTTAAGAGCTAGCTCGAGGAGCTTTAAATACTTTAGACTTCTGACACGATGCTTTGCAGGCGAGACAACAGTGATAAGTGTAGTCACTGAATGAGTCTTGAGTGATACCATCACACATCTGACGCAAATGAATGAACCTGGTAATCACTGCATATACATTCCTCATTCGTGAGACACTCATTCTTAAGTTTACAATAGGCTGGTAAGAACGCGTAAGCTGTTTGTAGGCCAGACCTAACAAAGGTCTGACCCTGAAGAAGGGTTTTGCTGCACAAAAGCATGCTTAGTAAAGTGGGCAGCAACCCAAGGCATAAACTAGACAATATTAGCATAATGAATGTAAATTGTAATTGTGCACTGAGCAATTGTTTGCAGCCTGGCATTGTGCCTTAAACTAAAATAATGAATTCTAGCAATGTGTCTGAATTCGTTTTGTCTCTTTGTGCTGGGATTTTTTTTTTTAAGTCTTTTGAAGGGGTGTATGGTATTGTGAAGCGGTGTTACTCGCAAACTATCCATTTTGCTTTACATTCGTGAGGCCCAAACATTGTGTACTCAGGGGTGATGAAACAATTTTGAAAGTGGGCGTCCTGGCCCTCGAAATCACAGCATCACATTTATGTCCTGAAAAACTGAAGTGTGTTTCAAAAAGAAAGTGTAGTAAATTACCCAAACCCCCTTCAGTGAGAGGATCAGTGGTGCATTTTGGAGTACATACTACAAAAATATGCTTAAGATTTGTCAAGCTATGTTCATTTATAGACATATATCACATTCACAAGCAAAATTACCTTTTTGTGCAATTAAATCACCAAAAATAGCCAGAATGAGGACTTAATTGGTGTTCGTAACTTACAATGGTCTGTTTTACTGTCACCCCTGGAGAACCATAGTGTCTTTTAATCAGGCCTGAGCAGAATTGCAATTACGCGGAAGTAACCAGAGTCATTTCGTTAATTCCGCATTACTGTTTGATGTGAAATTACTGATAATTACTCAACTATTCCTGCCAGCGTAATTTTGGGGGGAAACATCCTACAGCGAGAGCACATTTTGTGAGTGCGATCAAATGCTTGCGCGTGCTAATCATGTTCTGCTGCATTTAGTGCTATTTCTAAGTGCACAATTGCAACCTTGCATTCATTATGGAAGTGAGGGTGAATTTCACACTAAGAAAATAATGTTAAATGCCAGGAGTATGTTGAGAAAAAATCCTACCCCAAGAGCATTTTTAGCAAGCGTAAGTGGGCATTCGCTAATTGTGTTCTGCTGCATTTAGGGCTATTTCTTAGCACAAAAATGCATCCTCGTGTCCATTTTTGACACATTGGGGCATTATGTGCCAGGAAATAGTGTTAAATGCAGAATAACTCTTCTCCAATAATTATGCTTAATCTTGTGTAATTCTTAGCCAATTCTGCATGATTACAATGCATAGTATTTCGCGAATCAGGCCCACTCCTAATTATTATACCTTTAGATTCTATGGGCCTGATTACGGTGATAGGCGGCCCCCCACCGACAGACCATCGGTGGGGTTTGCCTGACATCTAGGGCAGTAGTCCGACTGCCGGATTATGATATCGATGTTCAGAGCGATATGGGTGGGGGGTAATACCTCCACCTCCGACAGACTCAGGGAGTCCGTTGGAGCCTATTCCCTACAATAGAGGTGCTGCCTGCAGAGGCACTGCCATAGGGATGAGGATATTTTAAATCTAACAAGGGAACCCACAAGGTAGATAAGAACTCCTGGTGTCAGTTTTTTATAGAAACAAAGGTCCTTAAAGAACACAATAAAAATATGACTAGAATCAGCGCTATATTAAAGATGTCCAGCCGGAAGATCAATTTAATGAATCAATAAATGTAAGGCAAATAAGAGCACAGTAATGAAGTGGGACACAGTCCTGCATCCTACTCAAAAACAAAACAATTACATTTAGACAAAAACATTTCAGGCAAGACAAGAGTAGCTTGTACCCAATATAAATAATTAGGGAAAGCTTTAGAAAAAACAGTTATTGCACTTGTTTTAACACATTGGATTGATGTGCATACTGTTTAAACAAGTCAACAATGTTCCAATCCTTTTAAAACAATGCATGGAAGCTCGGATCGATAGTTGTGGAATTCGGATAGAGCTTTAAGGTGGCTGCAAAAAGCGGTCCTTAAGTGAATATATCGCAGTTTGCACTTGAAGTCTGTACTGGAGGGATAGTTGTGGAACTCTAGCCAGTAATTGCTAGGTCAGGGGCTGGGTGAATATTACACTGTCACTGTCAACCCGAAAAGGAAGATTCCGGTCCATAGCTTTCTTGTATTTTGGTGAGCCCCGTACCTTTATGTGTTGTGTATCAGTACAATAATACCATTTCACTGCAATACTATGCCTCAGTGTAGCATCAAAGAACTGTGCTTTTCTGAATCCCTGCCAAGATAAAACACATAACAGATTGAGTCAGGGATGGGCCTAATTAAGCAGAGGTTTGTGTGTGAAGAACTGAAATCTTCATTCTCAGGGGTCTCACTAATACAAAAGAACTTGGCACAGAAGCTGAAATATCAAAAGACATCTTTATTAAACTTAGTAAGTGAGGCCACGTCACCCAACTGCCTTAGCAATTGAATGAGGTAGTCTAAAAAGTAGTTTTATATGTTCAGAATTACAAACTCAGCATCAAAGAAAGAGGCAGTCCTAGCTTCTGCAAGCATACAAAATACCTAATATGGACATACAAGATCTGCAAAATATTAGCCAATAGAAAAACATCATGTAACCAGAATGTCCCCCTTACGTCGTGTTTCTGACCAACCCATAAGTCAATCAATTACAGCACTTATAAGTCAATCAGTAATGGCAGAACATGTCTGTATGCAGTTAGGCCAGCTAGTGTCTAAGATTGCTTTCAAAGCAAGGACAGAGGGGGGTTTTCTACACGTTGCAGTCCAAAGGGCAGAAATACTTCATGAATAGAGCAGTCTGTGTACAGGCAACACAAATTGATGACAAATGTAAGATGGAGTCTAAATTAAAGAACCTCAGACCCTGCTTTTGCCATTACACAGGCAAATCCTAATTCCTTGCTTAGGCGAGCATTCGACTCATTTCATAAAAACAGATATATGTAAGCTATCAGCAGGAATACAAAAAGAACAAAACATTCAAAATCTAGATAGCAGAAGAAAGTAATGACCACTATTACAAACAGGATTATAATTTTTCACAACCCTAAGCAGAAAGCAAATCCTAATATTATGTACTAACATTTTTATGGCTCCTATGCATTTCAGTAACCCATCACATGTTCAGGTGAAACAGTGGTGATCCTCATCAACGCTCTGAGGTGAAAAAGGGGATATTCTTCCACAGAAAATGGACTTTATTCTGCTTTTACTAAACAGAATAGTACTTTAAAATAATGCCAGCAAAACAAGAATCAGTCTCCAAACTCCAATTCTATACAAGCTCACAGGAAATACCCAGAGTCCGTCAAAGCCTCTCCTGGCAGACTTCTATTGTCCATCAAATCCTGTTTCTGTTGTTTTCTTCCGCATGGGCCTCTTCTTTCAGGCCTTTCATGAAAATGATGTTACTCAGTATCCGTTGGAGTGCCCTCCTGGCAAACACTCACAGCTCACTTGAAAGTCTCAATGTCTCAATGCAGTGCACCAATATTTCCTGTTTGCAGGCACTACAGATAGTGTGCTCTTCATTGATCAAGAGCACAGATCATCTCATGCAGACCCAAGTACTATTAATCGGGAAAGAGCAACAGACTGTCACTCTCAGCAACACTTTCAGGCTCCAACACTCTCTATTCAGTGTCAGAGGAGGCTCGGGCTGCTCTTTCATGGGCACCATAATGTAGTGCCTTTTGCCAATCTCAAATCCTCCGGTGCACTGCACTTACGTTGGAGCAAAGGAAAAGGGGTTGTGTGGCCAAAAACTCAGGCCAAGGGGCTCAAGGGACTGCACACTGTCAGTGGTTAACCAGCACATAACAGGCGCTCTTTTGCACTGAAATTTTTTGTTCAAAACCTTCTGATGAAGCAAGTACAATAGTTAGAGATATCACTGATGGCACGCTGGCGATCGATGTCTGGGTGCTGTAGGGCCAAGGTATGTAGCCCTCATCTGTAGATGACACTGATGAGAATTAGCGTTCTGCAGGGTATCATTCTTCCTTTGACTCTGGAAGATCCCGCAGAACCTAGTGACGTAGGAAATGTAACAGTTATTTCCTTCAATTTAAGTACAAAAACAGTTCATTGTATAACAAGGGGCTGCAAGCAAGTGGCCTGAAATCTTTAAAGGAGTGGCCATAGTCATGGGACTATTGTGATCTAAAATACACTGTCATTCTCAAAGGCAAATACAAAAACAAAGGCAGTAGGCAAAACAGTGCCTCTAGGCTTTTCAATTGGGTTTCCATATGAGAGCATATCCTCTACCATCTAAGGGTAGATAGCGACATGGGAATTCTATCTGAATGGATGTCCTCGCACATATAGTGGCATTGTCTAATGGGGCAAACACATTTTTTTTCTCAATGATTACATATAGGTGTTCCTAAATTCCTTATCTAGAACATTTCAAAAGAGAAATTACATCATACAGATTATCAGGGACATGTAGATACCTCCCCTTAAATAATTGTGCATCAGGTGGACTATGCAATACAAAACTAATGATCAAAATGTGGAAACAAAGGACAAGATCTAGAGAGTCCTGGTATTTCCATTATTTAAAATACATCTGGTCCATCAAAAATTAAAGCAGCAGAAAAAAGGACCTAAAAACCAAATTAGAATAGGCATTGAATTTGTCATATTCAAAAAAATGTAAGGTGTCTCCTATTGAGGTGGAAAACTTATCTAACTATATTTATTTATTTATTTATTTATTTTTAGAGTTTTCTATAGCGCGAACTTGAACCGATAAGGTTATCAGAGCGCTTTACATAGCACCAGTTCCGTTACATGTTGTCACAACAGTTTACATAGAATCAGTTACGTTGCACATTTCAGGATCACTACCCTAACAGTCAGACTGGAAACATCAGAGTAGGCCTAAAGAAATTTTTTGAAAACCAGACTGGTCATACAAAAGGGAATTATACATAATATGGGGGTCTCTGGTATATTACTGTAGTCTGAAAGTGTGAACCTGAGCAATACACCAACTAGTGAAAGGAATGTGGAAAAGGGAAATGGGACTAGGTAAAAATGAAGCCTTGTTTCCTTTATTGTACAAAGCCATACACTACTTAGGAAGCAGAACAAAACTGACTAATGTAATATAGAAATTAGGTCACCATGTACAAGAGTCACAAATCTATAATTTATCCTTACGCCCAATCAGGATACATAATTTTTAGGGCTGTCTGTTCCTTTAAGGGAAGAGGGCAGTATTGTGACTAGATGACACAATTTGCTTTTTACATTTCTTCAATATTTATAGCCAAATTTGACATACACTGGTGAAGTGTTGTCTTGTTTTGGTCACAGCATGAAAAACCATATCTGTGAAATTTAGTATCATCAGTGCAAAAACCCCCCAAAAAAACACACATATGCCAAGCCATCAGATATACGCGCTGTATATCAAGCACAAAAAAACATAGACAAAACAATAGCACATGTAAAAAAGTGGTGACACACAACACTATTGCATCCACTTTTATGCACTGTGAACCTGCAGCTCAAAACAGAATATTCAAGCCTGCTTAATTTGTCAGGCTTAAAATCCTCACACACACAGGACCAGCAGGAACAATTCATAAAAGGATAAAATGCAAAAATATGTAAAACGCAGGAACATTACTGCACATAACACACAAAATATCAACTGTAACAACCATCTTTTGAAAACATGCTAAACCTTTTTAATTTTCCCAAAACCTTTTTCACAGACACTCTGCGCGTCCCGTGCGCCAACACCCTTTGAGGCCCTGCTTTTCCAAGCAATAATTTCTCCATCTCTTTACACTTACCCCTATCCTACCTCACTGACCTTAAAGTCTAAATCTGCCTTGCGGGCTCCTCAGACCTCAATCCATTCCTCACTCTAATGCTGAAAAAAGACCAAAAAAAACCCTTCCCAACTCTTTCTAACCTGCAATAACCAACCCTTTTTAAAAACACATGATATAGATATTACTTCTGTTAGGGGATACAATTTATTTCTATACTTGGATTATTAAAACAGTTACTGTGTATAATTCACAGAACATAATAACACATACCAGTTTTTAGAACAAATGCTTGTTTGCAATGGTACTCATTTCATCAACCTTAAAAGGCTGAAGGTCTCAGTTAGGTCCAGCAAAAGTTAAAACCTTCCACCCTGATATTAAACTCAAACCTCTGCACCAGGCACGTTGGCTCACTGACCTATTTAAAAGGAAACCTAAATGGGAACAACCTGCAAATTTGTATTATACCTAAATGTATGCATTTACTGAAGAAGCCTAAAGCACTTTTAAAGCTATTTTAAATGGCAAAAATGCCCAATTTTACCCAAATTCGACTTTGCTATTTGGGGCACTTAAAAATAAATATCCTATAATTTTTTTACATATTAATCATCCTCAGAATGTTCTTTATAAACTGCAAAGGTTGGACATGAGACATATCCCATGTAAATCCTTATAAAAATGAGTTTTGTACGCCTGCGCTAAGTAAAAATCCCATATGCTAATGTTCTCATTATGCAGTGTACCAAAACTTAAATTAAATTATAATGCTAGGAGGTCACAGTATGAGCATTAAGCTTCATGAATAGTAAAAAACGAATTTTGTAGCACTTATTTTTATAACCCAATCAGTTTTGAGAATTCCACATATTAAGGCTCTGTAATTCCTCAAATCTGACTTCATTTTCTTTTCTCTTTTTTTTTGTTGCTCTGTGCCATGTAGGCCAACAAACAAAGTGGCCTGGGCTCCCCAGGTCATTTACACATTAACCAGTTTAAACTGTAAGAAACTAATTTCTTCACCCGAAACTGACCAGCAAAACCAATCTCCCTGATTGATCTTTATCTGAGATTGCCAATCAATGTTCAAGACATCGTTAACTTTTAGTTTCCATGCACTTGCCCTATCTTGTTTCAGCATCTGTTACGATTTCTTTCCTTTTAAATGTTTCTTTCACTACATGGGTTAATTATTACTTAGGAACTGAGCCAAGAACATACTTACAGAAATGCTTAAAGAGAGGAAAACCCTTAATTAAAATATCTTCCTATAATACAAAATAATGAACCTTAGTTTTCAAACCTTTTTAAAACAACATTCTGAAATGCAAAGTTTCACTTATGCAACTGAGGGCAAAATCCTGGTTGAATAAATATTCCTGTTTATGTAGCTTGTCTGTAAGTGTTTATAAAATAAGTAGCTGGCAGTCTTTTTCAAACTAAAACATATCAATGCGTGTTCTATATTATTTTGAGTTCAGCAGGAATTTACTTCAGCTGATCTGTTTGCCTGTTAATACCTAACACAATGTATCTAAGAAAAATGCTGTAAGTTTATTTATTTTTTGCAAAACACCCAATTTCGTTTTTGGGGGCTTTTTATTCCTAGTGAATGTGAATTTACATTTTAGTTTTTAAAAATTTGACATCCTGCTTAATAGACTGAAAACATCAAGAAAAAACACCATCACACATTTGAGCTCATTTCAGACAAACAGAAAGGGGTCACACACAATACGGCGCGCTTTTAGCCATGCATTTTCGTGAATAGCGCCAACGCTATTTACCTAAAGAAATTGCACTAATGGGAAAACCACAGAGACATTTAAACACACATTTAACCCACAAACCAATACTCAGGACAGAAATAAAGGACAGCATTGAGACTGTTCTTAAACCAAACCATTTGTAAATGCTAGTTGTAAGTCATATTTACAAGAAACGCTTCTCAATTGTGTTCCCAAAAGACTGCAAAAACAGGTCAACAGACTGATGCATGTCCAAAAAACGAAAATGCACTCAATTCACTATATTTGATTAGCAGAACACCAAACAAAATCGTTCTGCATATCTTCATTCATAAAACTGCGCAGAACAAAGGATCCTTGTATGTATTATATCTATATTTTAATTCCCTGGGGATACAAAATCACCAAGGAAGAAATATGTTTTTAAATCTAACCTATTTAGATATTTCCTGCTAGGGAAGCCGGCTAATTTACTTCACATCACAACATGGTACCTTCCAAAATAAAGCAACACATTCTTCTTATGTGAGCTTTCAAACAGCCATGCCCAAAATATTGCAAAATATACAATATTATAATCAAAATAGTGCTTAATGTACTTTTTGTACGTGCACCGTTCAACTAAACCAAATGGAAAAATATCTCCTCATTACCTGCCTACACAAATTGCAATTCGCATATACAAACCTATACAAATCCGAAAGTTGGCCAACACAAATTCCAAAGTTCCATAGCTACAAATTGGCTAAGATCAGGCATCTTATAGCTCACTAATCTAGCTTCAAACTTCAAGGGGTTATCTCTACTGATAAACTCGCAAATATACAAGACCCTCGGTTTTTGAAAATTGCAATCTTCAAATAAAACTAAGGACCAAACAAACTAAGCAAAGAACCACAGAACTAAAGAACAAAGGACTGGGAGCGACCCATTTATACTGTGGTACTGAAAATTATGGACCCTGCTATAATATGGTACCGAAGCTCTACACTCGTGTCAGAAAATATCATCGTATCATGACGAATTTGGTATCGGCAGACCGGTAATGATTAAGACATTATCCCTGTGCATTTGCGTCATGATCGAGTGACGAAATCACCCTTAAATCGTAGTTTCTGTCTTGAACACTCGGGTTCCATTTTGTGAGCGGCATCCATCTTGTGATTGCCCTTACATAGCCAAATAACTAAGGCCAATTTTGATCTGAAAGGACACGTACACCTCTGCTGACTCCTCTGTGACCTGAGCAAGCTGACTCCACTGCCTCAAGCCAAACCTGTTCGGGCAGTTCCTTTCCCAGTGGCCGAATGAGATTAGCATCCAGGTGCACATGTCGTAAACCTTTTCATCACATACAAACTAAGTCTAATCTTACACACACCTGTCTCTGTTTCTTTCTTTATGACCTGTTTTACAAGGAGGAGGTGCCCGTTTTTATTAGGGGTCCGGCGATATCTGATGAAAGTTCTGGGCCTTGCCGGGTAATCTATCATGAACTGGACAAACTGAAATGTGGGCTGTCATCATGACTCTGCTTTTTCTTTGTAGTAAAAATATTTGTATGATGCACTGTAAAATAAGGAATGTTTGCCTAGGGCATAATAAACGGTATAAAAGGTCTGTGCGGAGACCATTCAGTAGGCTGCCTCATTCAGTTGCTTTAGGTGTGACTGGGCGATGTAGCCTCACAATTAATTGTAATAAAGATGTCTTTTTCATATTTCAGATTCTCTGTTGATTTCTTTGCTGCTTTTGAATGGACTACTTATTGGTAAGACCCCTGGGGAGAAGTGATGAAGTATTTTTGGTACTTCAGTACTTAACTCTTACTTTTACTAATCAAAAGTTTATCCAAATTCTAACTGTCAAGTTCTATATGACCTAACGGTCGCTTTGTTTTTCTTTTCAATACTCACACCAAAAAGGTTCTCAGTCAGGAGTGACATCATGTGGAGGATCAAAATCAGGAAGAGCAGAAATACACTGGGCTGCAGAGATGAAGAATCCCCAGAATCACTTTGCACAGAGTACCTTCTTAGTTGTGGAGAAGTGTGGCTCAATGGTTAGAGCGGCAGACCTTGATGCAGATTGCTGGCCAGGGACCAGGGTTCGATTCCCGCCTCAGCGGGATTGGGCTTAAATTCCTCTGACCGGATATTCTCGCCTCAGTGCCGAATCTAAGCATGGGCCCCACGCTGCAACTCTGGGCAATAGCTTGCTTCGTCTCCACAATGGCCCCCGATACACAAGGGATGCCTGGTTTCACCATGGGATGCCCAGGAGTGGACACCTCACAAGGAAAAGCCAGGAGGGGTTCCCTTGTGGTAGGAGTCCAAGCGCCGGGATGCTTACGGGTTACTGTTCGCGCTATACAAATACAACACATTTACATTTACATAGTAGAATCCTGTCTTGTCTTCCTCAGTAGCTTTCTGTCTCCTGACAAGATCACTCCCACAGAAAGTCACTTCTCTGATGAAGCCCGCGTTGGTCGCGCCATCTGAAGAACTGAAATCCCACGTCACCCAACTGCCTTAGCAATTGAATGAGGTAGTCTAAAAAGTACAAAACACAGAGGCCTTTTATATGTTCAGAATTACAAACTCAGCATCAAAGAAAGGGGCAGTCCTAGCTTCTGCAAGCATACAAAATACCTAATATGGACATACAAGATCTGCAAAATATTAGCCAATAGAAAAACGCCATGTAACCAGAATGTCCCCCTTACGTCGTGTTTCTGCCCAACCCATACGTCAATCAATTACAGCACTTATAAGTCAATCAGTAATGGCAGAACATGTCTGTATGCAGTTAGGACAGCTAGTGTCTAAGATTGCTTTCAAAGCAAGGACAGAGGGGGGTTTTCTACACGTTGCAGTCCAAAGGGCAGAAATACTTCATGAATAGAGCAGTCTGTGTAAAGGCAACACAAATTGATGACAAATGTAAGATGGAGTGAAAATTAAAGAACCTCTTGTGGCATATGGCATCTCATGTTTTGTACCTCGGTTTGCCAGATCGTGTCTTGTTTACAGGACACTATCGTCTGTACCATGAAAAGGTGCACACGAGAAAATGCTAGTTACTTTTGCACCAATGCTTCCTTGTTTTGGCAGCTTTGTTTTTGATTTGCTTTTAGTGCGTTTGTACTTGGTGAGCACATAGTTTTGTTCAGGGTTCTAATTAGGAGTCACTGCTCTGTAATTAAGCTATGAAAATTAGTTTTGCAAGTGCACACCTCATTTTGTTTTACATCTTAAACAGCAATTTTGAGTATGATTCATAAAGAAAAGTGTAAATGTATTCGCAAAGTTCTGCAACAGTGTCTGAATGTACTTTAAGACTTTTTTCAACAGGAATAATACAATGCCTGAAAACCAACCACCATGTGCAGGCGTCCAGGTGTACTATTGTGTTAGAAATGGGGGTCTCTAGTTGGCAATGGTTTGTACTTTTGTCCAAGTAGGGACCCTTCTTCCAAGTCAGGGTAAGGGGGATACACTTCTAAAATAACCCCACTCACCCCCTTCGAGCACGCCACAAGCAGATAGGCATATCTCAGAGACGTGTGTAAAGCATTTGTGCCTGCATACAGTGGCACAGTGAAAAAAATACAAATGGGCACGACACCAGTTTAGGAAAATAAGCAAAGCTTTTTCTAAATCACATTGACCAAATATGACAAAAATCCAACATACAATACTGTAAAAATCTGTACTTTACAAGATAACCTTCAAATTGCAAGAATAGCTTGAAAACACAGTCCTTCAGAGTCAATAACCGAGGGTCTTGTATATTTACAAGTGTATCGATAGAGATAGCCCCTTGAAGTTTGAAGCTAGATTAGTGAGCTATAAGATGCCTGATCTTAGCAAATTTGAAGATTTGTGTTGGCCAACTTTGTATACTTTTGGATTAGCCGGTTTACCCTAAAGGGAATATCTAAATAGGTTAGATTTACAAACATATTTCTTCCTTGGTGATTTTGTATCCCCAGGAAATTCAAATATGACATAATACATAACAAGGATCCTTTGCTCTGTGCAATTTTATGAATGGAGATATGCAGAACGATTTTTGGTGTTCTGCCAGCTAAAGCTAGTGAATTGAGTGTATTTTTGGTTTCCTGCACATACGGTGGTCTGTTGGGCTGTTTCTGCAGTCTTTTGGAACACTATTGAGAAGTGTTTCTTGTAGATATGACTTATAGCTACTATTTACAAATGGTTTGGTTTACGTACAGTCTGGACTATCCTGTTTTCGTCCTGACTGTTGATTTGTGGGTTTAATGTATGTTTAAATGTTTATGTGGTTTTTCTCATTAGTGTAACTTCAGTATGTAGATAGCGTTCGCGCAATTTATGAAAGCACTGTATTGTGTGTCCTGAATGTTTCAACACTTTCTGTTTATGTCTGAAATGAGCTCAATGTGTGTGTGTGAGTCACATTCAATAGAGATAAATAAGGCCCCAAACAAAAACGAAATTACCTATTTTTGCAAAAATACATAAATTTACAGCATTTTCCTTAGATGCATTGTATTAGATGTTCACAGGCAAATCTTTCAGCTGCAGTATATTTGATAGGAATGTTCATTCAGCCAGCACTCTTCCAGTTAAACACGGGTAGAATTTTGCATAACCGTCCTTTTAAATAAATGTGGCGCAAAAATGTGACGCAGGATTGTGACGCGTTTTAAGTTAGGCATATGCGTTTGTGAGTTACTGCATCTAAAAGATAGGCAAGGGATGCAGCGGACTCTTATATGTAGAACAATCACAAAAAGGAATAATTGTTTTTTTTTTGAAGAAAAAATTATTAATTATGAAAAAAATAATTATTAAAAATAAGTGCTACAAAAATCGTTTTTTAATATTTATAAAGCTTAACACTCATACTATGACCTCCTAGCATTAAAATTTGATTTAAGTTATGTTGCATCACTAAAATGACAAGCATTCGTGTGCATAATTTCCCCTTGGCATAGGCGCAAGCAAGCTCATTTTTATAAAGTATAAGTTATTATTTTCAAATGCCTGACTCATGGGTTATGTAATAGACATTCTAGTAATGCATATTGTAGAGCAAATTGCGCAAGCGCTTCGGGAGGGCTCACCGCTTCATCCAACCCTCCGGTCTGTGTTTGGCTCCTCTGTAATGTTCACAGGTTCCCTTAAGTTAAAAATTGAGTCCGACGTGTTTCGGGGCCAACAAACGCCCCTTCCTCATGGACTGTGTGCAGTTCAACACCATGTTCTTTTCACGCCACTCAAACGCGTTTTTGTTTGAACAGCTGGCGTCGTCCTCCCTCAGTGGGTGGAGTTTGGCAACACCAGGACTCATGGTTGACGTAATCCTGTGAAGAGAAAGAAAATAATGACCTTAAGTAGGTTGGCGTGTCTGCACTTTCATTACTGTCATTAAAATCCTTATGTAGGATGGGAGGGAAGCTGCGGGCATCATGTTCAATTCAAATGGATGTTGCGCTGACAGGCAAGTGTGTTTGATCTTGCCTCAGTCTCTTAGGACAGGATACATGTTCCGCCATCAAAGTGGAGCTCCTTCGCGACCAAGGCTGGCCGCCTGAATATGGTAGAGCAAATTGCGCAAGCGCTTCGGGAGGGCTCACCGCTTCATCCAACCCTCCGGTCTGTGTTTGGCTACATATACCAGAAGTCTTGGTGTCGAAACTCCACCCACTTAGGGCAGGCGACGCCCTTTTTCAAATAAAAATGAATTTGAAAAGTGCAAGCTGAGTTTGGCGTTCTCTCTTCACAGTCCATGAAGAAGGGGCGTGTTTCGGCCCCGAAACGCGTCGGACATTCTTTTGAATCAAGAGGGAGCCTTCAATCACCGTCTGGGTGCCACAAACAAACCGGAGGGTCAAGGTGCTGCGGTGAGCCCTCATCAAAGCGCTTGCGCACCTTGCTTAAACATTATACTACGGCCTGCCATGGTCGGGGTGAGGAGCTCCGTTTCAAAAGCGGAACAAGTATCCAAGCAATTGAATCCTGAGGCGATGCCACCCTTCATCGCCTGTCAGCACAGCACCTTCAAGATAAACAAAGCGATGTTTGAAGCCCACCTTCGCCTCCCTACTCAAGGTTTTTAAAGACAACAACATAAGAGGGGAAACGCCAACCTACTCAAGGTTCTAACAAACTACTCAACATGCAAAGACTACATATACCAGAAGTCTTGGTGTCGAAACTCCACCCACTTAGGGCAGGCGACGCCCTTTTTCAAATAAAAACGAATTTGAAAAGTGCAAGCTGAGTTTGGCGTTCTCTCTTCACAGTCCATGAAGAAGGGGCGTGTTTTGGCCCCGAAACGCGTCGGACATTCTTTCGAATCAAGAGGGAGCCTTCAATCACCGTTTGGGTGCCACAAACAAACCGGACGGTCAAGGTGCTGCGGTGAGCCCTCATCAAAGCGCTTGCGCACCTTGCTTAAACATAGTAATGCATAGTATGCAAGAAAATTGTAGGATATTCATTTTTTAATGCCCAAAATATGAAAGTCGATTTTGAGTAAAAGCACTGTTTAAACTGCATTTTACTTTCATTCAGAGTATTTTTTTAAAGTGTCTCAGGCTTAAGCAAATGCATACATTTAGGTTTTGATATATATTTGCAGGTTGTGCCTTCTTATGGTTCAGTGGGTTAATGTGCCAGTACACAGGCTTGTTTTAATATCAGGGTTGAAGGTTCTAGCTTCATCTAGGCCTACGGAAAGTTTGTTTATTTAAGACTGATGAAGTGTGTACCATAGGATTGCAACAAGCATTTACTCTAAAAAACTGGTCTGTGTGTCTTTAGGTTTTGAGAAACATGACAGTAAATATAGTTTAATGATCTGGGAATAGAGATAATTTTGGCGCCTAAAACAAGAGAAATAATTTTTCAAAATAGAGTGAATTATTGTAGGTTAGAGCCTTCTGGCTTTGACAGCTTCAATGTGGCAGAGGCCGGGGGCGGGAGAATTGCAGAGGCTGGCTCGAGTGCGCTGCTGAGATGTTATCTTTTAGTTTCCCTGTAAACAATGGAGAGGGCTGTCATGTTGACATTTGTGACCCTTTAATTAGGACTTTGCCTCTGAGGAATGCAGAATGACCTTGCTGAACGGGCCTCTAGAGGTGAGGTTTCTGGTTTCTCCGTGAGAACATCAATAAAACGAAAGAACTTAATTTAATAGGGAAAATAAATGGGTTTCTTTGAAAAGTCCCAAAACATTGTGTTAAAAGCTCTGCAGAACTGATACATTTGTGTCTCCACGTTAAGTAAAATAATGTTTGCTAGTTGCGTTTATTTTACAGAAAATGAAGTGTTACAAAAAAAAAAAATAAGATGCAGCCCTTTTCCAAAATTTTTAAGGCTACAGGCTACAGGCCTAAGTAAAAAAACGATTTGCTCCTTAGGTATTATTTTTCAGTGCACATTATAGGTGCCAAATTCATATGGAGTATCAGTGTAACAATTACTTTTAGAACGGTAAAAACACGGTGGCTTGATGTTGCGAGGCGAACTGACAAGAGAGTAACAGTTAAGTAATGAAAATTTATCTTTGTGCATGTTAAAAAGTTTTTTTGTTGTGTCGTGTATTTTTATGTTTCTGCCTACAGATTATTCATGGATTGTTCTAAGGCTGACAAGACACGTGAGTTTTGGTTAGTTGAAAGGAGATGTGTTTTTGCGCAATTTCTTTGGAAAAAAAAAATGTTCATGTTTTCATTTGTGTATTTGGCCCTATCGTGAAATATTTTAGTTGGTCCTGTATGTTAGAAGAGTGACAGTAAAGTTATATTTGACAATAGACTCCAACTGAGTTGTGTTCTACTGTCAAAAGGAGGGAAAGGATTTAAGACCTGACAAATTCAGACAGGCCCAAATATTGGGTTTTTGGCTGCAGGTTTATAAAGTACATATGCCATGGTGCTGTGTGTCACCGCTTATCCACATATGCTGTTGTTATGTCTGTGCTGCTTGTTTGTGCTTGATATACAGCGAGTATATCTGATGGCTTGACATGTGCAATTTTTTTATTTTGTGTATGTTTTGTTTTATGTTGTTACTATTACAAGTTCCCCGGTGTTGTGAAGGGATCCGTATGACGATACGTATCGTTGCACAACAGTTGGACGAATTTGGTATAATGATAAATTTCACAGATATGGTTTTCATACTGTGAGGAAGACAGGCAGCATTTTTACCAGTGCATGCCTAAATTTGGCTATATTGATATTGAAGAAAACTAAAAAGATATACAGGTTCAAAGTGTATCACCTGATGTTAGTCACTTACTGCACATTCCCTTAAAGGAATAGGCAGCCCTAAATTGTTATGTATCCTTGATTGGACCTAAGGATAGAATTATAGATCTGTGACTCAAGGTGGCCTAATTTCTATATTGCATTACTTAATCATGTTTTGTTTCCCAAATAGCATATGGCTTTGTCCCTTGAAGGGAAACCAGGTTTAATTTTTCTCTCCCTGAAGAGAGAACAGGAACATTAGTTAGGATTACCGTATATGGAGTAGTTGCCAGCGGTAGAGTTAAAATTTGTATACCTTTGGTCTTTTGTGTATCCCCCGTACTCTTGGTGCTGTGTCACATGCCTGAGGCACCCAAGCAAACTCTTGTTCTTCCTATAGATCTTTCTTTTAGTTGCTTCCCCCCCTGACCGATGTCGCATCATGCTTAGTTATTGGGGATTTTAGTTGTGTCCTAGTTCCATTTCACTTTCCCATATTCCTTTCACCAGTCAGCCCATTTATTATTATTATGGGTGTATTGTTTATGTGCACACTTCTAGACAGCAGTGATGTATCAGGGACCCCCCATGTTATGTATAATTCCCTTTTGTATGACTAGACTGGTTTTCAAGAATTTTCCTTAGGCCTACTTCAATGTTTTTTCAGACTGACTGTCGGGGTAGTGATAGGCTGGTTAACTGACCCAATATTATAGTAAGACAAGCTTTCCATCTCAATAGGAGATATCTTAAGTTTACCTTTTTGAACATGACGAATTTTCAATGTCTATTCTAATTTTTGAGTTCTCTTTTGTTCCTGCTGCTTTAATTTTTGGTGGGATCAGATGTGTTCTAATCATGCAAATACCAGGACTTTCTAGTGCTTGTCCTTTGTCTGCACATTTGATCATTAGCCTTTGTATTGCATAGTGCACCTGATGCACATTTTTTAAAGGGACTTTTCTTCATGTCCTTGATAATCTGTATTATGTCATTTCTATATTTGAGATGTTCTAAGATAAGGAATTTAGGAACACCTAGGCTCAATAGTTGAGGAAAATATGTATTTACCCCATTAGACAATGCCACTGTGTGAGGACATCAATTTAGATTCCTATGGCCTATTGCCACTCCCTTGCAGATCGCAGGCCACCTGCTTGCAGTCCCCTTGTTAAAACCCATAAACTGTTTTTGTGCTTGATTTGAGGGAAACTAACAATTGTGTTACATTTCCTATATCACTAGGTTCTGCTGGATCTTCCAGAGTCAAAGGAAGAGTGATACCCTGCAGACCTGTGATCGAGACTAAGCCCACTCCCCATCAGTGACCGCTACAGATGAATGACAGATTTCTTGGCTCTACAATTTCTGCAACAAGGAAGTCGCGAGGCTGGACAGCAATCATCAGCATGACATCAATGGTACCTCCCAAGCAAGGCATTTGCTTCATTGGAAGGCGTTGCAGAAAAAAAAAAGAGGAGCTGGTTCTTTGTTTGCCACAGAATGGGAGCTTCTGTGTGTTTGAGCTTTGTACCTGTTATGTGCTGGAAACCTCTGTCAGTGTACAGTCCCTTGAGCTCTTGGCCCGAGTTTTGGGCATACACACACCTCTTTTCCCTTTGCTCCGACGGAAAGGCACTACATTCTGGCGTCCATGGGAGAGCAGCTTGAGCGTCCTCTGACACTAAATAATGAGTGTTGGAGTCTGAAAGTGCTGCTGATCTTGAAAGATTGTTTCTCAGTAGTGCTTGGATCTGCACGAGATGCTTTGTGCCCATGATCAATGAAGAGCACATCATTTGTAGTGTCTGCCACAAAGAAGAGATACTGGTGCATTGTTTTGAGACATTGAGACTTTCAAGTGAGCTGTGGGTGTTTGCCAGGAGGGCACTCCAACTAAACAGTACTTTTTTCTCATGAAAAGGCCTGAATCAAAGAAGAAAATGGAAGCGGATTTGATGGACAAGAACTATGACTATGGACAAATAAAGTATTTTCTTTTTGATTGTGCAGCTCTCTCATCCAAGAAACTTGCTCATTTTTGATTTTCGAACCGCCATCCGGTTCTGCTGCTAGGGTCGCGGTTGCCACAGTCTTTGGAGTGCAGCTGGAGACGGTTAGGTCGACAGTTCTGGTTGGTGTCTAAGGGAGTTGCCCTAAACTGACAGAAGCACTCCTTAGCAGAATCAACCTACCGCCGCGGGCAGCAACTTAGAGGATGGAGTTTCCCAAGATGGAGAGACCTGCCAAACGAATTAACTTTAAAAACAAAATGTGGATATTGCTGAGCAAAGAAAAGACCTTTGATATTTTGTATTCTCATGTTGCTTGGTGTGATGATGTTTTTAATAAGTTATGTTTGCTTCACTTTTCAAGTGACATTTGCACCCACGACATAGCCCATACCTCCTCCTACTGTTTCCTCGCATTCTTTTTCACCCTCTGCCTGAACACAAGTCTGCTAGAAGATTGGAGTTTGTCAATAATTCATTCGTTCAGCTTTTCAAACAATGTTCATATTTGTCATCGTACCATATTCCCCACGTTCCACGAAAAGTAACTCAAGCAACAAAGCATTGGTAGTAGGAATTGCAAATATGAGCAGAACAATTGACTCGTATAGAACGATTCCTAAAGATGAGTTGCAAGCTTACGTTAGATGGAATATGACAAATATGGAGTTGCTTTGAGTGAGAACCAGCGAGCAAAAAGCCAATCAAGTTGCTGCATTTTACATCCCAGACAACGCTCCGGCAGTATACCAGGTCATCTCCAAACTGCATAAGATCTCTGAATCCATTCACGTGGATGAAGGAGACTGGTCCTTGATGGGGTGGTTCTGGGAACTGGTCTCTGCCTGGGGATGGAAGATTCTGATAGTCATTTGGGATGATCTTAGCCATTCTTTTCCTGTTCTGTCTGTGTGTACAGTGTGCTCCTGCAATATGTGGCCTCTGTGCTACGTCATGTGTAAGGAAACCTGTATCAAGAGACGAACTAAGTAACAGGATGATGCTACAGCAGCATCTCAATGACTTCATGAGTACAGATTTGGACTCAGATTAGCATGAGTTATTGCCTATATAAGGGCAAAAGGAGGGTCTGTGGTACTGAAAATTATGGACCCTGCTATAATATGGTACCGAAGCTCTACACTCGTGTCAGAAAATATCATCGTATCATGACGAATTTGGTATCGGCAGACCGTTAATGATTAAGACATTATCCCTGTGCATTTGCGTCATGATCGAGTGATGAAATCACCCTTAAATCGTAGTTTCTGTCTTGAACCCTCGGGTTCCCTTTTGTGAGCGGCATCCATCTTGTGATTGCCCTTACATAGCCAAATAACTAAGGCCAAATTCGATCTGAAAGGACAAGTACACCTCTGCTGACTCCTCTGTGACCTGAGCAAGCTGACTCCACTGCCTCAAGCCAAACCTGTTCGGGCAGTTCCTTTCCCAGTGGCCGAATGAGATTAGCATCCAGGTGCACATGTCGTAAACCTTTTCATCACATACAAACTATGTCTAATCTTACACACACCTGTCTCTGTTTCTTTCTTTATGACCTGTTTTACAAGGAGGAGGTGCCCGTTTTTATTAGGGGTCCGGCGATATCTGATGAAAGTTCTGGGCCTTGCCGGGTAATGTATCATGAACTGGACAAACTGAAATGTGGGCTGTCATCATGACTCTGCTTTTTCTTTGTAGTAAAAATATTTGTATGATGCACTGTAAAATAAGGAATGTTTGCCTAGGGCATAATAAACGGTATAAAAGGTCTGTGTGGAGACCATTCAGTAGGCTGCTTCATTCAGTTGCTTTAGGTGTGACTGGGCAACGTAGCCTCACAATTAATTGTAATAAAGATGTCTTTTTCATATTTCAGATTCTCTGTTGATTTCTTTGCTGCTTTTGAATGGACTACTTATTGGTAAGACCCCTGGGGAGAAGTGATGAAGTATTTTTGGTACTTCAGTACTTAACTCTTACTTTTACTAATCAAAAGGTTATCCAAACTCTAACTGTCAAGTTCTACATGACCTAACGGTCGCTTTGTTTTTCTTTTTAATACTCACGCCAAAAAGGTTCTCAGTCAGGAGTGACATCATGTGGAGGATCAAAATCAGGAAGAGCAGAAATACACTGGGCTGCAGAGACGAAGAATCCCCAGAATCACTGTGCACAGAGTACCTTCTTAGTAGAATCCTGTCTTGTCTTCCTCAGTAGCTTTCTGTCTCCTGACAAGATCACTCCCACAGAAAGTCACTTCTCTGATGAAGCCCGCGTTGGTCGCGCCATCTGAAGAACTGAAATCTTCATTCTCAGGGGTCTCACTAATACAAAAGAACTTGGCACAGAAGCTGAAATATCAAAAGACATCTTTATTAAACTTAATAAGTGAGGCCACGTCACCCAACTGCCTTAGCAATTGAATGAGGTAGTCTAAAAAGTACAAAACACAGAGGCCTTTTATATGTTCAGAATTACAAACTCAGCATCAAAGAAAGGGGCAGTCCTAGCTTCTGCAAGCATACAAAATACCTAATATGGACATACAAGATCTGCAAAATATTAGCCAATAGAAAAACATCATGTAACCAGAATGTCCCCCTTACGTCGTGTTTCTGCCCAACCCATACGTCAATCAATTACAGCACTTATAAGTCAATCAGTAATGGCAGAACATGTCTGTATGCAGTTAGGCCAGCTAGTGTCTAAGATTGCTTTCAAAGCAAGGACAGAGGGGGGTTTTCTACACGTTGCAGTCCAAAGGGCAGAAATACTTCATGAATAGAGCAGTCTGTGTAAAGGCAACACAAATTGATGACAAATGTAAGATGGAGTGAAAATTAAAGAACCTCATGTGGCATATGGCATCTCATGTTTTGTACCTCGGTTTGCCAGATCGTGTCTTGTTTACAGGACACTATCGTCTGTACCATGAAAAGCTGCACACGAGAAAATGCTTGTTACTTTTGCACCAATGCTTCCTTGTTTTGGCAGCTTTGTTTTTGATTTGCTTTTAGTGTGTTTGTACTTGGTGAGCACATAGTTTTGTTCAGGGTTCTAATTAGGAGTCACTGCTCTGTAATTAAGCTATGAAAATTAGTTTTGCAAGTGCACACCTCATTTTGTTTTACATCTTAAACAGCAATTTTGAGTATAATTCATAAAGAAAAGTGTAAATGTATTCGCAAAGTTCTGCAACAGTGTCTGAATGTACTTTAAGACTTTTTCTACAGGAATAATACAATGCCTGAAAACCAACCACCATGTGCAGGCGTCCAGGTGTACTATTGGGTTAGAAATGGGGGTCTCTAGTTGGCAATGGTTTGTACTTTTGTCCAAGTAGGGACCCTTCTTCCAAGTCACGGTAAGGGGGATACACTTCTAAAATAACCCCACTCACCCCCTTCGAGCACGCCACGAGCAGATAGGCATATCTCAGAGACGTGTGTAAAGCATTTGTGCCTGCATACAGTGGCACAGTGAAAAAAATACAAATGGGCACCACACCAGTTTAGGAAAATAAGCAAAGCTTTATCTAAGTCACATTGACCAAATATGACAAAAATCCAACATACAATACTGTAAAAATCTGTACTTTACAAGATAACCTTCAAATTGCAAGAATAGCTTGAAAACACAGTCTTTCAGAGTCGGGAGCTCCGTCTGGTGCTACTGCGATGCTTAAAACGACAGAGTCTAACAGTTCCAGCGGACCACGTTGGTGCAGGTCAGCGGTAGCGTTGACAGACTCGTAGACAGTACCTTTCCTCATTGCGGCTGATCTCATAGGTATGAGTCGGTATGGGCAACCAACGCGGTTGTGGTGTGAAGTGGAAGAGGTGCAGCATGCTGTGCCCTGTCGGCGCGGTGCAGGCAGCGGCTCAGTGACGGTCGCCCAACAGCATCGGTGAGACCAAGGCTTACGATGTGGAGTGAGGTGGTGCTCGATGCGGTGCTGGCAGGTCACAGTACAGACGATGGAGCTGGTCGATGTTCGGGCGGGCAGCGACGGTGTTGGTGAATTCTGGGCAGAGTGAAGCGAAGCAGTGTGGAGTGTGGTGCTAACAGGATGCAGTGCAAGCAGCGGCTCAGTGACGGTCACCCAGCAGCATCAATGAGAGCAGGGATGCAATGCAAAATGCGGCAGTGCCTTCTGTGGTGCCTTGAGGACATAGAGCCAGCGACAGACTCGGTGACAGAGTCGGCTGCTTTTCTCCTTTGCAGCGACTGAAACTAGCGGTTCCAGAGACGGTGCCCAGAAGAATGGTGAAGTCTTTGCTGTTTCTGAGTCATCTTAAACAGGGGGCAAGATCTACCTTAAGCCCTTGGAGATACTTTGTCAAGCAGGATACACACACAGTTCCTCTCCTTGGCAGAAACAGCTACTGCAGGCCAACACCAGACAGTACACAGCAAAGGGGTAGTACTTCTCAACCCCAGACAGTACACAGCAAAGGGGTAGTACTTCTCCCAGCTCTTCTACTTGGCAAAGGTTCCTCTTGAATTCCAAAAGTGATCTAAAGTTCAAGGGTCTGGGTCCCACTTTTTATAGTACAAAATCCTTTGTTCTCTGGAGGCAGAGAGTGTCTGTGCTCGGAAAACACCAGTTCTGTCCTCTCTGGCCCAGCTTCCTGACAGGAGGTGGGGACACTATTGTTCAAGGCAGACCAGGCCCATTCAGGTGTAAAGGAAATCTCCGCCCAGGTCTATGTAGCCAAGCCCTGACTCACCCTGATTGGAGCAAACAGGCCTTGGCTAATGCAAGCCATGCAGGAATTGAAAAAGGCTTATCACTCGGACCAGGGGTGGTAGTGTGAGCTAAAGATTGATGATGGATTAAACCCAGATCAGTTGACTGGGGGTGAGTGTTTGAATTGCACACAGACACTGCAATGGGATACCTCAGACCCTTATGCAAGGCTGCTTGTGTGGGTTGCACACTCAGAGCTGCAAGCCCACTATCAGCATTTGGTTTACAGGCCCTGGGGACACACAGTGCCCTGTACTAGGGAGTTAATAGTAAACCAAACAAGTCAATTATGGAAACACTAATCCTTGACAACAATTTTCAGAGGGAGCACTTGCACTTTGGCACTGAACAGTAGTGGCAAAGTGCCCTAAGAATCAAGACCAGCAAAAACGAAGTCCAACACACAGTAAAAACACAGGAAGCAAAGGCAAAAATACAGGGAAAACCCATGGCAAGGATGCCAGGTCTAACATGCTGCATCTATCCTGTAACTTTTTTGGGACTACCTGCACTGTGTGGTGTTTTATTTAGGAGCTCATTTGCAACACAATGCGCTGTGGGAACGTCACTCTTTATGATCTTTCGGCAGCGCATAGGGCTTACCCATATCTACCAGGCCACGCAAAGCCACCCTGCATGGCTTTTCATAGCCTCGTAGATAAGTTGTAAGGCAGCGGTACACAAATCACTGCGTTGCCTCACACTGCATCGGTCAGGCGCACCACAGGTGTTATGCTAGATGTCCCATGTAACACCCATGGCATTTGACACAGATTTACAACATTCTGTAAACCAGGGAATGTGTCAAAAGCCTACGCTTCCCCAGAGGTGGAGAAAGGTTTGTTTTGTGAAGGAAGGTGTCACTTCCTCCACAAAAACAACCTGAATGCAGACACCCTTGCACCATGGTGCAAGGGTGCCTGCTTAGGCACATGGCAGCCATTTGTGCACCAGTGCTGTGAAAGAGGACAGGAATGCACTTTATCTCATAGATACGGTACATTCATCCCCTTTTTTTGACATAGGGCAGCACAGCAGGAAGGCTTGCAGCGCTGCCCTACACCAAACTATTGTAAATGAGGGCCATAGAGTGCAATTCTCTATAGTGGCGAGGCCAGCCAAATATGCAAAAACACATTTTTTTCTTTTTTCGAACAAAGGCAAAACATTGTTCAATGGAGAAACTCCTCCCCTACATCATAACGATATTTGGGGGTGATGCATTCTCCTTCACGCCCTGGAAGTGAAGTTACTCCAACACTTGGTTGAAGTAAATCTCTGCCCGTTTCGAAGGGTAGGATTTCAGTTGACTTTTTTTGTGGGCGTTAAATACATTACAATGCAAACCACGCCATGTTTATTCGCCTTCCCATCCTTTGCATGGGATTCAATATGGCAAATTTCTCTCGCCCTTGTGATGGAGAAATCTACAGTTGTAAAATCCTTTTTGCCTTTTGGGAATGCTTTTGTGAATCCCGGACAGACATAGATGAAGACTTTTTCTACTCTGATTGAAAAAATACCTTTGTGAATCAGGCCATATATGTCTACTTGCAAAAACATTCTCTTTGAACCACAGATTAGCATCAATGAACTGCCACTGTGTGTTTGTGAAAGCGCATGCCTTATATTGAAAGTGCACAGATTTTGACAATTTGGGTTTAGTGGAGCTGTACCAACAGAGGTCAGGTGCAATGTTTGCACATCTGTATTCATGTCTCAGATGGCCTTTTTCACATGTGCACTTTTATTAACTTACTATACTCACTGACAAAATATTCACACTTTTAATTGTAACAGCATTTAATTATTTTAAGACACACCATTGTCATTGTTGCTTCTGGGGCATGTAATGTAATATTTCAATATAGCACAGCAAGTATTTAAAACAAATGTTAAATTGCAAAGCGGCACATAGTGCGTTTGAAGTGTGCACATCTTGCTGCAGAATCTATGACATTTTGACCAAATACACTCCATCGAATTAGTATGTGGTCTTATGGACTTATTTGATATTGATAATTTTACTAATTATCCATGGACTGCTCGCAGGAATTGGGAACGTTTACTCTTATTTTGTTATAGATCAGGTGCCTTTAAGTACCTGTTATGTTTTACTCTGGACTATTCACAGCGTCTTGATTCCATATCTTGCCCGTGTAACGATGCTTCTAAACAGAATATGCTTCATTTGATCTTTTTCTGTAAATTTTATTCGCAATATTCCAAGTTGTTTTTAACCTCTTCGGTGCTCATGACGGGAGCTGTGCTCATGACAAGCTGGTCTCGTCATAACGGCTGCGCTCCGCCCATGTGCAAGTAATTCCCCGCCTGTGCAGGTGAATTAATCAGTGGACGGAGTTGTGACGAGACCAGCTCGTCATAAGCACAGCTCCACTCTGCCATTTTAATTTTATCTTTGCATTTACCACAAGTGTTTTGCTGGTTGCAATGAGGCACAGTTTCTATGAGACGCTGACACTGTAAAACAGCAAATTTTTAACAGTTTCACAACTAAAATCAACAAAACTCATATTGTGCTCCGATATATGTATGTGTATGGAAAACAAGTTTCTCTACATATTTACTGCTTGTGCAACTTTATAATAAGTACCATAATGCAAGAAGTAAGATACCTGGGTGTTACATTCTTACTGTACATATTTACATTGTCAATGTCCCTTTAAACCCTGTGCATCATTCGGTACTTCTTTGGTTCTACGTAGAACCTCCACTGCTGCTAGGCACCAGGTCAGTTGCACTGTTCCTGTCTTCCAGCCAGATGCTGTTTGTTGCTGTGCCACAACTTTGGATTAAAGATTTATATTAAAATATGTTCCAGTGTAATCTGTAACATAATTTGGCGACAAGGGAAACTGAAGACTCCACCAACGTTACTGTGGCACAAGTGTGGAGTGAATTACGATTTTGGAAGTATTCTTGGATTAACTTTGAAAAAACCACAATTTTGTTGGAGATATTATTTTTGGAAACCTGCTTTACTTCATTTTCCTGGAAACTCGATTTTGCTACCTGGATTGAGTCAGGAGAAGGAGAATTTTGACTAATTTTGCTAAATTGAAGAAGTGTTTATTTTCAAGCTGCGGCTGGTGCTGTGCGAGCGAGTCTTACCGACATCGTGGAGTCTGCCTTCATCGCTCGAGAAAGTACCTAACACGAGCGTATTTCTTGGGCATCCTGACGTCTGTCTTCTTCGTTCGAGGAAGAACCTTTCAGCCTTCTGCACAACGACGCACTCCGTAAAGAACTTCTTCACCGTGGCTTACGCTACGATCACATTACGTTTGACGTGTTACGTCTCTTGAAAACGTGGCGGCCATTTTAGTTTACAGGTTTCCATAACAACCGGTCACTGAGTGAGCTGCTTTATATCCGCGCTCATTTTTACTTCATTCACGATATTGACAGCACCGGTTCTTTACAAAAAAGGTTTTCTTTTATTCAAAATATTCTTTATTTCATGTTATTTATAATCTAGACTTTTGCTAGATGATTTTATTTACGTTTTAAGGATTTGGATACAAATAACTTTTATTCATTAACAGTTCAACAACATCTCATCATCAAATCCTATTCTAACATTTATTGTTACATACTTTTATTTATTTATTTCTGTTATATTTATTTCTTTGAACTTATGGCTATGCAATTTGATCCACCTGACAAATTTTTTCAACACAAAGGAGATCCACCTTTACCATGGACACGCTGGAAAGAAGAATTAATTAATTACATGAAGGCTATCGATGGAGAACGTATGGGTGCAGAAAGAAAAAAGAGTATTTTATTGCATTGTTTAGGCTCTGAAGGTCAATTAGTTTTTAGGGCTCTTCCCCAAATTCCACCTTCTGCAGGGGAGGGTGAGGGCGCTAATGTCTATAAGGAAGCCTTATTAAGATTAGAAAAGAGATTTAAACCTGTGACAAATATTGCCTTAAACAGGTATAAATTTTATTCCAGAGCACAACTTGAAACAGAATCGTTTGATGAGTTTATTACTGCTCTGAGGTCACTATCCATACATTGTAATTTTGGTAATATGTGTGATGAGATGTTGAGAGACCAAATTATTGTTCATGTTAAAAATAAGAAAACACAGGAACGTTTATGGGAATTGGGTGATCCCAAATTAGATGAAGCCATTGCTATTGCAAAATCTTTAGAACAATCTGAAAAATGGATGAATACTATTAAGAAACACACTGAACAAAAGGCAGATTTGGTAGATGAAGTATGTGTGGTGAAACACACAGAGTCAGCTACCAGTGGAAATTCTCATTCAAATTATAATTTCAATTCTAACAGGAGTAATGTTCAAGGAAATGTTAGGAGATTTGATAAATCGTTCATATGTTTTAGATGTGGAAGTAGAACACATTTAGCTTCATATGGGGGATGCCCCGCGATCAACAGAGAGTGTAGGAAGTGTGGTAGGTCAGGACATTTTTCAAATATGTGTAGAGATCTTAAGAAAAGTATTCCTAACTCTCAAGCTAAAGTTTCTGCTGTCATGGAAGAGATTCCAAAAGTTAATAAATGCGATTGTGGTGGGAATCACTGTGATGACAATAAGGGTTTTGTGGTATGTTTGATGGAATGTATATCAAATGTAAATGATTCCAATGATTGCATCTGCATCAAAAAACCTGTGTGTGAGGTTGAAGTCTTAAATATCATATTAGAGCTCATGGCTGAGTCAGGTTCTCCCTGGACAATTATTACAAAGGAGTATTTTGATTTACGACTTAGTTCTGTTCTTAATATTAGGAACATTTTTCCATCCGACATTGTAGCTGTAAGTTTCAATGAAGACAAAATTGATATTTTAGGTTTTTGTGCAGTGGATCTTACATTTAAAACTAAACGTTTGAGTTTCAAGTTATATGAGGCTGTAAAAGGTGTTAATGTTCTAGGATGGAGAGACCAGTGGAAGTTTGGAATTACTCTCAATCCTCGTGCTACAGAGCCAGTAATGTTGGATAGTAATGTTGATCTGGAGAATATTGCTTTGTTAAAAGAGGAAGATTCATCTAGGTTACAGACTTTGGTAAAAGAAGAGTTCAAAGATGTATTCTCTGATACTTTGGGTAAAATTAAGGACTATTCACATAGAATTAAACTTAAGAATGGTGTGGTTCCTGTAAAACAAAAACTGAGAGGTGTACCTATTAATGTTAGAGAGGAACTCAAGAAAATGTTGAATGATTTAGTGACTGAGAATATTATAGAGCCTATTGAATCGGCAAAATGGGTTTCTCCCATTGTTTTAGTGAGGAAACCTGATAAAAGTCTAAGAATGTGTGTGGACCTTCGAGCTCTTAATGCAGGTATCATTGTAGATTGTCATCCTCTTCCAAACATAAATGAGGTTGTATCGATGTTGGAGGGGGCAAAAGTGTTTTCTACTTTAGACCTAAGGTCGGCTTACCATCAGGTACCTCTCACTGAAGACTCCAAATGCCTGACAGCTTTCATTACTCCTCAAGGATTATTTCAGTACACTCGAATGCCGTTTGGGTTAGCATCGGCAGCATCAGTATTTCAAAGAGTTATGTTTAATATTTTTAGAGATTTGGATGAGTTTGTTAGATGTTTCCAGGATGACATTCTGATTTTCTCAGCCAATAACAATGATCATTTGCAACATTTAAAGTGTGTTTGTGGAAAATTGAGAGAAAATGGTCTTACTTTGAAACTCAACGAATTTAAAATGTTTCAACACTCTGTAGAGTACTTGGGTCACACATTGTCTGGGGATGGGGTTGTTCCTAAAAAATCAAATGTTAATGGTATCACTAATGCTCCTGCTCCCGAAAATAAGCAACAATTACTTTCTTTTGCAGGTATGTGCGAATACTATAGCAAATTTGTGTATAATTTTGCTTTCAAAATGGAGCCTTTAAGGAAGCTTCTCAGACATAATGCTTTGTTTGTTTGGGAACAGGATCAGCAAAAAGCTTTTGATCTCATTAAGTCTGATATCCTGCAAGCTCCAACCCTTAGACCATTTTGTTTGAACAAAATGTGCATAATCACAGTGGATGCTAGTAGATATGGTTTGGGTTCGTTTCTGTCTCAAATTTCGGGTAAGGAGGAAAGGAATGTTTGTTTTGCTTCACGTACTCTTAATGAAACTGAAAGGAGGTATGCGGTAATAGAAAAATAACTTTTGGCATGTGTCTGGGCCATAGAACATTTTCGAAATTATATTTGGGGTAGTAAGTTTCTCTTGAGAACTGACCATAAACCGTTGGTCAATATTTTGTCTACCGCGGGTGGATGGAGTTCCACTGCTCGTATAGCTAGGTTAACTTCAAGATTGCAGGAATATTGTTTTACAGCAGAGTTTGTTCCAGGGAAAAAGAATGTCATTGCAGATTTCATGTCTCGCATGCCTTGTAAGTCGAGTTCTGATGGAATTTCTCTTGAGAAAGAGGTGGTTAGTTGTTTACAAGATGTTATTGCGGGTTCGCTTGAAGATATTTCTGAACAGTCTTGGAACCTTGCTGATGATCATGATGTCACTTTACAAACCATCAAGAAGTATATTCTTGAGGGTTGACCTGATAAAAAAGATATCTCGGAAAGTATTTTTCCCATGTTCTCTGTTTTGGATGAGTTGGAATTGGAAAATGGTTTGGTTTTCAAGTCTGGGAAGTGTGTTCTGCCATTTGAAATGCAGAAAGTGATTTTAGATATTGCTCATAAGATGCATCCTGGAATGTCTGCTATGAAGCGTCTCATAAGAAACTATTTTTGGTGGCCTGGTATTGATAGAATGTCAGATCGCAAGTTTAGAGAATGTGAAGTGTGCGTGGGAAGTGAGAAGATGTTGAGGGTATATGTTCCTCCATTAAAAACTTCTGTTTGGCCGAATGAACCTTGGAAGAAACTTGCGTTTGACATTTCTGGTCCTTTTATGTGTCTTCCGCTTGATTCTCGTTATGCTCTTGTTTTGCTGGATTACCACTCTAAATGGCCGGAGGTCAAGTTTGTTTCTTCGATTTCCACTAATATTGTGATAGAGTTCTTCAAAGAAGTCTTTTCTAGAGAAGGGTGTCCTTCTGTTCTTGTACCAGACAATGGGGTGCAACTTACCTCTTTGGAAATGGAGAATTTTCTCAAATTACAAAATGTTAAACATTGTACAGTTTCTGTTTATGAACCTCATGAGAACGGTTTAGTTGAACGTTTCAACAGGGTTTTGAAGGGTTTTGTTTCTGATGTATTCAAGATGGGTTCTGGATGGAGGAATTTATTGAGAGAAAATCTTTGGTTATACAGGATAACTCCACATTCTACAACAGAAGTTAGTCCTTTCCGTTTACTAAAAGGGCGTGACCCAGCTTCTACCATTTATCCATGGTGGTTTAAGGACAAATGTTCTAACAAATCTTTTTCTGATGATCTGATTAAAGATGTTGTAGAAAGAGTGGAATGCAAACAAGCTAAGGTTAAGGAATGGTATGATAACAAGTGGAATGTGAAAAATCCAAAGTTTTCTATTGGTGATTGGGTCAGGATTAGGAAACCTGGTTTCATCACCAAATGTTCAAACAAATTTGGTAAACCTTTGAAAGTGGTAAAGGTTTTTAGCAATAGTCTACTTACTCAAGATGGTAAGTTATGGAACATTAGACGTGTTACTAAGTGTCCCTCTTTGCATTATTCCGATCATTCTTCATTGCTTAATTCCACCGCCACCGCTCCTGATGTACAGCTTAATTCTAATGGTGATGTTGCTTCAAGAGTTAAAATGTCTGCTCGCTCTAGATCTCAACCTATTAGGTTTTCTGATTATGTAACTTAAATTCATTTTGTTTTCCTAGATTACTTATTTTCTTTCTTTTTTCTTTTCATTTTGTTTTATTATAAAAGGGAGATGTGTTACATTCTTACTGTACATATTTACATTGTCAATGTCCCTTTAAACCCTGTACATCATTCGGTACTTCTTTGGTTCTACTTAGAACCTCCACTGCTGCTAGGCACCAGGTCAGTTGCACTGTTCCTGTCTGCCAGCCAGATGCTGTTTGTTGCTGTGCCACAACTTTGGATTAAAGGCTTAAATTAAAATATGTTCCAGTGTATTCTGTAACACTGGGGCCTCATTTATGAGAAACTAGCAGCCCGTCCCCACGTTGTCCGGGTATGAATTGCTGCCGTACAGTAGTATATTGTTTTGTAGGATTTCGTTTTGATAGCATTTCTTATCTGTGACAGGCCTGTGAAACGCTCCGATCCACAGTGCACTGCTGATGCACTTAAGAGTGCGCGTTCAGTAGTGTGTGAACTTGAGTTTCCCTACTTTATTTTTCCTTGCAATATTATATAGCGCGAACTCGACAACATGGCATGAGCACAATTTACATTACAAAAGAACACATTAATTTGTGGTAGGCACAGGGAGACCAAGCGATTTGCCTGGAATCACAGGATGTTGAGCTGATGCCGAGATTCGAACGTAGCTCCCCAGCTCTAAAGTTCGCAATATCTAGAACTTGTGGCGGGAGGTGTGTCTAAAAGTGTATGTCGGTGCTGGCCATCAATGAGAGAGACCTGTGCATTTTTCAAATCGGTGGGGATAAAATATGAGTATGTTGCTGGAGATGTGGGCCGCCCTGCCACCAATGTACTTGCCGGGGGAAGGTAAACACCCATTATTCCGCAACTTTCTTTCCGGATACCATCACTCCGCATACTTTCATTACGAAAGTACCATGACTCCGCAATGCCATTATAACACATGGCATTACATTTTATATGTTTTTACCACGCATACATTTACAACGAAATTCGTTGTAAATGCATGAATGGTAAAGGCATGTGTTTTTTAATGTTTGGATAAGGTAAGTATGGGTATAGGGGTATATGTTTTGGAGTACTGAGGTATATCTTTTGGGGTGTTTGGGTATTTTAAGGGTTCAGATATAGTTTTGGGTTATGGGGTAAAGGGGTAGTTTTAGGGTTTAGGGATAGGTATGGGTTTTGGGGTACGGGGTATTTTTAGGGTTCAGGGCTAGGTTTGGGTTTTGGGATATAGGGGTATTTTTAGGGTTCAGGGGTAGGTTTGGGTTTTGGGGTACAGGGGTATTTTAAGGGTTCAGGGCTAGGTTTGGGTTTCGGGGTACAGGGGTATTTTTAGGGTTCAGGGCTAGGCTTGGGTTTTGGGGTACAGGGGTATTTTAGGGTTCAGGTAGGTTTGGGTTTTGGGGTACAGGGTTATTTTTATGGTTCAGGGATAGGGTTGGGTTTTGGGGAACAGGGGTATTTTTAGGGTTCAGGGGTAGGTTTGGGTTTTGGGGTACAGGGGTATTTTAAGGGTTCAGGGCTAGGTTTGGGTTTTGGGGTACAGGGGTAGGTTTGGGTTTTGGGGTACAGAGGTATTTTAGGGTTCAGGGCTAGGTTTGGGTTTTGGGGTACAGGGGTATTTTTAGGGTTCAGGGGTAGGTTTGGGTTTTGAGGTACGGGGTATTTATAGGGTTCAGGCCTAGGTTTGGGTTTTGGGGTACAGGGGTATTTTTAGGGTTTAGGGATAGGTTTGGGTTTTGGGGTACAGAGGTATTTTTAGGGTTCAGGGATAGGTTTGGGTTTTGGGGTACAGGGTATATTTATAGGGTTAAGATGGGTTCCTGTTTAAGGATGTTGGGGTATTTAAAGGAGTACGGGTGGGTTATGATTATGGGGTGCAGGGGTATTTAAAGGGAGCAGGGTGGGGGGCGTGGCCAAGATGGCGGTGTGAGCAGACGTGCCTCGTCGAGCTCCCGCCGTTTCATCGCTACTACCGCAACTCTTCTGGCCCCAAGTGACTCCCCGGGGGACCCGGACCCGACGTCAATGCACCGGCGTCCTTGAGAGACACTGCGGCGGCCCGGAGACGCCTGGATCCTGCCACTTTGGGTCAGGCTAGTCGCGGCCTGTGCAAGCGAGGAGAGCGACAACGAGGCTGCGAGGGGCGGAGTCAGGCAGCCGACGCCGCGGCGACCCCGGCGGGCAGGGCAGGTCCGACCCGTGCGGCTGTGCACCGGGTCGGACGGTGGCCGGGTAAGCAGCGCCAGCACTCGTGGCCGATGGGGCGCCGCAGGTGAGGAGAGGAGGGCGGACGACCCCTTGTGCTGCACCAGCAATAGACTGTGGCCCCGGGCCGCCATCTCGTGGGATTGGAGGTGCGCCTTGCCTGGACATATTCCCGGCCCCCCCCCCCGGGTTGGGACACCGCGGCACCCTGGCAGCCTAGCTTCTGCCCGAGAGTTGGGTGCGGAGCCCTGCCCCCATGATCTCAGAGAGTCGCAGGTGTATGGCGGAGCTGCCACGCACGTGGTGGGTAGCAGCGGGTCAGCGGGGGCATTGAGAAGACCCAACAACGGGGCCCCCTAAGCACGTGGCGCCGTCCCTGGCGGTTAGGGTGGCCGGCGGCCTCGTGATCATCGGAAGCTGGTGAGCTAGGCGCCGCCATTTTGTGAACCGGCCCGGTTCTGCGCCCTACCTCATGGTTGAAACTGGACATTGACTGCCGCTTCTTGGGGTGGGTGGACGCCCACGTGGCCTGCCCCGGAGTGCTGGTGGTCCTCGGGGACCTCTGGCGGCGTGAGCAGGAGGTTTGAGTGGACACTGCGGGGCCTTGCAAGGAGTGGTCCCTAAGCTACCGCTGTACGGGGCCTAGAGTTGAGAGCTGCAACGCATTATCGATTCGGCCTACTCTGCTCCATCCTGCTCTGACACCGGGCCCAAGGGGCATAGCCGCTGGGAGGGTGCGCAAAGACAGGACTATTAAGGACTTGCTGACTCCCGCCATTATGGGGAAGAAAACCGATCTTCAAAACGCTGGAGCCCAAGCGACGCCCGCTAAGCCGGTGGCTGGTTCGCCGGGCAAGCCTTCCCAAAGCACGGATGAGACTGTCACCAGGTCCTTCTTGGAGTCTCCGTTTAGCGGATTGAGAGAGGACCTCCAACTCCTTAAGGCGGAATTGAAGGATGAGATTCGAGAATTACGGCGGGACACGGACGCCATCGGGGAGCGTGTAGCCGACCTCGAGACGAAGGGCGACAACCGTGATGTCGAGCTGGAGGCTCTCCAGCAAGAAATTATCCGCATTCAGGATCAGCAAGTTGACTTACAAACACATGTCGAAGATTTGGAGAATCGTTCTCGGAGGCATAATATTCGTATCCGAGGAGTGAAGCATACTCCGGACACAGCGGACCTCTTTCGGTTCACGACAGGCCTCTTCAACCACATCTTGGGCCAACCGGTAGACTCCGCTATGGTTCTGGACAGGGCACATAGGACGGGCCCGCCCAGGGTCTCTGGCGCCCTGCCAGCAGATATTTTGGTGTGTTTCCAGGACTTTCGCACAAAAGAGGAGATCCTGACCAAGGCGCGACAGCTTGATCCCATCAAATACGGCGACCATTCGCCGTCGCTCTTTCAAGACCTCGCAGCCATCACCCTTGAAAAACGCAGATCGTTCAGGCCGGTCACTGCTGAACTGCGGCGCCTAGGCATCGCCTACAGTTGGGGGCACCCGTTCCGCTTAGTGTTCAAGTTGGACAATAAACTACATCAGCTGCGGTCCCTCACTGATGCTTGTAGGTTGTTGGGCATTGAGGAACCGGACCCGGAGGGCGGCTCGCAGTCCGGGAATGTCCCGGAAAATGGCTCCTCTACCCGTTGGCGACAGCAGAAACGGCGACGCAGGCCGCGTCGTCCACCCCAGGAAGAGATTCACAAAGGCCAGAGGGCGGCAGTCGAGACGGCAGCAGCAGAACTGACGGCAACGGATAACGGCTGATGGACGGGAGCCGGGGGCCCGGGATCCTTCGGGCTGGTTATGGATCGCATCGGCGGTTGACGGCGGGAGGACTCCCAATGGAGGCAGACATATCCCCCTGCTTTTTCCACTCATCTGTGAGAGATGAGGGACAGTATTGTACTTTGGTGGTTCGTTGTTTTGGGGTTTTCATTTTGGGGTAGTTGGGGGGGGGTGGGGGTGGGGTTGGGGGTAGTGCAAGGGTAGTTCCAGTTGTGGGTGGGTGAGGGGGGGTTCCAGGTCCAGGGGGTCTCGTAATGCAAGGCAGTTGGACATTCCAGGTCGTACAGGGCTGGCCCTCGCTGGGCACGTCCTAGCCGGGTTCCAGAGCGAGACGGGGAGGTCTGGTGGGCATTGGGGGTCCTCATGGGTGATCAAGAGAGAAGGGTACGGATGATGCTTCATGGCTTCCACTGAGGTACGCATCCTCTCACTAAACGTGAGAGGTCTCAACAACCCTATCAAACGCAAGGCGGTACTCTCGTGCCTCGAGCACTCACAGGCTGACATTTGTCTCCTCCAAGAGACGCACTTACTGCAGAAGGATTGCATACGTATGAAATCACACATCTTTCCACAGCAATTTTTTTCGTCCACACCACACAAAAAAGCTGGGGTTGCTATATTGGTGGCGAGAAGGTTCCGGGGGCGGGTCCTGAGACAGGGAGTGGAGATCAAGGGGAGACTCTTATCATGCCATTTCTCACTGGGGGGATCTGACTTTACGGTCTGTTCGGCCTACGCCCCAATTGAGGGACAGGAGAAATTCTTCCACGACGCGCTTAACATGCTGGCAGCCTCGGCTGATAGACACATTTTGCTGGGAGGGGACCTTAACCTAGTGTTCGACACTGCCCTAGATAGGTCAGCGCAGCGCTCTACACAGGCCGGGTCCTTGTCGGAGGGTGGGTTGGCACGTCTGAAAGAACTAGGCATGGTAGATCTTTGGCGCAGTTTCCATCCGGGCACCAGGGCTTACTCATACTTTTCGAGCGCACACCGCACCTACGCCAGGCTCGACTACTTCTTGGCTTCTACTTCCTTCCATACACTGTCCTCCGCAGTGGAGATTGGAGTTGCATCCCTTTCGGACAATGCTCCCCTGTTGGCCACTTTCCTTTTCCCGCCGGTGCAGCGGCCGCCTCGGTGCTGGCGCCTGCGGGACACACTGCTGCATCGCAAGGAGGTGCCGGGGAAAATAATAGGGGCCATCCACGACTACCTGCTACACAACACCACGGCAGACACCTCTCCGACCACGCACTGGGCGGCCCTAAAGACAGTCCTCAGGGGGGAATTCATAGCCTTAGCTGCAGCAGAGAACAAAGCACGAGCAGAGAAGAGGGAAGAACTAACACAGAAAGTCAGGGAGTTGGAGGGCATGCATCAGAGGACGTGCGCACCGAGGATATGGAGACAGTTAACCCTGGCTAGGAAGCAGCTGAGTGCGCTCGACCAGGATAGGGCGGAATTCGCGGCACTGAGGGTGCGCCATATGTACTATACTGGGGGGGATAGGTGCGGGCGCCTTCTGGGTCGGGCTCTCAGGGAGAAACAGCAGCACCAGACAGTGCAGGCAATCAGAACGACCGGGGGTGGTCTGGCCAAGGAAGACAGAGATATTGCAGCCGCATTTGGTGCATTCTACACCTCGTTGTACTCAGGGGATACATTAGACTTAGAAGCGAGTGCTCCCTTTTTGGACTCTGCCCAACTACCAGCGCTTACCGCTGAGCAGGCGTCGGCCCTGGATAGCGACATACGGCCTGAGGAGGTAATCTCGGCCATTTCCCGGCTCCGACTGGGGAAAGCCCCGTGCCGGATGGCTTCACAGCTCTCTTTTATAAGAAATTCTGCATCCAGGTGGTGCCGCTACTTACCAACCTATTCAATCCGGGGCTATCACAGGGGACTTGTTAGACGCCACCATCTCCGTGATCCCTAAACCAGGGAAAGACAAAACGAGTTGCGCAGCGTACAGGCCCATCTTGCTTCTCAATATCGACCTGAAGCTTTATACCGGTATCCTCGCTGCGAGGCTTGGCCCACTGATGCCGAGACTGATCGACCCGGACCAGACTGGGTTCATTTCGGAACGCCAAACTATCGACAACATCAAATGGGCACTACACCTCATAGAGAAAGCCACGCGTACGGAGGGGGAATATATGCTGTTGTCCATCATTGCGGAGAAGGCCTTTGTCCGCGTCCATTGGCCGTACCTGGAGCAGGTCCTGATGCGGGCCGGATCAGGCGAGCGTTTTCGTGCCTGGGTGCTCAACTGCTACTCTAGACCCTCAGCGACAGTACGGGTCAACGGGTACTCCTCGCCCCGCTTCCCTATAGAACGGGGCACACGGCATGGTTGTCCCCTCTCCCCCTTATTATTTGCCCTGTATATGGAACCCTTGGCGCAGATGATACGACTTACCCCGGGGATTCGCGGCATCAAGATGGGGGCCTTTACACACACCATCAGCCTGTATGCGGATGATGTCTTGCTGTCCCTCTCCTCCCCTCGAGAGTCCCTTCCTGCCTGTGTAGCTGTCCTCGACACCTTTGCAGGGGTGGCTGGTTTTAAGGTTAACCTTAGCAAATCCATGGCACTTGACCTCTCCCTAGAGGAGTCCACAAAGACGTTCCTAAAGGGCCTCTTCCCCTTCCCGTGGGCATCAGGAGCGATCCCGTATTTGGGCATACAACTGGCACCGACTTTACACGGTACGGTCCGCCTGAATTACGCAAAATTGAGGAACACGATCCGGTCGGAGTTGGGTAGATGGAAACACCTTCCCCTGTCGTGGCTAGGCAAAGTGGCGGCGATAAAAATGACAATTCTGCCGCAAGTATTGTATTTATTCAGAGCGGTCCCTATGCGGCCGCCGGAGGGGTGGATCCGCCAAACGCAGGCGGAACTGGCCAACTTCATTTGGAATGGACGGCGTCCACACATGAAGCTGCGGCTGGCGATGCTGCCTCCTGAACAAGGAGGGTTGGGCCTCCCAGATCTGCTCCTCTACTTCCAAGCAGCACAGCTACGAACACTAGTGGAGTGGAGAAAATGGGAATCGGAGAAGCACTGGCTCTTCCAGGACCATGCAGTGGCGGGTCGCACATTGCAGGAAGTGCCCTTCTTGCGGCGGCACCGCCGACCTCCGAATCTCTATGCCTCCTTCATTACGAGGACGCCCCTAGAAGTCTGGGATCGGGTGAGCATATCACATGACCTAACGTCCTCCCGTCCCCGCTGACACCTCTAGTGTCCAACCCGGACTTTGGTCCCGGCATGGATACAGGGGCTTTTGCGAATTGGGGCCCTGCGGGTTGCAAAGTATTGTCCCAAATCTATGCCGAAAAAGGAGCAATCCCCTTTGATGCCTTCCGCAGGGAATATGGTCTTCCGGAGGGGGAACGCCTCCGCTATTTCCAGGTGAGACACTGGGCGCTCCAGCCCACTGTTAGATAGGGGGCTGACCGCAGACTCAGCGACTATGAATACTGGTTGCTTTCTAGGAAAAATGACCAGGGCCTAATATCAGATCTCTACCGTATGCTCATGGGCAGGTACGCAAACATTCACAACGCCGGACGGGCGAGGTGGGAACGGGATTTGGAGCGCGCGCTGAGTAATAAAGAATGGGAAGGCATTTGTTATAGGGCCCGTCATTCTGCACACCACATGGGACTGACAGACACTCTTACTAAACTGGCCGCATATTGGTACTACACCCCAGAAAAATTGCACGAGATGGACCACACAAGGGACGCGCTCTGCTGGCGGGGCTGCGGGGAAAGAGGTACACTGGTACATCTATTGTGGGGCTGCTCTCACCTACAGGCTTACTGGAATCAGGTGCTAGATGAGGTAGATTTACACTTGGACACCACCATCCCGAGATTCCCCGCTTATGTGTTGTTGGGCCCCCCCAACCCCATCACTTATCCCCTGCGCTCCCACAGAGGAAGACTGATAGCTGTGGCCTTGGGATCGGCGACACAGAATATCCTCGCCTACTGGCGCACCACACATATCCCCACCTTTCAGGGCTGGCTGCATCGTCTCTGGTATGTCCTGGGGATGGAGATATTGTCCCTGATTGCTAAGGGGGAGGGCGACAAATATCCGGAGCTGTGGCAACCCTTCTTGACGCTTTTGGCTTCCGAATTTAGAGAAGTGACCTGCCCTAGATACCTACGCCTGTTGCGGCTGTCTCAGCCGGCTGCTACGACCACTGAGGCCTGAGAGAACATTATTGCGAGTTGGGAACACGGACCTGGAACCGGGGTGGGGGCGGGTAGGCAGGGGGGCGGCGGGGACGGGGAAGTTTCGTTGAATTTTGGTTCTTTTTACTCTATTTGGACACTACTAAGCTTTTTGGACATGGACTCGATCGCAGATACCACTACCTGGAAATGATGCCCTACCATTCATTGTCACCGTCACAGGTGCTTTCCAGACACTCTAAGGGCAACTGGGCATCGGGGCAGGGATCACAACGCGCACACGTCCAAGCTCTCCTTTTTGCCTTTTCCCTGTTTTAACTCTTTCTTAAAAGCTGTATTGACGCTGGCCGAGCTGAATGTTGATGCCACGCCAGCCTGTGAAGCACTTTGGTATGATGTATTGATTTTACAGCACAATAAACAAAGTTTATACATAAAGGGAGCAGGGTGGACACCCGGAGCTGGAATGTACAGAACCTGGGAAGAAAAAACAATGAAATATTGGGCACAACGCTCGCTTTTTTTTGTCCGTAATCCCACGCCCGCACACGCCCACGCCCCAGCACACGCCCACAGCACACGATATGCGACATGGCATGAAGGGCGGAACGTACCACACGCCCCAAGCGTTTGTCATGTCCCCAGCACACGCCCACAGCACAACGCAGACACGCCCACAAGGGACTACTTTGCTGGCACCGTTCTTTTACCTTTTAAATGTATATGGTGGGCGTCTGCATAGCGTATGTCCTTCTGCTGCAACTGCCCTTTCCAACGCTGTATTGGGTGTTGTGATTGGTGCTGTGGTTCCTGAGATTACCCGCCTCAAAGGTTTGGGCTCTCTCTTTATTATATTAGTATAGATGACGCATCGCTGCGTGAAAGCAGCGATGCGTCACTTCTCAGTGCGCACTCCTTGCAACATTCCTGATGCGTCATATTTAATGTATGATGCATCATGTCGCAAGGAGTTACAGATACGACAGTATTTCTGACGTATCTGTAAGCGCAAAAGTGACGCATTGCTGGAGTGTGTCACAAAAGTGACACAACTCCAGCAATGCGTCCTTTCACATGGGGCAAGCCCCATGTGAAAGGGCCTGCGTCAGTCTTACGCCTGCTGTGAGGCAGGCGCAAGATTTTGACGCAAAGGTGTCCTAAAAGTGACGCAGTAAAATCTCATAGATTTCACTGCGTCACTTTTACGACCCTTCCTTGCGTCAATATGTCCCCCTTGCATACATTATACCTGGCGCAGGTATAATGTGGCGCGGGGGCTTACAAAGTGACGCATCTACCTAGATGCGTCACTTTGTAAATAGGGCGCAACATGGCGCATTTTTTACGATGCTGGTGCATCACAAAAAGTGATGCACCGGTGGCGTAAAAGTGACGCACTTCCTCATAAATCAGGCCCATGGTATCATATACACTTAATACACTGGACTTGCTCTTGTTCCGTTACAGAGAACAATATTTGTGAGTTTGCAGTTTCATCAATTTTTTTATGAAAACTGGACATATTTGAAAAAGAGAGATAAAGCATCAAATTGGTTTTCAACGTTTAGGCACCAAGCAAATAAAATCCTGGGCATAGGGTACCAAATTCAGATACACTCTTTGTTTTAGGATACGATTCTACTCTTAAATTGACTAAAACAGAGCAAAAAATACTTTATATTGGGACCGCTGTCTTTAGAATCATTCTGGCAGCTCGCTGGAAGGAGCAAGAAGCTCCTAGTTTCCAGATGTGGCTATCCCGTTTTCTTGCAATCTATAACATAGAGACGGCTATATATACTACAAAGGGAAAGAGAGCAAGGAAACATGGGGAGTCACTCTGGCTTCCGATAACTAATTGGAAATCTAAGCATAATCCTATGACTATATAAGGCTTCTAGTTCGCTCCATTCTAGAAGCTTGCTCTAATGTTATACGAAGTATTTCTGTTATTTCTTTTCTTTTTAATGAATCTGTAATGTTTTGCTTTATATGTATTGTATAGATTTTGTCCGGCTCTGCCTGTGTTGGGTTCGTAATAAAAAAAAAAAAAAATAAAAAAAAAGCAAATAAAATCTATTTGTTTGTTTGTTTGAACCTTACTAAAATATCTGCTCTCATCACATGCATGGTTACGGGAAATATGCCTCATTTTTACTTCTCATGCTACTGCTATATTTAAATTACATGTAAACTTTAAGTTGGAAACCAAGTACAAATGTTTTAATTCACATATGTGTTGCCCCTTAATTATAATATGTTTGATTCTTTTCACTTTCTCCTAAACCAGATGAGTATTATCAATTAAAAGAAAGTGTATTTGTTAAAAAAAAAGATAATATCAGTTATTCTGAATAAGTGGCCTGACTCTTTAGTCTTTTATTAAACAGCAAATGCTCCTTGGAAAAAAACATCAGTGCCTTTTTATTGCATGTTATCCAAAATTATTACCCAAAATCATAAGGGGGGGGGGGTGCTGCAGCACCTTCCGCACCTCTACTTCCAGCAACACTGATTTGCACCTTTCAAATTTTAAATAAAAAATTTGGGAAGCTTCTACGACCCTAAAGGGAGCAAGAAACAATTCCGCATCTGCACAAACAGCAAGGAGCAGAGGACAGAGTGGTGCTGATTGACAGCTGCGCTCCAGGAGCCCCGCCGCATGTCCACAGGTCCCTAACTTCGCCTTCCAACCCCCGTTCCCTGAGGATGTATCTCCGCTCTCATGGCATAGTCCCTTTTGGGCTTTTCCTCAGTGCTTGTCTGCCGTGTTCCATCGTGCCACACCCACACCCCGTCCCCATTGTCTGCTCCAGACCTGTATACTGCAAACAAATTAAATCACTGTGTGAGGATTAGGCAGGGCGGTGGAAGGGGCACTTTTTCCCCCCACCCCGCCAAAACCTCTCTCCCCAAATAAATAAATAAATAAATAAATAAATAAATACTCGCTGAGGATGGTGCCGATGTGCTTGGGAGTTTTCACACTCCTTGATGGACATTGGCTGTTCAAAGCCTCAAAAGGTGATCTAGAAATCCCTCCTAGTAGCTGTTTTCAGCTCGTTTGCCCTGTCATCATGTGATATCAGCTTGTCACCGGGTGACCGTGTGAAGGGAGCAGATATCATGTGACAGTGTGGCACCATGTGAGTTGACATGCATGCTGCTCCATCTCCTCCCATACTTGGAATGGCATAGAGATGTGTCCCAGCCGCAAGATGTCTCTTTCGGCTGTGAATTCCAGAGGCTGGGATACAACCCAGCTGTTCAGGCACACTGACATTGGCACTTTGCATTGATGAAGTGGGCAATGTCACAAAACGTCATCTTGCTTTGCTGATGTAAAGTTTCTAAATAAGTTGCACTTTGGGGTCTGATGTTTCATTTGCTCTGGCTTCTAGTTTCCCACAGGCTGAATCAGTGATTTTACCAGGGAGAAATTTTACTTTGGCCATGATGACTGGTGCAGCGCAGGCGAACCAATGTTGAAAAATGTTATAGATACTGTTGCGGTTTTGCCTTTAAATCAAAGGTGGGGCTCGTCAAAAACCTAAAATATGCCGACAAAGTGCCTCACGATAAGTCTGTCTGTGCTGACACCATTGCACCTGGTCATCGGAGTTACTAATACCAAGGGTCCAGGCAGGGCCGGACTGGCTGTAGCAGGCATTGGACATTTTCTCTGGAGCGTGGAATGGTGGGGGGCGGCTTTGCAGCTGTAGGGTGGGGGGGGGGGCAGTTTTTTGTTACTGCGGACCGGGTTTGCCATGGTGCTGCAATATCGGCCCCAGTAACAAAAGCAACAGTGCTTCACACTTGATGCCCCCACCCCTGGGCCTGGGAGGGGGGTTGGGCTGATCCTAAAAAATTGCAAAGGTTGCTTTGGGTTCCCAGTCTGGCCTTGGGTCCAGGTAACTTGAAGAAGGGTGACATTATTTGGGATTACGGGTGAAACTGTGAAAGTGCCCTGTGGAATGAGAAATTACCAGTATAATCAGTATTTGCAGGTCTAATTCCCCCAAGTTTCACCTGACGATTTTGGCTGTTTTCAGCAGCCTGAGTCCCCGGATGAATTGCACTGGGCCTGCAAATGTTACCACTGATCTTGTGATTGCTGATGGGGCAGTTAACTCTGTTACTAGCCCCGTTGGAAATTCTGGGCATCCAGTCATCGCCCCCTTAGTTTGCCTAATGCTTTACAACAGTGGGATAACGCAAAATGATGGGGCCCACCTGCAAAATGTGATGAAGGGCCCCTGAGACTCACATATCTTACAAACATGTATTGGTGTTGTGCTAAGTTGGACCCCTCTGAGGGACTGGGGCCACTGAAAGGATGGGGGCTCCCTGCCTGCGTTGCTCCTATGCTTTGCAAGTTTGGCAAACACAGAGGTCCTGTGAGCTCACCAGCTTTCTTCGTGTGCTTGGTTTATATTTCAAACTCTAATGTCTCTTGTGGAACAGGATATGCTTACACGCAGAGGGTATTTCTGCTCTGATCTGCTATTTTTGGTCGTCCTGTGAATCCTCTAGCACTGTATCGTTACCCGAGGTAGGCTGAGGAGGTGACTGTGTACATTCCCAGGTTAAATACCCAACCATTGTTTATAAGAGGACGTGTGATTCACACATACCTCGCTCTGTTTTACATTCCATCACTTCACACTGTCTCCATGTTCCTAGGTTGAACACGTTCACTGGGGTTTGCTGGCCTCCCCTGGGGCAAGTTAAACATTTCTCTTTTCTTGTATTTGAAAGAAATGGTGCTTCTCAGACTTTAGTTTTAAAAAGACACTTATCCACCACGCCCTTACACTTCATGTAATAACTTAACACGTTTTTTGGGGGAAAAAGGTGTCCATTTTTTTTATACTTCTCATGGTTTTCTAAGACCTTTCCTGGCATTTGACCTGCAGGCCCTCACTATGGAAAAGCTGGTAACTTGGTACTCTTGGGTACCACGAAGTAACTGCGAAACCTCATGACTGAAAGTTAGGCGGTATCCCCCCTGGAGTGCTACAGAGAAAGTACATTTTCTGCTGGGGTGTGTTGGTTTGAACGCTCAGCACCTGGCTTTGAAAAGCTGTGCCACTGTATGTCTCTGGATAGCTTTGTGCAGTTCTACCACCCCCCACACACTCGCCAATATTGCATGCCCACCGAGGAGGCTCTCATTTAAAGGTCGTGAGATATCAGAGTGAAGCTCTGATGTCGAGGGAGCACCCAGAATGTCCCCTTAAAGTCGAGGATGACAGGCACTGTCCTCTCCACCTGGGAACAGTGAAGCCGTTCCTGTTTATATCTCAAAATTCCAAATTCCATATTTGTAAAGCGCAACTTATCACCCCTAAGGGTATCCAGGCACTGGGGGCCGTAGGGGAGATTAAGTGAGCTATTGCCCATAGTCACATCATGCTGAACTGAGCTGCTGCCGGGGATCGAACCGCGAGCCCTGCGCTCTGGAGTCAGCCGCTCTGGCCGCTGTGCCGCAATTCTCCTGTTCAATTTTTACTTACTCTTGGATTCCTTAAAAGTGTTTAGCCCTTATTTATGAAGGCTTGTGCTGCCGTCACTTTTTTGTGACAATGCAGTGGGGTAAACAATGTGCCACACTTTGCCCAATTTACAAATCAAAACCAAAGGGGATGATGGACAGAGTGTTGAACATTGCATGCACTCACCCCCAGTCAACTGATCTGGGTTTAATCCATCATCATTCTTTAGCTCACTATGCCACCCCAGTTCAGACATGGCCATATGCAAATCAGTCTGACCCTGTGCCTCATGGGAACAGTCCAGCCCGAACGGCCAAGCCATGTCGTCCCTGGACCGGAAACAAGCATCCTGGGACCGGTTTCTGGCTAATCAGTCGTCATCAGCCAGGCTCGCTTGAATCCAGTGGCAAAGTGAGCATGGGACCCACGTCTGGGCATACCCTGCCAACTTAGGGAGAACAAAGCAAAACCAAAGGGGATAATGGACGGAGTGTTACAAATAGGCACTTTGGCAGATGCGTCACTTTGTAAACCCGTGCGCTACATTATACCTTCACCAGGTATAATATATACAGGGTGGGCGTTCCCACGTAAAAAAGCTATGTAGAAGTGGCGCAGTGAAATCTATGAGATTTCACTGCACCACTCCTATGACTTGACTGCACCACAATCCTGAATCAGGGCCTTTTACATGGGACTCGCCCAATGTGTAATGAGACGTTGCTCGAGTTGTATCAGCTTATCAACATGCTCCAGCAATGAGTCATTACTACGCCACCAGATCCGTCAGGATTCCTGATGTATCTATGCAATCCTTGTGACATGGAGCGCCGTAGTGTAAATAGGGCGCATCCATGGTTTCTCAAGGATGGCGCAATGAAAAGTGCTGCATTGCTGTTTTTCCCCAGCTATATGACACTTTCCATAAATGTTGCCCTACATTTTTGACAGAATTTCGTGTTTTTGCAGTTTTTTTCAAGCAACATATTACTTATGTGTAATACATACCGAAAGAGTCGCCTTTGTATGTTTATGTGAGTTCAGGTGGTGGGTGGGTGTTTATAAAGGGCAACCTTTGAAAGGTTTGAGCTCAGACTGAAGCAGAGCGAGTTTCTCCAAAGTGCCGACAATTGCTTTAAAGGTGGTAAGAAGAAATCTCTGCTGAGCACATAGATCAATGGCCAGATGTTCCAATTGTAAATGTGACGCTATGCTAATGTGCATAAGGAGGCAAACACCTGTCAAAATATTACTAGGGCGAAAGATAAAGAAAAGGGAGTGCGTAGAGGTGGGCGTCCGTGTTGTGTGTGGAGGAGGTGGGAGGGAGGTGATTCAAGGAAGTATGTGCAGGATTGGGTGAACAAAGAGGGATGTACGACATAAACATGCATGGATTCACCATATGTCTTTACAATGCATCCATTACCATGCAAATGCCTTTACCACGCAATTCTTTACCAGGCATATGCCTTTACCAAGCATGCCTTTACAATGAATCATATATTAATATTTTCATCATCAAACCTTTTATTTCGGCTAGAAGCCATAAAAAGTTGCAATCACAAAAATGCACAATTCAAATCAATTTCAATAAAATCCTCCTAGAACATCCTATTTATAATTAAAACGTCAATGGTTAAAATTAGTAGAGAATAAGAACAGGCCTACTAGACCTGACACCATAAAAATAATCTTATTAAATGGGCATAGAAGTAAAAAATCATGTACAGTTACGATAAATTACGTGGACGAGCCATAAAAAATGAAAATCCGCAATGTCGATTTTAATTGAATTACGCATATGAGGAGATGTGATGCTACATGAACATACTGAGCCTTGCGCTACAAGCTGGCTATCCTAGGATGCGCATTATCTATGACCTTCTTTCTCTGGATCCACGCACAGAGGAGATAGCGCGATACTGCCAGTGCAAATAATTCCCTAGTGTCACTCTTAAGGAGCCTTAATGGGTCCCCACAGTGTCTGACACCCTTCGAGTTTAATGCTGCTTTTAGCCATTTCTTACGCAGATTTCTATATTGTGGACAGAAGAACATGAAATGTTCAACAGTTTCCACGATGTTAGGGCAATTTGGGCAGAACTTGTTATTTGTAGATGTCCTGTCCCATTTTATAGTTTGAATTCTCAGTGGCTATATGCCACACCTAAATTGGACATACAGGCGCTTGGAGTAGCGTTTATACATGTGATCCATTTAGGGCTCCTGGCAGGTAGAACATTTATGGTGGAGAAACAGCCCGGTAACAGAGTTTTCCTGATGTACTTTCCACTCTTGCAATACAATTTCCTCCCAGAACCCGGTTTTCACTCCACGAGTGTCACTTTTGGTGATCTGCTCCAGGGTGTTCCATAAATTAGCAATGCCTATTCTATGGGATAGCGCTGTTATTGCCTTCAGCCAGAGTGTACTTACGTCCTTATCCAGGGATATGAGCTCTTTAACACAATCTCTCTACGTTGCTAGCTCCATGGTGGACCAAAGTCTTCTCCAGAATAGTAGGGGTTTTAGTTGAAGTGTATAGGTTTGAGGGCAAGATCAAATCTTTTTTTTTTGCTTTTTTTTTTTGCGTAAGACCTTTATTAACATAAAGCAAATTACACAGCTTGAGCCTACAACCCTGAGGCCGGCTCGCCACGTGTCGATGTTTATCCAGTAAGCAGTAAGTTAGCCATGAAAAGCAGTGTAAAAACTTCAGGCTGAGCCGCCTTGCATACCCACCGTAGGACCCTTAGCAAACAATCGATATGAGTCTTACATTTTGTCTTTTTTGTTAGAAAAAGGAAAGTTCAACATACCCCAACTTAAGACCTTACATTGCCCTCATACACAACCTATACAGTGAGTGGAGCAGTATTCCGGCATTTCTTTGAATCAACCTCCACCCGATTCCACCCCGCACACCAAACATCACACTCGACAGCATAGCCAGAGGACGAGCTAGCTCTCCTCATCTTCCTGCAATGAGTTTAGGTAGTCTGATAAGAAACACCATATGTCCATCGGCCTCGATGTCGTTGGTAAGTCCTCCTCGTACGTTTGTAGTTTATCCCTGCAGATGGACATGTCATGCAGCCACACTTTTGTAGTCGGTACCCTACGGCTGTGCCAACATTGCGCCACCTGTCTTTTCGCTAATAACAGGGCGATTGCACAGAATTTGCGTTTCAGGGCTCTGAATTGGGGTATAATACCCAGCAAACAGACCTGTGGCGTGCATTGTACCTCATCCTCTAACATGACCGTGAGTGTGGCAGTAACCTCCTCCCAGTAGCCCGCTACCCTCGCGCAAGTCCAGGCCAGATGTACAAAGTCCGCCCCCTCTCTGCCACAACGCTTGCATTTGTCTTCCTCTTGCAAACCAAATTTACGCAGTTTCGTCGGTGTGTAGTAGGCCTGGTGAATGAACTTGAAATGAATAATTCTCAGATTTCCGTTTGGTGTCAGTATCAGCGTTAGCGCGCAGGAGCTGTGCCATTCCTCATCTGTCAGTGGAGTGTCTAATAGCGCATCCCACCGCCCCTTAGCCTTATGTGTGTGGCCCGCTATTTCTGATTGCGCAGCAGTGTACAGTCTGGATACTAAGTGTGATAGATCCCTTGTAGTGATCAGCATTTGCAAAGGTGCTAGGCTTTCCGGTTCCGCAGGGAAGGACGGGTAATGTTCCCTCAACGCCCTTGTTAACCTATAGTATGTGAATCGAAACATAGGAGTCTGGTTTTGGATATAACTCAGTTGGTCGATGTCCCTAAATGTGCCTCCCTGAAACACGTCACCCATCTTGTCGATCCCTGCTCTAGTCAGCAAAGACATCCCCACTTTTTCGTTAGTGACTGACAGCGCCTGATGATAATGCAATGGCATGTCCGGCGCATATAACGGGGTTTTGCGAGCCAACTGCCCTAGCTTGTTCCATGCTTTAATCGTGGTGTCCACAGTGTTAATATCCTTTGCATGTAGTGGTGGTCTGGTGTCCGACAATATCGCATTCAGGGGGACCGGATGGGCATCTCTCTCCTCAATGGCCGCGTGCGTGAGATAGGGGACCTCATGGTACCAGTATGCTGCATACTGTGCCTGGGCACAGAGGTAATATAGGAGAAAATCAGGCACACCGAAACCGCCCTGTGCAATCGGGAGTGTCAGTGTCTGCAGATCAATACGAGCTTGTTTACCCGCCCATATCAGGGTTAGTACCAGGGACCTTATACGGCGGAAGACCTCTTGTGTTGGCGTGATGGGTATGTTATTGAAGAGATATAGTAACTTGGGTAAAAGGTTCATTTTGACGATTGCTATTAGATCTGCTAGTGATAGAGGTAAGTGGATCCAACGATGGATCTTTTCGTCCAGTTTGGAGAGTACCACCCCATAGTTTGCTCGCATGACTTCGTCCGGATCTCTGTGAAACATAACCCCTAGGTAGCGAATCGGATCTTGCTGCCACTCTAGTGGGTAATCAACCACAAAGGGATTCGTGGGTTCGGTGAGAGGTATGAGTGAGGATTTGGACCAATTAATCGCTAACCCCGAGTGTCCCCCAAATCGGATGTAGTCTCTAAGTAGCGGGTTTAGATGAACCTCTGGATCGCAAACGTATAGCAGCATATCGTCTGCGTAGAGCGATATGTGTAGTGGCCTAGCCACAAATTACAACGCCGATTCCTTGTAATTTTGTCGCACTATGCATGCCAGTGGTTCTAACGCCAGCGCAAAGAGCAGGTGTGACAGGGGGCAGCCCTGTCTCGTTCCCCGCTCAATGTCAAACGGAGCTGAAACATAGCCATTGATCCGGACCCTTGCACATGGTCGAGTATATAGCAAGGAAATCCACTGGACAAACCTTTTAGGGAAACCCATCCTATTGAGGACAGTCAGCATATAACGCCATTCAATAGAATCGAATGCTTTCGCGGCGTCTAGCATGACAGCCACAGCTTTAACCGAGGGCTTCAGATAGTGTGCTAGTGCAAACAGGGATCTGGTATTATGCGAGGTGGATCTGGTGGGAACAAACCCCGCTTAGTCCGGCAGGACCAGGCGAGTTATCAAGGGGGACAGCCTAACAGCTAGCAATTTAGCGAGTATCTTCGAGTCTACGTTTATCAGGGACAGGGGTCTGTAGGAATCGCAGGGATCCGGATCCTTGGATGGTTTTAGGAGTGCAATGACCATGGCTTCTCGCAATGTGGGGGGGAGCAACGATTTCTCAAAAGAGGTACCATACATGTCCACCAGATAGGGGGCGATGATATCTACAAACTTCTTATAGAATTCGGACGTGTACCCGTCAGGGCCTGGTGCCTTTCCATTTGGGAGTGAAGCGATCACCTCAGTGACCTCCTCCACCGTGATTGGCCGAGCCAAATATTCCCTATGGGCGTCCGATAGCCATCCTATCGCCACATCATGCAAGTAATCATATGTTTCTTCCGCTGTCGCTGTTGGTTGAGATTTATATAGTGTGCTGTAGGATTCCACAAAGCAGTTCAATATGTCCGTTGAATGTGTGTGTAATACCCCCTCCCCAGATTTGACACGGAGTATCGCTGACTGTCCCCGTCCCTCACATATTTTCCGCGCCAGTATACTCCCTGGCCTACCCCCCTCTCCAAAGGCCCTAGCCACATGTTTCCGATCTAAGTACTTAATTTCTGATGTTAAAAGAGCAGCATGTTCGGTGTGTAAGTCGCGCAACTTGGGTAACAACAATACGTCCTGCGTCGTTTCATACTGCAGTTCCAAGTCCCTCATTTGACTTTCGCAGCGGCGAATCTGGACCCTGATGTCCTTGAGTACCCCTATGGTAGTGCCAATGCAGACACCTCTGATCGTGGCCTTAAAGGCTTCCCAGAGGAGACATGGGTCCTCAGTAGTCTGAGAATTATTAGCGAAGTAGTCTTTGATCGCCTTTGTCAAAGTGTCAACATATATTGGGTCCGTGAGGGCTTGGGAGTTAAATCGCCATTGGAATGGGGGGGGGGGGGGTGCGTAATGTGGAATGTCCATCTGCAACAGGACCGGATTATGGTCCGACAATGTGCGTGGCAGTACTTGTAGTTTACGAACCCACAGAGCCACGTCCTTGGATCCCAGCCAGTAGTCCAGTCTGGACCAACTGTTGTGAGATGCGGTGATGTGTGTGGCGCCTGGCGCGTCAGTGTGCTGTAGTCTCCAGAGATCTGCTAGGGCTAGATCCCCCATCATGTGACCCACCATCAGTCTTGATTGCTTGTGTTGTTCTACAGACTGTGAGGAGCGATCCAGTCCGACCCGTAATGTCACGTTCCAGTCCCCCCCACACAACATGTGCGTGTTAGCATGCTTCTGCAGGTGGCCCCAAACTTCCTGATAAAATTCCGGTGCGTCAGTATTTGGGCCATATACATTAAGGAGTGTCACGTGTTGGCCCCTTAGTGTACCTGTCACCAGCACATATCTGCCAGCAGGGTCCTGTGTCACATGTGTCGCCTCAAAGTTAATCCCTTTTTTAATCAATATAAGCACCCCCCGGGAGTAAGATGAGTAAGATGCCCTGTATGATGCTCCCGCCCATCTTGACCCCAATGTAGCATGAGTGTGCGGTGCGAGGTGTGATTCCTGCAGGAATGCTATATCAATGTTCCACCTGGTAAGGCTAGCAAATACCTGTCTAATTTTCTGAGGGAGTGAGAACCCCCGTATGTTCCAAGTAAGAACGTTCAGGCCAATTCTGCTTTCACCTCTAGAACCTGATGACCGTAAATAATGCAATACAACTCATCCCTGCACACTCAGGTGTCATATCTGGAGCCCGTCCACCCACAGAACATTGTTCACAAGTTGCAGTGACAATCTCTCTTCGCGTAGAATCCAATAATGTGTACATTTGCAATGCCTTCGGTCTTTGTAAACAGTCAAACATCCCCCCTCCCCAAGTCCCACCCACTCCAGCATCCCCAACCTGCCGAAGCCATATCCCTTCAGAGCACAAATCCCTCAACCATACAACCATCAACTCAGTGCTCAAATTAAGAACTTGTGTTGGGTATTACCCTCATGGAGGACCGCCAGGAGCACAACCCTTCACCCGGCGGACGGGTGCGGGCGATACTAGAAAACTTGAACATATTCGCAAAATACGTGTCCATTAACCCACAGTCCCCACTTCCCCAGTACCACCCCTCACATGGGTGCAAGTAGTGGCGCAGTCATAGAGGAAATGTGGCTTCACCCCACATCGATCAGACGCATATGGCAGGGACCATGCCCAGATTAGCCAGTCTGTAGCCTGCCCCGCATACAGCCACCACTTGAGCACACGCAGTTAGGTAAATAGCGGCGGGCAGGGATGTTCTCACCTCTGTTAGACCATACATCGCAACGTGGTAAGTATCGCAGTGTTCAATGGTCTGCCGCCCCCTTCTCTACCTCACTCCATACCAGAGGGTCTACGAGCACAGTTACGTGAAAGGTCCTGACCCACCGCCCACAGTAGCAGCAACAGGTACAGTCTAACGTGGCTGCGTGTCTAGTTATCCAGTGGGGAGAGTGCGGTAGCAAGGGCTAGTCACGTGTATCTGTTGCGGTTCAGGACAGGAGTGTATTATAGCCCTTGTCATCCCAACAGCTCCCCACCTTTTCCATGCCTAGCGTTGAATTAAAGCGCCACCATCTCACCTCTAGGAGTCTCATATCGGTCGGCGTTGCTCAGTACAGTCGAGGATGGCCATGCGGCAGTCCATTGTAGCCATCCGTGCAGCAACACTCACCGGTGTTCAATGATGAATACCACCAGTTGGATCATTCCGAGTCTCTGTTCTGATCGTTCTGGGACTCTGACCTCGCCTCTCGCTGAATCTTCTTAACAAAGTCAAGGGCCGCTCTGGGTGTCGCCAGCACTGTCGCCTTCTCCTTCCACACCACTCGAAGTCGGGCAGGATATAACATAGAATAGCCAACGTTCAACTCTCGTAACTTAGCCTTCACTGTGGTGTATTCCTTACGTGCCTGTTGAACAGCGACCGTGTGATCAGGGTAAAATTCCAGAGAGTTTCCTTGATGGGTGATTTTGCCCTTCTCCCTTGCGAGCCTGAGGATCGTGTCCCTGTCCCGGTAGTTGAGGATCCGCGCCACAATCGGCCTGGGCGTAGCACCGGGGGGCGGTTTGGGGCCTAATGACCTATGGGCTCTTTCCACAATGAAGATCTGCGACAGGGCCTCCGCACCAAAGATATCCTTACATAGACCCTAAACGTAGTGCTCCATTCGTCCTGTGTTGGTCGATTCTGGCAGGCCCGCGATTCGGACATTATTGCGCCTCGAGCGTGCTTCCAAATCCTCCTCCTTTGCTTTTATCACCTCCAGAATTCGTTCCATTCCCGCGCATTTTGTGGTGGACGTTCGCGCTTCATCTTCCACGGCCGAGATTCTCGTTTCCGCTTCATCCAGACGTTCGCCATGCTTTTCTTGACGAGCAGCCATGCCATCCATCCTGCACGTCAGATTGTCCAGCTTACCATTTATATCTTGCAGATTCGATTGAATTGCCATCAGGATCTTTTCTATGTTGTTATTCGGCGGTGATTCTGTAGATCCGCCGGCCTCCGCCATATCTTCTGCTGTCTTCGTTGTCTTCCTGTTGTCAAAGGAGAGTTTTGGTTGCTGCTTATCTGGCTTCCCCATTGTAGTGGCCGGTGAACGCACTTTCCGCAGTGTGGGTCCAGATGCCCTCGTTACCCTGACCGACGTCGCTGTGTTTCCTCGACAGTGGTAGCCAGCAGCTGCACGTGGTGGTAACTCCGCGTCTGATAAGGTCACCTCCAGTAGTCTCTCGCCAGGGTGTGTGGACTATGAGTGGGATGTGGTCAGATCACGCCAGCAGCATCCTGATGTAAGGCGGAGGGACACGCCCGTGTCTGGAGGGGGGCCCCACCGCAACCAGCCAGGCAAACGGAACGCTACCTCGTTCGTGGGCTTTCACGCTTCTGACGCCTCTCGGCAGTGCAGGAATTCTCTCCCCGGTTCGCCAGTTCGGTGGGCACCAAGTCGCCGGCGGCAGGCCGTCCCCAGACTCCCATACCACGTAATGGGATTTCTAGCCGCCTCTCACGCCGATCCGCCGGCCAGTGAGCACAGCACAGTTGATCCCGAGTTACCGGCGCGATCCTGAAGTGCCTGCCATCCCAGCCATAGGCGCCGCCATATTGTCAGGCACTCGGACAGGACGTTGACGGACCCCGCCGGTGCTGCACGGGGGCAAGAACAGCGCAAATCAGTCGCTTTGGGCCCGGCAGTAGGAGCTTACCTCCGGGCTGTGTGTGCAGGGTTAACCGGGCAGTCCTCCGCCGAATCCGCTGTTCTTGCGCAAGGTCCGTTATCTGCCGCCGGCCATCTTGTCAGGCAGTCCGGTACTCGCCGCGATCAACACGGCATTTCTCTGCAAGGCGGGGGTAGAGACCGCATCTGTTCAGGTCCGCTTATGCCCCTCATCTTCTCCCACCAGTAGATGGTCGCGAAATGCGGGTTGGTGGGGTTCCAGCAACAATGGATCACATCGTGTGTGATCGCCCGGCGGAGCTGCAGTTCAGGCAGTCATTCCGCTGTGCGCCCCCTAGCGCCTCCCAAGATCAAATCTTAAAGGGGTGATAGGGAAACGAGGGAAGATTAAAAAGACTCCTTATGAACATATTTTCTTTTCTTGTCAACACTTCTGCTTGGATATGGCCCCATAATTCAGCACCATATGTGGCTGATGTTACAAATGTTGCTCTATACACAGAAAGGACCAGGGATAGAGCATCTCCTGAAGTAACCCTGTACCTTCTCAGTATGGCAGCAGTTTTCAATTGGAGGGTGGCTTTACTCTTCTCTAATTGGGAGCCCCACATCTGGGTGTCACTCAGTGTTAGACGGGGACCTGGAGGGTCGGCCGAGGACAAGGGGAGAGGCCTCCGGTGAGGGCCGTCTCCAGCGATCGTACAGACAAGTAACTCCCCCCCCCACAGATGGACACCACACAAAGATAAGGTTTAACGCTCTTTATAGGCAATTCTTGAAGTAAGGTAGTACGGTACAATGAGATCAGGACACGAGGATCCTCTCAATTCTAGTCTCTGGAAGGGAAAGGGGGTAGCGGGACAGTCTTGTTACCAATCTGGTATTGAGATGAGACGATGGGTAGCTCACAATCCTCGAGCTCGGCGTTCGGGAAGGTCGGGCCGCGGCAGCGCCAGCAGGTCCCGAGGAGGTCGTAGGTAGCAACGGGCCGCGGCAGCGCCAGCAGGTCCCGACGAAGATGATGGTTCCAAGAGGCCGCGGCAGCGCCAGCAGGTCCCCACGAGGATGAAGGTTGCAAAGGGCCGCGGCAGCGCCAGCAGGTCCCACGAGGATGAAGGTTGCAGAAGGCCGCGGCAGCGCCAGCAGGCAGGACGACAGTTCACAAGGCAGGGCTGTGGCAGCGCCAGCAGTCCGTCAAGGATGAGTTCTTCACGGTGTCTCTCGACTCCAGGATACAACTGCCTTCCTGCTCTGGAGCTGCCTCAGTTATAGGTCTGGCGCCCTTTGATGTCCGGACCCTCGCACTTGGAGGTCGGGAGGTCCGGGATGAGGGAGTCCAGACACCCAGCAGGGGGGTGGAGCCAGCGCCCGGGGAGGCTGGGGGCGATCGGCACATGGTGGGGGAGAGCCATCGACACTTCTTTCTCCCATTGACCTGCCAAGTGGTCCGTTCACCTCCTGGGTGGATGGTGGTGCCGGGATGTCGGGGCCTGGCCAGGCCCAGGGTTGGGGTCGGGCTGAGGCCACGCGGCCTCGTGGTGCAGTGTCCAAGATGGCGGCTGGGCCGGGCAATGGTGCTGACGGTGGCCCGCGCCAGTGATACAGAGATATCCGGGAGCAGGCGTCCCGTAGGGGACGGGTTGCGGGTTGCTTCTGTGGGTAGCACCTGGAAAGCCGGTGTCCGGGCCCTGTCATGCGGGGAGGGAGCGAGCCCTTCATGGGGCCTGTCCAACATGCGTCCCCCCCAGCTGAAGGCGGAGAGAGTCACCCATCCTCTTGGGGACTCTCCTCTTCGAGGCGGAAAAAGCGGGACAGGCCATCCGCGTTGGCGTGGCCTTGGCCAGGGCGATGCTCCACAGTGAAGTCCATCCCCTGCAGGGAGATGGACCATCGCAATAGTTTGGGATTCTCCCCCCGCATCTGCATTAACCATTGCAGGGGGCGATGATCTGTTTGTACCCGGAAGTGGGTATTGAAGAGGTAGGGCCGGAGCTTCTTAAGGGCCCATACTACTGCAAAGGCCTCCCGCTCGATGGTGCTCCAGCGCTGTTCTCGGGCCAGCAGGCGTCTGCTGATGAAGGCCACTGGTTGGTCGACTCCCTCGGGGTTCAGTTGGGAGAGGACGGCCCCAATGCCATGGTCTGAGGCATCAGTCTGGACGATGAACTCCCGGCTGTAGTCGGGGGCCTGGAGCACCGGGGCGGTGCACATGGCGGCCTTCAGCTTCTCGAAGGCCGCTTGACAGTCGGGAGTCCAGTTGACTCTTTTTGGCTGGTTCTTGGATGTGAGTTCCGTGAGGGGCCCCACAATGCTTCCATAGTTTTTCACAAACCGCCGGTAGTATCCGGTGAGCCCCAAGAAGGCTCGGACCTCGATTTGGGTGACGGGTGGCTGCCAGGCCTGGATGGCAGCGATCTTGAGCTGGAGGGGGGCCACCAGACCGCTTCCCACTTGGTGTCCGAGGTAGGTCACGGACCCCTGGCCAATTTGGCACTTGCTGGCCTTGATTGTGAGGCCGGCCTGTTGGAGGGCCTGCAGGACCTCTCGGAGGTGGCGGAGGTGGTCTGACCAGTGGCGGCTGTATACCGCGATATCGTCCAGGTAGGCGGCGCTGAACTCTTCGAGGCCCGCCAATACCTGGTTCACGAGTCGTTGAAAAGTGGCTGGAGCGTTTTTCATGCCGAATGGCATCACTTTGAAATGGTAGTGTCCATCCGGGGTAGAGAAGGCGGATCGTTCTTGGGCCCTGGGGGTGAGGCCGATCTGCCAGTAGCCTGCTGTCAGGTCGAAGATGCTTAGGTAGCGGGCAGCCCCCATGCGGTCGACCAGTTCATCTGCTCGGGGGATGGGGTGAGCGTCGGTTCGGGTGACAGCGTTCAGACCCCGATAGTCAACGCAGAATCGGAGCTCGGGGGGGTGCCCGGGGCAGCAGCTTTGGGGACCAGTACGACTGGGGTGGCCCAGGGGCTGTCCGAGGGTTCGATGACTCCGAGTGCGAGCATCTTGGAGACTTCTTCTTGGATGCAGGTGCGCACCCGATCTGGTACTCGGTACGCCCGGTGTCGGATAGGGGGACTGTCCCCAGTGTCCACGTCGTGCAGGCACCAGGGGGTGACCCCGGGGGTGAGGGAAAATAGGTTTGCAAATTGCAGCAGGAGGGTTCGACAGTCTTGGCGCTGCTCCGGGGTCAGGGCCTCGGAGAGTCGGACCCCGTCCACCGAACCATCTTTTTCACGGGTCCTCAGAAAGGGCAGGGAGGGGCTCGGAGTCCTCTTCCGCTCCACTGTCTGTAGCCATCAGCAGGCTGAGCTCCGAGCGCACGAAGTGTGGTTTGAGTCTGTTGGCGTGGAGGACCCGGAGGGGGTTCCGGGGGGATTCCATGTCGATGAGATAGGTGACGGGGCTCTTGCGTTCGACCACCTTGAAGGGCCCCGTCCATTTGTCCTGCAATGCACAAGGTTCGATGGGGGACATCACCCATACCTGCTGACCAGGCTCGAACTCAATGGAGGAGGCATGTTGATCGTACCATTTCTTCATGTCCTCCTGACTGGCCTCAAGATTGGCTTTGGCGATCTCTCTGAATCGTCTGGTCTGGTTGTGGAGGGTCAGGAGGTACTTGTAGACGTCTGGAGGGGTCTTCAGGGGGGCCATTTCCCATTCCTCTTTAACTAGGCTGAGGGGCCCTCGAACGGGGTGTCCGTACAGGAGTTCGAAGGGGCTGAAGCCGAGGGACTTCTGGGGGACTTCTCGGTAGGCGAAGAGGAGGCACGGGAGTAGCACGTCCCACTGGCGGCGTAGGGGTTCTTCCAGCCCCATGATCATCCCCTTGAGAGTGCGGTTGAACCGCTCGACCAGTCCGTTTCCTTGCGGGTGATAGGGGGTTGTGAATCGGTAGGTGACTCCGCACTGCTGCCAGAGGGATTTCATATACTTTGAAATAAAGTTCGTGCCCCTGTCGCTGACGACCTCCCGGGGGAAGCCCACTCGAGAAAGATCCCCATTAAGGCTCGGCCTACTACTGGTGCTGTTACAGTTCGAAGGGGAACGGCCTCGGGATAGCGGGTGGCGTGGTCCACCAGGACCAGGATGAATCGATGCCCTTGTGCTGTTCGGAGGTCCAGGGGCCCCACAATGTCTATTCCCACCCTTTCGAACGGGGTGGTAACTACGGGGAATGGTTGCAGGGGTGCCTTGAGTTTGCGGCCATTCTTCCCGCTGGCCTGGCAGGTGGGGCAGGACCGGCAGTGGTTGGAGACGTCATTTCTCATTTTTGGCCAGTAAAAGTGGGTTACCAGGCGGTTGTAGGTTTTGTCTTGCCCCAAGTGTCCAGCCAGGGGGACATCATGTGCCAAGTTCAAAAGGAAGTCTCTGAAGCGGAGGGGCACCACCAGCACTCGACTGGCCCCCAACTCCGCGATTCTTTGTTCGCTGTACAGTAAGTCATTGTCCCAATAGATCCAGTGGGCCCCTGCGGTGTCTCCCGCGCTCTGGGCGAGCGCTTGCTGTCGCAGTCCCTTGAGGGAGGGACAGGTCTTTTGCTCTTGCCGGAATTGCTCCTGGGTGGGTCCCCCTTCTTGACGCCACTGAGCCAGGTCTGGAAGGTCTTGGGGTTGAGCGGGCCCTTCTTGGGTTTGTTCAGGGGGGTCGGTATGGACGGTGTCTTCCTCTGGAGCGATCGGGGGAGGAGGTGCTGGCCATTCGGGCTCTTCAGGTCTGGGGATGGTGCGGGCGGCCATGGACCGGGTTGTTACGCACGCCCAGTCCGGGAGGCCCAACATCCCCAGGTGCTCTCTTCTTTCAACGGCCGCCCACGGGGAACTCTCGAGATCGTTTCCCAGGAGGCAGTCCACGGGGGCATCATCGTGGACAGTCACTTTTAGCATACCGGACACTCCTCCCCATTCGAAGGGGACGCAGGCCATCCGACACAGGCTCACAGAATTGTCGGCCGATCGGACGGGGCAAAGAACGTTTGGCAAGATTTGTTCTGGGGTCACCAGATGACAGCGGACGGCCGTCACACTGGCCCCCGTGTCACGCAGGGCTTTGGCCTTGCGCCCATTTATGTTCACCCACTGGCTGTATTTCCTGGTGTTGGCGGGTAGGGGAGCCCGCGGGATCATGTCTCTTCCCCCTAGGCAAGCCAGGACCATGGCGGCGGGTTCCCACTCGGGCTGCTCCTGCTCGTACTCTTCATGCTCTTCGGAGATTTGCTCTTCTCCTAGGGCGGCGGCAGCTACCTGGCGGGGCCCGGGAGTCTGGTTCTTTGGGCAGTTCGGGTCACTGGCATAGTGGCCGACTCGCTGGTATCGGTGGCAAGTAATATTGGCTCGGAACCCCGGGCGCATCGGGGGGTTGCCCCGGCCGGCCGGGGGCGGGGTGTTGTTAGCGGGAGCGGCCGGGACGGCGTCTCTGCCCCGGCCCTGGCCTCCTCCTCCTCCTCGGGGACGATGATGACCTTGGTTGGTTCTGTTCTGCTCGTTTGGTCCACCTCGGGCCACTCGGGTGCTTTCCCATCGGTCAGCCTCAGCGGCGAGCTGCCGTGGTTCAGTCAATTTGCTGTCGAGGAGGTGCTGCCTGAGCTCGACGAAGCAGTTGTTGGAGAGGTGCTCCCACACAATGAGGTTGAAGAGCTGCTCATAGGTTGTTACGTGGCTACCCTTGATCCATCTCTCGAAGGCTCGGCTGAAATTGTTCACATATTCTACCCAAGTTGTACCCGGGATCCGGGTGCAGTCGCGGAACCTCTGGCGGTACATTTCGGGCGTAAGCCCATATCGAGTGAGGAGGGCTGCCTTCATGTGGTCATAGGACGTCATTTGATGGTCCGGGAGCTGTAGCAGGGCATCGCGGCCTTCATTGACGAACCTCCCCCATAGACCGGCTCCCCAGTCACTTCGATCGATCCAGTGGGAGGTCATGGCGATCTCGTAGGCCTTGAACCACTTCTGTATGTCGTCGTTCCGATAATATTCACGGACCACATCTTTGGGGATGTGGACCTTTCGTTCGGTAGCGCCTGGGGTGCGCGGTTGCTCGGGCACCCCTAGGTCTTTGTTCTGTTTCCGCATTTCTATCTCTGCTAGCTTGCGCTCGTGTTCGTATGCCAGTTTTTTTTCTTCGAGTTCTCTCTGTCTTTGCTTTTCTTCCCGCTCTTCTCGGAGCCGTAAGTGTTCTAAGTTGATTTTCTGTTCCGCCAGTTTTAGCTCTCCGTCCAACTTGAGCCGTGCCAACTCTAATTCGTGTAGTCTGCTTTTTTCTCGTTCTTGGATCTCTTCCCGGGAGAGACCCGCTCTCCTTTCTTCCGTCAGAGTGGTGTTTGTCTCTGGTGCTTCGATGTTTTGGTCCCGGGGTCCGGCGGCATTTGTTTCTGCCCAGGATTCTAGGGCGTGTTTGAAGTCATCTTTCGTGCTCAGACCGGTGGTAGCAATGCCTAGTTCTATACAAAATTGTTTTAGCTCTCGGTGGCTGTACTCTTCTAGTTTTTCCATCTGGAATTTCTCTGTAGATCCGCTCTCGTTGGTCGTCATTGTGGTTTAGTCGTGGGGTGAGTTACTCTCTGTACGATTACGCGTTGGTTCGGATCGCGCTGCTGGCCACCAATGTTAGACGGGGACCTGGAGGGTCGGCCGAGGACAAGGGGAGAGGCCTCCGGTGAGGGCCGTCTCCAGCGATCGTACAGACAAGTAACTTCCCCCCCACAGATGGACACCACACAAAGATAAGGTTTAACGCTCTTTATAGGCAATTCTTGAAGTAAGGTAGTACGGTACAATGAGATCAGGACACGAGGATCCTCTCAATTCTAGTCTCTGGAAGGGAAAGGGGGTAGCGGGACAGTCTTGTTACCAATCTGGTATTGAGATGAGACGATGGGTAGCTCACAATCCTCGAGCTCGGGGTTCGGGAAGGTCGGGCCGCGGCAGCGCCAGCAGGTCCCGAGGAGGTCGTAGGTAGCAACGGGCCGCGGCAGCGCCAGCAGGTCCCGACGAAGATGATAGTTGCAAGAGGCCGCGGCAGCGCCAGCAGGTCCCCACGAGGATGAAGGTTGCAAAGGACGCGGCAGCGCCAGCAGGTCCCACGAGGATGAAGGTTGCAGAAGGCCGCGGCAGCGCCAGCAGGCAGGACGACAGTTCACAAGGCAGGGCTGCGGCAGCGCCAGCAGTCCGTCAAGGATGAGTTCTTCACGGTGTCTCTCGACTCCAGGATACAACTGCCTTCCTGCTCTGGAGCTGCCTCAGTTATAGGTCTGGCGCCCTTTGATGTCCGGACCCTCGCACTTGGAGGTCGGGAGGTCCGGGATGAGGGAGTCCAGACACCCAGCAGGGGGGTGGAGCCAGCGCCCGGGGAGGCTGGGGGCGATCGGCACCTGGTGGGGGAGAGCCATCGACACTTCTTTCTCCCAATGACCTGCCAAGTGGTCCGTTCACCTCCTGGGTGGATGGTGGTGCCGGGATGTCGGGGCCTGGCCAGCCCCAGGGTTGGGGTCGGGCTGAGGCCACGCGGCCTCGTGGTGTAGTGTCCAAGATGGCGGCTGGGCTGGGCAATGGTGCTGACGGTGGCCCGGGCCAGTGATACAGAGATATCCGGGAGCAGGCGTCCCGTAGGGGACGGGTTGCGGGTTGCTTCTGTGGGTAGCACCTGGAGAGCCGGTGTCCGGGCCCTGTCATGCGGGGAGGGAGCGAGCCCTTCATGGGGCCTGTCCAACACTCAGCCTAACTCCCAAGTATTCAAAGTGTGGAACTTTTCAAGGCAGAACCCCTCAATATACACGTTACCTCTATGTGTTCTATGGAGGATGATAGTCATGACTTTTGACTTTGTGGAGTTAAGCTCAAGCCCTCTTTCTTCACAAAAGGAAACAAAAGTGTTTAATTGGGCTTGCAGCCCCATTGGAGTGAGTGAAATTAGCAGGGTGTCATCTGCAAATATCACAATAGACGTTAACACACCTGCTAATTTAGGGCATCATGTATGCAATTTTCAGTCTACTTACTGCTCCATTAATATAGAGACTAAAGAGGGTTGGGGCAAGGACACACCCTTGTCTAACCCCTTGATTAATGTCGAACTTATCTGACAAATCCCCAGCATTGTTCCATCTGACTTTGTCATAGGTGCTTGTATATAAAACTCTCAGGATCCTTAGTGGCTTTGGTGGAATACTGTAACCATCCAATACCTCTCATAGTGTTTTCCTTGGGACCAGGTTAAATGCCGCCCTTAAATCTACAAAGGTGACATAGATGGTCACGCTTCAAGGTGACATATTTCCAGGTTATCACCTTGAAGCGGAGGACCTGGTCCAATGTGCTAATCTTAGGTCTAAACCCGGCTTGCACCTCTTCTACGATGTTGTTCTCATCCATCCAGTCATTGAGTTTGAACAATAACTGCCTACAAAAAAAATTTGGGGTGTAGTCCAGGAGACTGATGGGTATGTAATTTGAGGGGTTTTCTCTATCCCTCTTTTTGAAAATAGGTATAATAATTGCTCCATGCAAAGTGGGCGGGATAGAATAACCATTAAAAATGCTATTAAATACAGCATTCAGGTAAGGGACCAAGATGTCCGGTTGAGACATAAAGAGATCACCTGGAATACCATCCATTCCTGGTGCCTTTTCTTTTTTCATTATCTTGACTGCTAGATGAGTTTCATCAATAGTAAAGGTAAGATAAGATTTTAAGGTATCAAGTCTATTATGCTTGTCATGGTTTGGGTTTTCCAGCAGGCCACTCATGGCTCCTGGCGGGAGAATTATAAGATTGTTCTGGTTCAGCTTGCCTTTATAGAAGCCACTAAAATGTGAAACCCATAAGCCAGGATGTATAGTTAACTCCAGGTGATTAGCACTAAAAGAGTTAAAAGACATTCATTTCCAGAACGTCTTGTGGTCACCCATCTCTAGGGCTTCTGCCATAAGTGACCACTGTTCCTCCTCCCAATCTCTTTTAGCCTTTTCTAGTGTAGATTTGCAGTTTTGTCTGCCCTTATAATTTCAGCTCTTTGTCCCTTTTTAATCACACATATTAGACAAGATTTATCTAAGCAACAAGATTTAGAATACCAGGAAGAGGTTTTCTTATGGAAAGCCCTTCTTTTATGGTGCATGACAAGATACATACTTAATGTGCCCATCAATTCTGAGTGCATAAGGGCAAAGTTGGTGCTATCCATATCTGCAGGATCTGGATAGCACAAAAGATTCTACAAATGTGTCATTCACTTTATGTCCATCTCTATGTCTGCGCATTTAATATTTCTTAGATTGGATATAGGGAGCATGGAATAAGAGGTCACTACTTGATCGATTGATTGATAGGCTTTATTTCGATATGTAAAAATATCATAAAAGCTTTACATTTTATTTAAAAAGACACAATATTTACAATAGTCACAATACAAATATATGATCCTAAAAAAGAGCAATATTTACAGCAAACACAGTGTATTACAAATGTTAAAATAAGGTTAGATAAAACAAGAATTAAATTGCCAATGAAAGCCTTCTTATTCGAATCAACCAAAACCACTTAAAAAATGTAGACACACCACAAACAATCAAGGATGATATGTCAGACATTAGAATACGAAGTGCAACAGTATGCTGGCGTGTTCCTAGCCGTCTGCATAGAGGTCTAAGCCAGCGCCTCCTCGGTGCCTGATAGTCGGGACATTCGAAGAGAATGTGGGCTACAGACTCAATTCGATTGATCAAGTTTTACGTCAGTAAACACAGCCATGGAGAAGGATGCACTTAGAGCTTGATGGTCGCTATCTGGTCTGGGGATCACCTTCATATCATATATATCTGCCCAATACATTAGTGCCCAGGACGATATAGTCTACTCATGAAATACTGAAATCTCTTTTAAAGGTTTTACACGGTGGACAATCTGACTTAGTGTTCCCGTCCCCCGCATCCGAAGAGCGACAACAGGAGGAAGGTCCTTCTCCTACCTGGCCGCCAAGACCTGGAACTCCCTCCCGACCGACCTGCGCCTGACCCAAGACCACCTCTCCTTCAGGAAGAAACTGAAGACCTGGCTGTTCGAGCAGTAACGGCACCCCCCTCCCCCCAGCGCCTGAGACCCTACGGGTAAGTAGTGCGCTCTATAAATGTCCTTGATTGATTGATTGATTAGGCACTCTTAGGCCATGGTCTAAGAACAAATCGACAACGTGGGCTTCTGCTTTAGTGATATTAGTACCTATATTAAAACAAGGCAGGGGTGACATGGAAGTTCTTGCATCAATCCCACTCTGGGTTTCTGTAGGATTCTGTCCAACATTTGTTTGTATTAGGGGTTAATTTCACCTGCTACAATCCCTAGAGCTTTCCTGTTTAATTAACCCATCAGGCAACTACCTTATCCAATGTAGGGAATTGGGCTTTTGGGGGAACAGACCTAATATATATGTTGACCAAAGCTATATATCTCAGACCTGTTTTAGTCGGAAATTGAATTGCAATCACTAGGATATCGCTGCAGCTAGCTGACGCTAGTCTCACAGCGGAAAATAGTTCAAGACCTAGCCTTATTAGTAACCCACCTTATGGACGACCAGCCTTGTAAGGGATTGCATTCTCACTAAAAGTTTGGAAACCTGGTCGAGAATTAACATTGGTGGCCCATGTCTCTTGGAGAAGTATGATGTGATGCGTGTCAATAAAAGTGTTTCACTCTGGATCATCAAGTTTGTATTTAATCCCCACAATATTCCAGGAGAGCAAGTTTAAGCTACTTGCATTAGAGATTATAATTGACCTCGAAATGGACCCAGTTTGTTCACACTGGGGTTTGAAAGGGATGGCTCTGGTGTTTTTAGTAGCAATATCCCTTTTGCTTACTGCTGGATTATCAATAAGAGGTGCAGTACAACCATTCCTTTAATCGATAAATGAATGCTGCACTTCTAAGACTACAGGGTAATCCTGGGTTTCATTTCTGAGTCAATCAATATCAGAGGTGTTCATGAAATTACTAGATTTCCTATGCTTATGCTGCCCCTCCTTTGTGGTAATGTTTCGATTATCTTGTGTTAGTTGGACTACAGTAGTGTTTGGGGGGTTGAGTTTAAGCCTTATACAAGAATTAGATGTGGAATTAAAACGTAGTTCAAATGCAAGTAGCCCATCCGCTAAGTCCTTGTCCTTAAAGGTGAAACCAATGTGATCCCACTGTTCATTACGTATGTTCTTCCTAATAATGGATCTACATCCTCTTCTAACCCGGATCCAAAATGTGCCCTTATTAACCAGTGACTCATAATTTTCCTGGTGTGAACTTTGATTTTTGGGAGTATTAATCATAAAGAGGTCAAAGGATTTATTGTGTCTCGCATCAATGGGTACCTTGTTAAATAAGCTTTTCTTAGTTATTAAACAAGGGCTAGGGTTCGCATATGCCTAGTTAGAGTTTGCATACGGCTGCTCACTCCAGTTGATTTTTTCTGGCTAAATGGGATTACTAGCCACCCGCCACCCCTCCATCTTGTGACCCTTTATGCTACTGTACATATGGCTACCCACAGAATGTTTTTACAGCCTGTAGAGGTTAAATATGATACAGGGGTGTTATCTGCCACTTTGGTTAGATCATGGTATGGTTCATACAACAAAGGACCAGCTGGTGCTAAGGGTAGATGACCCGGCAGTCTTTCCGTTTCAGTCAAATTATATGCGTTATGGTTAGCACGTTTAGGTCGCTCTCGGATTAGATCATCGATCATCGTCTTAGATGTCGGAGGGGGATCATACCCAGGCCCAGACTCAATAGATTGTTTCTGTGTGACTACATCAGTAAGGGTCTGCAGTTTCGCAGTTAGTCTGGCCATCTTTTCCATAGTCTCCTGTAATAAATTAATTTCATTCCTTAATGCTGCTAGTTGATCATTTATGGCCACAGTTCCTTCGGTAGTACAGGTCTTCACAGTAACGTGATCCCCTAGCAATTGAGGGGGGATATTCTCCATAGTCTCGACATTTTCTAGCACGGTGTAATGATTCAAGCATTCCACACCCGCAATTATGCGCTCCTCATTCCCCTTTGTTTGAGCTGCTGTTGCCATAAGAGGGGGGCAGAAGCAGATGCCCAGGGCACTCATGCTTGTGATTGATGTAAAACTGAAGAGGTTACTGGCACTTTATCAAGATAGGTAGATAATGCTTTTCTGGTGCCTCGGGCCTCCCCCATTGACCTTCCCAAGCCCATTGGAGGACTTCCCTTGCTGAGTTGACCCTTTAGACTTTGGTTGGGGGCAAGCAATTCCTCCACTTCCTCAATACGTTCATCAATTTCAGCGAAGGTGCAATTATCGGCAGCATGTCTTGGGATTTGTTTTGCATTACAAGCTCACTGGTTTTTGTCAAAAACCTTTCTTTTACCCATAATGTGATCAAATTTGTAGTCCTTAATACAAAGCCAAGCCCTGGCCAGTACAAACAAGCATTTACAATGCAACGGTTTTGCCTTTGGAAAATTTAGAGCTATTGGCATTGTAAATGACAATTTTTTTATTTATGTGTTCGTTTTGAAAACCGATAAATAAATGGCATTATCATTTACAATGCCAATAGCTTTATCTCTCGCAAATGCCACACCCACACACACCCACACCCACAGAGAGCCCCCCACACAGAGCCCCTCCACACAGAGCCCCCCCACACACACAGGGCCCCCCCACACACACACACCCACAGAGCCCCCCCCACACACACACACAGAGCCCCCCACACACACAGAGCCCTCACACACACTGTGACCCCCCACACACCCAGACTGAGCCCTTCACACACCCACACAGAGCCCACCCACACAGAGCCCCACCACACACCCACAGAGCCCCGCCACACACCCACACAGAGCCCCTCCACACACCCACACAGAGCCCCACCACACATCCACAGAGCCCCGCCACACACCCACACAGAGCCCCTCCACACACCCACACAGAGCCCCACCACACACCCACACAGAGCCCCCCCACACACCCACACAGAGCCCTCCACACACCCACACAGAGCCCTCCACACACCCACACAAAGCCCCCCACACACCCACACAGAGCCCTCCACACACCCACACAGAGCCCTCCACACACCCACACAGAGCCCTTCACACACTGCGAGCCCCCCTGTGCAAGTTATACACTGTTGTTAAAGATGAACCGACCGCATAGGTAACCAACAGGTGTAAAAAGGACTTCAAAGGTGACTAGGGAAGGCGACATCTGTACAGGGAATTATGTTCATTCTCTACTCTGTGAAATATGAAACGCCGTTAAGGGTCACCCATCAGCCCCTACTTTAGACTTTGGCAGGTGAAATAAATCTGGTCATATAAAAAATAGTTCCAGTCGAGTATATTACGGGAAATACCTCTCTCGTTGCTTTTTTAAAGATAAAAATAATCTGAACTGTTATTGAATAAAGAAAACAAAGCATGCTGCAAAAAAACAGTGTAGATAATTTAAGTACGATCTCTGCCTTGACTGGTGCAGTTATGTTGCCCCTCTATTTCTGACATCTGAGGCATTAATAAATAAGTGGTGGATAGGCGCGTGGCCTTTGATGAAGACGGTATACAAGGGAGCAGGGAAAAAAGTGTTGTCTGTGCCGGTGAACTGAGGATGTATTTAGTACTAAAGTAGCCACATGTTGAGTGTGATAGTTCTGGTGCCTTAGCCAAGAGCAAATTGCATTCGGGGACACGTGGTTTGACTGTCAACTTTGAACGTTTTGGGTCAAAAATCCCAACACGTCCAGTACTGTTGACTGGACAGCCATCACTGATTGGAGGTGTCACACAGGCAGTGGTGCCACTTGGCACCCATGCCCTTCTGACACCCTAAAAAGGAGGACTTCTATTTTTAATGTGTTATACCGTCGAAATACTGGGGAACTAATAGGAGAAAAATACAGTCCCTTTCGGCAATCTGACATCAACCACGCACAACCTCTTAATACATTGCCCAATGACATATTGTAATTTTTTTTCCTCAAAGGCATATTAAATCAGATTATGCATTGTCTAGCACAGACTCTTCATCTATAGGTCTTATAAAAGCGAATTTCCCTCGCATCACGAAGCAAGCTGACTTCTACCAGGACCCGACTGTTTCAAGCAAAAGACGGCAATTACAATTCATGACATTAACGAGCAGAAGCAATTCTTTTGTCAGTTTCGGTAGTAGTAGACTGCCCAGACAAATCTACACGTGCGCCGCGGACAGATATTATGAATGAAACTAAGACACGTTTCACCAAGTTTGGTCTCCGGTTCTTACCTCCGTAGGCAGCCAAGTTTTCGGTACCACTCATTCGCGTGAACGCTGGTTCGCAGACGAGACCACAAGTGCACCAGTATTAACAAGCACCTACGGGCACACGGACAGCGGGAGGGGGTGCGGGAACGGACAGCGGGAGGGGGGGTGCGGGATAAAATCGTGACCTGCTAAAGATAACGGACAGGAGGGGAGCAGGCTATTCGGTGATTTGTCCTGTGCCTGAACCTGCCTGCTCCTCTTGACTGAAATATTAACAAAGAAAGGAACGGACAGCGGGAGGGAGGGCGGGAAAGGCACGGACAGCGGGAGGGGGGGGCAGGAAAGGCACGGACAGCGGGAGGGGGGCAGGAACGGCACACGGTCAGTGGGAGGGCAGGCGGGAACGGCACACGGTCAGCGGGAGGGGGGGCGGGAACAGGCACTCACCTGGACTTCCTCTGGCGGCGGTCTGCCGCAGAATGAACAAAATAAACATGGACGCAACAAAAAAATAAACACCGCCCACCACCGCATGACATTTTCGAAAGGGGCGGAAAGCCTAAAATTTGCAGGAACGCCCCCGAATCTGCTCTCAGGATGACGAGCAGATGTCTGTTTCAATGGCTAGCCTCCATTTATGGAGCTAACCAATGGAAACAGAGGCGGGGACCAAAGCCACTCTACTCTTCTCATAAGGTTTTCCCTGCAGCTGCGCAGTGTGCAGCTCGCTAGTCAAAACCTAAAAAGGGAGACTTAGGGAAATGAATAAGGCACAGCACACCAAGTTATCGAACAGTACTCACAGTTTAGAGCCAAGAGGGGTGGCCCTGCCCTGCCTCTTCCTGGCACTGACAGGCCCGCCCTTGCCCCTGGCTTTGCCCGTGTATGTCCCTGGCATGCCCGTGCGATCCCATGCTGCGGGAGCCCCTTGCAGGCTTTAAAGCGCCTCCAGTAACAGGAGGCTGACATCAGCTTCAACAAGCTGCTCGGGAGGCTGGGGCTTGTGGTCCTGGTAATCTCATGTGCTCCAGGGCAGAATCAGAACTAAACTTGGGGTAAGCCCTAATAACCCTGCTGCATCTGGGCTATGAAAACACTCTCAGAACAAGACTCTGATGCAGAGGAACCAATATGTGAGTTAATTTATCCCAAGGTTTGTCCACTCCGGCTTAACCCAGTGCATTTTGAAGATTTCCCCGTGCATACCCATCGGGTAATATTTTCTTTGCCACCACTGTCCTGATGAGGCCCAATTGATTAAGGGCAAAACGCGTCGACCCCATGACCCAGAGGAGTCCGCCAAATGTGGATTTGCATAAAATAATTTTGTACATGTTCTTGATATGGAAGTGAGGGTGAAAAATTCCCTTGAATGTGTACAGGACTTCATTGTTTTGGATTTATTCTAGTGACGGATGGAATAGGGCTGTTGATACATCCACATGTAAAAATAATTGGCAAAAACGATAGTTTGTATTTGTTTGTGTATATATATTTGTATATGTGATTTATTTATGTTTGTTGTTTGTGATAAATGTGATGCATATAAATACATTTACAACCACTCCTGGAGTCAGCATTGGTGGTATATAAAGTAGAAAATAATGGAGATATGGTACTTTATGATAGGGATTAATTCAGTTTTCCCTAGGATAAATTAACTCACATGTTGGTTCCTCTGCATCACAGTCTTGTTCCCCGGGCAGAATCAGGCAGCAGGCAGCAAAGAAAAGGTGGTCCTGCACTGTGGGAGCCCCTTGCAGGCTTTAAAGCAACTCCACACGCGGGAGGCTAACGTCGGCGTCAACAAGCTGCTCGGGAGGCTGGGGCTTGTGGTCCTGGTTATCCCCTGTGCTCCCGGGCAGAATCAGGCAGCAAATATTTATTTGTAAAGGCATGCACGGTAAAGGCATATGCATGGTAAAGGCAAGCATGGCAAAGGCAGTTGCATGGTAATGGATGCGTGGTAAAGTTATTGCATGGTTCCGATCACGCTATAAATGATGTTCCCCAACAGAGGGAGCTAAAGAGGAAAGAGATCAGGTGTGAGATATGCGAGGGGATTTCAGGTGTCTAGCTGAGAGAGTGCCGAAGAGAGTGGCGTGAAGAGGATAACTGAAGTGATTGAGACTCTCCAAAGACCACTACGCCATCTACAGCCTATAGTAATCTTTGCTTTAGTCTGATTAATGTGTTTAAATGACTTTATTACTGTGTGTGTGCGTACATGTGTAAATCACACCCTTATGGACACAATCTTCATGATTGCCTGTTGTAGATGTCCCCACCACTTTTATCTGTGGCCCCCTTTTGTGCATCCACCTAAAAATCACTTCTAGAGACACCACTGCATTCTCCTGTGTCAGTTCTAACCAGCCTGAACAGGGGCTGCTTTTATACGTAACCATGCCATGAGCTAATCACGTTAAGGCATGCACTTCCATTACTGGAGGAGCCCCACCCCCAAAATTGAAATATAGCTGATTATCCAAATTCTGGTCATAAGTACTGCCTCCCTTGTCCATGCCCCCTGTAGTACTACTTGCTTCTGTAGTACTTGATGCTCCTCATTTCACCATCATTGAAGGTGGGTCGGGACACAAGTGTAGAAGAGAAGAGTGGATGACCCAGGACTAAAACCTTGATGGATTCCCATTCTTCCTGATCCAGACAGGAACCAAGTTCAGCAAAGACTATCCTTGTCTGTGTGAGCCACTGGACTCCAAGAAGTGACCAACCCCCTATGAAGGACGTAGCCCAACTGCATGGATGAGCCTGTGTGGGTCAGCCTGATGATCAGCGTGTGCCCTGGAGATGCAAGATCATTCTGAGCTGATAGAGAAGCAAGAACTACAGCAAAAAATGATATCAGCCCAAGAGAAGCTAATCACTTTCAAGTGTGACCACGCTTCATCCTTGGCCATCTCTATAGGGAGCAGTATCTTTCCCTACAAGTGCCACGTGAGGCTGTGCAGTTTCCCCGATTTCTATCCTGTGCATTCATTGATAATACTGGAGGACGACTCTGTGATTCTAGAATCGTTGGAATTTTTATTGATGTCCAAGTCGTTCTGGAGATTATTCATTTAGACACTCATTAAAGACCCTGGTGCTAACTTAGGCTCTCATTACAAGCTGGGTGGAATAGAGTGGTAAATGTCATTACCCCAGGATGAGCTAGATACCAAGTGTGGTAAGTAACACTCCTCTGGATTTTTAAACTTGAAAATGAGACATAACACGAGGACTTGATTTTTAGCACATGGATTTCCACCTGTTTTTCCTTTTCCCAGGACTTTTCTCCTGACAAATTTCAGCAAGTTTGGCCTGCCAGAATCTTTCAGCTGAAACTTGCGAAAATCTAATAATTACCAGACAACGTGCAGTTCTGCTCCCTTTGCAGACTTTTGGTTAAACAGAATTTAGCCCTTAACTTGCAATGAAGGCCATAGTGGCCAGCTTTGTCTGGTGACTGTTGTTGCTGCTCCCAGACATGCAAGTGCCCACTCCTCCTTTCCAGGATGGGCACCGAGGACATGAAACTTGCTACCACTGGAGATTCGATCAAACCCATCTACCCACATTTAAAAAAAAGAGGTGAAAAGGATCCTAATGAATGAATTCCTCATACAAAGTCTCAGTCAGCCTGTCTAAATGAATGCCGCAATGTCACTGCTAGGACTAATAGGGCTGAATGACATCCATCCCAGTAGAACTGCACACAAACACTGTTCACCTGGACACCTGGAACCAAATCATCTCAGGCCCCTAGAAAGCCACCTTGGAGCTTTGTCCTAGTGCTTCATAACTGAATGACGGATGCTTTATTATAGTTCTGACACAACTTATCAAATCTTGTTGTAGTGGGTTGTTTACTTTGCTTCTGTGTTTCACTTTGCTATTTAGAATACTATGTATGTAATTGGAATGTTTTACTTTGAATGTGAACATGGAGTGTACGCCAGCTCGAGGTTCGATGTGCAGTCAGTTGCCGATTGAGCTTCGTGTTGGGGGTGAAGCTTTTGAAATAAATACTTATGTTAACCTCTGAAGTTGACTCTCAAGAGATGGATCAACGAACCATTACATTTTGGCGACGAGGATGGGATTTTACTCACTTTACCCACCGACCCACACTGTAAGGACCTACAACGATCAAAGCCCGCTTCCTCCTGGGACTGAAAAGCCAGTTCCAGTTCAATTTTTCACTGGTGCTGTTCTCTGAGTTTACGGTAGGACTTGCATGCGCATGACTGTGAATATTTTCTTGTGGCTTTTTCTTACCTTCAGTGATCGCTTCACATCGCTTGACTCAACTGTGCATATTTAGCACTTTTCTGGGAACGCAATGGCCATTTTCAGAAAGTCTGCAGAAATCAAAAGAAGCCTGTGAAAGTAGGCAGCGTGGATGTTGAATTTTGTTCAGAGTCTCTTGACAATTTGTTATTGACTTTTGATTTTTCGGATGTTCCTATAGAAATGAAGGGTCCATTGTGTGAGGCTACTATCAACAGAATGGAACTGAAAGTCATGGCAGACTCTGGTTCACCCATAACAATTCTCCGAGACTCTATCTTTTATGAAATGTGGTGTAAAGAAATAATTTTGTCTAAAATGGATGTGAACCCCAAAGCTTTCGGGGAATAGGATATTGATACAGTGGGATTTTTCATGGGTAATTTACCACATTTTCAACAGGAAAATATGTACTAAAGTATATGTGGTCGTTAAAGGAAAGACTATCGTAGGAGGGAAAGACCTGGCAAGAATGGGTCTATACTTGGTACTGGTGATGAGAATCCTATAAGAGCAAGAGAAAGGTCAGTATGCAATGTATATGAATCTAAAATTGATTGCAATAATCTGTTAGCTGAATTTAGAAATGTATTTACTGATAAGGTGGGTTTAGTGAAAGGCGTAGAACACAAAATTAGGTTATAACCTGGAGCTTGTCCTGTTGCACATAAGGTTCACCCTGTGCCTTTAACTGTGAGAAGAGAGTTAAAAGGTGTGTTGGAGGATTTATGTGCTCAAGGCATAATCCAACCCACAGAGTAATCCCAATGGGTCGCCCCCATTTTAGTAGCTCAGAAAAAAACGGGCGAGATCAGATTGTGTGCAGACGTCAGGGGTCTGAATATGGATATTAAGGTGGATTGTCACCCCCTACCTAGGATTCATGAACTTTTAGTGAATTTGGGGGGAGCCAAATGGTTCTCTTTAATTGATTAAAAGTCTGCATATTATCAGGTCCCTTTGTCCAAAGAGTCTCAGGAGCGGACAACCTTTGTTACACCGTTTGGGGTGTACACTTTTCTGAGACTCGCATTCGGTTTAGCATCGTGGCCAGCATCTTTCAAAGACCTATGGATACTATGTTTTAAAACCTAAAAGGGGTACAGGCGTAGTTAGATTATATTTTGATATTTGTGGAAAACATAGAAGAACATAATCAAGTGTCTGAGTCTGGTATCTGTGATAAAGATTCTCTATGCTCTTTCTTGGGGCTAGCAGAGTATTATGCAAGATTTGTGGTCAATTACGCTCAAGTAGTAGAACCTCTTTGTGCTTTACTGAAGAAGGGTCAGAAATATTTGTGGTCAGAAGAGCTGGATAAAATCTTTTCTAAGGTGAAAGATCTTATTGTCTCAGCTCAAACTCTTCATGCCTTCCGAGATGACTGTAGTTCAATCATAACTGTGGACGCAAGTTTGAATGGTTTGGGGGGCAGTTTTAAGTCAGGAGGTTAACGGCAAGGAACAAACTGTTGCCTTTGCTTCCCGGTCTCTTAAACAGTTTGAACGCCACTATAGTACTATCGAACGAGAGGCATTGGCCTGTGCTTTGGCAGCGCAGAAATTTAAAATGTATATTTGGGGATGGAAATTTGTTATTTATTCTGACCACAAGCCTCTTTCTTTTATCTTTAGCAAGGTCGCTGGCAATAATAATATGTCAGCAAGATTTACCAGGCTAGTATCAAAACTCCAAGAGTATAATTTTGAAATGAAACATATTTCTGGAGGAAGGAATTTTCGTGTGGATTGTTTATCTAGGATGCTAATGGAAAGGGATGATGAGGATTATTTGATTGAAGAAGATGTGGAATGTGTGGCCATGGTAGAAGCAATTAATGAATGGAGTTTGGCAATTTCTGAGAGTGAATGGAAGAAATCTAGTATGAAAGATGCAATCCTATCTAAAATGATAGAATTTTCATCTAAAACAGGCCAGAGGCAAGGAATTTGTCTGGGGAATTAAGACATGTTGCCCAAGCGGCGGATGAACTTTCAGTAAAAGACCGTATTGTGTTAAGGGGCGACAAGTTTGTTCCTCGAATAGACCTGAGAAATACTACAGTACAAATGGCTCACAAGGGACACATGGGAGTTACTAAAACAGGCATGAGAATCAAACCACATTATTGGTGGCTCGGTATAGATTCACAAGTCAGGGCAGTGGTAAATAATTGTGAGGAGTGCTTGCTGTCAGACAAACATTGGAAAACATTATTTTCTTCCCTTCATCCAACTCAGTTTCCCGGGTCAGCATGGGAAAAAGTGGGGTTGGTCTTCTCAGGCCCTTATAACGTTTTACCAAATGAGATGAGGTACCTCATTTTGGCAATTGATTATTATTCAAAATGGATGTACTACAAATTGGTGGATTCACTAGATTCAGACAACACCATCACGTTTCTAAAGAAGGCATTTTTGTTAGAATGGGCTGCTTGTGTTCTAGTCACAGACAATGGGACACATTTTGTGTGTGACAAAATGCATACATTTTTGAATTTGCAAGACATAAAACACTTTGAGGTAGCTCTGTACTCACCTTCTTCTAATGGGCTGGTAGAACGTTGTAATAAAATTATAGAAGAAGGGATTCAGGCAGCTATTTCTTCAGGTTTGGATGTTGGAAAATGTCTGGATAAGAAAGTATGGAATTATAATACATCTCCCCATTGTACCAGAGAAGTCACTCCTTTTAAACTGCTAAGGGGCAGAAAAGCATACTCAACTTTGTTTCCTTCCTGGTTAGACAAGAAAAGTTCAAATGTTACAAAGTATTGATACTGAAATGATGGCGAACAAAGTTAAAGAAAAACAATGACGTACGAAAGAAAATTTTGATTAAAAAATGGCTTGAGAAACTTGGAAATTTCAGAAGGTGACTAGGTGATGATTAAAACACCATTTAAAGTGTCTATAGGTAATTCAGTATTTTCAAACCCTGTTCAGGTTAACAAGGTTGGTAAAGGAGCAGCTTTCCTGAACGGGAAAGGATGGTGGAACAAGAGACAATAAGTGAAAGTGTCACAAGGGCAGGCCAAGTTTATTAGCGATAGAAAAGACAATTTGGAGGAAGAAAACAATGGGTGGACACATTGTTTACAATCAGATGTGAGGGCCATTTCCGGGAACGAAAGATTGTCTTCAAATGGTTCTGTCCGAAATTCAACAACTGGGAACACACCATCTTTTAGTCATACAGGCAGACTGTGAAAAGCTTCTGTTAGATACAATGATTTTGTTACATATTGATTTTGTTTTATGATAAAGGGGGGATGATGTAGTGGGTTGTTTTCTTTGCTTCTGTGTTTCACTTTGCTATTTAGAATACTATGTATGTAATTGGAATGTTTTACTTTGAATGTGAACATGGAGTGTACGCCGACTCGAGGTTCGATGGGCAGTCAGTTGCCGATCGAGCTTCCTGTTGGAGACGCTCCATGTTGTGGATGAAGCATTTGAAATGAATACTTATGTTAACCTTTGAAGACGACTCTCGAGAGATGGATCAATGAACCATTACACTTGTTCAAGTTTTAACCCCTTAAGTGCTTCGTCGGTGCGTTGGCCGATGGCAGCACTACCTCCCCAGTGCTGCGCACGACCATTGGACGTCCATTCAGCACTGGTTCCAATGGACAGCGCAGCACTGGGGAGGGATATTTACTAGCATCTATGAGGTTAAGGTTTATCTTCTGTGTTTTAGGTTGTGTTTTTGTTTTGTTTCAGGTCTTACTTCTATCTCTGATCGGGTGTCCAGCGCTCTGATACTCTTGGGTCTTGTTCATGCTTTATAAAAGACTTTAAAAATAAATGTCCCACACTGGAAATTCTTAACTGTGTTAGATAGTATTTGGAGATCCGGGCCCCTGAACTGATCACCACTAAAAAAGATACTCAGGCTGGACTGGCACTCTGACAACCCATTGTCTCCAAGGATGAGTCCAGTTTCTACAATACTGCTGGATTCAAGTGAACTGTGACCCTCCTATTTCCACCATGCGACAGTGGAGACAAGAGAGGATGTGGCCTAGAGGCTAGAGCGGTCGACCGAGAAACTGGGGAACCGGGTACGAGTCTTGGCAGGTACGGTCTATATCCTGTGATTCTGGAAAAATCACTTAATAGCCCTGTGCCTACCAAAATGAATGTGTCCGTCTCTAATGTAACTGGTGCTCATGTAAAGCGCTCTGATACCTTCGGGTCGAGTTTGCACTTTATAGAACTCCCACCATTAAAAAAAGAGACTGGTAACTTCACAACAAATCACAAAGAGATGCCCAAAATAAGTTGTTTTGTTTTCCATCTTGAAATGGGAACTTCCTCCTTTGGCTGGTGGATATGGATATAGTCTGGCACAACGTTCCATTGCAGGTGCACCACAACCAAATTACTTCATACCACAACCTTATCCAAACCTCATTATAAACCCATCAAAATTGAAGCATAACACAACTGCAACCCAAAACCTGTTTCATTAGGCTTTGAAGTATGTAGCTGAAACTATTACTATATTTGAGTCCTTTTGCTTTGGAAGAGATTGTTAGTTTTTACTTTAGCTGCGCTGTAGAGTCTCATACGACCTTCGCAGACATCCCATTGACTAGCATATAATCACAAATGTTTATTGATCAGTAGCTATATCCCTGTCCTTGGGGGGGGGGCAAATCTCTGGCTAGGATAGTGCCAAACTACACTTTTCTGTTTGATATTTTAATATTTTGAGCAATATTTAATGGTTATTTGTTAAAGAATTTTTCTATTTCAGAAGTTAGAAACTCCACATTGACCTAATTGGCTTTTACTGTTATTTAAACTGCATTCTGGGGCCTTGATTATGAGTTTTAATAATTATCAAATCTGCTAAAATCTGATTCCTTGGGGATTGGAATTTACCAGCTGTGATAATTATTTCCTATTCTGAACTCACCCCTGCAACATGGGACATAACCTGTGTACTTTGTTGCTTTCCACACCAAAATGTGCATGTTTCAGTATTTTGGGTGCATTTTTCCCTCTCTAAGTTATGGCAGGTTTAACCTGCTGATATTTACCTGAGGAAAATTTCTGGGCAGTGGTGTTACCCGCAAAACTTGGAATTCCAGTATATGTGGCAACAGGGGTTACTGCGCATACTGGAATTTCACAAATCAATCATAATAAGAATCTGAGTGTCTAACGTCACACCTCACTCTTTGAGTGATTCTTTGCTTCTCTACCTCTCTAAACTGAGAGAGTCAAATGCTGTAGGGCAATACGTCAGCATCCAATTAGAGAGGGTCAGGGTTGTGGCTCCAAGAGTTAAGTGGTAAACTACTTTAAATTGTTACATATGAGGCCCAGTAACTTCCAGTAGAACAGCCGAAAGAAAAACTAACATGTTTGTTTTGTTTCGGTACTGTCCATTGGATTTATATTCCTTGTAGGAAATCCACCTTTTCTGGTGGGGTCACCCTGATTTTTTTGCCTTATGCTGGACCCTTTATTTTTTCTGCCTGTAGAACTCTGTGTATTTTACCCCCACTAACCAGTTGCAAAGTGCCTGGACTTTCTCTTTAAACATGGTTGAATATTGGGGGCGTGGCCAAGCAACATGGCCGACGTGAGCTCTCTAGGCTCCCGGTCAGCCCGCCAAATAATCCTGATAATCTCCCATCCAGCAACGCACCTTGGTGACATCCTGCTCACCGCAGTGTGCGCCCTGCCCTGATGTGCCTGTTTAGGAGGTTGGAGCCGATATGAAGGTACCCGGTGTTCGGCGGCTTTGATATGAGGCCTGATCTACTTGAGGCACCTGCTCTGAAACTGGAGGCCTTGATGTGGGCCCAGCGACTGCTACTGCTTACCGGAGAGCGGGTCTCTGGTGCTCCTTGCCCACCCTGCTTGGCCCTGCTTTGTCCCAGGCTTGTTGGCTCTGCACTCCAGAGATCTTCAGGCTACAAGAAGCTTCACTCTCCAGCATCTCTTCCTGCCAAGTACAGCATCTTCACTGTATCCTCTGCACCATAGGCCTGCCTTCTTGGTGAGCTGCTCGAGGTTCTCTTGCGACTAATGTGCCGGCAACCTATGGGACCTCTTGAGGGTCTTCTTCTGCTTCAGTGGGCTACCCTACATGATTGAGGCCTGTACAGCTCTCCTGCTTTTGGTGAATCCCTTTGACCTTGCTGGTCCGAATGTTGCTCCTTCATCGCTTTCCACGCCTGTTGCAGCTGCCAAGGCTTGTTGGTGTTCCTGCCAGACACTGACCCCTCGTTCTCGACTCCTGAAATGGGACAGCTTGTGCACAGTTCCATGTCTTCTTCGGCATCGCCTGGTCCCCACAGCTGCAGCAACAATGTCATCAGTCCTGAACCGTCGTCATCGTGGGCATTGCGCTTCCGTGCCTTCAGGTCTTCTCCGAGTGGCATAAACACTGTCCCCTCGGGATATAGGTTCTTCACTTCAAGAATCCACCCTTGGATTCCATCGGACTCTTGCACAGTCTTCTGCAGCAGCATCTTTCCTGATGTCCTCCTTTGTGGTCTATGGTGGTTTCTGACTGCACTCCGCACCTATGCATCCGACTTCCCTGGTGTAGGTATCCTGCTTGATTAAACAGCAAAAACACTCTGCTTAACACTCATTCAACAGTAGCCTAAAGTCTGCTCCTCACAGCTACCACTTTGAGAGCTTTCAAAGGTTGTCAAAGACCACTAAAATCCCATAAGGGTTGTCTGGATTAGTTCAAGGTGTTTCACTTAAATAAGTGTACACCATATACTAAGCCAGCCTCCTACAAGGCCAGGGCAATTTCCAATGATTCAGGCCTCTCAAACCTGCATGAATTTGGCAGGTCCCTTGTAGGAGAGTAGGGTCTGCTATCCCATGGTCACCCCAATTTTTGCTTTTTGCTTCACTGGTTTTCGACTTACTGAGGCTGTGGGCCTGCTAATCAGACCCCCAGCCTGCTGTTCTCTCTCAAAATTCATAATACATGTGCTATAGGTACATACCACAATTGGAAATGGACTCCTTGTCAGCCCCTGTACCATGCACTATAGGTGATCAGGGCATAGGTGCCACAAAGGCCTACCAGGGGCTGCAGCATATCTTTTGACACCCCTGGCTGGTTCTTAAATTGACACAACTGGCTGATCACTCAGCTGGGGCAAGTGGGTGTAATCACCCCTTGCTTAGATATAGTAGACCTATATCTAAACCTATATCTGGACACATATAAACCTGTGAGCCACTCCTATTGAAGGCCTTATCAATCCTGGAGGCAGAGTGCGTGGTTTAATGTGAGATGGAGCTCTGGCATGAGCTGAGCCTGTCTGTAGCTGTCGGGAACAACTCCCTAAGCTGTTCCGGGATAATGCCATACCATATACTATTAAGTGCCTTATAATCCTCGCGGTTATATAGCAACTTTGGTTTGGCTTTATCAAAACATGTCGTGTAAGGTGTCATACGAATTGGAATACTACCCCCTCGCCAGTTCTGGTGACGGGGTTAGTATTCCACCCCTCTAGAGGGAGAAGACATGTTACTTTACTGAAACGCGGTTGATTTTGAAAGAGCCTCAGATCCACAAAATGGATGCCTCTGCCACAGACACGGGTCTGACCTCCTGCTGCTGACCTAAACTCAGCAGATGGGGGCCTGGACGAAGGGTTTCCTGTCACAGGGCGGTGTTACACCACCCCAGACAGGAGATAGTGGATTGTAGCAGGGAGGTTTGAAAGAAACCAGACACTGCCTGGGGAGCACAAGGCTGCCCCTTGCATAATCCGGCCAAACCGGTTCTGGGGCACACCAGTCCCAGTCCCAGCGCGCCTGGATCAAAGGAAAGGGGTGTATCCACCCCCTTCCTGGGTCCCACCCATAGGAGGGGACCTAGTAGGTAATCCAGCCCACCAGATTTGAATAAGAGTTGGAGCAGTGCCAATGCAACTCAGATTATCCTGAAGAAACATAAGAAACAAAACTCTGGACCCTTCGACATCCTACTCAACGTAGAAGACTGAAGAATCTCCCTTGTGGTTAAGGAGTGACCACCCTGTGCAAACAGGCCCCATCCAGCACCTCGACCCTTGCTTTGTTGCAGTTCCCGCCAGAACTCGAGAGACAGAGATCAACGAGATCAAGCTTGCCTGCCTTCCTTCAGCCCGATCCACAGTCCCTGCAGAGCTGAGACCAGTGGAGGCGACCGGAAGCGTGGGGCACGCCATCTGGAAAAGGCCACGAGATGCTGACCGTGCAGCCCACGAGTGACCCTCAAAGCTGTGCACCGGGGTTTGAGAAGCCCCAACCCAGAGCTACTCTTGCACCGAAGCTACCCCCTCCACACTCGACGAGTGCTGTGTGGGGCCCTTCTGCTTGTGTTGGCTCGATGCATTGGCCCGGTCACTTGCCAGCTGGCTTGTGGCCCCTGTGCCAACGAAAACCTTAAACCGACTTGCTTTTCTGGTTGCTCCAGATTTGCACCAGCTCCTGTGAAAAGGAGCACCCACTCTGACCCTCCTGGTCTAAGTGAGAAGCAATCTCCCGGTTCCGCGTGGATTGCTTTTGCCAAGTGTTATTTGCTCCAATCTTGAAGCCGGCGGCGCTGACGGCGAGAACCTGTGTGGGACAGATCGTGACCTGCTCCTGGACGTCGCAGATGCCCCAGAGCCCACGTGACAGCGGAGTGAAGCTCCTCAACAACCATCTGATTGCGCCTGACATTGCCTGGTTCCGTCCTGGTTCCACCCTGGTCACTGCTGAGTGACCCAAACTCTGTCCCCTCTGCTTTCAGATACTTCTCGACTTCGATCCACCCTTGGATCACACCGGACACTTCTGCTTCCCATCGCCTGCAGCATCTTCAGCTCCAAGCACCAAGAGCCTGCGTGTCAAAACCCGACGCCACTTCGACCCTGTGCACCCGCTTCCTGTGGGTGAGGTAACATTGCAACGCCGGTGTTCCCACACTGGTACACACCTCTAGGGTCTGTGTCTTAAGTTTTGTTCCTCTAGGTTCAGCGGAAGTATCTTTAAACTCTCTTTGTGTAACTTTTACGCACCATTGACATTGCATTGGTGCAAGCCGCACTTTACGTGCTGCACCCGAATCCCGCGAGCTTTTCCCGACTTCAGCATTGCTAGTCCAGACTGTTCCCAGCGATTCCCTAGGCCCTAGGCCTAACCACTGTTCGATTGGTATCTCTTATACCACTTTTTTAATATATGGTTTGAGTGGCCACCCGCCCTCATCCATAATTGTGCAACTTTGTATGTTATACTGTGCTTTTGATTTAACGCTTGTGCCCCTTTGCTCATAAAGAGTACTGGGGATTATTTTAGAAATAAACACATATATTTCAATTGATATTACAGGATTGTATGTGGTAGAACAGCTCGCTTAACACAACCTCTTAAGTTAAGCCTTTAAGGCTGCTTAGTCCATGCTACCCCTAGGATAGCTTGTCTAACAAGGTTGACTTACAACCAGACACCATAAGGGATTGTTTGGACTGATACAAGGTGGTTCCAGAATTGGAAACATCATATATCAGGCCAACTTCTCACATCCCTGCACCAGAGCTTTACAGGGATTGCTCTGCCAATGTTGTTTTTTTTTACAAGAAAGAAATCCTTCCTAGTGAACGAAAGTTGGAGTCTCAAAGGAGGAGGCCAAAGTAGATTGGGCCAGATTGGCACCACATTAAGACTAAGGCCCTCATTATGAGTTGGATATCAAATTCCTATATACATCTGCAGGAGTTACAACACATATCAGAATTACAACCATTGTGATAAAAATCACATTCCCAGCTACATTTCAGCATATCAAACATTCCAATACATAGATCAGGGAAAAATGCCTGTGATAGAAGTGTACATACTGATTTTGGTGCAATAGGTACGAACATCGATATGTATCCATATGTTATTCCCCTTTATTCTTGAAGAACTCTTAATTGGGTGATATTATCTGGTGCAATAAATATTGCAGCAACTACTGGCCAACTTGTAGTAAAAACCTGAGTCATGTCTATGACAGTTGTTCTTAGTTCCCCTCTACTACTAAGTTGTGTAAATGTGGGGTTGTGGTAGGCTGCAGGAATGATAAAAGCATTGCCTAATTTGAGCCAGTGGTTTCCGGTGCTCGGCACCAGCTCTTAATTTTCAGCACAGGGGCCTGTAACAGTCTGCCACAAGGTGGCACTGTCTGGCTAATTTAGAGAGGACCACAACAACAGTTAATGATTAATTCAATATACATGAAAATTTTATTTTACTTGCCACCATAGCAATTCTTAATAGCTATGGGGGCCTGAAATAGTCTGAATTGTCACACTTATAGGAGTATGAATGTTAGTGCTTGTGTTGTTACTATCATTAGAGGCGCTGGCAGGGTCCTTTACACTGTGATGTGCCAAAAGTTTGGCCTAGTAAAGAAAGAAAAACCATCTGCCGCCCGCTGCGCCTCAGGTCTTGCCTTCTTGAACACATTTTGTCTCAGCAAGTAGTTGCCAAAGTACATCAGGAATGCCCGAGGTTTAGCATCTGGGCGAGCTGGCTGACGAATATTAAACGGGACTCGATGTGCCCTTTGTACTTTCTGGGGCCAGTTCCACCCTTCCAATTCTGGGAAGGCTTTCTCCAGAAGCTGAACTATGAAGAGACGTGCATCGCATCCCTCCTTCCTCTCCGGAATACCAAGAAAACGTAAGTTATTTCTTCTTTGGCGGTTTTCTCCTTCCTCCAGTTTCCATTGGATGTCCATGAATTGATCCTCGTGTGCTTCAACTTGCCCTTTTGATCCCGCTATGTCCATTTCCAGAGCAGCTGTCCTCGTTTCTAGCTCTGTCATCCTGTCGCTAATATCATTACAAGTTCTTGCAATTTTTCTAACAGCTCCCTGTAGTTCTCGTGTAGCGTTTTGGGATTGTTTGCTTTCCAGCCGGGCTTCTTCCTTATGTGCCATTATGCACTGTAGTATAGATTCCAAGGTAGGGGTTAGCATAGAGGACCCCTTTGCTGCCTCTTCCACATTTGGCTGATTACTAATCCCCACCAATTGGTCTCCCGTAGAGTAATCCCATCTGAGATCAGTATACTTAGGGTTATCTGTTCTCCCCGTCCGAGGGAATGTTTTCTGTTTAGTAGTGAGCATTTCCCGACCTCTGGCCTCTATTCCAGGTATACTCTCTTCCTCACTTGATTCAGCATTGGACACTAAATCTGAGCCCAGTCCTGACCATGTGGCATCTGAAAGGGAGTAATAGTCATTTGCCTCTGAATCGATGTCCCTCTCCCTGCCCTCCAACAGCGTCCTGTGAGGCTTCAGAGCTCCTTTAGGCTCTTGCTGTTTCCCCTTTGGTTTCTGTGCACTAAGTGCCTCTGAGGTTTCCCTATTCTGTGAGGTTTTGGCTTGAACCGACTCTCCCGTATCCTCCATGCCATGGGTGATCGGTACCGTATCTTGGGCTTCCCCTCTTGCAATGTCTGACTCACATTTTGCCACATCACAATGGAAAGAAGATGGCGTCTGCATCAAATGATCTCCCAGTTTCAGGAGAAAGGAGCACAGGCCTTTCTCCTTAACCCAGCCCGTCTGAAAAGTAATATGGAAAGATCAAACTAAATTGTTCACATCGGAGATCTAGGCCAAGGAGTACTTAAACACTGGGGGGAGATGATTTCTTAAAATAACTGGAATCGCAAATGCTCGTTGACTACACTGGTCTAGAAATTTATAGGAGAGAGATAAAGTTATAATTTGTATTCATATGTCACCTGAGGGAGGGAACATCCACTCATCACACACACAGACCTAGGTGAGTCTGTTGCTTCACGTAGCTTGGAGGGAAGGGAGGCACACGGAGGAATGGGGGAGGGCTGGAGGGCAGGAGGCCAGGGAAGGGGGGTAAAATACAGAAAATACAGGAAAGCAATGTATGGGTACAGGGAAAGAGGTGTACCAGATCTAAAAACGTGGTCCAAAGCGCAAGTTAGTAACCAAGGTAGCCGCAAATATGGGTAGGCTGACTATCTGCACAATCAATATCGGGGAGCTAAATGATAGAAGCAAAAGAAATAGGGCTGAGGAGGTCTTGCGAGCACTAGGGAACAATATTATCTGTCAGCAAGCGACTCACATCCCCTGGCAGAAAAGAGGGATTAATATCATCCCAGGGTATTCCTAGGTAATCTGCTCATCGCAGTCTACTAACACCATAGGGGTGGCTATACATGTATCTAATCGGATTTTACCTATTAAGCAAACAAAGTCGGATAAATGGGGCAGGTGGGCCATTGCACACATTCCAAATTACTTTACAATCTGCACGGTATATGGCTCAAATATAGATGTTGCAGATTTGTTTATAGAACTTGAGCTTGATTTGGCCTCTTGGCCAATGTCAATGATTATTTGTGGCGATTTTAACATTCATTTGGATTCAGGGGATTCTCTCAGGGGTGGGTATAAGGGTAGGAAACCACAAGTTTTTAAAGCAGTAAAGGCACTCTCGGTTAGTCATGGGCTGGTAGATATTTGGGCATGTAAAAAGTAAGGTGATCCGGGGTTCACATTCTTTTCATGCCCTCAAAGAAAATATGTTAGACTTGATTATCGGACCATAACCCATTGGTGATCAATATTGAGGTCCCCACTACGATAAAATATATACAAGGTGGACGTTTGACAAGAAATTATTAGTTACAGAAGGTTTTGTAGATCACATCAGGGGGTGGACCAAACAGTTTTTTGATATTAATAGATTTAGTACATCAAGAGAAATTGTTTGGGATACTTTTAAAACAGGACGTAGGGGCGAGATAATACGTTTTGAGGTTTTTTATAGGAAAAAACAGAGGGATGATATTTATGCACTAACTGAGGACTTGAGCAATTATGAGAGACTACATATGGTAGCAATAGGTTAAAAACAGATAGACCGGCAAACACAATTAAAGCTAAAAGTAATCAGGACTAAGGCTAACATTAATGGAATCCTTAATAAAAGAGTGGCCGAAAGATTCCTAACAAATACGCACGTTAATTACAAATATGTCGAGCTGATGGGGAAGCACTTGGCTCTCCGGTTGAGGCAAAAAGCAGCAGCAAACAGTATTTTAAAACTAAGAGAGAAAGAAGGTAAGATATCTACAGATCTTCCGGGTATTTTAAATATACTCACAGACTTTTATCAAGATTTATATCTCTCCAGAGGCCCTGGGCCAATGACAACAGAGGAAGCAACAGGGAATGGGCCCCCTCAGCTGCTAGAGCCAGAAGAAGACATATCCTGGAATGAGGTCATTGAAGCATTGCAGATGATGGCCCGGGCAAAACTTCAGGCGCAGATGTAATCCAGATGGAGCTATATAAAGTGCTACAGCCAGAATTGACCCGCTAATGTTAGATTTATTTCTAGCGGTACTATAGAAGGGGATCCCGCCCCAGTCATGGCAGGAGACCAATATAGTGATCTTTTTGAAAAAGGGAAGAACGCTGAGGACCCTGCTTCATACAGACTAATATAATTTATCAACACCGATGAGAAACTATATTCCAAGATTATGGCTCTAAGATTATCTAAGATAATCGGGACACTAGTGAGCCCATGGCAACATAACTTCATACCGGGCAGAGGAACAACGGATCATGTTCGAAGGGTAATCTCCCTATTTGATATAGCTGAAGCCACAGGTACACAGATGTCTCTGATATTGTTGGATGCACAAAAAGCATTTGACCAAGTAGAATTGGCATATTTGTGGCAAAATTTAAGATCCAATCGCTTGGGTTCACGAATTCTAACCGCCATTCAAGCTATGTATGTCCAAGCTCTAGCAAAGATACAGCTAATGGGGAGGGAGTAGGGTAAGATTGAGATCACACGTGGTACAAGGCAGGGGTGTCCCTGCTCCCCTATGTTTTTCGCGCTCTACATAGACCCCCTAATTAGATCTCTGTTGAATGATCATGTAATTAAATCAGTAGAGGTCCAGGAATACACTACCAAAGTTCTAGCCTACGCCAACGATATCGCGGTTGTTACCCCGGACCCACAAGGGGAAATAGCCAGGATTGAAATGTTGGCTTCAGAATTTGGGAAACTGTCAGGCTATAGCTTAAATACCCAGAAAACACAAATAGTCTGTACTGGGACCATTCAATTTCAGGACTCCCGAAGGATGGAGTCAGCTACGTATCTAGGGGTAACTATTGCGGCAGAGGTTGGGAAAATATGGGAAATCAACTCAGCTCCTCTTTTAAAGAAAATGGGGCGAGACTTAAAGAGAATGGATAATCTACATCTATCCATTATTGGAAGAGCTAATGTCATAAAGATGACAATGTTTCCTAAGATCTTTTACTTAATTCGGTGCATACCCTTGGTACCTGCTAATTTGGTTTTTAAGAAGATAGATGGGCTGTTCTCTCAATATATTTGGGGTTATAAGAAAATCAGGAGGTCACTGAAATTAGTGGCTTTATCACAACATCGAGGGAGGCTGGCAGTCCCTAATGCACTACATTATTACTGGGCTGTAATGTTACAGGATATGACTATCTCATTTAGACCAAAAGTTTGGGATCAGGCCATGATAATAGATTTGGATAACAGAACCCTGCCATCAATTTATGAATTGGCAGTTGGGAATCTTACACCAGGCTTATTATTGAGGCAACTTGAGGGTATCTATTATAAAAAACACATCTTAAGAGTGTAGAAGCAGCCTGGAATGTGTGGTTAGTAAAATGTTGAAAATCTCCGTAATTCAGAGATATGTGTCCCTGTGGTGCTCTTCAGTCTTTCCGGCTCCATTTTATGACAAAATAAGCAGATTATGGGAAAAGTCAGGAGTTAATAAAATCGGAGATATTATGGAAATGAATGGGGTTGTTCCATTTAAGGAACTTCAGGAACGATATGGACTAGACCCTAGAACACTTTTTAAATATATACAAGTTAGTGAGATAATAAAAAAACGGCCATACAACCTCCCGATTTTAGACTACCTAATGAAAAAACAGGCCAGAGTAAAGGATCTGTACGCTATGCTGATGGAGGCTAATCAGGATGACATAGAAAGAGTAGAAAGTGGGTGTGCGACTAAACTGGACAACCCGGACGTAGATCTGTGCAGATCATTAGAATTATCCAAGAAAGTATTTCTATCGGCTAACCTTAAAGCCCAAATTTTAAAAACTATTTTTAGGCTTTACTTTATGCCGGATAAACTCTGGGCATGGGGGGAAAGGGATAATAACAAATGCCCAAGGTGTGATCAGGGCCCGGCTGATTTGGTCCACATGTTCTCTGACTGCTGCAAATTGAATGTATTAAAGGAGGGGATTGAAACGTTTTTAGGGGTGGGACGTCTCTCTAACACCAACCATATTGTTATTTGGCTTTGATGAAAGTTTACAGTTAGCACAGCCCCAAATCTATTTCTGTTTCATGGTAATAGCTATTTATCGTATAATGATTGCGTCAAAGTGGAAGGATGAGGATCCTCCAACCTATCAGGCATGGTATGCCAGACTGTATCATGTGTACAATTTGGAAATGGCATTGTATAAATGCAAAGGCAGAAGTGGGAAGGTCAGGGGCCTGTTAGTTTGGGGCCTACTGATGGAACAGTAGGCAAAAAGAATTATTTTGGTACACTGCTTGATCTTGGTTGGTTGTTTCTTATTTGCTGTTGCTGTTGTTTTCTCTAAAGAAAAGAATGTAACTACTGCTTTCTGGAAATAAAAATATATATATATAAAAAAAAAGAGGCGCTGGTAGGGTCGATGTGTGGTACAAGCTGCAGTGGCCTCCTGGCACTTCTGTTTCTTGCAAATTAAGCACTGGATGAAAGAAAGCGGAATGTGGAGCACAAAAGAGTTAATAGTGAGATGTGAGTTGGACTGGTGGTAAGGATCTGCTCAGCAACTACATTCCTGGGTACCACTGTTTACAAGAGTGTGCTTTACCTTGGGTGGCTGTGTTTCCCTCCATGGCCACTGAAAGGAGTGTAATTGTGATGCAGTCAAAGTGGTGTAGGGATAGTTGCAAGCCGGGGTGTTTTCAGTTCTGGAGTGACACTCACGGTGACAGAGTGAGGGTCCACCGGATACCCACAGTGCTTTAAAACAATGGACCCGATTCCCCATGATTTGCGGTGTGTATATGGGGTCTATTCTTGTAGTACTTCTCTCTTGCTACTGAATTCCAGGAGTAAGTCAGGAACACTCTATGAGCACTCTTGGCTTCACTCCTGAAGTTGGCGTGGCATGCTCGTGAAGTTCAGGAGTATGTTCAGGAGTACTACAAGAGAAAGTCACGCAAAATCTTTGTGAACCACACCTTATCTAACTCATTGACTCTGTAAGATAATGCCTAGTAGCAGGCGCGGCCCGTGCAGGTAAGAGCGATGGGCCTGGGTGGGGGATGGGGGGATTTCTACAGATGATGACGAGGGAGAATTCATTAATTATTTAATTTTCTCTTGTCATCGTCATTCGAAATCTCCCCCCACCCGGCCCACCGCTCTTACTTGCACGGGCCGGCTGCCTAGTAGACATCTTTTCTTGCTCTGCAGTTTTTTTGTTTTTGTTTGTATATGAGTTTTATCAGTTACTCTTTTCATTTTGTTTGTTCATTTGAAGGGTGCAGTGTGACGTGTTGTTTGACAATGTGTAGAATGTGTCATAGATTTTTGTGTCAGATGGTTTAGAGAGAACATTCTACAGGTGCAAGAGGATGGGCTGGTGGTTAGCAGATGGTGAGAGATGTCCAGCTGTGCAGTTGCTGTTGCATCACCCTTCGAATAAAGGATTAACTATACTTTTTTAAAGAGTCGACTTGCCGCCTTCTGTCGGACCTTAAAGCTCCTTTGTGCATTATGTGTATATAAAGGGGCATTGTTTCTCACTCGCAAAATTGAAGGAAAGAACAGGCTGCACTGAAAATGCATTTATGCCGAAAGAGATGCTGAATTTCAGCACAGTATGTCCTCCCCTCTCATTTATTACGTGTTTGAATTGTATATAAAATAATCCATGAAAATAAAATAGGATTTTAAAACAATGTAGACACATTAAGGAATTTAGGGCCAAAGGTAATTAGAATCAAATTGCAAAAAGTGTTTGTAAATTGTGCACCAACATTGTGCGAATAGATTGTGATTTTGCTAACCGACCTATGACCGATTAGGTCAGTTTCAAAATCACCATTCAAAGGGCCAGATGCATCAAGCGAAATGCGCTCGCAAAAGGGCCAGATTCTCAGAATCTGGCCCTTTGCGAGTGCAATTTTTGCATTTGCGATGCATCATCCCAAAAGCAAAAATAGCAAATAGAGAATTCGCTAAATTGCGATTGTTTGCATTTAAGGAATCTCAAATTGAGATTCCTTAAATGCAATGCATGAAAGTATCAAAAATAGCGAAATCGCTAATAGGGCACGCAAATTACCACGAAGTACAACTTCATGGTAATTTGCAAAAACTTTGAAAAATGCACTTTTGTGCATTTTTCAAAGTTTCATGTTGCGCACACACATGCCCTAAGGGCATGTGTGTGCGCAACATATGTGTACAGATCACATTCAGGGGTGTAACAGGGTGTCCTTTGGACACCCCTGCACCCTTGAACTCGCAATCTCAATTTGCGAATCGCTAATTGCGATTCGCAAATTGAGATTGTCTTCCCATTCATTCCTATGGGCCTCTAGGTCTATAGGAATTAATGGGGAGGTATTCATTAATTGCGACTCGCAATTTGCGAGTCGCAATTAAGGAATTCTAAGGAATCGCTATTTTTATAGTGATTGATTGATGCATTCCATTTTGCTATTCCTTATTAGCGATTCCTTATTTTTCGCTAATAAGGAATCGCAAAATGGATGCTTGATGCATCTGGCCCAAAGTGCAGCCGCGGCCGGTAGTGGGAGTACCTGCCGGGCGGTGACGTGGGGAGGGGGAGGGGCAGGGTGGGGGGTAGTAATGTATGGATTATGGAGTTTAACAGGTAAGTAAACATATAAATATATGAAACGAAGGGGCATATTATCAAGACAGGAGATAAAATTATTGCCGCTTTATCGGCAGAAAATTGCAGATAAAGCGCCGATAATAGGCTTGATAATAAGCTCTATGGAATTCCAATCAAAGCCCAGGTACGATGTCTTCACATCTAACATGGGCTATGATTGGAATTCCATAGAACATATTATCACTCCCATTATCACCGCTTTATCGGCAGTTTTCTATCGATAAACAGGCGATAATTTTTTCTCCTGGCTTGATAATATGCCCCGAATTTCGTTGCCCGCACTGCATCACCAAGTGCGATGCAGTGTGCGCAACGAAATTCGTTTTACATATTTATATGTTTACTTACCTGTTAAACTCCGTAATCCATACATTACTACCTCCCACCCTGCCCCTCCTCCTCCCCACATCAGCGTCCGGCAGGTACTCCCACTACCGGCCGCGGCTGGTCTCACATGACTTCTTCCCCTTAGCCAATTGGTTACCGTTTCCCTTACGGGGTCGATAACCGACCAATGGTTTGTGACCCAAATTATCAATCAATCAATCAATAGATTGATTGATTGATCCAAATTACAGTCACAAAGCATTGGTACATACCAATTCTAAAAGCATTTGGAAAGCACCCCCTTTTCACATTGTGATTTCATATTTATTTCTAAACCAACTTTCCAAGCCGCAAAGCACTAATCTAATCACCAAATGAGTTTAGCACATAATAAAAAAACATTTAGGGCCATATGTATCAAGCCTTTTTCTCGTTTGCAAACGGGCTGATTCTCAGAATCGGCCCATTTGCGAATTGGAAAAATCCTTTTGGGATGTATCATACCAAAAGGCCATTGCAAAATAGAGAATTGCAAAATTTGCGATTCTCTATTTTGTGAATGCAATTAAGGAATTGCAAATTGTGATTCCTTAAATGCAATTCTGGAAGCACCAGAAATTTGCTATTTGGCCGTAAGGAATTGCAAATTACCACCAACTTCAAGTTGGTGGTAATTTGCAATTTTCTTTAAAAAAACACATTTTTGAATTTTGAAAAGTGCCATACGTTGCACATACATGCCCTTAGGGCATGTATGTGCTCAAAATGTGCACACATCATATTTCAGGGGTGCAGCAGGGTGTCCTTTTGGCAGCCTTGCACCCTTGAAATTGCATTCTCAATTTGCGATTCTCTAATTGATAATCACAAATTGAGAATGTCTTTCCATTCATTCCTATGGGCCTCCTAGCCCATATGAATGAATGATAAGGCATTCCTTAATTGCTAATCTAAATTTGCGATTCGCAAATAAAAAATATGTAGGATTTGCAAAATTTTTAGCAAATCCTATATACATTGCACTTTGCGATTCTATAATTGCGATTCGCTAAAAATTGCAATTTGAGATTTGCACAACTCTTTTTTGATACATATGGCCCTTAGTGGTGAAATCCTGTGAATTAGTGAATCACAGACTTTGAAACTGCAAAACATCTGTGAACATTTGGCCCTGTGGTTCCTAAACCAATCACTTCACCCAGGCGGAGGTGGCATTTTTATTAGCTATAAGCTGATGTTTAATAACTAACGCAGAACAGGCTTGTGCCTATTTTTTAAAATGCTTGTGTCTGATGCTTTTCATACAGTTTCTGCAATAATTTGCTTTTGATGATGAACACTTGGTTCTGCCTGTGCAGTACCTTTTGAACTATAAATGACACAATTGAAAATGGTGTAAAAACCTTGCTGGTCAGACGTTTTAAAAAAAAAATATATATATAACCAAATTAATGAATGAAACCTAAGTGAACTAAAACACCACCAGTGTGTGACTGTAGCAGTAATATTACAGTGCAGAAAAACTGCTCATTTTTCCTTTTCATAATCTGACAAAAGAGATCATACCTTCGCTCTGTTTAGAATAAATGCTACACTAGGTCTATCAACAGTTTTCTGAATGAGGAGGTATGAAAAACAAACAAAGGCAATAAGGAACTGGCACACTTATGTTATTCTAGGATGTTGCCTTTCACCCTTAAAATAAATTGGCACAAAACTCCATTGTTAACAACATGCTGAGACCCGCTTAGCACAGAATAAGGGATTTAAAAGAGAGAGACAACCCTGATCCCTATAAGCCCTCAGCTTAAAGATACTTTGCGTTTGTACAAACTACAGCCCCTAGGAATGCACTGTATATCATACCTCGACGGACTAAGGTGAAATGTGGTCATGTCAGGGTTCACCTTTAGAGCAAGTTCTGTAATAGCATATTATGAACCGAGGCATAAAATAAGGCCAACAGTAAGCAGAATAGTTTGTCAAGACAGAACCACTCCACTGGGTCAAGGAATTTTGTTTATATATATCAAAGTTTTGCATTAACTGTGACCTGTCACCTGTAAGCTTCAGGGTGCTAGAATAACCATTAAAAAAATCACATAAAACATCAGCAAAAATGTATTATGTTAAACTTTAATTCTTAAATGGGCACCTTTAGCGTATTCCTTTAGTCCGAACTCGCCTACAACCCTATTGGAAAGGTATCCAAGTCTACGGTACATTCTAGCATGGCTCTAGGCGCTATTCTCTGCATATTCAATCGGAATGAGAGCCAAACCTGAACTACAGAAAACTTTAATAAGGCATCTTCAACCAGTGAACCTCATTGAAAACCTTAACACACTTTTCCACGTTGATTCCAGATCAGAAACAGATATCAAGCACCTTTTTGGGGTATGTGAAAGTGAATACTTGGAACCCATTTACAAACGTTGCCCTTGGTCTTGTTATTTTACATGTACCATAGTAGTGTGACTACATATGATGCACCATCTGAGTCTAGTCGCTATGATTGTCAGATACTAAAGGAGGTCCTCAACTACCTGATAATAATGTGGGTTGGGTATTCCCTTGTGGAAAATATGAACTTTAAATAGCGTGTTGAACTCCCCTAGGACAGCTTTGAGACGTCATAGTAAGGTAATTAAATATTGTTATATTTGTGCAATAGAAAGGTATAGTTTCAGAGCATCATTTAGGTAAAAGAAAAAAAAATCACTTCATTTCACAAATAGAAATTAAGTCAGGAGCATGGTTATAGGTAGTGGTAATAAATGACGTAGCGAGGAGGAAAGTAAGGGGCTAATAACGTGGACAAGGCAGGCAGATCGACACATGAGGCTGGGCAGGGGGGGAGTGGGGGCTGGGGACATATATCTAGATCTTTCTGCCCTCGATAATTTTGAACCTGACTCAATATTGCTTGTATGTTTAAGTATACCATGACAACTAGTTTTTACTTTTAACTTTGCAGCACTTTAGTGCCACTGGTGAGAAATTAGTGCACTGGTGTTCTAGAACTGGGACATGAGCACTATGTTACAGGATGCTTTCCATTTCCTGGCTTTGCAAAAAATGCATACATTGTTGTGCTTCGTGGTACTGCCTATTTTGATTAAAAAGCACAGGAATGGACATGACATTCCAGATCCAAAGGGAGAAATAAAAAACTAATGAGAGTTGTAAGTTTCAGAGGAGATTGGTACGCCCCAGCCTCCCCTGGGCCTTTTTGGACAGATGGTGCAGGCCAGTGCTGTGTAGAGTCATTGGCAGGGAATACGAAGGGGAGGGGTAGATCTGAGGTTTAGGATGAGAACACAGGGCAAGGCTTCCTCCATCTTATCTTCCCTTACCTACTTGGGGTTTATTCACAAGTCAGGTATAGCAGGTAGCCGGAGAAGCTTCCACGGGCAAAGAGAGGAATGTGAGGTAGGTAGTTGGTGTAGTTGGGCCAGTACTTTGATGCAAAGATAGTTATAGGCCGGCTTAAGTTCAGGCGAAGTGACAGGTGACAGTGAGGGAGTGCAGTGGGGCCTGCACACACTGCAGGAGGCAGGGTGGAGTGATCAACAACCCAGTGTGGGAGGTTTGGATTTAGGGGTAAGCCTGGGTATTACTTTGAGGCAAGCTGCAGTGCGGTCAGCGGCAGCAGTCAGGTACTAGATCAATTTTTACAGCGGGGGTGCTGCCATAAATGTTATATCCCTAAAGTCATAGTGACTGTGAAAACCCCAAGCATCCCACAAAGAGCGCGTGTAGCAAATGAGCCACGCCCATTCAGCAGAAGAGTGGTAAGGGTGTGGTATGTCGCCGGTGGTGCATTTTGGAGAACTAGTGTGGTAGCGCACTGCCATTACAGCATATTTTCAGTTGAAATAGCCACTAAATTTGCATAGTCGTACAGTTTTGTAGCACAAAAACGATAATGTGTGGAAATCAGGTTTCATTGAATATTTATCGTTTGCTCATCACCAAGCAAAGTGTCTTTTTTGTTTTGATCCTATTAAAATCTTTGTTCCCATCACACTTCAGAATTACAAAAAGTTGCTTCATTTGTACTTTTATAATTGTTGATATAATTTGACATATGTGTATAGTTCGTTTCCCAACACTGAAATGTTACTGTTTTAGAAAGAAATTACATGCTACAGTCTTTCCCTTGCTTTCCTATGCCCCAGCAGGATTGTCAACTAGGTGACTTTTACAAAATCCTTTCACTTTGCAGTTAGAGAAATAAAAGTACACTTCACTCTCTGATAAGCCGATACTTATCAGAAGACAATTTTTTAACCATTTTTTTATTAGCATTTTATATAAAATGCATTTACGCTTATACATATGCAGCATATAACTTGGGTCCTGGCTCCGGGCAGATAATAGCATTGCAGTACATGCCATCCCTCCTCCAGGACTGTGCACTGTTGTTACATGTTTAACACGTCAAGGCAATATGTCAAGCATAGTACACATTTACAATTGTCATATTATTATAAACAATCATGCCCCTAAGCTACCCGGCATTAATCTGTGTGTACCCTCTAGGGTAATAATACTATATTTCCGTCGTATTGCATTGTCTCATGGTTCAATTTATCTATTTTTAACCCCTTCAGCGCGTCGCGAATTTTCGCGCTGTGCTGAAGGTTCTAAGAAACGGGCGTGGCCGTGATGGAACGGTTCCGTCATAAGCACAGCCCAACCGGCGCTCATGATGAAACCACTCCGCCATGAGCACCGAAGGGGTTAAACTTAAGTGGCATAGTACAAAACTTCCAGTGGTTATTGGCAGTGGGGGCACAGTACATTAATATTATCTTTATTTTTCAACCTTCAGATGGGCTTGTAATATCTTAGCAACTGTCTCACCCCTGTTTCATCCCTCGGGTTTGATCCCACTAGCTCTAGGCAAGGGGGGATAATGCTGTGGGGGTCTCCATTAAGTTTTCCAATACGAGGCAATAGAGAGCTAACATAACATAGCTGATATGAATATGTATGGGACACATGGGTACCCCGGCGGTGCCTCCCTGAGGGCCCACATAAGGGAGATTCGGCTGGGGTATAGGGTTCTGCTCCTAAGGTCCTCCCCTTTGCTCCACCAGTCAATATAACTTATCAGATGACATAGCCTGAGCCAAGACGCTTCAGCATTCGTGCGCTCTATAAATGTCAATCCAATCTAATCCAATATTTAACATCATTTTTTGAGGAATAGGACATGTGACGAGATAAACACAATATTTGAAGGCATCTTTATTGCTAATTAACCTTCTGAACTATAGAATGATTATTACTAAGGGTGCTGCAGGTTGGCAGTGAAAGGTAAAGGGGGCTGGCAAACCAGACAATTTATATATAGATATATATCTTCATTGTAACTGAATGAAGAGCTATGAACAGTAAATTTAAACTTACCAATATATTCTTCCATCAATGATATATTGCTTGTCAATATTTGTGCTACAATATTCTTATAGCACAACAATTCTGTAATCAATATTCTGCTATACAACCTAGAGCAGAAGTCTGCGAAAGTCATTATTGGCCCTTTGCCGCTCCATGATCTTCAGTGGAGTACCCGACATTTGAATACGCCTCAAATACACCACAGGCAACATCCCATAATGAATCTTAAGATTTGTTACACCCAGGGCCGTCTTAACAGCGTTATAGGCCCCCAGGAAAAGCAGTGCACTGGGCCCTGCTTACACAACTACTCATAGGAATAAAAATGTTTACGGAAAATAAGTGTCAAATTCTGGTGTGCATGGGGCCCCCATGCTCGTGGGGCCCCCGGGCAACTGCCCAGCGTGCCCATGGGTTAAGATAGCACTGGCCACGTCCAGGTCTTTCTTGGTCATTTTTTGGGATGTAGATTTATTCATGGCCATGAGCAAGCCTTCCGCCTCACAGACACTGGCAAACTCTCATTACTGACCCGCACCTTTAGACCAGCCTTTAGATGCAGTAGGAATCATACAGGATATACACATTTATTTGGTTCCAGCCTGTCCTCATTTGGCACCTGTAGGATGATTAGTTTACAAGCACTCTTTCACTGTTGTCAACTCATATCATGTTGAACCATCTAATTGAACGGCATAGCACAACATGAGGCCCATTCTGCAAAGTTTGGTAAGTTGCTACTTCACAAATATGCAAACTAGGATGTAGGAAGGGCATCAAATGCTCTAATGCAAGCAATGAAAATTGGCCTTTTTTGATGGGCATGGGACAAAATTTCCTTTACGCAATCATAATATGGAGTGATTTCAGTAATTGTGTGTTGCTCTTGTTATTAAAAATTCCGAAATTGTGTTATTACACCACATTGCGTAATTCTGCACCATTTACTGCAAAATTTAGCATTAGCGCACAGGAACAATGCGAATGACCAGAAGGCGAGCTGCTGTCGTCTGGCACTTGTGGTTTTCTTCACTGTTTTTAGGACAAATTCTGGTTTTGCTTCCTGCTTAATTTTGCACTTTAAAAAAAAAAATTTACGTAATATTGCAAAAGAAAGTTACGTGAATTTCGCACACCTCTACCACTTAACCCATTTTTGGTAGCAAAAGACAGCCATAACTGAGTTGCAATTGGCTACTTACACCCCTAGGACCCGGTAACATGCATCTGCTGCACCAATATTAGCTATGCCTCTATATACCTAGGGATTGACCTGAGCGGGACAACTGAGTTTCAGGATCACGGGGGAGGGGAGGCTTGCACCACCAGGTTTGCTGGACCTAGGTTATGCAGACAATGTAATTCCCTAGAGAGAGCCATACATAAAGACTTCTATGACATCCTTGTCCCAAAGCCTGGCCATGAGAGGCAGTATTCACACGCTTTTCCTGTACTATAAATAGATCACACAATATGGAGACAATCTTGTGTTTTCTATCCACTCTTTAAATCTGTTGCTGCAAAAGTGACCTTAAGGTCTATGGGAAGTCAGTACAGAAATGATTTTCCAGCCTCTTCACCCGGCTAAAGACAATTTCCTCCCGTCCATTCCTTGTGACTAATATTTTTCAAGGACAAGTGATGTTAAGAAATTGGAGGGCACTGTCAGTCTTTGCCCTTCATTCAGAATTTCATGGTAAAATAACATGCAATTTTACTGTTTCTGTGTGGAAAATCCACTCTGTACAGTTCAATTCCAAGTTAAACCACATGGAATGGAGTTTACCACATGTATGTATCATCTGTTCTGAGCAGGCGCTAAATATTTGCAGGAGCCTTTTGGTGGACAGGGGAGAGAGAGAGGTTTGTAGGCAGGGCCGGACTGGCTGTAGCGTGTATCAAACGTGTTCCCGGGATAGGGGCTGATTTTGGAGTTGTGGGGGGCAGTTTTCTTACTGTGAGCCGGTTTTGCAGCTTAGCAAAAGTACCAACAGCACAGTAACAGTAACAAAAGCAGCAGTCCGCCCTCCTCCTCCCCCTAGCCCGTCTGGTCTGACAAAATTGGCAGGGCTGCTTTTGGTTTCCAGTCCGGCCCTGCTTGGAGGGAGTACAGGAGGAAAAGGGAATGTGTTTTCCGGTAGTGGGGAGCGCTGTATGCGCCCCACTGTCTGAACAAAAAAGAGGAATGGGGCTTGGTTGCTGCTGCAACCTAAGCCTCTTGCGATTTTGCTTTGTGGAATCACCCCATGGTAACATCGGGTCTGATTCTCTCACACTTAAAAAAAACTAGGGACCAGATGTAGGAAGCCTAATGCCGGTCGGTAACGGTGGCTATATTTCAGATTCGGTAATTTACCGAATCAGTAATTTAGGAAATCGGTAACTTACCGAATTCTTAAATACCGATTCGGTAAATTACTGAATCTGAAATGTAGGAAGCACTCAAGTGAGTGCTTTCCAATTGTAAGGATTCGTTATTTACCACCAACTACAAGTTGGTGGTAAATAACGAAAACCGTTAAAAAAGCTATTTTGTGCTTTTTTAACAGTGCCATGTGGCAGACATACATGCCCTTAGGGCATGTATGTGTGCCACATGTGCACCCATGCACTATTCAGGGGTGCAACAGGGTGTCAATGTGCCACCCTAGTAGGTCTTCCCCCTCTTACCGATTCGGTATTTACAGAATCAGTATTCCCTTTTCATTCCTGGAGGCCCATAGGAATGGATGGGGAATACCGATTCGGTAAATATCGAATCAGTATTTACCGAATTTTACCGATTCAGTAAAAATTACCGAATGAATACCTACATACCATTTACCCATTCTAAAATACCGAACCGGTAAAATTCGGTATTTTAGAATCGGTAAATGGTATTTACCTACATCTGGCCCTAGGTGTGGAAAAAACAACAAACCTGGAATCAGTAGGAGTGGAGTTCCGTGATGTAGTTCTGTACCGCCTTACTTGGAATAAGGGACTTTGGGCCATATTATCAAGAATGGGCGTAACACTATCGCCACTTTAGCACTAGAGAATTCCAATAGAAGCCCGAGTTCTGGTGTGAAGGACAGCAAACCTGGGCTTCTATTGGAATTCTGTAGGGCATATTATCAAGCCGCATATCACCGTTTTAGCTGCAGTTTCCTGCCGCTAAAGCGGCGATAATGTTATCACCCTTTCTTGATAATATGACCCTTTGTGTGGAAGCACAGCAGGACTTGTGTGCTCTGAAATCATACACTTTTTTTTCTTTTTTCAACGAATATCGTGGAGTGGCCTCGAGCGACCACTCCGCCCTTTATTTATACCCTCGGGCCGCGCCCTGAAGTCATACGCTTCTGGGCAAATTTTCCTCCATTTATTGGGATTAGGAACAGGAATATGATCATGAATATATGCCTAGTCACAGTGAATGGAAAAAGTTGCCCTCATTCTGAAACAGTATTAACAAAATTAAACCACTCACACATCCTCCAACAGGACACATTGGGCAGGGCACAAAACATCCATTCAATACAGCAGTTATGTCAAACAGCTGGATATCATAGTGCATACCACAGCATCAAATCTGTGGAAACAACATGCGCAGTGCCCACCTGAATAAACAGATTGTAGTATTCTCGGTTTAGTATTTATGTTACTGTACTTCTCTGCATCTAGCTGCTCAGCCAGTGTGAGTGTTCCAGGTTAGAATCTGAGTGTGATTGACATTGATGGAATGCTTGGGTGACTGGTATGAGGGTTGGCAGTTGAGAATGGGCTGAGTAGCTAAGAGGCTGCTCCTGGTGGGGCTGCTTGTTCCAGAGTTATACTTCCTGTTATCCTACCTATGGCTGAATAAACCTTCTACATGATTCAACTACATCTGCCTCGGCTACATCATTATATGTATGTATGGACCTAGATACTACATATTTTATGGCAACGATCTGGAGGAACCCTTCCTGCACATAACATGCCATTAAACAAGAGTTCGGAGTATCCTGTAACGAAAGTGGAAAATGCATCTATTATTTCAAGAAGAAGGAATCTCTATGAGCACGGAAAGTAGCCCCACCAGTGTCAACTACACCAGACAGCCTAGTCCAGGCGTGCTGTCATGTTATTTCTGAGTTACATCAAAATGAATTTCATCAAGGCTGGCTTTGCATCACTCAGGAATTTCTGTCTCAACATAGGACAGCTATGCCACAATCTTCGTTAAGGACGTTAAAGATAACGTACACTGGACATCCGGAACTAAGGTATTTGTTGACTGGATTTGTTTTTACCATGGTGTGCGGTTAATTGTCTCTGCGTTCCCTGGAGGCTGAATTTTTGACCTTTAGTTTGCTCACTCGTGCCAGCATTTCACCTGTGTGATACTTGTGCCGCGGAATATTATATTTGTCTACGGGCACTTTAACGGTTGTACGGATGAACTTGGTCCAGATTCAAGAGTCTCTGCAAGATTTGGGGGAGACCGACGCTGAGACCAAAGAGTAGCTCTGGAATAATGGATATTATTATTATTTCCATTACATTGTAAGGCATGACAATATGACAGTTAGGCTTTGTTTTTAAATTTAAAAATGGCTCGTGCTACTTACTTTGAGCGCAGTGCCGCGCGGAGCTTTTCTTCAACCTTCTGTGACATCTTCTTGCTTCGTGGTCGTTGATGCTGTCTTAGGACGTTTAGGAGCAGGTGCGCGCCGTGAGCCACCCGGTTTGCGTCTCCTGGGCGTCCCGCCATTTTGCTATTGGCGGACTCAGGGATTTTACTTTGCCTTTATTTTTGGTATGCTGACAGTGCCCTCCAGCAAACTGCCAACCACTGTTCACTCAATAAAGTTTTCTCTCCAGCGTCGGAACGTTTTCTCAAGTCTCCGCTTCTTCAATTCATCCGTCGGGTAATCAACCCAAGTCACTGGACACTAGACAAGAGCCTTTGTATTCTTCACGCATTTTCAAACACATCGTTTGGGCAAAGTATTCTTCTTTTCAGGAAAAGGGACATTCTACACCGGACTCTCTTCAGCTTCAACGTCTGTGAAGTATGCCTTTCTTTTCCTGTTTTTGAACAGTGCCAAAATTCTTCGTGGTGAGTTTCTTTTGTTGTCTTGTTGCCCCGACACGTTTTCAAATTCGGTGGGCATTATGTCTGCAGCCCAGCATTTTGATATGCTGCAAAGTACTTTAGTATGCTGTCAAGTCCTTTGTACTTTCAAGTACTTATGTTCTTCAGTTGGCATTGAACCTTGGCGAAGCCCTTTCTTCAGGATTGTCATGAAAACATTTTCAAGAGCCTGTTTTTTCATCTTGGTGACAGGCACACCTATGACTGTGGTTAATCACCAAGCATGTTTTTAACTTACACATTAACCAACAAGCATGTTTTTAACTTACAGTTTGTTCATTTAAGAAATGTGTAAGAAATGTGTGTGTTCCTTATCTGACATGTTTTTTTACGCTGGTTTCACATTTCTTATGTGGGTTCTCTCACCCTCATGTCTGCACTACAGTATTGGTTAACCCTCATGTTTGGGGTATAGGGTTATAATCCCTTCTCATGGTCTTTTCACCATTTATTTTGTTGTTAACCCTCATGTTTGGGTTATAGGGTGTTAATCCCTTCTCTACCTGTGTTGGACACTTTGTTGTACGTCAATTGCGTGCATGTCGCCCTGTGCGATATTTTCTTTTGTGCCCAGTGTGTAAGCCGCCCTGCGCCTCACTTTTCATTGTCGTGTGTAAGTCGCCCTGTGCTTCACGTTCTCATGTGTGTGTAGTCATCGTAAGGCTCTTTGTGTCTTGTGTGTGTAAGCCGCTCTGCGCATCACCTTGTACTCCTACTCTGTCTTGTGTGTGTAAGTCACCTTGTGCTTCACCTTGACTTTATGTGTGCATTGGCCACATTGTGCTGCACCATCTTGTGCTGCGTGTGTTCTTAGGTCTGTCCTTTGTTACACCTTCATTCATGGGTTAGCCCCATATTTTTAGAGTTCCTCATATGAGGAGTGGAATTCTTTTGATTTGCCACATTGTGCTGCACCTTCCCGTGCTGCGTGTGTTCTTGGGTTTTTCCCTCGTTACACCTTCGTTTATGGGTTAGCCCCATGTCTTCTCAGTTCCTCACTTGAGGAGTGGCCTGTGGTTGCCACAGTCTACCTTCGTGAAGACGTTTTCTTCATGTTAGGTCTTGCTCACTTGTTGTTTGTGAGTTCGTCTCTCATTTTTCATTTTTCTTTTGTTCAGTATTAAAGGAGGAGGATGGTGTCAGTGTTAGTGTTTACTGTCTCTTTCTTCCTTCTTTCTTGACTTTTGTCTGTTTTCCCTCTCGTGATGTGATGTCCTTCTCATCCCTGGGTTTACGGATTATTATTACAATTGTATATTTTGATTCTGGATAGTTTTCTTCTTCGCTTACTGATTCTCTTTTGTTTTCCAATTTGAGAGGGAGAGGATAGTGTAGTATTCTCGGTTTAGTATTTATGTTACTGTACTTCTCTGCATCTAGCTGCTCAGCCAGTGTGAGTGTTCCAGGTTAGAATGTGAGTGTGATTGACATTGATGGAATGCTTGGGTGACTGATATGAGGGTTGGCAGTTGAGAATGGGCTGAGTAGCTAAGAGGCTGCTCCTGGTGGGGCTGCTTGTTCCAGAGTTATACTTCCTGTTATCCTACCTATGGCTGAATAAACCTTCTACATGAATCAACTACATCTGCCTCGGCTACATCATTATTTGTATGTATGGACTTAGATACCACACAGACCCTGCCACTTATATCCCACACTGCTCAGAGGTAACATAAAGGTGAATTACACCAAGCTCACAACAGCACCCTACTATCCACAGAAACATATGCCACTACAAGAAGAGGCAAACCAAACCTCAAGGCCAACAAACACCCATGGTTAGTCCAGTAAAGGGATCCTGTGGATCATTTACACAACACCAGAACCTCAAGTACGTCATGCACTTACTACTATCTGGGAAATTGCCACACTAGTCAGCCCTGGTGACACATACCGGAATTGGTAAAGGCCTTGAGCCCCACGCATCACACAAAGATACTCATTAAAAACACATACAACTCTATCATGCAGACGGGAAAAAGCATATGAATCACACTTACAATACATCAGACCCTGATCAACCTACAAGAAACCTGACAGTTGTCGGAGACAGAATCCGTACTGTAATGTACCGGACAGACGCCGCCCGTGCAGGTATGAGCAGTGTGGCTGGAAATTGGGATTTTCGACAGACAACAACGGGGGAAAATAAATTGTTTCTTTAATTTTCCCTCATGGTCGGCTGTCGAATCCGCCCTCAACCCGGACCCACCGCCCCACCGCTCTTAACTGCATGGGCAAAGGGTCGTACCGGAACTCTAGCAGTATGGTGGGGCTATCAAGTAGTTGGATACGTGCTATGTAAACATCTCTAAGGTAACGTAACTAATATATCATAACTTGACGGAACTTAAAAGTCTGAGTCATTATGTCTTTGTCTATGAAACCAAATAATGAGGCACTGTTATGGTGCCCTTCTATGGAAGAATGCTGTTTGCCTAAAGCAGTATAGGGAATCTGTCTAGTCCCACCCGCTCATACATCCTCTCTTATGGAGAGACACATAGCCAGGGTCTTTTGAATAATGCAGCAGAGGCAGTTCCTAATTTGGGCCAGTGTTTGTATGAGCTCAGCACCTATTTCTTAACACCAGCAATTATTTCTGACAACCTACCACATGGTGGCAGCTTCTATCCATTTCTGAGCAGACCACATTAGCAACAGTGTGCAATATTTCAATACGTATTAAAAAAATTATAATAATACCAGCTCACCCAGGCTACTAACATAACTTTAGGTGTTATGTAATTGTGCAAATTGTCACATCTGTTGGAGTGTGATGACTGGTAGGTATCGTTGGCACTGGCATTTGATAATGATCGCTTGGTCTGTAGGTGGTGCAAGGTGAGGTGGTCTCTTGTGAAACACCTTGGGCCCAGGCATTTATATTTTTACACATTATGCATTAACCAGGGCAGTACCAAATTAGGTTGCAGAGTGGACTCAATTATGTGACAAAAGGCGGCACATTTGTAAGCTGTATTAATTCACTATTTTGCAATTTTTACACAGGCCAACAGTGTATGGGGAAAGATCTACCTACTTAATATCGGTTTAGCACCTAAATACAGCAATCAGCGACTGAAAATTGTTCTGCCTCAGTGCAACAAAAGGCCTGTGGCTCTGCAGCAACAAGTGTTGTAGCATTTTTAACAGCTTCTGCTACGTTAGAGTCAGAAACCTTTCTTTGGTTAAAACTTGCAAATGATGGCGAAGATGATGGATCATGCTGCACGTGTGGGTTCACTTCTGCAGTGTGAATAAAACGCTCTACTGGTTTCTTTGCGGAGCACTGTCTCAAATGCGTAAGGGCGAGGGCTGCCTGATCTGTACTCTGATCAACTGAGACCAGATAACTGTAAATCGTTATATCATGTTAGCAAAATAATGTTTTACGCTTCTTATGGTACAATAGGGCTATCAACAAAGCCCACTTTTGAGTTTTCAGTCTATTCCACATTTAGATTGAATAAAATGCTTAGAAATTTGGATATTTCTTCTCACAAAACAGTTAAGTCTGGGTCTCGATCACATCTATCTTAGTATATACCATGTGAGTGACTGTTGCAGCTGTTTCTCAACTAAGAAATTGTCTTTTGGAGGCATATATATATAAATCTGCAAGCCTGACGTCATGGGTAATATTTCCAATCCGTTCAAACTCTTTATGTGCAACAAGACTGTGTTTGCCATACAGTAATCAAATTTGGAAGCCAGTGGCAAGATACGACAGGTGATGCCAACAGTAGCAGCTGGTGTTGTGGAGGAGTGACGGGTGGGGTGAGGGGGCGACAAGGGGTCGGAGATACAACACAATACAACGTTAAGATAACTTACCTGTAGCTGGCCGTGTCCTGCTCTTCTGCTCCTCTCCTCCAGGCCCACGCTCCCAGACTCCACTGTAGCCAATCCTGACGCTGCTCTCATGCCATGAGAGATGCGTCAGGGTTGGCCTGAGCGCTCTCAATTTGTGCTCCCAGGGTGACTGGGACCCTGTTCCTGCTCACGCCAATGCAGCTTGGGTGCTTCAGTGCACATGTCAGTTTGACTGTCCTGAGACAGGCGGCCAAACCTGAAGAACCGGGTTTCTAAACCCAGCGGTGCCAGGGGCACGCCCAAAGTCTTCGGATTCACCTGTCTTGGTATACAGAGACACAGAATACTTCTCGGTGGCGTCAAAGACCAAATTTATTAACTGCAGCCAGTAACAGTGATCCTAGAAGTACAGCATGGCGTAATTCTCAGGAGACTGCTCAATTTTGTAAAGCAAGACATCTCCTTTTATACACAATATTCACTTTACAACGTACACCCATAGCGCAAAATTCTGACCAATAAGGTACATTCTCAAACAAAGTATGACATGACGAAAAGCTCAGTTTGCAATAACCCAACCCAAAGTTAATTATTAGGAATGTCCCAAATCCAATCTCCACAAGCCGGACAAACCCATAATTGAAAGCACAATGCATGAAATAATGGAGCATAGAAAAGGAAACAATGACAGATAGCGAGCAAGATAAAACATGTGTAAGGAGACTAAAAGTTAACAATGTCCTGAACATTGATTGGCAATCTCAGACAACGATCAAACCAGGGAAATTGGCTTAGCAAGGTCAGTCTCAGTTGAAGGAGTCAGGTCCTTACAATTCACCTTAAAGTAAAGAAAGTACCTAGTTAATGTGTACCAGTACGAGAAGGCCAGGTCGCTTCGTTCGTTCGACCTCGTTCATCGGCCTAATGTGATGGCAATACAAAATGGAGGCACGGACAAAATGGAACACATATTCGAGACGAAGTCTCTGAATACGTAATGAACTCGCTAGTTAACGTGACAAATTCACTCCATATTAGCCGAACTCACTAAATACAGTACGACATCACCAAAATTGTGACGGAACCATAACCTCACGGGGCAAGATCAGTTTTCACGGAACCACAGACCCTCCTTTTGCCATTACGTAGGCAATAACCTAAACTCACGTTAATCTGAATCCAGGTCTATATCAATGTTCATTAGATCATCAAGATGTTGTTGGAGCATCATCCTATTGCTCTCTACTTCTCTCAAGACAGGTCTCCGCACACACATGTTAGCACAAAGACTACAAATGTTGGGACCACACTCCAAGAAACAACAGAATATTCCATCCCCATTAGGACAGTAGTCCCCAAAACCATCCAGTCAATGACCAGTCTCCTTCATCTACATGAATAGACTCAGAAACTTTATGCAACCTAGAGATGGCTTGGTACACTGTAGGAGCATTATCTGGTATGAAAACACAGCAACTAGATTGGATCAATTTACATACCCCTCCTCGATCTGCAAGTATGACATCTAATGCAATACGATTTTGCAATGTCATAAGACGATCTGCTTGAAGCTCAGCGGTAACATTACTAAGGGCACCTGCAGTTTCATTTATAGTGGCCTCAACCACTCTCGTAAGCTGTCGTATATTCCAACTATTGGCCATAGGACCCCAAAAGGGTAGGAACCCCTTGAAAAAGTCTCCTACCTCTTGTGCTGCGGTATCTTCCTGATCGAAGACACCTCTACCATATCTTGTTCTATGATAGTCCACAGTAGTAGTCGTGTACGTAGGGGGAAGCAAAAACGCCACATAACATGTTCCTGAAAAATCAGGTGGCAACCATGTGTAAACTCTGTTGTGACAAACAAAATATGTACCTTTAGCTGGCATGAACGGAGGAGAAGTCTGGGATGAATAAACATAGGTGTGAGCACACACACTCTTACCTAGCTGAGCTCTCGGATTTCGACCACTACCTCGTAAACAAAAGTGGCCTCGATGGGGTACAATCCAAATCGGGGGAGACCTTTTTCGTCTCTCTTTCTCTGTCAAACTGGTACTATATCCAGTCACGTTCCAACCAACATAAGCCAGTACCTCATCCTTAGGGATAGCATTATATGCATCAATATCTCGGATCAGATCCACTATTCCCTTTATCAAGGCACTGTCACTCGGATTGTCTCTCACGGAACGCAAAGGATATACCTCATTCGCATAGATAAACATAGTCTGAAAAGCCCATACAGACCCATTGAAAGAAAAAGGCAAAACCAGATATGGCATACCTCTATCTGTCATATGAGGCATAACACCACAAACCCAACAATTAGTAGTATTTACTACCAACTGATGCTGATGCAACAGCTGTATAAATGAGTTGTTGACAAATTCTGACCTCTTTGGCTGTTCATGTTCAGGCAACGTATAGAATAGGTGCCAAGAAACAGTAGTAAAAGAAAGCATAGGTTGGGTGGTGGGTGCAGATACCAGTGATGTAGCATAAACAATCCAACCCACACAAGCCAATGTGATACTTAAAAACACAAAATAACACAATATAATAAAACATTTGTTACAAACCAATGTACAAAATCTTCTCTTAAAATCTATTCTTTCAACAACTCTATCAGTTGCAAAAGACTCCATCCTCTAACGTGCTGCTCACGGCAATTTTCCTTCTTCACTTAAGTGTGCGTCCAGGCGTCCTAGACGTCCCTAGAACCGCAGACCTTTTGTCAATACGCGGGTCACCCCTTAAGAACTTATACCATGACCCTGCAGCTGAACCCGGATGGTGATTCGAAAAAGAAAAAGACAAAAAAAGTCTCTTGTCTGAAAGAGTATAATTCACCAAAAAAGATCTCAATTTATTGGTCCTTTTTAGTTCGTAGATTATAGCGTTCTTTACCAGGCACAGTCTGATCCTGAAAAAGTGTCTCTGGATGCGTAGTATCAAGTCTCAATTGCGGAGGCACAGCTTCTTGTAAAACTTCGTCATCCGCACGTTCCGACTGAGTCCATTCCAAATGTGCGTCACTAAAGGGCACAAACTTCAAAGTCCTTTCAATTTTCGGAATCGGCAACACTATCTCTAACCCACTGATCATATGGCAGGGGTAATGGAATCTTCTTGGAGTGGGTGGCATGCACCCAGTTTTTCTTGCCGAAAACCTTCACAGCAGTTCTAGTTGAAAGTAAGACTTGAAATGGATCAATCCACCTCGGCTCAAGATTCTTTGTCCTCTGGAAGTTCCGCACCAGAACCCAATCACCGGGTTAAATCGAGTGACCTGTATCCACAGAAGCTGAAGGCAAAGTATCATATACCTGTTGGTGAAGAACACGCAATTTAGCAGTCAAATCATGTAAATAATCAACCAACATAGGGTACTCGATATCACTGTATTTATTTGGCCTTGGCACACCCCAAACATTCGCCGGGCGACCAAAGACTATCTCGTATGGGCTAAGTCCCTCACGAGAATGTACTGTCGTTCTTGTGGACAAGAGTGCCAGTGGTAAAGCGTCCGGCCATGCAAGGCCAGAGCTCGCTTGTATCTTGGCCAATTTAAGCTTAAGAGTGCCATTGTAGCATTCAACCAAACCAGCTGACTGGGGGTGATTCGCAGCATGAAATTTCCAATACCAGACCAGCAGACTGTCGGATAGAAACAGCCGCTGCCGCTGTAGCTCTCAAACAACTAGGCAACGCCTTAGCTACCGGATATAAAGTAGCTGAAAAATACGCACATGGGCGTTGCTTGTCTCCAAACTGTTGTGTCAACACTGACAACGCACAACCTTCTCTCTCGTGCACATAAAGTGTAAAAGGCTTACTGTAGTCGGGGGTACCCAACACTGGAGTAGAACACAATGCATCACGCAATTCAGAAAAACTTCTCTGACATTCGTCAGACCAAGGAAGAGGATTTAGTGTATCCTTAAGAGTAAGTGCCAACAAAGGTTTCGCTAGCAAAGAAAAATTCAGAATCCACTGTCTGCAATACGAGGTGATACCCAAGAAAGCACGCACTTCTCTCTGTGTGGATGGCAGAGTCATTTGAGCAATCGCTTGTATACGTTCTGGGGTCAATCGTCTTCCCTCCTTCGACAAGAGATGACCTAAGTAGGTCACTTCTTGTCGGCAATACTGCAACTTCGAAGGTGACACTTTATGATGAAGGTCAGACAAATGCCGTAACAAAGAAAGAGTAGCTTCTTTACAAATCTCTTCATCATCAGCAGCGACCAACAAATCATCCACGTACTGGATAAGAGTCGCACCAGAAGGCAAGACAAAAGTATCAAGCTGAGTTTTCAACACCTGACTATAGATGGAGGGACTTTCACAATAACCTTGAGGAGCGCGCTTGAACCGGAAACTTCGGCCTCCTAAAGGGAAGCAAAAAATATCTTTACTTTCTTCGGCAATTGGAATACTAAAGAAAGCATTCTTCAGATCGATAACAGAAAACCAAGCAGCTGAAGCAGGGATCATAGTCAGTAAGGCAGTGATGTCCGGTACAACAGGATACTGTGGCACAACAATCTTATTGACCTCTCGAAGATCGATCACAAACCGATACACAGGTGGCTGGGAAGAGTCAGTACGCTTAAGGACAGGCAGAAAAGGACTGTTACACACATTACCTCTCGTTTCTTCAACCACACCTTTCTCAACCAAATCATAGATAATCGTTAAAAGAGCTCTTTCGCCATCACTAGAAATTCGGTATTGGGGAATGCGAGGTAGCTTAGCATTCGATTTGAGGGTAACAACATATGGTGGAATCTGCAAAAGGCCAACATCATTTGGAACTGTAGCCCAGAGAGTATCAGGAAGAGAATGCAATTCCAGTGGAAGCCGATCTTTAGACAAATACATCGGAGAAATCACTTTCTTACCCAACATAAGATGTACTCCCGAAGGAGAACAATATAATGTTGCATGCAATCTTTTCAACAAGTCCAAACCCAACAAATTCTCACCACAACCTGTCGTTAGAATAAGAGATGCTTCCAAATCACAAGGCCCAATAGAAAGAGACAAAGGACAAGAAACCTGGTTACGAACTGGAGCGCCAGAAAATCCTACTGAGACATTCGTCAAGCCAGACAAAGGTGCGCCAGGGAGTTTAGAGTGCATGATAGAACTCTTTGCCGCACCAGTATCCAAAAGAAAAGGTTGAGCCACACCTGATGTAATTACTTCAACATAAGGTCCACTATGGTCTACTGGAACTGACACTACTCCCTCTCTTTGTCCTTGGCTGTGCTAGCTATCATTAAAATCAGCCCTCTCACTTTCAACATAGTAATCATCAGTGTAATATTGAGCAGACCGAACAGACGGAACATTCTGTTGATCAAAACAATTCATAGAATTCTGAGGGGGAAAGGAACGTTCATTCTGGGGAAACGCACCACGTCCCCTACCCCTAGGTACTTGCTGGACACCACGACCTCTCAAACCAGACACACCATTCGCACGCTGTAACAGAATCGGGCAAATATTCTTGAAGTGACCTTCCTCTCTATAATAAGCACACTGATTAGGGCCTAACGGGAGTCGCTGAGGAAAAAACTCAGGTTTCTGCAACAATCTCTGAAACTGTGGGGGTTGCTGAAACTGGGAAGGTTGCTGGAACTGACGCTGATTAGGGCGAGGCGGATAAGCCTGCTGTAAAAGAACCTTTGTCTATAATTCTTAAGTCTTCTTCTCTATTTTATCTTTCTCATCTTTATCTCTATTCTCATAATATTGTGCAGTAGCCAATATCTGGCCGAAGAAGACACAGCCCATGAACTCTCAGAGTCTTTTAACTTATTAGAAAGCTCTGGAAGCAAATTAAAGACAAACTTATCGACGAACAACCTTTGGCCACCTTCCGTACTCATATCCTGACCACTATGATCAATGAATGTTTCCTCAAACCAAGTGAAGAAGTCAGACACACTCTCATCTTTCTTTTGTTTGCATGATGATAACTTGTCCCAATTCACTCGCATAGGAGTCATTAAGGTTTTCATTAAATTAATAATCCTACCAGGTAGATTTGCAACTAAAGGCTCAGGTTTGGACCCTCCTACCTGCTGACCATCTGCAGCAACAATATTCGCCCATGTGTCTCCTAACTCTACAGCATGATCCTCGTGACGGATCTTCGCCCACAAAGGTTGAGAGATTACATTACCCAACAACATATCTATATCAGCTAAATTCATAATACACGCATCAACTGTCTGGGACAACTCCTTATAATACCCAGCAGGATTTTTACGGGGATCAGGCAAAATCTGCTTAAGAGCCAGGACCTCTGCTCTCTTCCAAGGAACATGTACCCACACGCGCTGAAAATGAGCCGGTGCAGCAGCAATACCTTGATTAACATCAGCCAAAACTGCTTCTCAGGAGGAACCTCTCTCATCGGGTACTGCTTCACTTTTCTCCTAACAGAAGGATCAGGTTCAAACAACGACTGAGAAGGAAGTCTACACCTAAATGCAAGAAGCGTCTCTACCGCTTTCTCAACATCGGGACCCACTATTGTCCCTTTAGCAAATTCAGACTGAACATTAAGGAGTTCCAATGGAATTGGACCCAAGTCATTATCTTCCCATTCTTCACGGAGGAAAGTACACATAACATCAAAAACATACCTTTGTGTAGGTGCCTCTGAGGTTCCGTGAATTTTTAACCCGTTTTATAAATGTCATGGTTTTGTTACGAATTTGATAGTAGCGAACCTTAACTAGTGAGTTCGGCAAGTACGAGTGATTTTGTCATGTTAGACCGATGGATTCACTATGTATTTGGGGATTTCGTTCCGAACCATGGGTTCCGGTTCTTCACCTCCCACTGTAGGAAGACATCCATAACTGTTCGTAGATTATACTTGGAGGCATTCGAAACCCATCTATGAGCAAGGAGATCTAACACTGTCCGCTCTTCGGAACTAGGGAGCTGACTACGCGTTTGTTTCCCTACAGAAACTGGGGTCCTATTCAGTGACCCAAAGAGAGGAGACAAAAGGCTAGTAACAATCTCAGTCATTCGTTGTTGAGCAGAAGGAGAAGAAGTCGACATGAGGACAGGAGACAAAGTGTTTTGAGGCGACAGAGACATAGGGTTAGTAGAAAAGGAAGTCGAAGGCAAAGGAGAAGAAGGCAAAGAAGTTTGAGGCAGAACTGTTGGCAAAGCTGGCAGCCCGTAAAGGAGGCTGCGCTGGAGGAGAAAGAACCAACTGTGGAAGAACAGGTGGCTGAACAACAGCAGGGGGTTGAACAACTGGGGGTTGCGGAGGTGCCGTAGCACTCTGCACATAAGGGGGTGGTAATCTCAACAAATGCGACATCAAAGGATACTTTTCAGGGTCATTAGTCACATTCGGAAGAAGAGGTGGCAAAGCTGGATAACATTTGTCAATGGCCATGCAATGTTGTCTATCTGACACCTCAATCGCATGATCTTCTTCGTTTTCTTTAAACTGCCTAGCAGCTTGCATTATCGATATATTCTTTTCATTCCTATCTCTCTTAGCTTTCTTAATTTCTCGCTGTTTGGCTTCCTTACGCCAGAGGCGGAAAGAGTCAAACATAGCCGGCCGGGCTTTCTTCTTAAATAGTGCAACTTCTAGATTGTCTAAAATATCTGATTTGAAACTACCATGTTGGGGCCATTGTATGACACCATCTTTCTTCGTATAGCGAATCCATACTTCATTATACGTAACGGGACCCACACCATGCTTTGAATAGAGCTCATAAGTCGGAGTTCCAACTGGAGGTATCGGACACGAGTCCTCCAATCGGGAATCCCTGTTACAACCACAACAAAACCATTTCCTAAATTTGCTAAGACCAGGCATCTTCACTCACTAATCTAGCTTCAAACTTCAAGAGGTTATCAAACACGATATACTCGCAAATATACGAGCCCCTCGGCTTTGGTATTTGCAAAAACCAAATCAAAGAACCCAAGAAACAAAACAAAGTTGTGGGAGCGACCCACTTATACTTAACCAAAATGTCTGTCACGCCACCAGAAGACCGTCTAACGTCTCGCTTTACAAATCATCACAAAAGGGTCCAAGACAGGGCGACAGTCAGAGCAGCAGTCCTTCGTAGCCGTCGGAAAGGGGAAGCCTTGCAGCAAAAACCTTCAGTCCACATTCGACATGCCGGGGTAGATGAAGTGGGGGCGCTCCTCCAGAATTTCCTCACGAAGCTCCTCACAATCTTCGGGCTTGGATCGGTACCGCGGAAGTCGCCCCACGTTGGGCGCTAACTGAAGAACCGGGTTTCTAAACCAAGGGGCACGCCCAAAGTCTTCGGATTCACCTGTCTTGGTATACAGAGACACAGAATACTTCTGGGTGGCGTCAAAGACCAAATTTATTAGCTGCAGCCAGTAACAGTGATCCTAGAAGTACAGCATGGCGTAATTCTCAGGAGACTGCTCAATTTTGTAAAACAAGACTTCTCCTTTTATACACAATATTCACTTTACAACGTACACCCATTGCGCAAAATTCTGAACAATAAGGTACATTCTCAAACAAAGTATCACATGATGAAAACCTCAGTTTGCAATAACCCAACCCAAAGTTAATTATTAGGAATGTCCCAAATCCAATCTCCACAAGCCGGACAAACCCATAATTGAAAGCACAATGCATGTAATAAAGGAGCATAGAAAAGGAAACAATGACAGATAGCGAGCAAGATAAAGCATGTGTAAGGAGACTAAAAGTTAACAATGTCCTGAACATTGATTGGCAATCTCAGACAATGATCAAACCAGGGAAATTGGCTTGGCACGGTCAGTCTCACTTGAAGGAGTCAGGTCCTTACAATTCACCTTAAAGTCAAGAAAGGACCTAGTTAATGTGTACCAGTACGAGAAGGTCAGGTCGCTCGTTCGTTCGACCTCGTTCATCGGCCTAACGTGATGGTAATACAAAATGGAGGCACAGACAAAATAGAACCCATATTCGAGACAAAGTCTCTGAATACGTAATGAACTCGCTAGTTAACGTGACGAATTCACTCCATATTAGCCAAACTCACTAAATACAGTATGACATCACCAAAATCGTGACGGAACCATAACCTCACGGGGCAAGATCAGTTTTCACGGAACCACAAAACTTCATGTGCACTGATACCAGTGTATACCACTCCTCCTGCAGCCAGTAATCCCCCATGGCGATGCCCCAAAGACTCAGCAAGAAAGGAAAAGTAAAACGATAATGGAATATGTTTATTATTTTTTTATTTTTCTGTTCCTGCCGTTTTGAGGCAGCTGGCTGGGGGGGAGTGCGACGCTCCTCCGCCATAGAGGAGGAGCCGCCGCTGGACACCAAGACACCACAAAAGCTTCTGACAGACCTGTGCTAGTTCACTATGCTCAGGTAGGCCTGGCTGAATGGCTCGTCTTACTTTTAGAATATATGCTGATGCCATTCATATGCAGACATTTGTGCTTGGAGATCAGTGGCAGGTCCATAAATATAAAAGTTGTGGGGGAGCACGCTTGCGGATATACACACATCCACAAGCACACACAGGTGCACATACTCACATCCCTCCATTTACAAGTGCAAACACCAACACCCATCCTTTAACAAACACATACACACACCCATTCACAAGCAGACATGCACAAGTACACTTACATTCTTACATATCCACACACACACATAAATTAAATGAAGCACTTGCCTGTGGGCAGTGAAAGGGATAAGCAGGACGGCCCTTAGACGCGTCACGCAGTCAGCCTCAACAGGAAGTTCCCCTAGCCTCCTCTGATTGGCTAACCTAGTCAAACATCAGCCAATGAGAGGAGAATGTTTTCTAACTTGTCACAGTGTGGGGTGGGATCAGTGAGACTTGCTGATACCATCCCACAGTGACGAGTTGGGAAAGGGCGGTGTGAGGCTTCTCGTATTGACAGTCAGCCCTGGGTACTTCAGGGCTGAAGCCTACAGCATTCAAGGCAGATTCTATCACTGATGCTCCACCTCTCATCAGCAGGAGGATCCTCACAGGGCTTTACCAGGCTGATGATATCACTGTCCGCATGGGTGAAGGGATCTTCAGCCTGGCAGACCTTGGCTGCCTGGCACCTATGCATTAGTGCATGTGAAGCAAATGGCTGATTGACTCTAACATGTTGTGTGTCTGTCAGGCTGACCTTTGCTCAGGAGCGGGTAGAGCCTCAACACCCATACTGACGGGTTGCCACTGGCATGCAATGGAGCCATCTTATTGAAGACAGCTGCATGTAGCTTTGGAACATACCCACTGGCCCATGCATTTTATTAATGTGGTGTATTTGCTTCATATTTTTATACTTTTATTCTGATAGAATCAAAATGAATTGTGAAACACTGGTAAAGGAGATTCACAATGGAGATGCTCTGAGTGTCAATTGAGCCAGCAGAACAAATATTGGATTTCTTCCAAAAAATAGCTCAGATTAAGAGCAGTGAAAGCATAAAAAAATTAACATTGACTTCTATTTTCATTTTTAAGATATGCTAGCCATAGGCATCCACTTTATGCTGCTTTGTCCTGCAGCACTAGGCCCCTGAAGGTTTTACCCCCATTCCTTATTATTTAAATTTCAGATGAGGAATCGCAAGGATGCCGTTACACTTTGTTATAGATCTGACTGGCTGGACATCTATCAGGCAGTAGCATCATAAATATATGTTGCGTGGAAGGAAGGAGAACTGGTCATTAGGTTGGGCAGCGAGAGCAACCTGCACAGCAAGTTAGGGAAATAAACGAGCTTGTTTGCTACTCTTGCCCGGTACATTTGGCTGATAATGGTTCAAGCTGCACTTGCACTTGTACTGTAACAGCACTGACTGGCACTTGCGAGATTACTTACGGGAAGCACTTTTACTACTTCTGCCTTTATAATGATAATGAGATGGACTAACAGTTTTAAAGTAAGCCAGTTATACTTAGCTCCTTACCTGGTATTCTTGTTCGGGTCACTTGAGGGCTTATTTACAAGCCCCTTGCGCCGTCTGTACGTCACTTTTTCCCATGTTGAAAGTGACGCACCGGTGGCGCAAGGGGCTGGTAAATAAACCCCATGTTGCTAAAGGTTTAACCTGCACTTGTATCTCAACAGCAGTAAAGGAGGCATTGCGTGATTATTTAAGCGAAACTGGTTATTACATCTGTTCATCTCTTGTGCCTGGTTGAGTAGCACTGACAGCTGCCTTGCATAGCTGCTCAAGGCAGTACGTCTCCACCTTTGGTATTGATTTATTTTATCTCAGGCTTAGTCCAACCTGGTTTTATTCTTACTACCTCCATGTTGATCAAGCCATTGGGAAACAGCCTTTACAATGAGGTTTTTACCACATTGTGCCTTTACCTCGCATTTTTTACCATGCATGTTTTTATGTTTATGCCTTTACAACGCATTCCTTTAACACGCATTTATGTTATGTTATGTTATAAAGTGCTTGTAGCGAGCACAAATACCCTGGATTGTCCTGGCGCAGGAGTTAACTGGGGTGGAGCAAGCAAGAGTCATTTAAAAGAGCTGAGTGAAAGGATGCGTCTTTAAGCGTTTTTTAAAAAGTCGGAAGTCTTGAATGTGCTGTAGATCTGAGGGGAGAGCATTCCAGGCCGCTGCTGTTTTTACAGAAAGAGACTGGCCTCCCAAACGTGATCTGCGGAATCGCGGAATGATCATCTGACGTGGAGAGGCAGACCGCAGAGATCGATTGGGCACATACAGAGCGAAGCGCCTCCTGAGATACACAGGACCTTGGCCGTGAAGTGCCCTGTGCGAAAGGGTAAGGGCTTTAAATTGCACCCGCTGGGCCACAGGCAGCCAGTGCAGATCCCGCAAATGCTGCCAAATACTAGATCTCCTAGAGATGTTGAACAGGAGTCTGGCTATGGCATTCTGAATAATTTGCAGTTTTATCAGCAAATACCCAGGCATGCCAATGAACAGAGCATTGGCATAGTCGAGGCGGGAGAGAATCAAGGCACGGGTTACCGTCTCTTTGGCCTCTCTGGGGAGCAAAGGAAAGAACCTTCAAAAGGCCTTAAGGGTGCCAAAGCAGACACTGGTAAGCTTTTTGACATGATCAGCGAACCGGAGATCCTCACTGAACCACACCCTTAAGTTTTTTGCCAGGCCTCCCTCAGAGTTGGGACAAGGGAATTCTGGAGGCCACAGAGATTGTCTGAAGGCCGGAGGGAATTGGCCATACAAGAGGACCTCTGACTTGTCCTCATTGCACTTCAAATGGGCCTGTGCAAGCCAGGACAATGTTAGTGTCCAGATCCGAGCCCCTCCAGGTAAATAGCAACTGGGTGTCGTCCGCATACGCTATAATTTTTGCTCCTAGCTCCTCTGCCAGATAAATCCAAGGGGTTAAATATTTCTTAAAAAGCAGAGGGCTCAATGTAGAGCCCTGGGGAACCCCCGTAGAGAGTTTTCTGACAGAGTAAGAAAAAGAAGCCATGCAGACCTGCTGCATACGACCATCCAGGAAAGATTTGACCCACTCCCATGCTGGACCGTCAATGCCGATAGCAGATAGCCAGGCAAGGAGCAGCTGGTGTGGCACTGTATCGAAGGCGGCAGAGAGGTCAAGTAAAATCAAGGCCGCCCTGCCGCCCCCATCCAGGCACTCCTTGATCGCTTCCGACATCTCCACCAGAGCAGTCTCCGTGCTATAGGCAGTTCTAAACCCAGATTGGGCCGGGTGTAAAGCACCCGATAATTCCACAAAGGACTCAAGCTGCCGGAAAACCACCTTCTCACACACTTTGGCCAGGGCTGGTAGGAGAGAAATAGGCAGATAATTAGCTGGAACCAACGGGTCCAGCGAAGGTTTCTTGAGAAGGGATAGCAGTTTAGCATGTTTCCATCACACGGGAACCGTGGCGGTCCGAAGGGAGAGATTAGCGATTGCCACTACTTCCAGGCAGACCTCCTCGGCCACCCCAGCTAATACTCGAGCCGGGCAGGGATCAGTGGGAGAGCCCGACTTGAGAGATCTAAGGATAGCCAGAATGTCGGGCTCAGCAGCGGGCATAAATAGTGTGAACCGAGGGGTAGGGGCACTGGAAATGGGGGGAGACACCGCTGGAGAAATCCCTAGATCCCTGAAGTGTGAGCCCACGCTGCCCTGAATCCTTGATATCTTTTCAAGAAAAAAGGAAGACAGCTCCCAGCACCATTGCTGGGAGACAGGAAGAGTCCTTTGTTCCGCACCAGGTGATAAAAAGCTCTTGACAATGGCAAAGATCTCCTTGCTGTTGTTACTAGCCATTGCAATCCTCCCAGCATAGTAATCGCTTTTAGCTTTCCTAATGGCCATGTAGTACTCCCTCTGCGCTATACAGAGGGTCGACTTGATAGAAGTACAATACTTCTGGCGCCAACAGAGCTCCAGTTTTTTACACCCCAATTTCATGTCCTTGAGAGCATTCGAAAACCAAGGCTTTGAGGGTGGAGAGCGCTGTTTACTGCAGTGGGCTGGTATGGAGCAGGAGCTAACCCCCCAACGTATCCAGCAGTCAAAGCTGTCCACCGCCCCTTCAAGATCAGGATCGGGGACCGGGCGTGCCTGAAGAAAAGCCTCCAAGAGTGCCGGTAGATTCATCTTTCCAGGGTGCAGGTCGGATGGCAGAACAGGAGTTTGAAAAAACTTTCCCACAGGCCAAGAGAACCTGATCAAGTAATGATCAGAACATGTAACGGGTTCTGGATCCCCCACCTCAACATCAAAATTAGTACACACCAAATCAATTAGATGACCACCTGAGTGCGATGGCATCTTGACTCATTGAATCAGCTGAGCCAAATTAAGTGAATCCAAAAGATCCCCAGAATCAGGTGCATCGGGAGCATCCAAATGAATATTAAAATCCGCCAGAAGTAGAAACTTAGAATAGCAAAGGGCACGAGGGATAATGACATTGTCAAGCGCCTTCAGAAAGGCTCAAGGAGGACCGGGCGGTCGGTAGACCAACGTGCCACCCAGCATAAAATGAGGGTAAAGGGTAAAAGTGAAATCCAAAGGCTTCACCTCCACCCATTCACCAGAGAACTCGCAGGTAAAAGAACACCAGTCCCTGAACTCCACTGCCGTTCCCCCCCTCTCCCAGTTCTACAGTTGCCACGGGCAATTTTATAGCCCATAGGGATAGCGAGCTCCACTACCGGAGCACAGGACTCCCTCAGCCAAGTCTCCGTTATAAAAAGAACATCCAATTTAGCATCCAACAGAAGCTCATATATGTCAGGTGCATGCTTGGCCATGGAGCGGGCATTAATGAGTGCTGCCAGAATCCTGGGCTCACTCGCAGCTGAAATAGGAGGGCTTAAAATGCTGGTGCGGAAGCAGAATTTACAGGAAGGGCACGTTCTAGATAAACTATGGAGGACTGCCCACTGCTTACCTCCCCTACAATTAGTACCTTCAAGCGCTAACAGTTCCTCGCGGGTGAAGACCCTCTTGCCACTGCGGGCATCAGGCTCAGCCAGGCCAGCATGGCTGGCGCTGGTCGCTTCCGGGACGGGCGCAGACAGGCTGGCCTTTGGCGTGCTTTCGGCGGGCAGGCATGTGCAATTTATGCTGAAACTCCTCCCCCAGCTAGACCGCTGCCTACGGTCCTGCCGGGATCCGGGCCTCGCACCAAGATGGCGCCCTGCCCTCCACTCAAGCAGCACAGAAAGCCGTGGTGGAACGGGGCAGGGGAAGCACACTTCCTCGTTGCTAAGGTACGTGGGCTAAAGTGAGCAGTGCAAAGCAAACAGTAAAACTTTAAAAATCAGGCGATAATATGCGGGGTTCTAAACAGTATTTTAAAAGCGGGGATAAACAGGGATTAATTGGTGCAGCAGTAGAGTAATCACGAAATGGCGAACCAACTCGCAGACTGCCCCAGAACACAAGCGGATTGCGTAGGAGCTGCCACCACCTACACTCGCTGCCAGTAAGTTTGAGGGTCTCCCTCACAAATACATTGTTCATATATATATAGTTGATCAAACGGTAAATGCAAATTTTGCCCCCATTAATGAGGACAATCTATCAGTGGCATCTTATAGTGGGTCAGATGAGAGTCTAACAACCATTGCAGCAGGTCCCCCTGACTTAACCAATTTCACATTGGCGGACAAACTAAATTTTGTCAGCGAGGACCGGAGGTACTCTCTGCGCTCACGGAACAATCCTCAACCAGCAGGCAAAGCGGCAGTCAAAAACGCCGCAGCAGGAGGCGCAGTACCAAAGCGCGGTGGCGGGCGAGGCAACACTCGCAGGAATTGGAACAAATAACCACTACTCAAGACAACACTGTAATTAATCTGACTGATTTGGTTCTTTCAAAGTCAGAGGAACAACTTCTTTCTCTAGGTCTTTCATACTGTCCTCCTAATGATTTTCATATACTCAGTCACGGATTGATGTTTTTAAATTTATTAGAAAAATAAAACTGATGAAGTATTTTCTGATTCATCCTGAAACATCAAATAAAGACACTGAAATGCCCGTTGTAACATCTGAGCAACAGTCATTGCGGGTTAAAAATCCAACAGGCCTTCAAACTTTGATTTCATTAGCTCATGAGGACAGCTCTCAACAATCTCTCACAGTCAGTCAAGTTATTACAGTGAATAAAACATCACCAAGTCCTTTTCGGGGAAAATCCACGTTTCTACCTCTAATGCCTAAGGACGCCCTGGATGTATTCAGTGATAGAGTTATCACTGAATTAAAAACTTTGAACAGAACTGTTTTAGGAAAGAAAAAACAAATGGACTTCAACAATTTACAATATACAATGCTTATTAAGAAAATACAATGTAACACCAATGTGATAGTCAAGAATGCGGACAAGGGGGGAAATACTGTTTTGTGGGCTAAAACTGATTACCTACAAGAGGCAGCTCGCCAGTTAGGAGACCCCCTCTGTTACACCAAAACTACCAAATTTGTCATGTTAAAAACTTTTGATAACACTAGAAAGAACATCAGCCATTGGCAAAGGCAGGGCCTTCTCACTAAAGAAGAAACCACATTTTTAAGTGTAACACATCCCATCACCCCTCTTTTCCATCTTTTACCCAAGATTCACAAATGTATCTTTCCGGTCCCAGGTCGTCCTATTATTTCTGCACAAGGTAGTATTAATGAAAATCTTTCTAAATACGTGGATTTTTTCCTGCAACCTCACATGACTTCACTTCCCTCTTACCTCAAAGACACTACTGATTTTTTAGTTAAAATTAGTCAAGTCACTTGGGGCCCGATGTAGGTGGCCAATACCGGTCGGAAACGGCCGAATTCGGCCGTTTCCGAACGGTATTTGGCCTTTTGAGATGTAGGGGACCATTTTTTGTACGATTCGGTATTTTACCAATTCGGTAAAATTACCGAATTTGAAAAATACAGAGTCGGTAAGTTTACCGAGTTTTAAAATTCGGGATGTAGGTGGGACTACTTTCAGTCCCACAGGCCCTTCAGATTCGGTATTTTAACACCCAATCCAATTGGGTGTTAAAATACCGAATCCAGGTGTGCATGCACATGTGTGCATGCACACCTATGCCATGTGACAGACAGACATGCCCTTAGGGCATGTCTGTGTGCCACATGGCACACAAGCCAGTATTGGGGGTGCTAGAGGGTGTCGAAGTGACACCCCCTGCACCCTTGCTGCAATCGGTAATTACCGAATCGGTAAATACCGATTCGGTAATGCACATTGATTCCTATGGGCTTCAAGGCCCATAGGAATCAATGGGGGATACCGATTCGGTATTTACAGAATCGGTAAATACCGAATCTTACAGATTCGGTATTTACCGATTCGGAAATACCCACATCTCCCCCCCTCCAATTTACCACTTCTTAAATACCAAATTGGTATGATTCGGTATTTAAGAAGTGGTAAATTGGAGTTTACCTACATCGGGCCCTTGGTGTTCTGATTTTTGTTTCCTGGTTATGGACATCGAGTCACTTTATACCAGCATTAATCACCTGCATGGTTTAGAAGCTGTCCAGTATTTCCTTGACACAAGAGAAGCAACTCTGAGGGAACACAATTTTATGTTGCTGGATATGATACGCATTTGTCTATTCAACAACTTTTTCCAATTTGACAGAGACATCTACCACCAAGAGCGTGGTGTTGCCATGGGTTCGTGCTTCTCCCCCAGTTATTCATGTCTTCATGTTGGCTGGTGGGAGGAGCACGTTCTTCGTGGAACCCATGGTCACTGGCTTCAACATCTTGCCTACTATTGGAGGTTCATAGATGATATTTTTATCATCTGGAAGGGAACGCACGAACAGGCAGCACTCTTTGTCAACGACATCAATAACAATAACAGGAACCTTACATTTACTGCCAATATAACATCTAACTCTGCAGATTTCTTAGATGTCCAAGTGTACATTGACCAGGGTCAGATTCACACTAAACTACACAGGAAAAGCACTGCGGGAAATTCCATCCTTCATGCCCGCAGTGCACACCCTCCACATACAATCAACAGTATTCCGCTAGGCGAGTTCATTCGCATTAAAAGAATCTGTAGCAATCCTGACACAATCAATCAATGTCTAGCTGACTCCATGCAAAGATTCTTGCCGCGCGGGTATAAACAAGACCTTTTAAACCGCGCCCTCTCAAAAGCATTAAGACGCCCGAGGGACGAACTTTTGACTCAGAAATCTAACATCATCTCAGACTGCTCTACTGAGGGGTCTGTTCGATTCATCACCACCTTTTGTTCCCAAGTACGCAAATTAAGAAAAATCATCATGACAGAGTGGCCGATTGTGTTAACGGATGTTATCTTAGGCCCCATGTTACCCAAGTCACCGGCCATCAATTTCAGGAGGGCTCCCTCCATGAAAGATGCTCTTGACAAAACACAACCTGAGCTCTCTCCTAAAACTTCCTGGCTTACCAAACCAGGTTTTTTTAGATGCACATCGTGCCGGGCGTGCACTTTTGCTGTTAATGGCACCCAATATACATTCAGCTTTTAGTGAAAGACCAATACAAATAAAAGAACATCTTACTTGTCGCAGTGAATTTTTGATATACCAACTTACCTGCACATGCTCACTTTCGTATATTGGAAGTACCAAGTTGCCAGCTAATCAGCGAATATTGCAGCATATACGGGCAATAGTGAACTCTGACATGAATTACCCGGTGGCTCGCCACTTTAAGGCAGTACATGATAAAAAACTAAAAGATCTGAGGTACACCTTATTGTGCTCAGTCCCCAATCCTGGACGAGGTGGCGACCGAGAAAAACTACTTAGGCAAAAGGAAGCATATTTTATTCTCTTACTCGACACAAGATCACCCAATGGTTTAAATGCTTTTGAAGAATTACACCATTTTCTATAAGTATTTTGATCCACTGAATTATCTGTTTTTTGAGGTTATATTGTCTGTTTCAACATGAATTGAATAATGATTTTGTAATCATGAGGTTACTTTTTGTAATTTAACAAATGCCATGTTATGGGCTCTAAATGGGTTTCCAACCGTCTGAATTTTAACTTATTGTTTATTTATAATATGATTTTTCTTTCACGTTTTTGCACTTGCACTTTATACAACCAGGCATTGATAAATAGGCATGATGTAGATGACCAAGAAAGATTTGAAATTGAATGAGACGGATACATTTCATCACAATCTTTTCATGCACTTGCAATTGATTTGATCACATTACTAACATGTGCAATATTATATGCGTCAGTGATCTAGCACTCTAGCACTTTATTGATAACAATGGTTCAATGCTTTTTTTAGCATTCCCAGGCAACACTATCAATAGATTCTATCACTTTGTTTATGATTGTATAAGATTTTTTTACTCATGTATTCTATAGCACTATGCTATAATTTCTTTTCTAGCGTCATCTCGCCTTTAGACTGATTTGAAATATTCACTTTCATGCTTGGTTTGTTTCATTGTTCACCCGTGCGTCCTGTTTCTTTAAGCGCATGGGCTTTTATTTCTCATAAAATTGCTCTGCCTACTCCTGACGCGTCATGTGACCAAGCTCCGCTTTGCGGAGCGAAACGCGTCAGGGAGGGCACTTGCTCTAACATCAACAGAATAAAACTTCTGCACTGCTGGCACTATAATGGTGTAATGGCGTTTTGATTTATTTGTGGAGAGGAGGTCTGCACCCGCTAATGACCGCAGCAAGAGGCGGTCGGGATTTTTTGTGATATATATAAATATATACATAAGCAATGCGTGGTAAAGGCATACGTTGTAAAAGCATATCCGTTCTAAAAATATGCGCGTAGAAAATGCGATGTAAAGGCATGCAAAGTATTTCCCTGCGTTGTTCCGTCATACAACTAAGCCATTGAGCTGGTCTAACATTCTAAAACTCACTAGCCATATATAGTATTTTACTTGCTCTCGGTGAGACTTTTCCATTATCACCTGTTGGTTTCAACTCTGAACAATCTTTGCACAACACGCTTTATTCATCGTAGCAGATACGCTTTCTTGCACTTTCTACACTAGAGTTGCATTTTTGCTTCAATCCATTTATGCTACTAATTGCTGGTGCGCGCCTCAAGTTTGGAACAGTGGGGTAATGATAGCCCCAGCAGCGCCCGCAGCCCACGCAGTGGAGGGAGGGCACAAGCTGCAGGGGGGCCCTTCTAGTACTGTGCACTGTGCAGGATCAGCAGGCTTTAATGGAACCGGAGCGTGGGGGGGGGGCCCTACATGTAACCTGAAGGGGGGCCCCTTTGTTACGCCATTGGTTTAGAAACGTATCATTTGAATAGCGTAATCTTTGCGTGACAAGTTTTATCATCTTAACAGATGCGCTTTCTTGCACCCTCTGCACTAGAGTTGCATTTTTATTTAAATCCATTTATGCTTTTTACTTGCTATTGCTCGTCTCCTGTTTAGAAACTCTGCATTCTAATAGCGTTATAAGGGAGGACGCCCCTTATACTAAATCTTCAGCTTAACCTTTTATGTTAGTCAGTGTGGACTAATTGCATTCTTATGGGTGTGTGATTTATATGGGCTGCAACCCCTATTCTAGGACCTGGGAGGGAGGCCTCGCGCTATTAAGGGAGCATACCTATGGGGACGCTTTTAAAATGTTGTATTATATGGTGAGTGTATTGTTTTATTGTGCTACGTGCTTTTAGGTAATGCTGTAGTTTGTAAACTTTATGTTCACTGATTGTATATCTTTATTGCAAAGCTGAAACAATAAATAAATATTGAAATATTGTCAGCTGACCCTTTAATCTGAAACACGGGCCAACAGAGCGCTTTCAAACTATCCAGTCAGTTCTAAATATTAACAATATGGTTATTTTCTGTTATTACCTAGACAATTAAATCTCGTTTGGCTTAAGAAACAGGCAATGGAATGTATGGAATACTATCTAGATCTTAGTTTCCTGAGGAAAGTCTTAATTGTATTAAAGACAAGGAGGCAAGTCTTATGTCTATCTTAGCTTGCTTCATTTCAATAGCAGCACTCAATACAAATGAAACAAGCATTGGCATAGCCAATAAGTTTCGATTTTGGGACCTTATAAGTAATTAGTTATGCAGCACAATAGCCTTGGGATGTCAAATTGTAGGCACAGTTAGTACTCGACCTCTGCAATTTTAAAATAAAAAGACATTTGATCAAACCTAAGCGGAGGTTTATACAAGTTTGGGGATATGAAAAAATGCATCCGTTGGTTGAGGGGAGGTGAACATTTAACAGAGTAATGGAGTGGGAATGAGGAATAACTATTATTTTTTTGTACCGCATCTACCTTGTTCTGTGTTTTTTTTTCTTCCCTTCCTGATTATTTTTGGTTTTTAATCTGAGGAGAAGCTGAAAAGAATGAAAGGAGACTAGTATGTGGAATGGACAAAGGAGGAAGTGCTTGCCGATTACTCACAGCCTCTTACTTTTGCATCAATTGCGGCACCGGCGCTTTACTTTTAACATGGTTAAAGGTAAAGCGACGGTGCTGCGATTATAGCAAAAGTAAAGAAATAGATGTTTTTTTCTATTCATTTACTTTTGCTATAATCGTGGCACCGGCGCTTTACCTTTAACCATGTTAAAATAAAGAGCTGGTGCCGCGATTGCTGTAAACCTAAAGAATTAGAAAAAAAAATCTATTTCTTTCCTTTTGCTACAACCACGGCACCGGCACTTTACTTTTAACATGGTTAAAGGTAAAGCGCCGGTGCCGTGATTATAGCAAATGTAAACAAATAGATTTTTTTTTCTAATTCTTTAGTTTTACAGCAATTGCGGCACCAGCACGCATAAAGCTGACAAGGAGAGAGTGGGAGAAGAGAGGGGGTAGGGGAGGGGATTCACTCTAGAAAGCCAGCTGTGCACATCACACATGCTTGTACGCAGCCAGCTGGTGGCCTGAAAAAGCCTGTGGGTGAGAGAAAGCTAGATGCCAGCTGTGCACGTCGCACGCGCTTGTGCGCGTAACAGACAGCTGGTGGCCTGAAAATGTCTGTGGCTGTAGGTAGCACTTTGAAAAGCCGATTACTAAATGTCTCGCCAGAGCAACACATGCGCTGGCTCAGGCGAGACCTAAACACTACTTGTTCCATGAGGCTTAGCAATAAAAGCCAATGGGAAGAGAACTATAGTCCAAGTAAAAGGCCAACCAGGGCAGAAGACCCTCTATAATACCTATCTTGATTGCGAACAGTACTCTTTGTTTTTGCGCAAAGTCATGTAGAAGTATGGAAAATTTAAATTTAGAAACATAAGAGAAACTGCTAAAACAAAAGTTAGCATATCCTGAGTAAAGTCCATTAATCTGGAGCTTGAAGCGAACCTGTCTGAAGAGTTGAATCCATGGTCATGAAGACACCCTGGTAAGGAGAAAGACGGCTCATGGCAGTCGAAGCACACCAATGGAATCTTAAGCTGTTGTACTTGTCATAGAGACAGGCACGGCCGGTTGCCTCCCATATCATTATATGTTGAGGTGGGATGATACTCGCCTCCATGTCTTTAAAAAAAATAAGACTTTCCTTCGTGAAACTAGAAAAATCTAGATTTTACAGCAAGTCATGGAGGCTCTTATGATGCTTGTTTAAAGCATGTTTATCACCACAGAAGAAGCAGTATGAACAGGTTTGCAATAACGAGTGCAAAATGTGTTATCATTTGACCAATCAGATGATCTCAGGATGTCCTCTAAACAGGAACCCACAAATAAGACTTTGGATGCCATGCCCCATCCTGGAGAAGTGAGCTCCAAAAATGGTCTTGTCAATCCCAGCTAAGGACATAACCCACCTAACCCAACGGGCAAGAGCAGGAGATGAAACTGGCTTGTGCGGTTTTTGGAAAGAAATGAGCAGCTGAGTGCCAGAGGATGTTCTGAGATGGTTAGTTTGTTGTTCATAAACTTTTAAACAACTACCCACACATAGCTGAGGATGGTCAGGAAAGAAAGGGTGAAACACCAAAGTTAGGTTTGTCTTTGTGTGTTTCCTAAGGTTAAAAACTCCACCTGAAGGAGTAAAATGACAAGAACAAATGCCCAAAGCTTAGATATCAGGAAGACGTTTGACAGAAATGAGACATAATAACATGAACAATTTTGCTAAGAACATTTTAAGGGAAAAAAGAAGCATTTTTCGGCCAATTTGTGAACATTTATAAAACCAAATTAACAGCCCAATATTGACTGTATTTTGGAAGAGGGAGGTTACAAAACCTAACTCCCTTTAAAAGACGACAAACCAGTGGGTGTTCCCCTACCGGTTTTCTGTTGAGCAGTCAGTGGTTTGCTGATGTTGCAGATCTGTAGACATTGATTGTTCGGTAAGTCTTGCCTCCACTAGCTAGGTAAGCTAACAAGCTGACTATGAGTATGACAGCTCCTGAAAAGAGATTAACAGATCTTCCCACACACCAGCTTGCTTATAGAAACCAGGAGATCTATAAGCCTTGGTATTTCCCAGAGCCTAGGATGTACTGATATATTCTGCAGCTTCTGCCTTAATGCCTGGATTAAGTTGGGGAGTCATGCTACGTTCCATGCAGATAGAAAACACAGTTTTGTTCAGAATGAGGTTGTGCCTGGTGTAGTTAGGGGTTAGAGAAGATTGGGCAAATTCTGAATATTGGATAATCTATTGCCAATTCCAAGAGGGGAGTCTACTATACCTGAGATTGCCAGAAGGGGACTACAAGGACAAGAACAGCGTGTTGTCACCTGACCTGGTTCAGGACTCTTTTGATTATGATGAAGGGAGGAAAAGCATAATTGGTGTTGAGGGACCGATCCTGGAGAAATGCATCTGCTGCCAAGGCTAATGGGTCCGGTCTCCAGCTGCAGAATTGAGGAAGTTGAGAAGTCAGTTTGGAAGCAAATGGTTCTACATAGAGGCAATCCCATTTCAGGTAAAGAAAGTGAAAATTAGTGGGATGCAGTTTACATTCACTGGCATTATAAATATACTGAGAATGCCAATCGGTGATGGAGTTGAGTGTGCCTGGAGGATATTCTGTACATACTAAGAATTTGTGATAGAGGCAGAACTCCCAAAAACTTTTTGCTAGTTCTGCAAGAGGTTTGGATCTTGTACCTCTGAGGTGGTTGATATACCTTACAGCTGTAAGATACTCTGTGTGGAGGAGAATAGAACACTTTAGTTTGTCTTTTGTAAAGCCCTGGATTGTAAAGGAGCTTGCCAGCATCTCTAAACAATTTATGTGCAGCTTTGACTCCATGACCGACCAGGTACCCCTGCTCAAGATTGGACCACACCGGGTGCCCCAGCCTGTCAGGATTGCATCAAATTCTAAGACAAGATCTGGGGCTGAGGCAAAAATCATTTTGCCATTCCAGGCATCTAAATTGTAGATTCACCATTGAAATTCCATGCTTGTCTCATGGTCTAGCTGAACTATATCGGAATAAGAAAGAGCCTGTCGTAGATGATGTACCTTGAGTCTCTGGAGAGTCCAATGATGAAGAGGACTTGGGAAAATGGCTGGAATATACGAGGAAAGAACCTCTACAATCCTGGCAAGAGACCTGAGAGAAATGGAGGATGTCTGAAGAGTATGAAAAATTTTGGATCTTATTGCTTTGAGCTTGGAGATGGGCAGATGAAGGATTGCAAACTCTGAGTTGACTAGAAAACATAAGAACTCCTATCTGCTTGGAAGGACAGATAATCAATGTTTCCTTGTTGATGAGAAAACCTAGTTCTTGTAAAAGAAAGCAGGTTGTATGAAGTTTAGATTGAAGTGTTGTTAGTCTCATTAAGAGAATAACGTCTAGATAATTGATTAAGTGAATACCCTTAGTCCTAAGGAGGGCTACAGCAGGCTTCATGATCTTTGTAAAGCACCAAGGTGCTGAAGACAGACCAAAGGTGAGAGAAGAAAATTGTTAAGTTTTCCCCTGCCATTGGAATTGAAGTTATTTTCTGGATGAGGGATGAATGTGTATAGTTAAGTATGTGTACAGTAGATTCAGATGGACCATCCAGTCATTTTGCAACAAAGAGTCTCTGAGATATACTACATGCATGCTGGTATACTACAAATTGATTGAACACTCTGAGATTTATTATGGGGCTAATTTTAGTTTTTCTTTCAGACAAAAAAGAGGCAACTGAGGCAACACTTAGGGTGAAGGTAAGTTTCTTGAACTGCTTGTTTCTGAAAAAGAGAAAGAATTTCTTCTGTCACCAATGCAGTCATGTCTTGTGAGAATATTAACACATTTTGAATTAGGGTTTGAAAAGGCATGAAATAGAGCTGTATGAATAACCCTGAACAGTGTTTAGCGCGCAGGAATCAGCTGTGATTGACTGCCATTTGTGAAGGAATAACTTTAAGCAACTACCGACTGAAACAGGAACTGAAATAAGATTTACCTCAAGCGATTGTTCCTCGGATGCTCCTTTGACCTATGTTCCAGAATCCCCTGCTCATTTGGGGTTAGAATTAGAGTCTGAATTCCTGGTTACTGTAGCAAATGAAGCCTCTGAAGTTTTGATTTCTGTAACCAAGGCCTGCAAATCGGCTTCTGCCTCTGCCGGCCCTGGAAAGGAACCCAGTGGGCGAAAATTTTCTTTAGTGATTGTTGAGCTTTATCCATTGAAGCAAATGTGGTAACATATTTGCTGAGTTCTTTAATGAATGAATCATTGAAAAGTAGCCCCATAGCTTGAACTCCGGGGTACAAAGTTGCTAGGTTGGTTAATTTTGGGTCAAGTTTCAACAGAAGACCTTTTCTTCTTTCATGAGACAAAAGGTTCTTTGAATCCACATGGATAACTCCTCAGCATCAATTGACATATCTAATCAGGATGTTTCTGTCATATAAAATTTTTGGAATAAAGGACCAACCACATCCAACAATTTGTCTTGGCAGGTTGAGCAAGCATTCTCCACGCCCTTCCTAGGAACTTTCCCAAATTTTGAAAAGAAGGTTAGCATGTTTGGGTCTATAATAGGAGTGGCTGTGATGTTAAGTGGTGAAGAAGGTCTGGGGCACTTTGATTTGAGTTTTTCTCTAGTTTGTTTGACCAATGGTAAACTCAATCTACTAGAGGTATACTCCCTGACATGCTCTGAGGGAAACCATGGGGTGGAGTTAGGGTGGTGGATGAATTTAGGATCAAACATGAGCAGTGCCTTGGAATCCAACATGGGTTGGATTTAAACGGGGCAACTTTGGGAGATAACACTTTTTTTTCTTTTGTTTGGGACCCGGCCAAAACTCAGAATCATCACCCTTATCATTATCATCATTGGTATCAGGATAGTAGGTATCATGATCTGTATCTTGAATATTAGAAATGACAATCTTTGTACTAGTTGTAACATCTTTAGGATTATGTGTCCACTCCTTGAAAGGAGGCCTTGGAGGAACGATGCCCTCAATCTTGTGTGAGGGAACCTCACAGACCAACAAAGCACTTTTTTATGCACTGCCAGGTATTTTTTTCCCTTAAGAAGAAGGCGGCTCCTTGGCAACATTAGATACCTTTACTGACATCCATTTAGGGTTTCTGTTTTCCCATGCAGACTGGGCCAACACACTTTCAGACATAATATTCATTATAGTATTTTCAATATGTTTTGCAATTATACATAGAAGAATCTATTGCCTGTTGAACAGTTGATTGAATAAAGTCATCCACATTCTGGCAAAATTCCTGTCCTTCTCCGACGCTAAAGACGCCAACCTCTGATCACCATTCTCGCAAAAGTCGAGCATGCAGCAAAACAGCAAACAGCACGTCTCCCCCTTAGCCCCACTTGAAGAGTCCTGCGTCGAGCCAGGGCCAGGGCCAAGGGGGAAAAGACCGGGTGTGCAGCAAGCTGTTCTAGCTGGAGGACTTCGGCAGCAGCAGCATCTTTACAACTCTCACTGCCGTGACTTTGGCGCCATGATTATTGGTGGAGCTCAAGTGTGAGCGCGAGGAGCACGGAGCACGGAGGTGAACAGGGGGACTGCGGGGGCAGCTGTCTGTCTCTCGTCGGCGGTCTCTTGGGGGGACTCCACTGCTCTGCCTTGCTTTCTACAAACCCCCGCAACTTAGACTCGGGACTCCGGCTGGTCCGGCAATTCCGTCTTGTTCTGCTCTGCCCACCTGCCCGCTGCCCGCTTGCTTGGTACAGAGGAGGAGGCGGTGCGATGGGGGGAAAAGAGCAGATGTGTACTGGGGGCCTTCCTACTTGTCACCCCTGCGCATCACCATCGACCGTCGACCAGCGACCATCAGCAAGGTACAAGGCACAAGGTCTTTTCGGGGGAAGGCGAGTTTACATGTGGCTACACCAGTGGCTATCATACCAGCAACCTTATCTGGTAGGGAGTCTCAGGTGCTGGAGCTCCCTCACGGGTCCTATAGCCTTTGTTGCATCGTGCTAGCGCTCAACCTAGCGCTCAACCTAACGGTTGCCAGCCCACGCTTTCAGGAGAGGAGAGAGAGGAGACAGCTGCTCTACAGAAAGAGCGGGTGGGACAGCCCCTTCAACCCTAAGACACAAAATAAGAGAGCCTACTATCATCGCTACTAACGACATGAGGTCAGGAAAGGTCAGGGGACCCCTGGAAGCTAAACCAAAGCCCATAGCAAAAATGGACGCAAAACTGGGAAACGGGAAAGGGCAAAAGAAAAAGAAAAAGAAAAGGAAAACGAACGCAAATTCGAGCACCAGCACGGAGCCGAATCTCTCTACATCAGAGCAGGATCTGGGGCAGAGTCATATTATAACAGAGCAGGGATCTCTAATGGCCTTGATACCAGAGACCGTAGCAAGCGCTCAACAAACTGTTAAAAAACTCTATCAGCCTAAAATATACTCAAAGTTTGAATTCCTAAAGGACGTGGGCGCAGCTATATTTTCGAGCAACGGTCACCTGCCCGGACTTCAAACACCACTGCTTCCCGCTGCCTTGGGACCAGCTTGCTCTTTGCCACCTCTGCACACATCCGCAAGTCCGTTGCGCCTGGGGGGCCTCACGTCGGATTTGGCGCAGAGCTGTATCTCGAGGAATGGGAGCACGAGCATTCCTCTGGAGGCCTCAAGTGCAAAAGGGAAATCTTTTAACACCACTGTTTTTAACCAGAACCCTCTACGTGCACCTCCACTGGAAGACCTTAAAACTAACGTGAACGAGGAACTCATCTTAGCGCAAAAACCAGCTGATATACCATATAGCTGCCCAATTGAAAGGGTTTCTGGGGCAGGCCTAGAGACATCAACACCGGCTTTAATAAAAGAACTAGCACCCAGTCCGGCGCCGGACTAGCAACCTATGAGCCACATCTACAGCACACCCATCAAGTCTCATCTAACGGATGAATGCACTCCACCATCTATAGACCAGGAAACCCTTGACTTACCAAGAAGCGTCTCAGGCAGGGAGGCAGTAAGTCCCCACGATTCTAGTAGCAGCAAAACCGAAGCAAGGGCATTAATGTCCTACCTTAACACACAAGAATGGGAAGACATGTTAGCCACTTACACATCTGATCAAAAAGAGACCCATGTCCCCGAAGTACCTTCGGTAGCTAAAAACATAAACATGCCCGCCAACGACTCTAAAGAGAATGAGCGGAGAAAGGAACAAAACATCGGAACGTGGAACTCTCTGCTAAACACAATCCAATTAGCAGTAGATACCCTGCAATTCCAATCAGAGAAACTGGAGCTTCAACTTAATCTTCTCAACACATTGGCAGTCTTCACAGCTGGCATTGACGACAAGTTAGGCAACCTAAACAACCTGGTACTGAGGGCACAATCAAACACCTATCTGAGCTGCAACTGCAGCCAGGCTCTAGCCAAAGTAGCCACATTGCATTCAATGCTAACAGAACTAATAGGAGAAATAAAGACTCTACACAGAGGATACGCAACTAAAGACATGGGCTCTACCAACTCTGAAGAAGGAGACATCAGGAGCGAAGTATCCGGAAATATAGCAGAGCCAACTGGCCATCTTGTATCCACAAATGAAGAGACAAGCCACACGGGACAGGAATATTTGCAAAAACTTAACGCCAAACAACGGCGTCAACAAAAAAGAAAAGGGCGTAAGCAAAAATCTGCAACATCTACATCTAAATACTTCCCCATCTTCTACGACATAAAGGAGAATTTTTTGGATGACACTAACAATGCTAATCTAACAGACAGTGAAAACCACTCGCCCTTAGGATCAAACTTGCAGCAGCACAAAATAAACAGCAGCCAGCAGAACCAAGAAGTGCAAGGGCCCCAAGGATCACAGGCAACAGACCGAATGGAACAAACAGACGGAGACAGAGAGGCGGCAGCAAAGCTCATACATACTACACTGCCAAACGGTGCCAAGAACAAGATTGTAAGGGCCTCTGAGGATCAAGCGGGTGACTCAATGCTGCAAAACAAGGAGCCCCCTAATGGAAAGGGTAACGTCAGAACCAACTACAAACCAAGATATACCATCGATAGATGCAGGTGACTATCCACCCAGGTCAAACTATGAGGCAGGGAACAGGACTAGAAAACCTGGCTTAATACCAAGCCAAACTCATGAAGCCCATGCTTCTGATATATTGGACTTTACTATCCACCCTGTCTCTAGTCAATCTGAGCGTCCCCAAGCTAAACGGCCATTTGAATCATGATCCACATCAAAGCAAACACCCACTCTTACAGCATCATCACTTATCGCCAATAAGCCAGGTGAAGGCTCTATCCCGGCATCTCATAAAACTCTCACAGGTCATGGCTCGCCAGCTCAAGTACATCACCTATCAAAAAAATATAATGAGGCAGGAAGTACTAAACAATCAACAGAGATGCTGGTTTTTCTTCCAGAATACAAGTCACAAGGGCAGCATGACACGCTGAATCGTGGCAATATTCTCAAACTAATGGAACATATTCCCAGCCTGGAGGGGATAAGCACTAAGGACTTAATCTCGGTTGAATTTCTGCCTGCCGCCAACCCAAACAGCCCGGAGGGGACCAAGACCACCTGGTCTTCTAATAAGGTTGCAGATTCTATTGCAGCAGAAGCTGAGCAATGCATGATCTTGGACATTAAGCTTGCCCCCATATCAAAACCAGCTTACCCCTCTCCTCTACAGAGGAGGACAATCTCAAAATCAGAGGCCAGGCAGGCAAACACCTTCAGCGTTCTCAAAGGTGCCTTGGGAAGTTCGCCCAAAAAGAGAGAGATTATACCCTGGCAACGTCCGGAAGACAGGCTGAGGGCGGCAGCTGGTTTCGAATCAGCGCCCACAATAAGCAGGAGAAGCCCAGCGCCAAAGGACCATCAGACCCTCACGCTTACCACTAGCAAGCCCCTGAAAGGAAGTCCGCCAAATAAAATCATACGCAGTCCCCGGGGATGGACGGAAGCGAGTACAAGGGGGCCGCCACATCAAAATCGAGCATCAACAAGAGAAACTCTCTCGAGAACGATTTTCATACACCCTGAAGAGGACTGATGCCATCAACAAATGAGAGACGATACAAAGGGTAGGGAGCCAACCATAGGCATTTGCTCTTGGAATATAAAGGGCCTAACTTCAAAAATGGACGACCCAGATTTTCAGCAGTACATCTCTCAATTTGACATAGTAATGCTGCAGGAAACCTGGCTCACTTCCACACAACATATCACAGGTTTTACCTGCTATTCAACAGCAGCACTCAGAACCAACAGATTCGGCCACCAGTCAGGAGGCTTAGCTACATACATATCCAATACAACAATATCCTCGGCAGATCTCATGAACTCCTCCACATCCTCAACCTTAACAGTAAAAATAAAAATAAAACTCTGCAACAAAGAAGAAGAGATATGCCTTGTCAATGCATATGTCCATCCTAAACACAGAGATAACAACTCCAAAATAATTACCAAACAACTTGAGGAGTATATGTCTCAGATGGAAAAGCCACTCTTCCTCCTATCAGGGGATTTCAACCAAAACCTGCTTGGTTCATCACCAGAAGAAGAGGTCCTGGCTCTAAACATAATTTATACGATACCATCGCAAAGCTGCCCGCAACACAGGAGAAAGCATCCATATAATGCCCTACTTAATGACTTAGAACACCTAAATCTTCGGGCATTAAACGGAAGATTCACGACAGATCAACCTCCAGTAGAAACATTCTACTCTCAAACAGCTAGCTCCATCTTGGACTATACATTCGTCAGTCTGGCACTTTTCCCCCACATCTTGGAATTTAGAATGGGGAATAAAGGCGAAAGCGACCACCGCCCCCAAGAATGCAATCTGACAACAAAGTCGCCTATTGCAATCAGGCCAGACAAAACGTTAGGGGCGTTCTATTCCATCAATCAAAAAAGGATCAAATGCACGCCAACCAACCTAACAACTTTGGCTGACATTGCCCTCCAACGATATAACACACAAAAAATAAATGCAGCTGGGCACATCCTCCATTGGGAGCAATACACAGGATCTTTGCTAAAAGAACTGGCAACTAAGATCCCCCAAAAAATTAACTTGCATAAAGAAATTAGTGAAACCAACTTAAAAAAGGACCAAAAGCAGAATTAAGGCAGCACAAAAGATTAGTAAATTTGACGCTACGACAGCTAAGATCAGCCCCCGATAACGTACAGCTTCGGACAGTGCTGAAGAAACAAAGAACTGAGCTCAAATGCATAAAATGGAACATAAAAAAAATGCTGAAAATGAGACATGGGCAAAATTGTTACATGACATTAAAAGTAGTAATAGCTCACGCTTCTGGCAATCAGTAAATAGGATCCTACGACCACAGCATAAAGATCTAGGCTCGCATATTGTGGAAGAGTTATGGATTAATTACCTCTCTACCCACTTCAATGACTTACCAGAATATGCAGGAGAGCAAATAATGAACATCACAGAGCCCAACTCCATAATGCTTACGCTGAAGACCCTGACCAAGAGAGAGCAAGGTCTACCCAAAAACATACCGGACATAACAGCTGGCCAGCAAATAGCATTAATAAAAAAGCAGATTCGTAAGGGCAGGAAGGAAGGTGCTCCGGGACCGAATGGCATTCCGCCAGCCCTATTCAAGGAAAAGATCACAGAATGGGCTATCAACATGCAACCGCTATTTTCGGAAGTCAGACTCTTAAATAAAATCCCAGAATCCTGGAGAGGGTCAACGATTGTCCCTATATTTAAAAAAGGTGACAAAATGGACCCTAACAACTACCGACTAGTAGCCCTCCTTGACAATGATGCAAAATACTTTGCGGGAACCCTCTTAGAGGAGATCGTGCTTTGGGCGGATTCAAATCAGATCATACCAATGAACCAGACCGGATTCCGAAAAAATACCGGAACAGCTAACAATATTCTGGCCATCTCTCTAATGATCAATGCAGCAAAAATAAAAAAACTGCCGCTGCACATGTGCTACATCGATTTTAGTGCAGCGTTTGATAACATTGAGAGAGGCAGACTTTGGGGGAAACTGGCTCAATGGGGATTACCGCAGCCGGGAGGCGGCACACATCTGTCATCTAAAGTAGTCCGCACCACCAAAGGCCTCAAGCAAGGATGCGTGCTTGCCCCGATATTGTTCAATCTGTTTATGGCGGATCTATCAGGTTTACTCAACACATGCAACTCGCACTCCCCGAGGTTGGGAGGGAAAATCTTGAGCAACCTGTTGTATGCGGATGACGTCGTGTTACTCAGCCACACTTACATCGGCCTCCAGCATCTTCTGACCCAAATGAACAGCTACGCTAAGGAAAATAAACTTAAAATAAATTTGAGCAAGACACGCACCATGTCGATCAACACCAAGAAGAAGATTCAGAAATCATGGGCCCTAGGCGGCCAAAAAATAGAGTCTGCACTCGTTTACAAATACCTGGGAGTCCTCTTTGATAGAGATGGCACTTTTGCACAACAAAAGCAGGAAGCGAAAAGGAGAGGGGCGTGCATTGCCGTCACACTAAAATACATAGCCAATCAATTGACGGGGCCAATTCTAACCCCCTATCTGAGAGCTATTCAGGCTAAGCTACTCCCTTCTATCTGCTATGGCAGCGAGGCGCTTCGTGGGAGAGACTCCAAGAACCTGGACATAATCCAGACAAAAGCTTATAGAATAATGTTTTCGCTCCCGTCCTATACATCGCCGGCCCAACTCAGGCTGGAATTTGGTTTGCAAAAGCAAGTTGTTGCCAGACAGGGAGCATACATCATCTGCTGCCACAAACTACGCTCAGCTACCACCAACACTCTAAACTCGCTGCTATGGCAAGATATTCAAAACAGGGACTCATCTCAGGCAAGATCCTACCTGCAGGAAGCCCTGGGGGCAACCAATCTAACTGCGATCTGGGACATGCAACTTGGGCATAACCAATTCAAAAAACTAGTCTGGAAAACAGTCAAAACTCTATCCTTACTAGAGGATAAGGCCACATTCGCCAAAAGAAAACACGCTTGGATGACATTAAATTCGTATAAATCGTTGTCATCACAACCATACTTCAGTCAGTGCTATCCTAAGACCACAAAACTGAAGTTCTTGAAATACAGACTAGGGGTCTTGCCAAGCAGCGAGCATCTACCACCATGGCTCAGGAGCAATGGCCACGAGGTTTGTCCGCTGTGTAACATAGACAAGGGAGACATATTCCATCTGACCTGTCTTTGTGAAGAGTTACAGCCAGCCCGTCAACAGCTTTTAAAGGGCCAGTTCAAGCAGCTAGGGATTCGCACGAGAAGGCAAGCAGTGCTAGCCTGCCTGAACCCTTTAAACACGAAACCGAATTGTAGATATGTTATGTTCCTTGCAATGATCGAGCAAAAACTGCCAAAAACAAAAACTTTCGATCATTGATATAGGCAACAAGCAGGCGGCCTACAGGATGTAAGGGAACACGCTGCCCCGCCATAAGATAAATAATTTGCTCAATCAGACTTGGTTTTGTAGTGGAAGCTCATTATTTAAGGGAACATGTTGCCCCGCCATAAGACAAATACTTTCCGTCATTCAGACTGGGTTTAGTGCAAGCTCATTATTGATGATTACAATGTACATATTTTATGATATTTTAAAGTCTTTTTCTACTGTTTTGTATAATGTTTTTGCACTGGTTTTAATTAACTATGCATAATAATAATAAACTAAAAAAATAAACTGTCCTTCTCCGTCATCTTGAGCATAAAATGCAAAAGAACCACTTGTTTCTAATTATAAAACAGCACTTTAATATTTGGTAATGAAAAATGTATGCTAGTAATGGGAATGGCTGAAGAGAAAGTGTTAATGTTGCAGAGTTGAGAGAAAACCCTTCCCGTCAGGTGGAGTCTTGCCAAAAGAAAGTGGCTAAAAGCTAGTCAACGCCCTGTGGCGTCGACAAAGCTCCGAGCCCAAAGGGAGGAGCAAGCAATGAACATAGCTGTCGCCGAACGTGGCACAACCAGGGGAGAAAAAGCCCCAGAAAACAAAGCGGGCACAACAGCGAAATGCGGCAGAAGAGCGCAAAAGCAAGTGCGCCACACGAGGAGCGGTTGGGTCAAACCAAATGATGGCAGTAGGTAAGGTCTCCATCGCGGGCGCATGCAGGGAAATTACCGTTGTTAATATCACAGAATCCCTAATACCACACACATAAGGTTGAGAAACCACATATGGTAAACAGTACAGTATAAAACAATTGATATTGTAAAGAGAAGTAAATGTACTTTTCTTGACCTTGAGCAGCAAGAAAAGAGGACTGTTCACAGTCAAGATAGGTAATATGGGGGACTTCTGCCCTGATTGGTCTTTTACTTGGGCTAAAGTTCTGTTCCCATTGGCTTTTGTTTGTAAGCCTCATGGGGCTAGTAGTTTTTCCATTTCTCTTGACTGCTGCTATTAAAATAAAGCAAGTTAAGAAAGGCATATTAAGAGGCTAACCAGAGATAATACGCTGAAATGTACACAGCACTCCCCACCTGTGATATCACAAACAGCCAATGAACTGTAAGAAACTCTAGTTGTCTGTGACTCCACAAAAAGACAGTGGTATGTATGAATAACAATCTATGTAAGATGTGAGTTGTTTTTCTGGTAAACAAAATGTTACAGCTTTACAGAGTTCTTTAAAACTAACTTAGGGGTATTTGTAAACAAACAGATAACAGGGTTTGCATTACGCTGCCTTCTTGTGATGTCACAGATAGGGACCTTCAATCATACATGCAACTGCCTCTTTGTGATGTCACAAACATTGGACTTTCTCAAGTTATTCTCACAAATAGGAAGAGAATTACTTAAAAAAAATATTAATTAGTAACACTGTTGTAATGTTATAGATAATCTCATTAATTATTATAATGATTAGTTTTAGTTTGATGGTTAACTCACAGTTCATCTATAAGATAAGTCCTGTGCATACTTGGTAGTAACAAATAGATGTTACATTTTAAACGTGTTACAGGAGCTTTTCTAATCAATCTTTTTTAATTCTAGCATTCAATGATTTTTACTTAAAGGCCTCTTGGTACCCAAATAGCCTTCAAGTTATTATCAAACTGCCGGATATCTCATTACAGGTTTTGGCACTGAATATTTTTTAAATGCTGAGCTGATCGGATGTGTAGTACCTAGCCAGTGCCTAATCTGGTGCTGAGATTTTAAGTAAATTGAAAGTTCATCCAGGTATACATGAATAACCTTTCTGTCCCATTTCGGCCTCAAAACCCTGACTGGTAAAGAACCGACAGCAATAGGTTTCTAACAAGTCCTGCAGAGGCGAAAACAATATTTGCATTCTTTTTTACACTTTAGTTGTGATTGGCAAGTTGATATTGCGAGTAAGTCTTCCCAATGTTGTGGGGGTTACATCTACTTTCTGATCCCCTTATTTGTCACTAACCAACCAATGTTGCACCCCCTTGGAATTGTATTCGCTATATATGGGTCCCAAATTCATACAGCAACCAGAATCCTAAATGAGCATTTTAAGAAACAGCTATTCACTGCACTTATATCACAGCGGGGGACAAAGTGTATACTCCACAGCTATGAGGTAATACTGCTCACACCAAGAGCTAGAGCCTGCCTCATTCAAACCATATTTATTTCTGTGTTTAAAGTTCTACAATCTGAAAAGTCTGTTCACAATCTTTGAATGAATGAGAACCCAGGCACAGCATGCAAATATAGATGGGAGACAGTACATAAAGGGTTACTTATTCACACTGCAGACAACTTAAGCTTCACTCTCATGGTCTATTTCAAGAAGGTCAGAGCTAGGCATGGGTGAGAATTGAAGTAAGTCTGTGAAATTTGCATCATTTCAGAGTTTCACATTATGCTTGTTAATCAAAATTCTTACAGTTACAGTTACTCTAGGGCAAGATCCCATGGGTGCACAACTTTCAGCTGCACATGGCTGAAGGAAGTGTGCTGCGTGGGTTTGGACGCAGCGCCTATCGACGCACATGCTCTGGAGTTGGCTTTGCCAAAGGGTTTGGCCCGCGGTCAGGCCCTGTGCCCAACCCTTGTGAGTGTCCATCCTCCCACAGGAGCACACAGCTATGTCATGCAACAATATAAAAGATGTCAATCCTACTGGTTTGTCAAAGGACCTAGGGCTAGATGTAGGTAATTCCCATTTACAAACTCTTAAATTCCGATTTTTACCGAATCAGTATTTAAGAGTCTGTAAATGGGAAGGGGGCAGATTTAGGTCATTCCGAATTTAGGAATACCGAATCTGTAAGATTCGGTATTTAACGATTCGGTAAATACCGAATCGGTATTGCCCATTGATTCCTATGGGCCTTGAAGCCCATAGGAATCAATGGGAAATACCGATTCGGTATTTACTGAATCGGTAAATACCGAATCCTGCAAGGGTGCAGGGGGTGTCACTTTGACACCCTCTAGCACCCCAAGTACAGGCTTGTGTGACATGTGGCACACATACATGCCCTAAGGGCATGTCTGTGTGTCACATGGCACAGGTGTGCATGCATAGATGTGCATGCACACCTGAATTCGGTATTTTACCACACAATAGGATTGTGTGGTAAAATACCGACTCTTAAGGGCCTGTGGCACTCTTAGGAGTGTCAGCTACATATGGATTTACCGATTCGGTAAATATACCGATTCGGTATTTTACCGAATCGGTATATTTACCGAATTGGTAAAAATACCGATTCGGTAATATTACCGATTCGGTAGGCCCCCTACATCAGAAAAGCCTAATACCTGTCGGAAACGGTCGAAATCGTCCGTTTCCGACCGGTATTAGGGGTCCTACATCTGGCCCCAGAATACCAAAATATAAAAAAAGAACAGTGAGCCTATTGGCTTTATCAATGGGTCAGCAGGTCTACTGGCTTTGTCAAACAAGCATTGCCAAAGCCAAATAGGTCTTGGCAATCAAAGACCTATTGGCATTGTCAATGTTAATGTCTTTTAGCCATGCTGAACAGCACTATGGCTGCCTTTAACAAGCATTTGCAATGCAATAGGTTTCGCATTTGAGAGAGTTAGAGCTGGTGGCATTGTAAATGGCAATGTCTTTTATCTTGGTATTTTGCTTTGGAGTGCAGTGGATGTACGTGGTTTCGAGTGGAATTATGTGGTCTGAATTGGAATTGTTAGATTGTGGAGTTTATGGGTGAATTGTGTGGAGTGGAGTGTATTTGTGTAGGGTAATCATGTGATACGGGGAAGAGTTAGGGTGAGAGCTGGACAGAATAGATGTAAAGGAGATAGAGTGTGATAGGTAGTTTCTGCACAAAGTGGTGAATGAACTCTAGGTGGAGGAGCAGAACGAGCATGTGAGGAAGAGAGAAAGAAGGGGACAGCAGACCACATACGCATAAAGAGGTAGCACCTGTGTACGCAGAAGAGACCCTAAGAAGAGGAGGAGATCGTGGGTTTGAGGAACAGAAATGTTGAAAAAGCACAGGAAAGTAATTGTGCTTTACGACTTAAAGTGAACTAATATGGCATTGGCAGGAAGAGTACCTGAGGCTGTGAGAGGGTACGAGCGAGAAAGAGACAAGTAGGAGGTGCACCCAGAGGGCGGGGAAGCGAAAGGTGGACTTTTGCACACGGCAAGGTGGTAATGGAAGGGAGCAAGTGTGAGCAGGCAGTATAGAGAGGAGACAGAGTGTGAGGGAGAGATGAGAGTGGGTAGTAGAATTGCGATATAAGAGCGGTAGTTGCAGTGTGAGGGAGAGATTAGGGGGCCAGTGGGTGTGTGAAGGAGAGATGACAGTGTTGGTGGAAGTGCGAGTTAGAGATATGTAGTTCTGGAATTGATTGTTGTTCAATTGTGTGGTGTGGGTTTGTTACAGCAGAGGCAATAGAGGACTTAAGGATTAGGTGGACTGCGTGTCGTGGCTAGTCATTTTCTCTGGCCAAAGTCCTTTGTATTATCCATTAGATGGCCCATGTGAGCTTCCAGTCCTTTGATGAAGCATTTGAAACTTTTGAATAAGTTGTCAATTCTTTCAGAATTGGCTCCTGCTTCACTCCACCACAAACGAGACACAAACTTCTGCATTCTTTCTTAGCAGTGTTCCTATTAATGCCATGCATCTTCCAGCCAAAAGAAAGAACAGTTTATTAGAGGTTTTACTTTTTCATCACAAACCTCAGGACTTTCGGTCTTGCTTAGCAATAGGAATTTGAAGATATATCATTGCCATCAAAGGAACACATCCAATCATCTTTTTTGAACTGTTTGAAAATCTGGTAAATCTTCAACTTATCTCTTGTCATCCATTTGATTGCTATCTACACTTCGATATCCAAGAATTAAAAGAGAATATTATGTAGCCTTCACTCAGAAAGAAAAAATGAAATGTTCCCTTAATGAGTTTGAATGACGTTCCCTTTTAGGCATCCAGTTTAGGGTGAAAGGCCTATATGAGCCCTAAATAGAGATGCATTCATGTACACAAGATTTTGTACAAACAAACTCAGAAAAGTGGTGGTGTCCCTGAGTGATGTGGTGGTGTCCCTGAGTGATGTGGTGGTGCCCCGGAGTGGTGCCCCTGAGTGATGTGGTGGTGCCACTGAGTGATGTGGTGGTGTCCCCGAGTGATGTGGTGGTGTCCCTGAGTGAGGTTGTGGTGGTGTCCCCGAGTGATGTGGTGGTGTCCCCGAGTGATGTGGTGGTGTCCCGGAGTGTTGTGGTGGTGTCCCTGAGTAATGTGGTGGTGTTCCTGAGTGATGTGGTGGTGTTCCTGAGTGATGTGGTGGTGCCCCTGAGTGATATGGTGGTGTCCCTGAGTGATGTGGTGGTGTCCCAGAGTGATGTGGTGGTGTTCCCGAGTGATGTAGTGGTGTCCCTGAGTGATGTGGTGGTGTCCCCAAGTGTTGTGGTGGTGTCCCTGAGTGATGTGGTGGTGTCCCTGAGTGATGTTGTGGTGTTCCTGAGTGATGTGGGGTGTCCCTGAGTGATGTGGTGGTGTCCCTGAGTGATGTGGCGGTGTCCCTGTGTGGTGCCCCTGAGTTATGTGGTGGTGTCCCTGAGTGATGTGATGGTGTTCCTGAGTGATGTGATGGTGTTCCTGAGTGATGTGGTGGTGTCCCTGAGTGATGTGGTGGTGTCCCTGAGTGATGTGGTGGTGCCCCTGAGTGTTATTATGTTATGTTATACGTTTATTTTTATAGCGCACGGCTACTCCAGAGGAGTGTCCCGGCGCTTTATCGAGGCAGCTCAGAATAAAAAACATAACACCATACAGCGAACAACTGAAAAAGAACAACAGAGGTACTAAAGATTAAAAAGCCAAGTCTTCAGGCTTTTCCTGAAGTGAAACAGATTAGCAGAGGACCTTAGGGCCAGAGGAAGGGTGTTCCACAACTGAGGGGCCTTCAGACTAAAGGAACGCCCTCCGGTGCGTGCCTTCCTAATACGGGGAACCACAGCCAAGAACAAAGATTCAGATCGTAAAGATCTGGCAGGGCGGTAGAAGGCAAGCCTGCGTTGGAGGTATTTCGCGCTCACGCCAAAAAGCGCTTTATGCGCCAGCGTCAGAACTTTAAACATGATCCGCTTCCGGATGGGCAACCAATGTAACGACTGCAACAAACCAGAAGCTCCAACTCGCCTACGGAGGCCAGAAATAGCGCGCGCTGCAGCGTTCTGCACAGCCTGCAGCCGCTGAACAAGATAGTCCGGGAGACCACTGTACAGGACATTAGCGTAATCCAATTTGGAACCAACCAAGGCCTGCACAGTGATCTTTCTATGCTCCTCCGAGAGCAATGGCAGAAACTTCCGGAGCATCTTGAGTAGCCCAAAGCAAATGCCCGTAAGACCACGAACATGTTGCACCAGTGTCAAGCTGTTATCCATCTTCACACCCAGATTCTTTGCCACCAGTGATGCCAGGGCAGGGGGACACATATCCGCCGGCCACCAGGCCCGCCAATCAGGGTCGAGGGAGCAGCCAAAAAACAACACCTCCGATTTATCAGAGTTGGCCTTAAGGCCGTTCGACTGGAACCAGCTGAAGACCGACTCCAGGCAGCCCCGGATGTTCTTCCCATCGAAAGCCTGTTCCTTCCCACACGTGAAAAGCAGCTGCGTGTCATCGGCGTAGGAAACGATCTGGGCCCCAAAAGACTCCACCAGTGCCGCCAAAGGTGTCATAAAGATGTTGAAGAGAGTCGGGCTCAACACAGATCCCTGCGGAACACCGACTCCCAATGACGGCATCTCGGCGGAGCACGGAGAGACCCACCCCATTTGTCGGCGGCCCTTCAGGAAGGATGAAAACCAATCCATCACCGTCCCCCTCAGACCGATGTCATAAAGTCTGGCGAGAAGCAACTCGTGGGGGACGGTGTCAAAGGCCGCCGAGAGATCGAGCATGACAAGCATAGCGCGACCTCCAGAGTCCAGCGTCTCCCTAATGATCTCCTACAAAAATCAACAAATGTGTTAGAAACCAAATGTGAAGTCTTGTAAGGGGAAACCACTCAACATGAAAGAGTTCCCATCAGTCCACCATCGAGACCGCCCTTCATCATCTGGGTACTCTCAAACATCAAGAGTACTGATACCCACAACAGACCGGCAGATGCTATAAACCTAATCTGGGGTGTATCAGTAAAACAAGGCTCAGATGTGAAGAAACTGTGTCTATGAGGGAACTGAATAGCAGTGCTGACTAAAGTGAAAGTGATTTAGTGAAAAAAAGAAGAAATGCTCCAAAATTGGATAATTATGGGGGGAAAACCTTTTAATATGCACCCTTTCACTCCCAAATCAATAAAAACAGTGCAAATAGTAGTGTAACAAATGACTACCAATGAGAATCTTAGGTCGACATGTTTCTGCAGTCATATGGAGCCATATGGTCTCCTGCTGCTTCTTCAGGACCATTAATGCTACTGCTATACATATAAAAAGAAGAAAGATATCACCTGAGACGTGCGATATGTATTCATCCTTCTGACTTTAAACCACAATATTCAGCAGGAGAAATTCCAGATACATAAAAAGAAAGACCAAGAAAGCACAGTCAGTAACTCTAACAATGTGCATGGATCCTGAAATAATTATGTCGTGAACAGCATGCTAGCTCATAAATGCTAGCCACCTATGGACAGTAGAGTCTGCCATATGTTCTGAATGTTCGTGCTCACTCACCTATTAGGTAGAAGGGAACAGCCCCACCTCACCTGGCGCCAGCTCAGGTACTGGGAGCACCGCTCTAGTAGAAGGAAAAAGATACACTTAGCTATGGGGGGAATTATCCCTCAAACAATAATGATTCACTGGTTCCTCACGTGCCCTATCCGGCGCTAAATTCTCTCACACATAAGGTCATGTAGATATTGTCAACAATTGCTTGCCATAGTAGTTGCGTATTGTTGACTTCGTTGGTATGCCACTGGTCTGAGCATAACACCATTTAGACTAGCTCCGTTATTGAACACCCTCGAGTAATAAGCAAGTGTTCAAATGCGCTAGTGCACCTTTCACACAACCATTTTGGAATGATTAGCAACCGTCTGTCATCGTAATTGCATATATTTTGATTAAATGCCGCTGGTCTGAGCATGCCCATTTCAATTGTATGCCACTGGTCTGAATAAATCACCGTTTATCCTATTAGCCCCGGGCCGCTATTGAACAACCTCTCGTAGTAGGGGGTATAGCCCTGGTCTACTGTTAAACTGCCACAAGTGGTAAGCGATCTCCACCAGAAGCTTGCACAACACTCTGCGCGCTGGCTTTTCTAAAGAACGCTCTTACCGCTTACAACGCGCTGAAATCATCTTACCTATCTTTCTTTTGTTTATAAATCAAGTCGTACAGTTTTTAGGAGAAACCCCAACAGACGCACCTTCTCTTGGTGGGAGGAAGTTTCCCCTTCTTATATTTGCCGATGATACGCTGATACTGGCAAAAACTCAAGCGGGGTTACAGACTGCAATCAATACATTTGTGGATTTTTGTAATATTAATGATCTAGAGATCAATGTGTCCAAAACCAAATACATGGTCTTAACAAAAAATAACCCTAAACAGAGTGATGTTAGTTTGAATGGTGTCAGACTAGAACAAGTTGGAGTCATGACCTACCTAGGGGTGGTCATAGATTATCGAATAAGATGGAAGGCTCAGATAGAGGCTCTCTGTTTAAAATTTGCTAGACTATCGGGGTGTTTAATAAAGGATCAACGCTGTTCGCAAACAAAAAGAGTCTTGCCAGCTTTGAAAATTTATAATGCTAAAATAAGCTCCGCCATCCTCTATAGTGCAGATTTATGGGGTTACGTAGACCTTGCACCCATGGTAAAAATCCAAAACAAGTTTTTGCGCAGTCTGATTGGTCTACCACAATCGACCCCTACCTTACCCCTCTTACTAGATATGGGATGTATTCCATTAGAGATTTAGCACGATTTAGGATGGTTGCCCAGTGGAGACGCATATGGTCCACACCGGAATTGGCTCTCTTTGCAAACGAAATTATGGATCTAAGATCAATTATTGGGTCAGGAAACCTCCCCTGGTTTCGTGAAATTAGGGCCATACTGTTAAATATGGGTTTAAATTCACAGTGGGTAGATCCAGAGAACAATGTTCTTCCGTCAAAAAAAGAATTTAAATCATTATTCTGGGCGACGGTGAAAGAACAACGTATCTCGACTTCCCATCCTACAAATCTGACTGGTCTCTTTTTACTCCATAAGACATAGGTCCATGTTGAGTCATATTGGGATAGCATGTATCTGGAATTTCTCCTGCTGAATATTGTGGTTTAAAGTCAGGAGGATGAATACATATCGCACTTCTCAGGTGATATCTTTCTTCTTTTTATATGTATAGCAGTAGCATTAATGGTCCTGAAGAAGCAGCAGGAGACCATATGGCTCCGAGTGACTGCAGAAACATGTCGACCTAAGATTCTCATTGGTAGTTATTTGTTACACTACTATTTGCACTGTTTTTATTGATTTGGGAGTGAAGGGGTGCATATTAAAAGGTTTTTTTCCCCCATCATTATCCAATTTTAGAGCATTTCCTCTTTTTTTCACTAAATCACTTTCACTTTAGTCAGCACTGCTATTCAGTTCCCTCATAGACACAGTTTCTTCACATCTGAGCCTTGTTTTACTGATACACCCCAGATTAGGTTTATAGCATCTGCCGGTCTGTTGTGGGTATCAGTACTCTTGATGTTTGAGAGTACCCAGATGATGATGGGCGGTCTCGATGGTGGACTGATGGGAACTCTTTCATGTTGAGTGGTTTCCCCTTACAAGACTTCACATTTGGTTTCTAACACATTTGTTGATTTTTGTAGGATACATAATTTAGTTAGTCCCCTGACCCACTACTACTTTTTGTTGGTGCAAATGTTTAGTTAGCGGGCATAGCAGTTCTGGTCGTTAAACCTCCCCTAGGACCCTCTATCTCTGGTGTTTAGTTGTATTTGTGCAGCCTCGGCTGCAGGTCCTCTTTTTAATCCGCTGTAGAAAGGAAAGCAGATTAGGACTCCAGGATTTGCTGGCTTACTGCGGGCACGTCTAGTGTGCTGACATAATTTTCTCACAATTTTGGCCACCATTTTAGGGTTGGCGTTCGATGAGGCTGAGGTTCAATCGATTTTGGCTGACAATCCCAGTGTATTACATACAATGCCATCTGCCCAGGTTACGAATGATGACGGATGGGCTAAGATCTTAGTACTGAAAAAGAATCAGGCTAGAGTATGCGTTCAAGGAATTTCGATGGCCGAATATCTAAGGGGCAGTTGTGCCCCAAGTGGCCTTATTGTAACCAACGCTCCTCGCCTGTTTTTAGATGACAAAGATTTTCTCAGGGACTGGTATCTAATAGCATGGAAATGCACCCGCGATTGGTTGGTGCTAATCATTAAGACCGCTAAGAAGACGGCTGACAAAATACTTGTCGAGATACAGACCCTAGAACGTCAGATTAGGACCACAATATCAGGGAAAGCATTCGCAAAAGGACAGGAAGAAGGTAATAAAACCAGCAAAAAGTTCAGAGACTCCATCTTGTTTGGCAAACTTGAAAAGTTCAAGAAGGATCTTGCCAAATTCTCTGCTGAGAAGGTGTATCCGTACACTAGCGATACTTATGTACCAGCGCCATTTAATAAGAATGGACACAAAGGGGGATCAACGTACGGAACATCAAGCTCAGACGAAGGATCCACTGACTCGGATTCCTCGAACCGAGGGAACACACCGAGTGGTAACAGAGGAAGGGGAAGCAATAGGAGAAACTGGAGGGGCTACAATCAATACTTTGGCCATCCACATATCCCGCCATGGTGGCAATCAACACCTTGGGGTCCACCATCCTTTCCTCCCCCCGGGGTTCCCTTTGGTCCACAACAATTTTACCCTGAATACAACCAACAGCCTTTTTTAGGACAGGGCCAAGGACGGTCAAGAGGACGACGGAGGGCCCAACAACAGGGTCAGGTCCGCTGGAATCTCCCTCCCGTAACAATGGATCTGAGGAATGGGAAGAAAATCCCTCAGGAACAACCGGGGACATCAGTAGGGCAAGCCTCGTAATAAACCTCAGTAAACATGTTCTAACTAAAACTGAAGAACTGGTCCTTAACAAGGGACTGGGGGTTGTCACCACTAACAGAGGTGACCCGTTCATAGCTCAAATTGAGATGGGAAAGTTCTTCCGCAAAATCAGGTTGCATTACCTTTTTGCAAACAAACAGAGTTTTAACTCAGATGGTGCTGATGGTGTAGAGAATACTGGACTTAAGAGACCGTCTACTTTCAACCCCACAAGTGTTGGTCCTCCAGCCAAAGTCCTAGCCTTTGAAGAGGTGGTAGACCATGATATAAGAAAACTCTATCAACAACAATGCAGCTCCTTTGTCAATCTGTCTAGAAAAGAACAAGAGGCAGTAAAAACAATGGCTAATAATGAGTCGGTGGTAATGAAGCCAGCGGACAAAGGGGGTGCAATTGTCCTTATGGATTCCGACTCGTATCGAGACAATGCTTACGCCAACTGAGCAACACCAGGACCTATCGCAAACTGACTAGTGATCCTACAGGCAGACTCAGCACGGGTATTGGCCATATAGTGGAGGAAGCTCTAGCTGAAGGATGGGTCACTCAAAAAGAAGCTCAATATGTCTGTACAGTGGACCCCATAATGCCGTACTTTTATGTACTGCCAAAAGTACATAAGGCTCAACGGCCGCCGCCTGGTAGGCCGATTATATCGGGCATCGGTTCACTGCTTGAAACCCTTTCGACCTTTGTAGACTTCTTTTTGAAACCAATAGTGAGGGAATGCCTACCTTTCTCAAAGATACAAAGGATGTTCTCAGAATTCTCCCTGACATCGAGTACAATGAAGATCTAGACATCCTAGTGGCTTTCGATGTTGAAAGTCTTTATACATCTATCCCACAGATGGAAACGCTGGAGGTGATTGAAGAACTTTTAACTAACAGAGACCTTAACTCCATCACACCGGCAAGAATAATCATGACTATGGCCACTTTGGCCATGATTGAGAATTTTTTTCAGTTTGAGAAGTCGATCTATCTACAGGTTAGCGGGACTAGTATGGGCAGCGTCTTTGCTCCTAGTCTCACTAACCTGTATGTCCACTAATTTGAACAGGACCTCATCTTCGCAGACACCAATCCACATCAGCAGTGTCTGCGAGTGTGGAAGAGATATATAGACGACATCCTGGTAGTGTGGCGCGGAACGGTTGCGGAGCTCCAGCAGTTTCATCTTTGGTTGAATGAAAGGAATCAATTCCTCAAATTCACGATTGAATTTGACAAACATCAACTAGCTTTTTTGGATCTGCTAATTACATCTTTAGTGATGGGGCTACAATCCGAATTATATCGGAAGCCCATGGCGAGGAATTCCCTATTGAGCTATGAAAGCTGTCACCCGAAGGCTCTGAGGGACAACCTGCCCTTTGGGCAGTTCCTCCGTATTCAGAGGAACTGCTCCACGAAGTCCGCATTTGAAGCCCATTCTAAGACACTGGCAAAGAATTTGGCCGTTAAGAACTACCCTAAACGCCTGATTCGGAACGCAAAGAAAAGGGCCTCTAATAATAACAGAGAGAGCCTTTTGGAGCTGGCGCCTCCTAAACCAAAACAGGACAGGATCACCTGTGTAAATACTTTCTGCACATATTCCAACAAAGTTCAAAAAATCGTAAAGAAACATTGGAAGATTTTAAATGCTGGCACTGGTGTGTTGTCATCTCCTATGTTTGCCTTTAAAAGAGGACATAGTCTGAGAGACCAACTAGTGCATACCAGACCCAAAACAACAATTCCTCGAGCGGTAGGGACTTTGTGGGATCTGCCCGCTATTATGGGACATCATCCCTGCGGTAATTGTGCTGCTTGTCCGCAGACAACCAGGACATATAGTATTGATATTGGCACTGACCGACCCTGGCAGCTCAGAAGATTCACGAACTGTAACAGCACCAACTTTATTTATATGAGTACTGGTCCCTGCAAAAAGAACTATGTAGGGATGACTACCAGAAAAGTTAAGGTACGAATCTCTGAACACAAAAGCTCCATCAGGTGTTCCAAACAGGCGACGAGACTGACCAATCACTTTTTAGAGGTGGGACATCTGCCTACTGATTTAAACTGGACAGTACTGGATCAACCTTTGATTCTTGCAGAGGTTACAGACATTTCTAATTTTTTATTCAGACGGGAACAAAAATGGGTTTTCAGACTTAAGACAGACAAGACTGGGTTAAATGAAGAAATTCCCTGGATGTCACTCTGAGAACCTAAACCTCTGATTAATAGATGGGGATGTGCGTTACATTAACCTCCCCTTCCCTTGGATAATCACAGAGTTCTATTTCTGAAACCCTTCCTTCTGAACACATAGACGGGGTTTTTTGGACTGAGTACCTACCCTAAGAGCAGTGAACTCCCCCTGGCTCTCCTAGTATGACCATTGTTCCTGTAATAGATCTAGGTGGGGTTCTATGTGTAAGCACTTGTGGTGCCACACTTAAGTATGAGCAACTTGCTCTCAAGCGGGGTTAAAGCTCTGTCAAGCAGCTTTATAGTTTGCGTTAATATCTTTTACTTACCCGCTAATTTGAATACCACTTAGAACCATGACTGATATTGGCATAATAATGCGCCGACTTCTTTGTCTCACAATTATTGTTTGAGCTTGATAAATCTGTGATTACAATTACCCTGGCCAATACGGACAAGACACTAAGCTTAATAAATTAATTAGTTGTAAGTTTGCTTGATATTTGAGCTGATGAGCAAGCGCAGCTCGAGATGGGGGAACTATATTTCCCAAGCATCGTGACATGGTACGCCATGATGACGTCACATGCACGCCCAACGCTGAAGCCGGAAATGATTTAGTCACCGCCGGTACACCGTGTCGATACCTCCCCATGATACAGCCCAGAGGGACAACCGGTGTACCGACGGATAGGTAAGATGATTTTCGCGTGTTGTAAACGGTAAGAGCGTTCTTTAGAAAAGCCAGCGCACAGAGTGTTGTGCAAGCTTCTGGTGGAGATCGCTTACCACTTGTGGCAGTTTAACAATAGACCAGGGCTATACCCCCTACTACGAGAGGTTGTTCAATAACGGCCCGGGGCTAATAGGGTAAACAGTGATTTATTCAGACCAGTGGCATACAATTGAAACGGGCATGCTCAGACCAGCTGCATTTAATCAAAATATATGCAATTACGATGACAGACGTTTGCTAATCATTCCAAAACGGTTGCGTGAAAGGTGCACTAGCGCATTTGAACACTTGCCTATTACTCGACGGTGTTCAATAACGGAGCTAGTCTAAATGGTGTTATGCTCAGACCAGTGGCATACCAACGAAGTCAACAATACGCAACTACTATGGCAGGCATTTGTTGACAATATCTACATGACCTTATGTGTGAGAGAATTTAATCAAATATTTTTTTTTATTGAACCAGAACAGTACATTGGATACACATCATTTCAAAAAAATCAACAACAAATCAACAAAAAAGATCTGTTGGTGTGATTCCACCAACACACAAAATGACATAAGCAGGGAAAGCCAATAGCAGTATGACAGAACATAAAAAGTGAGGAAATATAAATTTTATGGTCAAGTTGTGTTCCCTAGCGCGTACCCCACCGTCTCCATGTACCAGCTTAAAGTGCATGTAACTTCCCTCCTGTGCCAGCTATGAAGACGCAAATACATTTGCGTCCAACGTTAACATGTCCTCTTTCAGACCCACCTTGAATGGATTAATTAGTCCGTTCCTAAGTATGCTATGCCAACGTCTTTTTGTAATGTACTTTACACGTTTTTCAGCTCTGGCAAAGTAGGCCCTGAATTTCTGCCATCGAGCCATCTTTTCTGGCTTCTGACTCTGAAAGCCTCAGCCCAGGCTGCCTCTGTATCCGTGAACTCTGACTTACTTCCAGCACGGCCCACCGCGCTCAGCTCAGCCTGCTGCCTGCCAAGACTGACTATAGCCTTCGAGTTATCTGTTACGCTCCTCGAAAATACATTCCTGCTTACTAGCTTCAGTAAACATCCCCCTCAGCTACAGGGCCAAAGGGCCGACCTGTCTCCGTGCAAGTAATTCACAGCCTCTGTTACCATGCTCCCATGGAAGGCCCCATGCTTCTCATGCAGACACTTAGGCGCTTAAACACGCACTCACAGTCAGTATAGAATAGCTTCTGCCCCAGAGACCTTTCCGTCCAGATAATATGGTTCCTAAACATCAGATATCAGATATGATAGAAGTACAAGTTGATCTGACATGCCAGACTTCTGTCTCTTTCCGTCAGTGTAAATGTCAAGTCTCCTGCACCCCTCCAGTTTCACGTCAATCACACGTCATGCAGCTGCGCGCGCATCCAAGCTTCCGATTTCTGCTGACATTGCAACATTTCTGTTTTGTGCCACCCCCTAGTGACACCTATCTGTGACGTTCCTAGCACACACCTCCAGTTCACGCCTAGTCCACGCCTTCTGATTACGTACTAGTAACACGTGTATACTGTTATCTTGTCTTCTCTCAGCTGTTACGCCTACTGTACTGTTTTCTATGACATGAATTAAGTATATAAGCTATGTACTGTCAATAAAATGTAGCGCGCTCTATCCCTTCTTCCACCCCTGCGGTGGGAAAAACATGATATTCTGGTCTTGACCATTCCTTTTTTGGAATAAAAACCCCTAAGAACTCTAACACCACGGACTCTGGTTCTTTCTTTCCGACTTGAGTTATTATTGATTAAGTACCTACCTGCATAGAAATTTCGACGGTAAATCATATATTTACATCATTTTGGCGCCCGAATAGGGACCCCTCCCCCACCTCACGCACCGGTTGGTGCGTTGCAAGCTCTGTCCCCTGCCATCAGTTAGAAGGAAACTACGCGTACCGGCAGGATTTCCTGCATTTCCCTCTGGCCCACGGAGGTGACGAAGACTGCGATCAGTACCCAGACGAGGCGGTGAGGAGTGCGGAGGATCCCGACCAGAGCCTAGCCGAAAGAAGCAAGGTCCGAGGTGTCAAGAGGCCCACCAGTTTTCCGAAGTTTTCCGAAGTTTTCCGAAGTCGAGCCGAGTCGAGTCCAGTCCAGTCGAGTTTTCCGAAGCCTTCTGTTTCCGTGCTTCCCGGTGAGTACCATTGCTGGGACGTATCAAGACGGGTTTGGGTACACAAGTCCGGTCTGCACTGTTTTTAGACAGTGTATCTGTACTGTTTAGCAGTATATCTAGTATTCTGAAGTTCTGCACTGTTTACCAGTGTATCTGTACTGTTTAGCAGTACATCCAGTATAGGGGGTAGTCATATATGTTTCAGAAATGTCTTCTCGTATGGTTAATGTCGTGGTATGAATGTGACCGTTCTTAAATGTGCATTATTGTGTTCTTGTATAGCTAGTTGTATTCAGTATTAAGTAGTAAGGATTGAGTATTCAGTATTAAGTAAACAAGATGCCGTTTTTCGAAAAATTAAAGCAGATAGGAACTAGGAAAGGGATACTAGAGGAAGCAATTCCTATCCCCCCTAGGGACACTCCAGGAAACTTCATGTACCACAAGCATGGCATAGATGCCATATTATTTCTAGAGTTATGGGCCGACTATACTAAGCACCTAGACAAAAGACACAGATGGCCTGTTAACGGAACATGGGATGCTGAGTGCATCATGAAGGTGGAGGAAGTACTATGGAAAAAGAAAGCCAGACAATCTCAGAAAGACGCCATAGAGTTTTGGCGTAAGGAATCGCATAAGCGTGCTGAAAAAGCACTACGTAGAGAAGACAGACTTAAAGAATCAGAAAAGGCCCAAGAAAACGAGTTAGTTACCGAGGGGATTTGAGTAAAAACAGAACAAGTAGACCGCGCACGAAATAACCTCGTGAACGGTATGTATCTCGCGGCTGAGGGTTCGCCTGAGGCCATTTCTGAAATACCGAAAAACCTACCGCCACCATTAGTTCCAACTAAAGTAATGCATAAGACTACTAAAGACATATTCCTGAATTCCTATCTAGAGGATGTAGCACCCGCTTACACCAATCTGCCTGTCCGCGCCCTGCCTAACGACAGGGACGGGGGTGGTAACCCGCCCCAAGATCAAATTCCGCCCGTACAACAACAGAAACCTCCTGTTCCACCACCTCCACCACTTCCCGCACTTAAAATTGATCTACCGAAACCACTTCTACCTGATCCTACTAAAAGACAAGTTCAAGTTCAGATACAGACTCCGCCGAGAGATGATGCCCAAGTTTCCGCCTCAGGGGGTGCGGAAGGGGGTCTACACACCCCGCCATTGACACGCAGGTTACAGCTCAGGGACTTTCGGAGTCCTTTTACGTTCAAGTCTCCCAGCCTTGATGTATTCAAGGAAAACCTTTCAGTTTGCAGATATGATCCAGTACCCGGTAAAGACAATGTAATGATGATGGCATCACTACGGTTAAGATCTGCTACTGATTTCCTGCTATGCTATGCAGGAATGAGGGAGCGCCTAGATAGAATATATGAGTTTGTTCAGACAGGGAAAGACCCTGACAGTATTCAGGAGGCCATGGAGCGACAGAAAGTTGACGTTCAAGCACAGATACTACGTTTTTTCATAAATTGCCTAATAAGAGAACGAGACAGGCCTGGGACAGATCGGAGTGAACTAGATGCACTAAACAAGTGGGGTCAAAATATAGCTGACGGAAAACACGATAGAGGAACTTGCATAGCCAGTATGTACAAGAAAATTAGAAAGGCAGTAATAGAGGTACACCAAAAAGAGAAAGAAAAGGCTTCCTCCGAGGAGGAAGAAGAGCTTGAAGAACCAGAAAAGACTACAGATACTATAGCATATGTAGGTAAGGGAACTTACCTTAGGAAAGGTATCCGTCCAGAAAGCAAGAGAGTTTTTCTCTCTGCCTTAACAAACCCGAATTCTGCGGAACATCAGTACCAGGAGACTGATAAAAGACTCCGAGACCGAGTGGGGTACCACATACTCAATTCGATGGATGAACAAGAACTAGCCCGGTCAGCCATATTATGGGCTGAAAATCCGGATATGTATAATGATGATACATTAGCGCAGACATTTCTGAACCTCTCCCCAGACGAACAGAAACTAGCAGGGGTATACATGATTCAGCACCTCCTCACGAAATACAGAAACCAACATTCTGATCCCGGTCCCTTACACGAAACATTAGAAGCACTACTCATGGATAGATGGAGAGGTTTAAGTACCAAGTTAATACAAATAATTCTAGAACAACGACATAGATATAACACTTTCATAAGCTCTGAATATGTTCCTGCTCCGCCCCCAGAAAGGAAAACGTATCACATGCAATGCCTGAGTGGCATTGAAAGTCAGAACCCCTTACGAGAAGTACACCCAGTTATGGGTGAGGATCATCTCTTGAAACGTGTATATGTACACACGCCACTGACTAAGTTAGAACTGTTAGAAATGAAGAAACTAGTCCCGAGCCATGATAAAGACCCTGCAGGTTTTCACAGAGAGCTTAAAGACATGTTACTGATGGGGGATTACACATATGATGATATCATGAAAATGTTAAAGGTACTGCTGCCCACGGGCATCTACGAGAAACTAAAGGAAAAGGAATGGGAGGTGGGAGAGAAAAAGATTGTATGGGCAGAAATAGAAGACAAAGAGAATAAACGAGTCCCAGGGGTAGGCCTTGGGGACAAAACTAAAGCATTACCAGGTTTAATAGTACAGGTTCTGCCAAGATTATTGGCAACTAGAAAAGAAGACTGGGATGCAATCTCAGCATGTAAACAGAAGCCCGACGAAGATACTAGTGACTTTTATTCAAGATTCGAGAAATGTTTTATTATTAATAGTGGTCTTAAACCAAGTAGCGAATCGTACCCGCATCTTTTTGTATCAAAGTTAGTTGAGAATTCCCTGTTAGCAGTCAAAAATCGTGTATACAAGGTTGAGAGTACATGGCAAGCAAATACGCCATCCCAGATGTTACAAATGTTACAATACCATCAGAATAGAATTAGAGAAGAACAGGATCAAGAACAGAAACGTATGAAAGACACGAAAATGAAAATGTTAGTAGCACAGTCGGTCCACACGGACGGAAACAGAAAGGGTACGAACCAGACAGGTCACGTCGCAGGTCCCGTTAAAGGGACGTGCAATTATTGCAAGCAGCCAGGTCACTACGTACATGAATGTCCAGTTCTGAAACATAACATAGCGACAGGTAAAACTAAAGAGAGACCGCATCCACCTAGACAAGACCAGGTTCAGCAACAGACTTCACAGAATGTACCGCCCATGCAGAACACACAGCCTGCTTCATCTCATACAGCGCAGACAGTAGCAGTACCACAGCCCACTGCCACGACTCAACAAGTTTCCCAACAGATGTACCAGTATGCCCAATCTGCTTACCCTGAGTATCAACGATACACATGAAACAGCCTAGAGAGGGAATTTGGCTTGCCTCTTATTGAAATTCCTGTAGATCAAGAAGGTCCTTATGTACACAGTCAAGTATTGGGAAAAGACAGAAAGTTTTTAATTGACACAGGGGCAAGCCGCACCACAATCAGCCATAATGAAGTCCCAGGGGCACCCCTCTCAGGCTCACAGAATGTTTCCCTTGGTTTTTCAGGACAGCCCATTGTAAATGAAGTATCGGAACCAGTACCCTTGGCTGTGGGTCCATTATCACGAGTTACAGACTTGTTACTTACGAACTCATGCCCAGAAAATCTGTTAGGAATTAAAACATTGAAGGCTCTAGGAGCTATAATCTGCTGTTCCCCGGAGGGAGTTAGACTCTTTCTACGGGATTTCAAGGGTCATTATGTGTTGCGAGAATTCGATGTCAGATTGAGAAATGTACCAGATCACCTGTGGGCAAAAGGCCCAACTGATGTAGGTTGTATGCATATCACACCATACCGTGTTACACTCAAGACAGGAGTTGTACTACCACGAATCAGACAATACAAGTTACCACCCGATGCTGTAGTGGCTTTACTGGAAATCATTGAAGAGCTTATAGCACAAGGAGTGGTCGTAGAGACTGACTCCAATATCTGTAATTCACCTATCATTCCAATTCTTAAACGTACCGACCCCAATGCACCGCCAGTATATCGGCTGGTGATTGATCTTCGAGAACTAAACAAATGTATTGTACCACAGTACCCTGTGGTCCCCGATATCTCTTCCCTATTGACTGCTATTGATTCAGAAGCAACGTTCTTTACTGTAATTGATCTCAAGAACGCTTTCTTCAGTGTACCTATTGATCCGGAGAGCCAATATCTCTTCGGATTCAGTTTAAATGGACGAAGCTTCAAATTTTCCCGCGCACCTCAAGGATTCACAGAAAGCCCCAGCATCTATAGTCAAGCCCTGAAAAGACAACTAGATTGTATTCAAATGCCAGTTAACACAGCTTTACTGCAATACGTCGATGATCTGCTGATCACCGCACGAAGTGAGCCCGAATGTGAACAAGCATCACTGACAGTTTTACATTTCCTGGCAGACAAGGGACACAAGGTGTCCCCTTCGAAGTTACAATTCTGTGTTCAGCAAGTTGTGTACTTGGGTCACTTGCTGTCCAAAGTGGGGAGACAGCTCACTCCCGATCGCATTCAGTTAATTGTAAATATGCCACGACCCCAGACACAAAAGGAAGTGCGAGCCTTTATAGGCCTCACCTCGTACTGCAGACAATGGATTCCTCAATATGCATTTCTAGCTAAACCACTCATCCAGTTAACGACGCAGGAGGCAGCAACTTCGACTGTCCTCCCTTGGACGCAGGAACATACACAAGCCTTTGAGGAATTAAAGAAAGCATTATGTCAAGCACCAGTTTTAGCAACACCATGTTACAGCAAACCGTTTACACTTTTTGTTACAGAACGTGATGGTACAGCATTATCTGTCCTCACTCAAGATCAAGCAGGCTCACATAAGCCTTGCGCTTATTTTTCTAGTACATTGGATTCAGTAGCCCAGGCACTCCCTGCGTGCTTAAAGTCAGTAGCAGCAACAGCGTTAGCAATAAGACAGAGCGACTCAATTGTTTTAGGCCATCAGTTAACAGTACAAGTTCCACATTCTGTAGAGGTTCTGTTAAATAGAACCCAGACTCAGCACTTAACTATAGCACGACTGACAGGTTACGAATTAACGCTATTCCAGCCACACATAGAGATCAGACGCTGCAGCATTCTGAACCCCGCAACACTGTTACCTATAATTATGACAGATCCAGCCCCGCATGATTGCATAGAGATCATTAATGCAGTAACAAAGCCCCGACGAGACTTAACAGTTGTTCCATTGACAAATCCAGACCTGACACTTTATGTGGATGGTTCATGTATGCGAACAAATACAGGAGAATTAGTGGCCGCGTATGCAGTGACCACTGAAACCGAAGTTAAAGAAACACATCGTATCGACACACTGTCCGCTCAAGCGGCAGAGCTTATTGCTCTGACCCGAGCCTGTATTCTAGCCAAGAACAGAAATGTCAACATATACACTGATTCCCGTTATGCGTTCGGAGTTGTACACGACTTCGGTATGTTATGGCAAGAACGAGGTTTCCTGACCTCTCACGGTGCCAAGATCCAACATGGTCCCCTCATTCAAGCACTGTTAGAAGCAATACATCTGCCTTCAGGCATATCCGTCATGAAGTGTAAAGCACATATTAAAGTTACAGATTCTGTTTCCCAGGGTAACGACCTGGCAGACCAGACAGCAAAACATACAGCATTGACTCACACTCAGACAACTGACATGACAAAGACAATAGGACCGACACATTGTATGACAGTCAGGGATCCCACACTAGATGTTATCGATATTCAGGCACATGCTACCCCAGAAGAAATAAAGAAATGGATTGAACTAGGAGGGATTCAAACAGAACAAGGTTGGGTGACGAAGGGAAAATCTACATGGTTTCTCCCTGACTCTATGGTTCAAGTCATGATTAACACAGCACATAGTCCAGCACATCTAGGAGAAAAAGCGATGCTAGACAGTCTACAAAATCTTTGGAACAATAAGCACCTACGAGCAGCAGCAAAACAGAAAGTGCGTACTTGCATGATCTGTTGTCAGTTCAATCCAGGAAAAAGCGTCCCTGTAGAGCAAGGTGGATTTCATCCTCCCGATCACCCTTTTGAAGTCCTCCAGATGGATTATATCCAGATGGACCGTTGTCGAGGTTTTAAATATGTTCTCGTAATTGTTTGTGCTCTGTCCCGTTGGACTGAAGCATACCCAGTCCCAGATTACACTGCTCTGACCACTGCCAGGCAGTTGGTTCGTGAATTCTTCCCACGGTACGGCTTGCCTCGTGTCGTGTACTCAGATAACGGTCAGCCATTCTCATCCGAATTAATGAAAGAAGTTTCTTTATTGCTAGGATACCAGTGGAAATTCCATTGTGTCCGACATCCCGAAGCCGCAGGCCTTGTAGAGAGGCATAATCAGACATTAAAGACACGACTTGCTAAAATATGTAAAGAGAAAGGGGTCGACTGGATAGTCGCCCTGCCAGTGGCACTGTTCTATATGAGGATGGTTGCCCATTCGAGATCAGGACTATCCCCGTACGAAGTGGTCTTTGGGAGACCACCGAATATGTGGGGGACGCCCATTCCGAAGAAAATTACTGATGTTGATTGCAATATGTTGACAGATTACCTTGCCTCCTTGATGTCTGCACTCCAATCATGTCGTTCACAGGTTGCCGCAGCTTTCCCTGACAACACTGATGTAAAGCCACATGATGTCCGTCCAGGGGATCTGATTCTGATAAGAAACTTCGACCGGAAAAGTCCGTTGGAGCCCCGCTGGAAGTCGCCGAAGACAGTTCTACTTACTACGAGGACAGCGGTGAAGGTTGAGGGCAGGAAGGGGTGGGTCCACATGAGCCATGTTAAACTGTGTAATGAACTGAAATCCGACCCAGGCTCATCCACCCCTTCCAAAGACTGTAACAAGCCCAGTGACTTTAAAACTTCCGAACGAGAAAAAACTCCCCAAGAGGAATACAGACTCAAGCTCCGATCTAGCAAGTCAGACAGTTTAATTGTTTAAGTCCTCCCCTAGGTGAATCGGTTAAATAGTTTCTGACATGTATCCCCTAGATCGAGATAGAGAGAGAGAGAGAGAATACAAGAAACGTACATACTGTAAATCACTGCGTAGTCACTGTATAGTGACATTGTTAATAATGTTTTTTCTAAGTCTTCTGATAATAGTTGCAAGTATACTTCTCCCTATCTACTACCCTATTTTCAAGCGTGAACAATGTGCTTACAATGCCTCTGCTGAACACACTTTTAGCGAGTTACCTCCACATGAACTCTCCTACAGACTTGCGCTGCGCAACAACACGTTCATTAGTATGTTACACCATTCCCATCAAACTAACAATGCTACAGACTGCTGGATATGTGGCCGACTCCCTCCCTACCAGAATTACAAGGGAGCTCTGCCCCTCTTTCCGTACCCGTTCACTCACAATGGCTCCTGTGGTGCATGGTTTAAAATAATTAATTCCTTAGATCCTGACATTGCTGTTTTCGATGGGGGCTGGGTTTGGGGAAACTTGAACTTGGTCCTGCTCGACGTCTGTTACCCTGATAAGGAGGGACTCCCCACTAGAATAGGAACTGATCTAGAAAATGAAGTGTATGGATTAGGTAATTACACAATTAGCCTTATGATTCTTACTGTTGAATCCGAAGCCGCACCTGTTATACCCACTATGTCAGTATTACCCGTCACTGGTGAATTATGTGTCAGGAAGAAAGGTTCCGTACACCTAGGTCATAGTAAATGCACTACTGTGGTCGAATTCAGTGATCATGGAAAATCGTCCTTTAAAGCTATCAGTCATTCCTATTTTGTTTGTGGTCATACCGCATACATACGCCTACCTCCAGATTGGGATGGTACCTGTTACATTGCATTCCTTCTGCCACCTGTTTTCCTAGCTCCTCCTGATTACCACAGAAATACAAATCTAGTAAAGAATAGACCCAGAAGAGATATCACACTTGTCGACTACACAGAAACGGCATGGGAACAGTACACCGATTTTAATAAAGGATTCTTTTTCTTTTTAGGACCTGTTCAAAATAGTAAACTAATACGCAGATTAACTAGAACACTTGAAGCAGTAGTGAATGAAACTGCCTCCGCCCTAGGTAACTTAACAGAAGAGCAATCCGCCATGCGGGTTGTTGTCCTTCAGAATCGTCTTGTTATTGACGTCATCTTGGCAGATAGAGGCGGAGCCTGTAAGGTCATCGGGTCAAGTTGCTGTGTTTTCATTCCACAAAACGCACCATCTGTATATCAAGCTATTACACGTCTCCATAAAATTGCAAATCAGATACATCAGAATCCAGGCACCTGGACATGGTCCGGTTGGTTCTGGACAACGTTAACCGCTTGGGGATGGAAGATCCTATCCTTCCTAGGCATTGGCCTAGTCCTAGTATTCAGTTGCTGCCTATGCCTGCAGTGCGGGCCAGCGATTTGTGGACTGTGTGCCACATCTTGTATTGAGCATTCCAGTTTTCTCTCAAAGCGTAAAAGAAAGAAAGAAGAGCAAATGATGTTACAAGAACAAACTGATCGATTCATGAGGATCGATATATCATGAAGGGTCGGTAGGGAACAAGGAGGGAATGAGGAAATATAAATTTTATGGTCAAGTTGTGTTCCCTAGCGCGTACCCCACCGTCTCCATGTACCAGCTTAAAGTGCATGTAACTTCCCTCCTGTGCCAGCTATGAAGACGCAAATACATTTGCGTCCAACGTTAACATGTCCTCTTTCAGACCCACCTTGAATGGATTAATTAGTCCGTTCCTAAGTATGCTATGCCAACGTCTTTTTGTAATGTACTTTACACGTTTTTCAGCTCTGGCAAAGTAGGCCCTGAATTTCTGCCATCGAGCCATCTTTTCTGGCTTCTGACTCTGAAAGCCTCAGCCCAGGCTGCCTCTGTATCCGTGAACTCTGACTTACTTCCAGCACGGCCCACCGCGCTCAGCTCAGCCTGCTGCCTGCCAAGACTGACTATAACCTTCGAGTTATCTGTTACGCTCCTCGAAAATACATTCCTGCTTACTAGCTTCAGTAAACATCCCCCTCAGCTACAGGGCCAAAGGGCCGACCTGTCTCCGTGCAAGTAATTCACAGCCTCTGTTACCATGCTCCCATGGAAGGCCCCATGCTTCTCATGCAGACACTTAGGCGCTTAAACACGCACTCACAGTCAGTATAGAATAGCTTCTGCCCAAGAGACCTTTCCGTCCAGATAATATGGTTCCTAAACATCAGATATCAGATATGATAGAAGTACAAGTTGATCTGACATGCCAGACTTCTGTCTCTTTCCGTCAGTGTAAATGTCAAGTCTCCTGCACCCCTCCAGTTTCACGTCAATCACACGTCATGCAGCTGCGCGCGCATCCAAGCTTCCGATTTCTGCTGACATTGCAACATTTCTGTTTTGTGCCACCCCCTAGTGACACCTATCTGTGACGTTCCTAGCACACACCTCCAGTTCACGCCTAGTCCACGCCTTCTGATTACGTACTAGTAACACGTGTATACTGTTATCTTGTCTTCTCTCAGCTGTTACGCCTACTGTACTGTTTTCTATGACATGAATTAAGTATATAAGCTATGTACTGTCAATAAAATGTAGCGCGCTCTATCCCTTCTTCCACCCCTGCGGTGGGAAGAACATGATATTCTGGTCTTGACCATTCCTTTTTTGGAATAAAAACCCCTAAGAACTCTAACACCACGGACTCTGGTTCTTTCTTTCCGACTTGAGTTATTATTGATTAAGTACCTACCTGCATAGAAATTTCGACGGTAAATCATATATTTACATCAAAAGACATTAATCCACAAGAAAAAGAAACATTACTGACTACCACTTAAAGTAGGATTTATTTTATACCTTCCCACCAGCGTAGTACAGGACTCCAAATAACCTCGCCCAATTTCCTAGCCTTCAATCCCCTGGTAGCATAAATCGATGTCTCATAATTACAAACCGCTAGGAGGCGAGCTAGCCACATTTGGAAGCTAGGGGGGACAGAGTATTTCCAACAGACAGATATAATTATTCTTAGTATAGCCGTACCAATAAAAACAAGTCTTTTTTCGCTTCTGGTAAACGTTAGGGACCCATCAAGACCCATTAAATATAAGCAGTCAGATTCGGGTAATCTGTGGCCGAATATTGCCATCCAATAGTCTGCAATCATACTTTTTATTAAATCGAGCTTACAACAGCTACTAAACATATGGATACTATCTGCAGGTCCCATTGCACATCTAGGACAAAGATCATTTTCTCTTTTCCCCCAGGTGTATAATTTAGCAGGGGTATAATACAAGCTAAACACAGTTTTATATAGCTGGGCTTAAAGATTGCTAGACATGAGCAGGCAATTTGATAATTCAATGCATTTATACAAATCAACATCGGGATTCTCAAAATTCACTACCCATTTTGCTTCTGTTTTCTCAAGATCGTCCCGGATTTCACACATAAGGGTATCATAAAGGGTGCCGATTCTTCTATTGGATCTATTCACTAACTCCAATAGTTCAAAATTTGAGAGGTCTACAGTTGATATATTAGCTTTAAGTTTAGCAATCAGTTGAGCATACTTAAGAAAATCTCCATCGAGCAGATTATATTTTGTTTTTAATTCACAAAAGGAAGTTTAAAAACCTTTAAACAAGAAGTCTTGAACCGTTAAAATACCCAGGAGTTTCCATTTTCTAGCTGTAGAATCAAAACCGATATTAGAGGTGAGAGACGAATGCCACAAAGGTGTATATCTGGTAATCTTGCTAATATGCATATGTTTGTGAATCTTTTTCCAGACTTTAAGGGCATTAGTTGTAGTTGTATATTGTCGATAGTTTCTATAGTAAGAGGTGTCTGTGTAACGAAGGAACAAGCCGTCAGCATTGCTCCCCAAAATAAGCTCATAAATAGATGGAATTGAGGTAATTACGCTGTAGTCAGTTACGCTTTTAGTTTTGATCAGAGGAGCAAAGATCTGCATAAAGGCGGCCCAATGATACAAAGTAGTGTTGGGGATAGCTAAACCTCCTCTATCTAAAGGTAAAGACAGCAATTTGTGTGGCCTGACCTCCTGATCTTACTGTTTTGCCAAATGAACTTGGACATAAGTGAATTTTGTGTTTTTAAGATCTTATCATCAATGGCTAAAGGAATAGCCCGGAACAAATAAAGAAACCTTGGTAGGACGTTCATTTTTAAAAAGTTGGCTCTACCTATAATTGTAAGATATAAGCTATTCACTCGATCAAGATCATTTTTAATTCTACCTAGGAGAGGGTCAAAATTTATTTTAATAATACTTTTAATATCTGGGCTGATCACGATTCCCAAATATGTAGCATTATTCGCCACCCTAGGATCGATGCAAACTATGTTGTTAGTGCATATAATTAAAGGTTTCCCCTTATTAAGAGAATACCCTGAGAATTTACCATATTCGGTAGTGAGGTTTTCAATAGTAATTAAAGCCTCAGAAGGATCAGGAGTGACAATGGCTATGTCGTCTGCGTAAGCTAATACTTTTGTTTGGTATTGACCGCAGACCACAGGCTTAATTAAGTGTGTCTCTGAGAGTTTTAAAATTAAAGGATTGATATACAATGCAAATAATAAGGGTGAACAAGGACACCCCTGTCTAGTGCCCCTGGATATACTGATGTAACTGGAAACAGACCCTGGTACCTGAATCTTAGCTTTGGGCGAGTGATACATGGTTTTAATTGATTTTATAAATTTGGGGCCGAAATTAAGGCGCGACATAACCGTCCATTAGAAAGACCAAGAGACGCGGTCAAAGGCTTTTTCGGCATCCAGCAGGATCATTGACATCCGGCCACCCGTAGCAGACATGGAGTCAAACAAAGTAATAACTCTATTAATATGGTTGGTAGTCCCTTTCCCTGGGATGAAACCATGTTGCCACGGGGAGACCAGATGTTCAATGACCCTACTCAGCCTGACAGCCATCACCTTAGCGTATAATTTGGAGTCCGAATTAATTAATGAAATTGGACGGTAGGAGGTAACCAGTTCTGGGGGTTTACCTTTCTTTGGGAAAACAACAATATTAGCTTCATTCCAGGATTCGGGAGGTATCCCGTTGTATTGAATACCTAGAAATAAATCATGGAGAAGCGGCCCTAGCTGGTGGGTTAGTATTTTATATAAATCAATTGGAATTTTATCAGGGCCCGCAGCCTTACCGGAAGACATTACTGATAAAGCAGCGAGCACCTCTTCTATTGTAATTTTTTTTTCTAAGTCTCTTCGAGAAACATCGTCAAGGCGTTTTTCATCATCTGGGGAATTAAGTAAGTTATGTAGGTACGTAACGGAATCCCTTTCGGTATACACGGCATCCTCAGAATATAATTTCTGGTAGTATTGTTGAAATTGCTTAACAATATCTTCAGTTTGGGTATACACCTGTCCACTATTATGAATAGAAGTGATATTTTTGGAAGTGGTCTTCTGTCGTGTGCGTAGTGCTAATTGTCTGCCGACTTTTTCTCCACTCTCATAAACATCCTTTCTATGTACTCTGTAAGTTTGGGCCGCGTTCTGACTAAGATTGTGATTAAGGTCTGTTTTTAGAGCTATGACCTGATACATCTCATGTCATGCTGTCCCAAACTGTATTCCTCGACGCACTAAAGCGATTGGCCTCAAAGAAATGTGTTGTCCAGTGTATTATATGAGAAATATATTGGGTATTCGCCAGCAGTTTACAGTCAAATGTCCAGGACCTACGTTGACTGATGGGGTCGGGTGTATTTGTTAAAAAGATGAGAGGATTATGGTCCGAGATAATCTTTGGCTGTTTACTAATTGAAGAGTGTGCTAGAAATTCATGTGATACAAAAAAATAATCAATCCTGACGTGTTTCTGATGAGGGTGCGAGAAATACGTATACCCAGGGTCATCTTTGTTTGAGTAATTCCAAAAATCGACTAAACCTAAACTATTGGACAATCTGACAAGTGCTTTGAAAACCTTAGGTTTACAACCCGTGTATTTCTGCTGAAGTGGAATTACAACAGGTTGTACTTTAAGAGAGATGTTGAAATCCCCACAGATGATGAGTGGGCCTTGCCAGGTTGGAAGCTCTGTTTCTAAAAATTCAAAAACAGCTGGTTCATCTTGATTAGAACCGTAGATAGTGCAGATTGAAATTCCCAGGGCCAGTTTAGCCACCGCCCACCTGCCATGCGGGTCTGACATATGCCGAACTGCTGTCCCAAGATGAGTTTTTGCCAGAATCGCTACACCCCTTATATTTGAAGTTTGTGTTGAGCTTGTTAATAAATTGTATCCCCTTAATTTCAACAAGGATCTTTTCTCAAAGGGTATATGCGTCTCCTGGAGACATAGAACATCGACAGGGTTTAAGCGGACTAATTCAGCCAGAAGCAATCGTTTATTAGTAGTCAGTAGCCCCCCTACATTTATTGTTTGAATCGTTAGCTTACCCGTTATCAAAGCTGTATGTTTGCCGACGTATAATACCTGAGCATATTTGATTATAGATAATGTGCATTGGCATCTCCTTCTGCTTAGAAATTATTGTATTATAGTTCATACAAGCTGTGTATCCTTTTATCTGGCCTGGTTCTTTTATTTTTGTTTTTGATGCAACCCCCCTCTCCACCCCCCCCTTCCCTACCACCCTTGCCCGACCCTCCCCCCACGACCCCTCCCCACAACAAGAGGCATTCAGACTCTACCAGAGTCTGGGTGATGAGGAGCAGAGCAAAACCTGAGCTACAAACCTAAATTTATAGAATATATAATATCCCAACAGGGTCACCTACAAAGGGAGCAAGCCTAGTGTGACGTGAGAGAATAACAACAAAAAGGAGATTCAGGCCTTAATATTATAACTCAATGGTCTGATTACTGAATCTCATCTAAATAAGCTTTGGCTTTAATCTCTGAGGTGAAAGAAGAAGTCTGTCCTGCACGTACAACTTTTAATTTAGCAGGATTATTCAAATAGGCTTGAGCTCCTTTATCCTGAAATGGCTTGATCAATGAGCGTAGACGCCATCGCCGCTCTACAGTTGCATGACAGAAGTCAGGTCTTGTGAAAAAAGAGCAGTCTTTGAACTTCAATTTACGATCGGGTCTGGCTTTCTCTGCGACTATCTGCCGCAACAAAAAGTTCCCAAAATAAACTAAGATGGCACGTGGGTATACACCAGGTTTAGCAGGTATTTTAAAAGGGACTCGATGTGCACGTTCTATTTCCAAGTCTAGGTTCCAATCATTTAGTTCAGGCATTGAGTCTCTAAACATTTGCACTACAAATGTGCGGATGTTCTCGCCCTCAATTTTTTCTGGAATTCCCAAAATACGTAAATTGCTGCGGCGTTGTCGATTCTCAAAATCCTCGAGCTTCCATTTCATATCTGTTAATTCAGCGTCTTGTAGCTTAATTTTTTCAGTATTAACCATCACTTCGTTCTCATTGAGGAGCACCCTTGACTCGATCTCGGTCACTCTCTCTCCAAATGCAGTGCAGGACTTAGTAAGCTTTCTGACTACCCCCTGAACTTTTCGTAATGCAGCTCTAGATTTTTTACTTTCTAGGGTAGTCTCTTCCCTATGGGCTGCGATAGCTTGCAAAATGGTCTCTACTGCTGCTGAAGAGAACTCGCTAGGATTAAGGTGGTAAGAGTCATGAGCAGGGGAGAGAGACAGCTTCGGAGGAGGATAATCCCCCTCAGTGCCACTATGCAGCGGTCTGGAACTTGCCCCTGGTTTAGTGCGAACAGTATTGGTTTTAGAGTGATCTTCATTGGTGCCTTCAGAGGAACTGCATATATACTCTGAGTCCTGTCCCTCCTCTAAGTCGGATGAAAGCTCTGGGTCTGATTCAGTCTCAAGTTCTATGGAGCCATCCGTTTCAATCTCTATCCCCGCTTCGTCAGAAGATGGATAAAATTCAGAAGGTTCTTTATCCCCGTCTGCAATTATGCGTATTTCCTGCGCTATGGTTGCTGGTATCTCAAGTTCAGGGATAGCAGGGATAGCAGGGGGTAAGGAGGGTTCTAGGGCTGTATTTAGCAAGCTGGCAGTAGTTAGTTCAGAGCTCGTCTTGGCGTTAATCGGTGTTTGCTCCGGCATAGAGATATTTATATCCTCCGGATGAGTCAAGTCTTGACCCTCAGCTTGAACCTCTAGCTCATCTAGATGCTCAACTCCCAATATGTTTGCACTTTCACCTGAGAAAGACATACAGAGCTCTGCAGTATCAAGTTCATTTTGCTCATTCAGCTCTATATTTTGAGTAGAATTAGAAGAACCCCCGACTCATTCCTGGCAGTATTAGTCTCACTCATCACTGTCAAAGACCCAGACCCAGTACTCACAGTTTGTAACGTCAGTTGTGGTGGTGAAGTGGAGAGCTCAACTGCCGTTAAATTCTGAAAGGGCTGACTGTTGTTCAAGAGCTCAGTCTCGTTCGGTGTGGTAGACTGATTCCTGTTGAGGGCACCTTGTTTGCGCCTTAGTAAATCAATTACTGAGCCATCTGGAGAGGGCTGAGCTAGGGGGGTCAGTTTCCTTCTGACAGCGAGAGCCTCGTGCCTTGGAGAGCATTCCGTTAGTAAAAGTTTCTTGGCTTTTCCCCTATGCCGCCCTGTCAAAGTAGGAGCACTGTCAGATCCGGCTCCATCTTTCCGAATCCGTTCCGACTCTTCCCTGACTGTACGAGCTGCTTTTGCGAGTCTCGCACGAACAGCAGCCGAGGAAACCGCCGAGGCCGTCTTTGGGGGCATATCGGAAAATTCCTGTGAGCAATTGATTGCAGAAGTCGAATATTGCAGTGCCTTCCCGCAAGCTGCCGAGTCTGACTGGGCTGCAACTGACGAGTCGCGGGTAAAGGAGAATTTCTCCGGCTGAGCGGTCACACCCTGAACCGATGAGCAGGAAACAAGCTGAGCCCAGAGTGAGCTCGTAGGTAGAACGGCACAGAGAGACCTTAGAACGGCGTGATTGAGGCAGGTGAACACAGATCGCTGCTGTGCTCCTGCAGCGCAAAACACGCAGATTGGTAAGTCTTTCACGGGGTCACTTAGCATTTTTATTTTTAAATTAATTTGTTTGAAGTCGACCCCCTTGCTGGAAACTGTGTTTGAAAATCGAAGCACTAACTCGTACTTGAAAAAATTAGTCCATTGTCGTATAAGCCGCCGTATTCACGGGTGGAGATCCCTGTTATCCAAACGGCTTCTGGAGCTCAGGTAAGCTGCTGCTTTGCGGTTTGAATCAAACCGCCATCTTGCCTCCAAAAACTATTTCAAGACGTGCAGTATGTGTGAGAGAATTTAGCGCCGGATATGGCACGTGAGGAACCAGTGAATCATTGTTGTTTGAGGGATAATTCCCCCCATAGCTAAGTGTATCTTTTTCCTTCTACTAGAGCGGTGCTCCCAGTACCTGAGCTGGCGCCAGGTGAGGTGGGGCTGTTCCCTTCTACCTAATAGGTGAGTGAGCACGAACATTCAGAACATATGGCAGACTCTACTGTCCATAGGTGGCTAGCATTTATGAGCTAGCATGCTGTGCAAGACATAATTATTTCGTGATCCATGCACATTGTTAGACTTACTGACTGTGCTTTCTTGGTCTTTCTTTTTATGTATCTGGAATTTCTCCTGATGAATATTGTGGTTTAAAGTCAGGAGGATGAATACATATCGCACTTCTCAGGTGATATCTTTCTTCTTTTTATATGTATAGCAGTAGCATTAATGGTCCTGAAGAAGCAGCAGGAGACCATATGGCTCCGAGTGACTGCAGAAACATGTCGACCTAAGATTCTCATTGGTAGTTATTTGTTACACTACTATTTGCACTGTTTTTATTGATTTGGGAGTGAAGGGGTGCATATTAAAAGGTTTTTTCCCCCATCATTATCCAATTTTAGAGCATTTCCTCTTTTTTTCACTAAATCACTTTCACTTTAGTCAGCACTGCTATTCAGTTCCCTCATAGACACAGTTTCTTCACATCTGAGCCTTGTTTTACTGATACACCCCAGATTAGGTTTATAGCATCTGCCGGTCTGTTGTGGGTATCAGTACTCTTGATGTTTGAGAGTACCCAGATGATGAAGGGCGGTCTCGATGGTGGACTGATGGGAACTCTTTCATGTTGAGTGGTTTCCCCTTACAAGACTTCACATTTGGTTTCTAACACATTTGTTGATTTTTGTAGGATACATAATTTAGTTAGTCCCTTGACCAACTGATATTTCTTGTTGGTGTAAATGTTTAGTTAGGGGGCATAGCAGTTCTGGTCATTAAACCTCCCCTAGGACCCTCTATCTCTGGTGTTTAGTTGTATTTGTGCAGCCTCGGCTGCGGGTCCTCTTTTTAATCCGCTGTAGAAAGGAAAGCAGATTAGGACTCCAGGATTTGATGGCTTACTGCGGGCACATCTAGTGTGCTGACATAATTTTCTCACAATTATGGCCACCATTTTAGGGTTGGCGTTCGATGAGGCTGAGGTTCAATCGATTTTGGCTGACAATCCCAGTGTATTAGATACAATGCCATCTGCCCAGGTTACGAATGATGACGGATGGGCTAAGATCTTAGTACTGAAAAAGAATTAGGCTAGAGTATGCGTTCAAGGAATTTCGATGGCCGAATATCTAAGGGGCAATTGTGCCCCAAGTGGCCTTATTGTAACCAACGCTCCTCGCCTGTTTCTAGATGACAAAGATTTTCTCAGGAACTGGTATCTAATAGCATGGAAATGCACCCGCGATTGATTGGTGCTAATCATTAAGACCGCTAAGAAGATGGCTGACAAAATACTTGTCGAGATACAGACCCTAGAAGGTCAGATTAGGACCACAATATCAGGGAAAGCATTCGCAAAAGGACAGGAAGAAGGTAATAAAACCATCAAAGAGTTCAGAGACTCCATCTTGTTTGGTAAACTTGAAAAATTCAAGAAGGATCTTGCCAAATTCTCTGCTGAGAAGGTGTATCCGTACACTAGCGATACTTCTCTAGATGCTCACTCCCAGCACCTAGTAGATTGGGTCTCCCTTACCCTACTTTCACTACAAGAAATTATAACAACTATTAAATCAGGTTCACCCCTCGACCCTTTCCCCCCTCAAATCCTCCGTTCACTCGACACTCATTCCCTTACGCTCATCTTAGAACTTCTTAACACTTCCTTGAGAGAGGCTGAAGTCCCTAAAGAATGGAAACATGCTATGGTCTCACCTCTTCTTAAAAAAGCCAATGCTGATCCAAACGACCCTTCCAACTTCCGCCCAATCTCGCTGTTACCTTTATTTTCCAAAATCCTTGAGAAACATATTGTTTCTCAACTCACCCATTTCACAGAATCCAATCACCTCCTTCACACATCCCAATCCGGTTTTAGGGCAGGCTTTTCAACTGAATCTACCCTACTCGGGGTCTCTGAAACCATACGCCGGCAAGTTGATGATGGGGAGACCGTGGCACTTATATTACTCGACCTTAGTGCCGCGTTTGACACGGTCTCCCACACCATCCTCCTCAACACCTTGCGGACCTATGGCATCACGGGACCGGCCCTGGCATGGCTTAAAAGTTTTCTCTCTGAGAGAACTTTTCAAGTCTTCTCTGCTATATCCTCCTCCAAACCCCACCACCAACCCTATGGAGTTCCCCAGGGCTCAATACTCAGCCCCTTATTATTCAATCTATATGTCAGTCCCCTTGCCAGCTTAGCCGAACAATCTGGGTTGTCGATCTACTCTTATGCTGACGACACCCAGATTGTTTATTCACTCTCGGCAAATGTAAATTACAACCCGTCCTCCCTCTACTCTGGCCTTAACAACATTGCCAACTGGATGTCTGAGAATAAGTTAAAACTCAACGGAGGAAAAACGGAACTCCTGCTGTTTGGAAAACAAACCTCCTTGTGGGGCCCACAACATTGGCCATCCCAGATGGGACCCACACCCACCCCTTCTAAATCCGCTCGCAATCTGGGCATAATTTTTGATGAAAACCTGTCCATGAAACAACAAGCTGTTAGAGTGGCCGCCACGTGTTTTACCATACTCAAGTGGCTTAAGAAAATCAGGTGGATGCTCCCACAAAACACACTAAAAACCGTAGTCCAAGCATTAATTACATCTAGGCTGGACTACGGCAACATATTATACCTGGGAGCATGCAAGGATGTTACAAAGAAACTGCAAACAGTACAAAATGAAGCTGCGAGACTGATATGTATGTTACCAAAAAGATCCCCTATGTCATCTTGTCTCCGGAGTCTCCATTGGCTCCGTATTGAACAACGAGCAAAATTTAAAGCTCTATGCTTTATGCATAGAATCAAGGCTGGTAAGGCTCCTGCCTATTTGAGCTCTATGGTCCTGCAATACACCCCCCCTAGAACCCTACGTTCCTCGACCCAACATAAGTTCCAGGTACCTAGGATAAATCGAGTCAGACAGGGAGGTCGCTCCTTCTCCTATCTGGCCCCCACATTGTGGAACTCCCTTCCAATTCATCTCCGCACAAATGAATGCTATTTGCAATTCTGTAAGAATCTGAAAACATGGTTGTTCAACCAATAACTCGATTTTCAATACCTCACTATCCCTCCTTATTACTTGTTTCAGTTTCATTTTAGCGCCGGGAAACCTTAGGGTAGCTGTTGCGCTCTACAAAAATAAATATAATAAAAATAATTATGTACCAGCGCCATTTAATAAGAATGGACGCAAAGGTGGATCAACGTACGGAACATCAAGCTCAGACGAAGGATCCACTGACTCGGATTCCTCGAACCGAGGGAACACACCGAGTGGTAACAGAGGAAGGGGAAGCAATAGGAGAAACTGGAGGGGCTACAATCAATACTTTGGCCATCCTCATATCCCGCCATGGTGGCAATCAACACCTTGGGGTCCACCATCTTTTCCTCCCCCCGGGGGTCCCTTTGGTCCACAACAATTTTACCCTGAATACAACCAACAGCCTTTTTTAGACAGGGCCAAGGACGGTCGAGAGGACGACGGAGGGCCCAACAACAGGGTCAGGTCCGCTGGAATCTCCCTTCCGCAACAATGGATCTGGGGAATGGGAAGAAAATCCCTCAGGAACAACCAGGGGCATCAGTAGGGCAAGCTTCGTAATAAATCTCAGTAAACATGTTCTAACTGAAACTGAAGAACTGGTCCTTAACAAGGGACTGGGGTTTGTCACCACTAACAGAGGTGACCTGTTCATAGCTCAAATTGTGATGGGAAAGTTCTTCCGCAAAATCAGGTTACATTACCTTTTTGCAAACAAACAGAGTTTTAACTCAGATGGTGCTGATGGTGTAGAGAATACTGGACTTAAGAGACCGTCTACTTTCAACCCAACAAGTGTTGGTCTTCCAGCCAAAGTCCTAGCCTTTGAAGAGGCGGTAGACCATGATATAAGAAAATTCTATCAACAACAATGCAGCCCTTTCGTCAATCTGTCTAGAAAAGAACAAGAGGCAGTAAAAACAATGGCTAATAATGAGTCGGTGGTAATGAAGCCAGCGGATAAAGGGGGCGCAATTGTCCTTATGAATTCAGACTCGTATCGAGACAATGCTTACGCCAACTGAGCAACACCAGGGCGTATCGCAAACTGACTAGCGATCCTACAGGCAGACTCACCACGGTTATTGGCCATATAGTGGAGGAAGCTCTAGCTGAAGGATGGGTCACTCAAAAAGAAGTTCAATATCTCTGTACAGTGGACCCCAGAATGCCGTACTTTTATGTACTGCCAAAAGTACATAAGGCTCAACGGCCGCCGCCTGGTAGGCCGATTATATCGGGCATCGGTTCACTGCTTGAACCCCTTTCGACCTTTGTAGACTTCTTTTTGAAACCGATAGTGAGGGAAATGCCTACTTTCATCAAAGATATAAAGGATGTTCTCAGAATTCTCCCTGACATCGAGTACAATGAAGATCTAGACATCCTAGTGTCTTTCGATGTTGAAAGTCTTTATACATCTATCCCACAGACGGAAACGCTGGAGGTGATTGAAGAACTTTTACCTAACAGAGACCTTAACTCCATCACACCGGCAAGACTAATCATGACTATGGCCACTTTGGCCATGACTGAGAATTTTTTTAGTTTGAGGAGTCGATCTAGCTACAGGTTAGCGGGACAAGTATGGGCAGCGTCTTTCCTCCTAGTCTCGCTAACCTGTATATCCACAAATTTGAACAGGACCTCATCTTCGCAGACACCAATCCACATCAGCAGTGTCTGCGAGTGTGGAAGAGATATATAGACGACATCCTGGTAGTGTGGCGCGGAACGATTGCGGAGCTCCAGCAGTTTCATCTTTGGTTGAATGAAAGGAATCAATTCCTCAAATCACGATTGAATTTGACAAACATCAACTAGCTTTTTTGGATCTGCTAATTACATCTTCAGTGATGGGGCTACAATCCGAATTATATCGGAAGCCCATGGCGAGGAATTCCCTATTGAGCTATGAAAGCTGTCACCCGAAGGCTCTGAGGGACAACCTGCCCTTTGGGCAGTTCCTCCGTATTCAGAGGAACTGCTCCATGAAGTCCGCATTTGAAGCCCACTCTAAGACACTGGCAAAGAATTTGGCTGTTAAGAACTACCCTAAACGCCTGATTCGGAACGCAAAGAAAAGGGCCTCTAATAATAACAGAGAGAGCTTTTTGGAGCTGGCGCCTCCTAAACCAAAACAGGACAGGATCACCTGTGTAAATACTTTCTGCACATATTCCAACAAAGTTCAAAAAATCGTAAAGAAACATTGGAAGATTTTAAATACTGGCACTGGTGTGGTGTCACCTCCTCTGTTTGCCTTTAAAAGAGGACAGAGTCGGGGGCGTGGCCAAGATGGCGGAGTAGGAGGATGTGTTCTCCCGGAGCTCCCGAACCCGTCCAGGCCCTAAGCCCTTAAAACAGCCTGTTCTCCACCCTCTAACTCTCGAAAGTGCCGGGAGGGTGTGGGAAGCCACCGGATTGATCCCAGACCGAGATCCGACCCTGCCGATATCCGGAACGCCGTGTACCGAGGGCAGGGAGGACGGAGCTCCGAGACGGGGAAGCTGCAGTGGCCGGCGGCCGAGGCACGGCCAGGAGTGACGCTGTCCCCGGAGCCTGGGGAAGCTTGCAGCTGAGCTGTGTGGTAGAGCGGCCAGGGCGTCGCAGCGGAGGCTGGATGCACTCGGCGTGAAGCCGGACTGCCCTCCGAGAAACCCTAGAAACCCTGCCCCTGGAGGTCGGCTGCGCCATAACTCGAGGCTGCGGCTGCGGCCTAGACCGGAAGGGGCCGGAGGAACTGGAGCAGCAGGGAGGAGGTGCTGGAGACGGAGGCAGAATCGGGGGACGCAGCAACGAGTCCCGGCGCCGGTGCAGTCCTGGGAACCGCTCCGGATACAATGTGCGGCGTGCCCCGAGGCCGGGTGGAGGAGACTCGGGACCGTGAAGAGGCCGAGAGTAGCGAGTGGGCCGGTGGCGGTGCGGATCCCACCCAGAGACGCCACAAGAGGTGAGGAGGAGGCCTGCGAGACTAGGGGGCACACCGGCACCCCAGGGGATGCGGTGAGGATCTACGAGACGCACCATTTGGAGGGCCGGGCAGCAAATTGCACTGAGGTGGCGGCTGCGGCCTACAGCGAGTGAGCCCCGGTGGGGGAGCGGAGGCCTGCCGGTGTGGGATTGGACGCACGGCCCGAGAGATAGAGATTGGGGTCCCATCTGAGAGCCACAGCAAAGCCGGAGCAGGACACTGACTTCGGGGCAGAGGGAGGCATTATCCGGAGCCTCTGGGTCCGGCAAGAGGGAACACCAGACTCAGACCACAGGAGAAGTTGCCGCACAGGGATCCCCAGTACCCGGGTGCCCGCCTGCAGTCGCTCTAGCAGTGCAGGTCGAGAGCAGCCAGGGGGATTGAGACTGATTCGGTTGAGGAGGGGATAGGTGCGGCGAATCAGCGTAGGAGCCCACACTGACCGCATGGAGGACTAGGCCCAGTAACATTGCACATGGGCTCGCCCGGACGCTCAACAGTAGTGGGGCCCCCTCTCAGGTGTGGCGGAGGTGGCAACAAGATATTCAGCGCCCCCCCCCCCACGCCCAGGGCTCACAGCACAGAAGGTTGGACACTGCTGGAGCACCGGCCACTCATATGGGACTAAGGCACGGACAGCGGAACAAAAGTAGTCACTGCCTGGCTGGGTAAGGAACTCCTCAGGTTGGAACGCACGCCCCCGCCGGGAAGTAGAGGCCAGAGCTGGTGCCGTGCGCATTGGTCCGACGAGTGGTCCGTGAGCAGAGTGGTGGGCCCGTCGACGAAATGGCGGGACAGAAGGGCAGTAAGAGGAATGATCGTACACTCCCTGAGATGCTCGGCAGGACCCAGGCCAGGGGGACAGGAATCTACCTTCGCCGGGCTCGGCAGGAGGCTCACAGTCAGCAGGAGTCGAGGAACCCCCGGTCACTAGGTCCTTTCTCGAATCCCTTTTCGGCACGTTACGAGACGACTTCCAGGCCCTGAAACAGGAGGTAACGGGAGAGGTACGTGAAGTGCGTAGAGAAGTGGATGGCTTGGGTGAGAGAGTAGCCACAGTGCAAAGCTATACGCAGCGGCAGGAGGAGGAAATTGTACAAATACAGCAGGAAGTGCTGCGCCTCAGAGATCAACAACTGGACTGTTGGACAGGCCTCGTGAAGGGGCCGCTCCCTCCCCGCATCATAAGGACCGAACACCGGCTCCCCCGGTGTCACCAGAAGAACCACCCCGGCAACCCACAGAAGCAACCCGCAACCCGTCCCCAACGGGACGCCGGCTCCCGAACACCCCGACACCGGCCGGCCCGGGCCGTCATCAGCAGCGTTGCCCCGGCCCAGCCGCCATCTTGGACACTCGACCCCAACCCTGGGCCTGGCCAGGCCCCGACATCGAGGCACCACCATCCACCCAGGAGGTGAACGGACCACTTGGCAGGTTAATGGGAGAGAGGAGTGTCGATGGCTCTCCCCCGCCAGGTGCCGATCGCCCCCAGCCTCCCCGGGCGCTGGCTCCACCCCCCTGCTGGGTGTCTGGACTCCCTCATCCCGGACCTCCCGACCTCCAAGTGCGAGGATCCGGACATCAAAGGAGGCCAGACCTATAACTGGGGCAGCTCCAGAGCAGGAAGGCAGTTGTATCCTGGAGTCGAGAGACACCTTGAAGAACTCATCCTTGACGGACTGCTGGCGCTGCCGCAGCCCTGCCTTGTGAATCATCGTTCCTGCCTGCTGGCGCTGCCACGGCCCTCTGCAACCTACACCTTCGTCGGGACCTGCTGGCGCTGCCGCGGCCCATCCTCGTGAACCATCGTTCCTGCCTGCTGGCGCTGCCGCGGCCCTCTGCAACCTACACCTTCGTCGGGACCTGCTGGCGCTGCCGCGGCCCATCCTTGTGCGAACATCGTTCCTGCCTGCTGGCGCTGCCGCGGCCCTCTGCAACCTACATCTTCGTCGGGACCTGCTGGCGCTGCCGCGGCCCATCCTTGTGTGAACCATCGCCTTTGCCTGCTGGCGCTGCCGCGGCCCTTCTCAAGTGAGACTTATCATCCTAGCCTGCTGGCGCTGCCGCGGCCCGACCTTCCAGAACTCCGAGCTCGAGGATTGTGAGCTACCCATCTTGCCACCCGTACCAGACCGGTACCAAGACTATCCCGCTACCCTTTTCCCTTCAGAGACTAGAATTAAGAGGACCCTCGTGTCCTGACCTCACTGTATCGCTGATAACCTTGCTTCAAGAATCGTGTATAAAGAGTGTTGACCTCATCCTTGTGTGGTGTCCATCTGTGGGGGGGAAGTTACTCGTCTGTACGATCGCAGGAGACGGCCCTCACCGGAGGCCTCTCCCCCTGTCCTCGACCGACCCTTCGGGTCTCCGTCTAACATGGACCTTCAATCGCATAATGAGGATTTGGAAAATAGGTCTTGACGGAACAACATAAGGGTCCGAGGAATACCATCCACGGAAGAGGGCACGGATGTGGCCGGTTATTTGCTGGAGCTCTTCAGAGACATATTGGGAGAGGCCACGGACTTTCCCATACGGATAGACAGGGCGCACAGAGTGGGACCCCAGCGGCGCACTGCTGCCCCGCCACCGGACATACTGGCCTTCCTCCCCGACTTCCCGCTGAAGGAACGGATCATGGCTGAGGCATGAAAGAAGCATTTGTTGGCTTTCCGTGGTCACCCTGTGGCTTTATATCAGGACCTGTCCGCGATCACACTACAAAAGCGTAAAGCGCTCAAAATAGCGACAGACTTTCTACGGCAGCACGAGACGCCCTACTCGTGGGGCCACCGGTTCCGCTTCATCTTCAAATAGAATGGCGAGACGCATCAGCTGCGGTCTCTGCAAGACACGTGAGAAGTATTGGGGATCACAGCGGAAGAAGAGGAATCGACCACGCCACGAAGGAGACGCACTACTGACGACGGTTGGCGAAGGGTCTCAAGGCGCAGAACATCGACCATGTCACGGAGGCCGGGCTCACCCACCATCAGGGCAGAGATGGCGAGCGCCATCCAAACCGTATCCAGAGACTCAGCTGTTGGTGGAGGTGTCGCGTTGACAGCGTAAGACAGCTCCGGGGGGGAGAACGACATAGCATTGCTGTTATTGCAGGCTTGGGGGCATGAAGAGGGGGAGGGAGCGGGAGGGAGGATGCGTGTGGCTGGACGTCCACTAAGGTATCATACCACAGACTTGTCTGGTTGGGGCATGACTTGGACTATACGTACGAAGGTTCTGGGGGTTGGGAGAGGGAAAAGGGGAAGGGGAAGTTGGGAGGGATGGTTGGGGGAGTAGGAGGGGGGAGTTGGGGAGTTGGGGGACAGGGGTCTGGGGAGTTGGGTGGGGGGGGCGGGAAGGAAGGCCCGTCAAGTGCTCTTGATGCATCCGCACTGCCCCGACGGGGCTCTCATGTCAGTTTGGCTCACGGTCTATTGCTCAGTGACTCTGATCCACTGCTTCTGTCACATTGTCTCACTCACCCATGGCGGGCCTTAAAGTTGTGACCTTAAATGTCAAGGGGCTTAATAATCCCACTAAAAGAAGAGCGGTCCTGTCGCTACTGGAGTGCACGCAAGCAGACATCTGTTTTCTACAGGAGACTCATCTGCTGACGCGTGACTGCCATAGACTGCGGTCACGCAACTTCCCCACACAGTTCTTCTCCTCGAATACTACCAAAACAGCTGGGGTGGCAATCCTAGTGTCTAGGTCCTTCAGGGGAGAGATTTTACACAAATTCGCAGAGCAGAAAGGGAGGCTTTTAGCGTATAGATTCAAGCTGGGGGCCTTGGCGTTCACTATTGGGACAATATACAGCCCGAACAAGCATCAAGAACGCTTCCTTTATTCTGCACTAGTGGACATCACAGCGTCACCTGACAGACACATCATTCTAGGGGGGGATCTGAACATGGTGTTTGACTCGTGGGTGGATAGGTCGGCTCAGCGTCACCCACAGACTGGGGAATTGTCGCAAACGGGGAAGATACAACTGGCTGACCTGGATCTTCACGATCTTTGGCGCCGGCTTCACCCCTCAGATAGGGACTACTCTTACTATTCACATGCGCACAAGACATACGCAAGACTAGACTATCTGATGGTCACCGGTCCGGTCCGCGATCTAGCCACGGCGTCTGAGATAGGTGTCCTCTCTCTTTCGGATCACGCGCCGGTTTCTGGGACCTTTGCTCTACCGTCGGATCCGGCTCATCGCGGGGTATGGCACCTCAGAGACGCTCTCCGGCACAAAAAAACTGTGGTGAAATGCATTATAGAGTCGATAGGGGAATTCCAGGCTCACAATGACAATGCTGACACCCCGCTGGTGACTCAATGGGCAGCACTTAAAGCAGTATTAAGGGGAGAGTTCATCGCGATCTCCTCGCCGGAAAACAAGGAAAGGCGGCTAAAACGGGAAGAACTCAAGCAAAAAGTCAGGGAACTTGAACAGGTACATCGCCGTACGGGGGCCCCCAGGATTTGGAGGCAGCTAAAAGCAGTGAGGAAACTCCGGTCGACCTTGGACTTGGACAGAGCGGAATACGTGGCGCTGCATCTGAAACATGCTTACTACACGGGAGGTGACAGATGTGGTCGTCTATTAGCAAACAAACTCAGAGTGGCACACCAATGTCACCTGGTAAAAGAGATTGTGGTTGGTGACGGGTTGACGGTCATCAACGACGCAGAGATAGCTGAAGACTTCCGCCAATTCTACGCTGAGCTATACGCGGGGGAGAGTCCGATGTTGCGGGAACCGGAGGACTATCTGAACACGGTCACCCTTTCATCCCTAGCGCCACAGCAAACAGAGTACTTAGAACAAGAGATCCGGACCGAGGAGGTTATTGCTGCCATCTCTAGACTTAAGCATGGGAAAGCCCCAGGCCCTGATGGCTACACCACACTCTTTTACAGAACATTTAGCGCCACACTGGCACCCATTCTAGCCAGACTGTTTAACTCCTTCTCCGCCGCAGGGGCTATCCCACCTGATCTCTTGCAAGCCACGGTGTTGGTCATAAATAAACCGGGAAAGGACTGGACCCACTGCAGCTCGTACCGGCCGATCTCCCTCTTAAATGTAGATCTCAAACTATACACAGGGATCCTTGCAGCTAGACTAGCACTACATCTCCCAGGTTTGGTGGAGCCAGACCAAGCCGGCTTTGTGCCTGGAAGACAGACCGTAGATAATACCAAGAGAGTAGTACACATCTTGGAAAAGGCCTCCCGGATCCCTGGAGAGAGGATGTTGCTATCGGTCGACGCTGAGAAAGCGTTCGATCGAGTACACTGGCCTTATCTGGAACGGGTGATGGAGAAAATGGGTATAGGCGAGAAATTTCGTTCCTTGGTGTTTAACTGCTACAGGTTCCCGTCGGCAGTGGTACGGGTGAACGGTTGCAGCTCTAAGCGGTTTGCCATTGAACGAGGCACTAGACAGGTGTGCCCACTGTCCCCACTCGTCTTCGCTCTGTATATGGAGCCATTTGCCCAGAGAATACGGCAGAACCCAGACGCGACGGGTGTGAAAATGGGAGGATATATCCATACAGTCAGCCTTTACGCAGACGATGTGATACTGACACTGGAGGACCCGAGACGTGCCTTGCCCGCGTGTATTAGCGAACTAGAGGCCTTTTCGAGGGTGGAGGGATTCAGAATGAACATGGGGAAGTCAGCAGCACTAGACATCTCTTTGACACCCGCAACGAGACAGGAGTTGCAGGGGCTCTTTCCCATGCATTGGTCGACACACCAAGTACAGTACTTGGGTATCTTGCTAGCACCCACACTGCAGACGATGGTGACTGGTAATTATGCGGCTTTGGGCAAGAAGATCAAGGAGGAATTGGGGAGATGGGGTAAGGGCACGATATCCTGGCTCGGCAGGATAGCGGCGATCAAGATGACGGTCTTGCCCCAGATCCTGTACCTGTTCCGGGCATTGCCGCTACAGCCACCCAAGGGTTGGATCCAGCAGACACAGGCGTACTTATCCCGCTTTGTTTGGCAAGGCCGCAAACCCCGGATGAAAAGGGCTCTCACTACGTTAGCTCCTGAGTCAGGGGGACTGGGTATTCCAGACCTACGCAAATATTTTCAGGCGTCCCAGCTGCGGTACCTGGTGGAGTGGAGCAGGTGGGAGTCAGACAAACACTGGCTATTCCAGGACCAGGCGGTGGCGGCCGTCCCTTACAGGAGGTACCCTTCCTGCATAGATCACACTGCCCTCCGAACCTATACGCGTCTTATGTCCCGCGGGTCCCGCTGAGAGTGTGGGATGCTACCAACAAGCACCACGACCTCACCACGTTCCCCTCTTCGTTCACGCCCATCGTGGACAACCCGGACTTTACACCGGGGACGGAACCAGGAGCCTTCACGCACTGGCGGACAACCGGTTGCAGGGCACTCTTTCAACTGTATGGTGCAGATGGGGTCCTTCCTTTTCAGAGTCTCAAAGAGGACTATCAGCTGTCCGAAACGGACAGGATGCGTTACTAGCAGGTGCAACACTGGGCCCTACAGCCACAGGTGAGGGAGTCGGCAGACAGGAAACTGCTGCCATACGAGAAATGGTTGGTGACGCGCACTTCAGACGCAAAACTCATTTCAGATCTCTATAAGATGTTACAGCCCCCTCCTTCCCACTTTCATATCCCTGGCAGAGAACGATGGAACAGGGAACTGGGCAGGACGCTGAGCCATAAAGAATGGGACCAGATTTCGTATCGCGCAAGGCACTCCGCTTACCACATAGGCCTCACCGAAACACTTACCAAAGTGTCCACATATTGGTATCACACTCCGGAACGGATGCATGAGATGAATCGGCATATAGAGAACACCTGTTGGCGCGAGTGTGGGCAAATAGGTACACTGACACATGTCTTATGGGATTGCCCACTTCTACATCCCTACTGGAAGGAGGTGCTTGACGAGATTGATACTCACTTTGAAATAGAGATGCCCCGTTTCCCGGCATATGTCCTGTTGGGTCTCCCTAATGGCTTAATGTACCCACTGAAATCCCGCAGAGGTAGGCAAATTGCCATAGCATTGTGCTCAGCGGTCCAGAACATCCTAATACACTGGCGCACCACCACTACCCCTTCTATTACGGGTTGGCTACACAGATTGTGGCATGTCCTGGGCATGGAAAAATGATCACTCGTGATGGCCGGGGAGGGGGAACAATTCGAGGAGCTGTGGCAACCATTTCATGCACTCCTAGCTACAGAATTCAAGGAACTTACATGCCCGAGATACCTGAGACTACTGAGATTTACACCACCGATAGAACACGCTGTTTAAAAGCTATTGCACCGGGCAGAGTTTGAGAGGAGAGGCGGGGCAGACATACACACATTAAACTACATAAGGCACTGGACGGGGAGGGACAGGAGGGAGGGCGGGGAGGGTAGGGTAAGGGTGGGAGTTGGGGGGGGTAGTTTCACCAAAAAGAGAAGGGTATAGAGGGTCTGTTCCTATCTTTGTTCTTTAACTCAAGACTAAGCATACAGGAGCGAATCCGAAAGGGCCCCCACTACAAGGCCTGGGGATCTTGAGCACTACTTCCAGAGGGGCCCCTCGGCACACAGCACTGATCCAATTGCTTGAATGTTTCCTTATCTGTCTCTGTACTCTTTCAATAAAATACTTTAAACACAAAAGAGGACAGAGTCTGAGAGACCAACTAGTGCATACCAGACCCAAAACAACAATTCCTCGAGCGGTAGGGACTTTGTGGGATCTGCCCGCCGTTATGGGACGTCATCCCTGCGGTAATTGTGCTGCTTGTCCGCAAACAACTAGGACATATAGTATTGACATTGGCACTAACCGACCCTGGCAGCCTAGAAGGTTCACGAACTGTAACAGCACCAACCTTATTTATTTGATTACTTGTCCCTGCAAAAAGAACTATGTAGGGATGACTACAAGAAAAGTTAAGGTACGAATCTCTGAACACAAAAGCTCCATCAGGTGTTCCAAACAGGCGACGAGACTGACCAACCACTTTTTAGAGGTGGGACATCTGCCTACTGATTTACACTGGACAGTACTGGATCAACCTTTGATTCCTGCAGAGGTTACAGACATTTCTAATTCTTTATTCAGACGGGAACAAAAATGGGTTTTCAGACTTAAGACAGACAAGACTGGGTTGAATGAAGAAATTCCCTGGATGTCACTCTGAGAACCTAAACCTCTGATTAATAGATGGGGATGTGCGTTACATTAACCTCCCCTTCCCTTGGATAATCACAGAGTTCTGTTTCTGAAACCCTTCCTTCTGAACACATAGACGGGGTTTTTTGGACTGAGTACCTACCCTAAGAGCAGTGAACTCCCCCTGGCTCTCCTAGTATGACCATTGTTCCTGTAATAGATCTAGGTGGGGTTCTATGTGTAAGCACTTGTGGTGCCACACTTAAGTATGAGCAACTTGCTCCCAAGTGGGGTTAAAGCCCTGTCAAGCAGCTTTATAGTTTGCGTTAATATCTTGTACTTACCCGCTAATTTGAATACCACTTAGAACCATGACTGATATTGGCATAATAATGCGCCGACTTCTTTGTCTCGCAGTTACTGTTTGAGCTTGATAAATCTGTGATTACAATTACCCTGGCCAATACGGACAAGACACTAAGCTTAATAAATTAATTAGTTGTAAGTTTGCTTGATATTTGAGCTGATGAGCAAGCGCAGCTCGAGATGGGGGAACTACATTTTCCACGCATCGTGACGTGGCACGCCATGATGACGCCACACACACGCCCGACGCCGAAGCCGGAAATGATTTAGTCACCGCCGGTACACCGTGTCGATACCTCCCCATCATACAGCCCAGAGGGACGACCGGTGTACCGACGGATAGGTAAGATGATTTCGGCGCGTTGTAAGCGGTAAGAGCGTTCTGTAGAAAAGACAGCAAGCAGAGTGTTGTGCAAGCTTCTGGTGGAGATCGCTTACCACTTGTGGCAGTTTAACAATAGACCAGGGCTATACCCCCTACTACGAGAGGTTGTTCAATAACGGTCCGGGGTTAAGAGGGTAAACGGTGATTTATTTAAACCAGTGGCATACAATTGAAACGGGCATGCTCAGACCAGAGGCATTTAATAAAAATATATGCAATTACGATGACAGACGTTTGCTAATCATTCCAAAATGGTTGCGTGAAAGGTGCACTAGCGCATTTGAACACTTGCTTATTACTCAACGTGTTCAATAACGGAGCTAGTCTAAATGGTGTTATGCTCAGACCAGTGGCATACCAACGAAGTCAACAATACGCAACTACTATGGCAGGCATTTGTTGACAATATCTACATGACCTTATGTGTGAGAGAATTTAGCGCCGGATTGGGCACGTGAGGAACCAGTGAATCATTGTTGTTTGCGAGATAATTCCCCCCATAGCTAAGTGTATCTTTTTCCTTCTACTAGAGCGGTGCTCCCAGTACCTGAGCTGGCGCCAGGTGAGGTGGGGTTGTTCCCTTCTACCTAATAGGTGAGTGAGCACGAACATTCAGAACATATGGCAGACTCTACTGTCCATAGATAGCTAGCATTTATGAGAAACACAAGGGGGCCAGAACCAAAGGGACAGGTGGGGAGGCTGGGCCTTAATTTGAGTGAACACAGCAAAAAGTTGCCCCGCCACCTACATTTAAATCCACATTTACGGCAAGTTGAACACGCTAGCTGTCAATGTCAACTGGGTATTTTTATTTATACCAAATTATTTCAAAGTTTAAACGAAGTTTGTCAAAAACAGTAATAATAAGCTAGATTCTTATACATAGGGAAAACGAGTAAAGCATGTGAAAGTTTGAAAGAAGAGGGGAAAATTAGAAAAGGAGCAAAGTGAATTTGTAAATCTTTTACAACCAGCAAGTGCAGGTGTGAAGAACTCAATCGTGGGTAATCCTCTCTAATTGGCCGACGCGTTTCGAATCCAGGTAATTATTTCCCGGAGTCTCATCAGGGCACAATTAGTCTGTCTGTGGAGGATAAAAGGGGGAAACTACTTTTAATCTTAGTGACAAAAGACTGTGCTCCCTAGTATGTGACACTCAGAAAATGAACCTACCATTGTGGAATGGAAACAAATTCAAACGAAATTGCACATGAAGTCTGTGAGTGCAGGCTTGGAGTACTCGGTGGGAACTCCAGGGAGGGGGCCACCTAAAAAAACGAATGAGCGTTGTGACATTGACATCATGTGTCTGCACAAGCTTTAGGTCAGGAACAAATGAATGAGAAAGGCATACCGTCAGCTGATGCTTTATGGGAGGCTGGCTGCTGCTGCTGTGTAGAGGTTAGTTTCCTTAATGGGCTTCAAATGAATTATGGCCGGTGACGCTGTGTAAAGAGAAGGGGGATTACGTCAGTGAACTGTGTCTGCTGAAAACCATTTGTGAGCTCGGGAGACGTTCCGGAGAAACGTACCTTTGTTTTACAGAATCGGTGCAGGGAAGTCTCGGGTTTTCTTTTTTTCTGAATTAGCTTGTGAATCAAAAACGTGATTGGCATCCGCTATGAAAAAGCGGAAAGGATAAATTAAAGCGTCATAACGGGGGTCTGACTGAAGTAAAAAAAGGTGCACAGGCGCACCGCTTACCTCCGTCCAGCCATGTCCGTGCCTACGGCATTATGCAGTAGATCAAAGATGGACGCTGGGTGTGTTGCCCTGGAGATAAGCCCTCAACTGTGGGCTTTGCCTTGTGGGAATTGTAGTTTAATGCAAAAGTGCACGAGAAAGTCGTGCTGGATCACTGCAATTGCAGAAACTGTGAATGTGTGAGTTGAAGGTGGCGCCCTGTGTTTAATATTAATCAAAGAAGAAAATCATGCAGGAAATTGAGACTGGAGAAAGAGCAAAGGCCATCGCATGGCGCCGGGGCACTAATGAATTAAAGTCTGGCAACCATGAGCTGGCATGCTGTTCACGACATAATTATTTCATGATCCATGCACATTTTTAGACTTACTGACTGTGCTTTCTTGGTCTTTCTTTTTATATATCTGGAATTTCTCCTGCTGAATATTGTGGTTTAAAGTCAGGAGGATAAATACATATCGCACTTCTCAGGTGATATCTTTCTTCTTTTTATATGTACAGCAGTAGCATTAATGGTCCTGAAGAAGCAGCAGGAGACCACATGGCTCCGAGTGACTGCAGAAACATGTCGACCTAAGATTCTCATTGGTAGTTATTTGTTACACTACTATTTGCCCTGTTTTTATTGATTTGGGAGTGAAGGGGTGCATATTAAAAGGTTTTTTCCCCCATCATTATCCAATTTTAGAGCATTTCCTCTTTTTTTCACTAAATCACTTTCACTTTAGTCAGCACTGCTATTCAGTTCCCTCATAGACACAGTTTCTTCACATCTGAGCCTTGTTTTACTGATACACCGCAGATTAGGTTTGTAGCATCTGCCGGTGTGTTGTGGGTATCAGTACTCTTGATGTTTGAGAGTACCCAGATGATGAAGGGCGGTCTCAATGGTGGACTGATGTGAACTCTTTTATGTTGAGTGGTTTCCCCTTACAAGACTTCACATTTGGTTTCTAACACATTTGTTGATTTTTGTAGGATACATAATTTAGTTAGTCCCTTGACCCACTGCTATTTTTTGTTACTATAAACAAGCACAGTAGGCTTTCACTTTCGTCCAGAAACAAGCTCTCGGCATTGCTGTGGCAGGGGGGCGGGGGAGGGGTAGCGCATTCCTTTGAGTCTGATGCCGAGGCACAGAAACATGGTAGTGTGTGATGTGCACGCGGGGAGCGGCAGCCTTTAAAGACTGATGCAGAGGCACAGACAAATGGTGGTATGTGATGTGCACGTGGTGGGGGCGGGGGAGAGGCAGCCTTTGAAGTCTGATGCCGAGGCACAGACAAATGGTCGTGTGCAATGCGCACGCGGGGGCGGGTGAACAGCAGCCTTTGAAGTCTGATGCCGAGGCACAGACAAATGGTGGTGTGTTATGTGGCTGGCGATGGTGTGCACGCGCATAGTTCACATGAACTATATGCGATCCGCAGCAGTTTTGGTAGACTTTTCTTTTCCGCTTACTATAATCTCGCTGGAGCAATGCGGAAGCGCATTGGCTCAGGCGAGACCTGAAAAGTGGAAACATTTTGCAGCACGCCCAGGGCCCACCACATAGAAGGGATTTTGGAAACTGTCAGCACACAATACTCCATTTGTGGGTCTGTGACAATAACTATATGTCGCAAAGGGGCACATGCATCAAACTATTTTGCAACCGCAAACAGTGCGATTCGCCAAAATCAGCCATTTAAGATTGCAAAATGGCCTTTTCTAAGGATGAATGTTTTTTGCATTCCCAATTTAGGTCATCGCGATTGCCTAAATTGCGAATGCAAATATAAAATTGCAATTTGCAATTAGAATACCACAATGGATCACACACCGCTAGCCTCTCCTCCAGATCGCCCCTAAGCACTCTGGTATTTGAAATGCGTGTAGTTCGAAGTTGGTGCGAGACATGGCCCGGGTTTCGGGATAGTTTCCCTCATCAGTAGAGAAGTATTTGGGGTGGATGAGAAGGCCGCCAAGTATCCGTCACAGGCCCTGATGCTTCTCCGGCGCGCAGGTGCTTCTCCAGGAGCTCGTCAGCTCGGGGCTCATGGGAGCGCTACAAGTAGAATACCACAATGGATCACACACCGCTAGCCTCTCCTCCGGATCGCCCCTAAGCACTCTGGTATTTGAAGTGCGTGTAGTTCGAAGAGTAGAAACAAAGTTTGTAAGTGGTTCACCAAAGTTGGTGCGAGTAGGTACTCGTTGTCCCCAAGATCTCTAGACCCGAGACATGGCCCGGGTTTTGGGATAGTTTCCCTCATCAGTAGAGAAGTATTTGGGGTGGATGAGAAGGCCGCCAAGTATCCGTCACAGGCCCTCATGCCTCTCTCCGGCACGCAGGTGCGTCTCCAGGAGCTTGTCAACTCAGGGCTCATGGGAGCGCTACAAGTAGAATACCACAATGGATCGCCCACCGCTAGCTTCTCCTCTGGATCGGCCCTAAGCACTCTGGTATTTGAAGTGCGTGTAGTTCGAAGAGTAGAAACAAAGTTTTTAGTGGTTCACCAAAGTTGGTGCGAGTAGGTACTCGTTGTCCACAAGATCTCTAGACCCGAGACATGGCCCGGGTTTCGGGATAGTTTCCCTCATCAGTAGAGAAGTATTTGAAGTGGATGAGAAGGCCGCCAAGTATCCCTCACAGGCCCTGATGCCTCTCCGGCGCGCAGGTGCGTCTCCAGGAGCTCGTCAGCTCGGGGCTCATGGGAGCGCTACAAGTAGAATACCACAATGAATCGCACACCGCTAGCCTCTCCTCCGGATCGCCCCTAAGCACTCTGGTATTTGAAGTGCGTGTAGTTCGAAGAGTAGAAACAAAGTTTGTAAGTGGTTCACCAAAGTTGGTGCGAGTAGGTACTCGTTGTCCCCAAGATCTCTAGACCCGAGACATGGCCCGGGTTTCGGGATAGTTTCCCTCATCAGTAGAGAAGTATTTGGGGTGGATGAGAAGGCCGCCAAGTATCCGTCACAGGCCCTCATGCCTCTCTCCGGCACGCAGGTGCGTCTCCAGGAGCTCGTCAGCTCAGGGCTCATGGGAGCGCTACAAGTAGAATACCACAATGGATCGCCCACCGCTAGCTTCTCCTCTGGATCGGCCCTAAGCACTCTGGTATTTGAAGTGCGTGTAGTTCGAAGAGTAGAAACAAAGTTTTTAAGTGGTTCACCAAAGTTGGTGCGAGTAGGTACTCGTTGTCCACAAGATCTCTAGACCCGAGACATGGCCCGGGTTTCGGGATAGTTCCCCTCTTCAGTAGAGAAGTATTTGGGGTGGATGAGAAGGCCGCCAAGTATCCGTCACAGGCCCTCATGCCTCTCTCCGGCACGCAGGTGCGTCTCCAGGAGCTCGTCAACTCAGGGCTCATGGGAGCGCTACAAGTAGAATACCACAATGGATCGCCCACCGCTAGCTTCTCCTCTGGATCGGCCCTAAGCACTCTGGTATTTGAAGTGCGTGTAGTTCGAAGAGTAGAAACAAAGTTTTTAGTGGTTCACCAAAGTTGGTGCGAGTAGGTACTCGTTGTCCACAAGATCTCTAAACCCGAGACATGGCCCGGGTTTCGGGATAGTTTCCCTCATCAGTAGAGAAGTATTTGAAGTGGATGAGAAGGCCGCCAAGTATCCCTCACAGGCCCTGATGCCTCTCCGGCGCGCAGGTGCGTCTCCAGGAGCTCGTCAGCTCGGGGCTCATGGGAGCGCTACAAGTAGAATACCACAATGAATCGCACACCGCTAGCCTCTCCTCCGGATCGCCCCTAAGCACTCTGGTATTTGAAGTGCGTGTAGTTCGAAGAGTAGAAACAAAGTTTGTAAGTGGTTCACGAAAGTTGGTGCGAGTAGGTACTCGTTGTCCCCAAGATCTCTAGACCCGAGACATGGCCCGGGTTTCGGGATAGTTTCCCTCATCAGTAGAGAATTATTTGGGGTTGATGAAAAGGCAGCCAAGTATCCGTCACAGGCCCTGATGCCTCTCCGGCGGGCAGGTGCGTCTCCAGGAGCTCGTCAGCTCGGGGCTCATGGGAGCGCTACAAGTAGAATACCACAATGGATCGCACACCTCTAGCCTCTCCTCTGGATCGCCCCTAAGCACTCTGGTATTTGAAGTGCGTGTAGTTCGAAGAGTAGAAACAAAGTTTGTAAGTGGTTCACCAAAGTTGGTGCGAGTAGGTACTCGTTGTCCCCAAGATCTCTAGACCCGAGACATGGCCCGGGTTTTGGGATAGTTTCCCTCATCAGTAGAGAAGTATTTGGGGTGCATGAGAAGGCCGCCAAGTATCCGTCACAGGCCCTCATGCCTCTCTCCGGCACGCAGGTGCGTCTCCAGGAGCTCGTCAGCTCAGGGCTCATTGGAGCGCTACAAGTAGAATACCACAATGGATCGCCCACCGCTAGCTTCTCCTCTGGATCGGCCCTAAGCACTCTGGTATTTGAAGTGCGTGTAGTTCGAAGAGTAGAAACAAAGTTTTTAGTGGTTCACCAAAGTTGGTGCGAGTAGGTACTCGTTGTCCCCAAGATCTCTAGACCCGAGACATGGCCCGGGTTTCGGGATAGTTTCCCTCATCAGTAGAGAAGTATTTGGGGTGGATGAGAAGGCCGCCAAGTATCCGTCACAGGCCCTGATGCTTCTCCGGCGCGCAGGTGCGTCTCCAGGAGCTCGTCAGCTCGGGGCTCATGGGAGCGCTACAAGTAGAATACCACAATGGATCACACACCGCTAGCCTCTCCTCCGGATCGCCCCTAAGCACTCTGGTGTTTGAAGTGCGTGTAGTTCGAAGAGTAGAAACAAAGTTTGTAAGTGGTTCACCAAAGTTGGTGCGAGTAGGTACTCGTTGTCCCCAAGATCTCTAGACCCGAGACATGGCCCGGGTTTCGGGATAGTTTCCCTCATCAGTAGAGAAGTATTTGGGGTGGATGAGAAGGCCGCCAAGTATCCGTCACAGGCCCTCATGCCTCTCTCCGGCACGCAGGTGCGTCTCCAGGAGCTCGTCAGCTCAGGGCTCATGGGAGCGCTACAAGTAGAATACCACAATGGATCGCCCACCGCTAGCTTCTCCTCTGGATCGGCCCTAAGCACTCTGGTATTTGAAGTGCGTGTAGTTCGAAGAGTAGAAACAAAGTTTTTAAGTGGTTCACCAAAGTTGGTGCGAGTAGGTACTCGTTGTCCACAAGATCTCTAGACCCGAGACATGGCCCGGGTTTCGGGATAGTTTCCCTCATCAGTAGAGAAGTATTTGGGGTGGATGAGAAGGCCGCCAAGTATCCGTCACAGGCCCTGATGCCTCTCCGGCGCGCAGGTGCGTCTCCAGGAGCTCGTCAGCTCGGGGCTCATGGGAGCGCTACAAGTAGAATACCACAATGGATCGCACACCGCTAGCCTCTCCTCCGGATCGCCCCTAAGCACTCTGGTATTTGAAGTGCGTGTAGTTCGAAGAGTAGAAACAAAGTTTGTAAGTGGTTCACCAAAGTTGGTGCAAGTAGGTACTCGTTGTCCCCAAGATCTCTAGACCCGAGACATGGCCCGGGTTTCCGGATAGTTTCCCTCATCAGTAGAGAAGTATTTGGGGTGGATGAGAAGGCCGCCAAGTATCCGTCACAGGCCCTGATGCCTCTCCGGCACGCAGGTGCGTCTCCAGGAGCTCGTCAGCTCGGGGCTCATGGGAGCGCTACAAGTAGAATACCACAATGAATCGCACACCGCTAGCCTCTCCTCCGGATCGCCCCTAAGCACTCTGGTGTTTGAAGTGCGTGTAGTTCGAAGAGTAGAAACAAAGTTTGTAAGTGGTTCACCAAAGTTGGTGCGAGTAGGTACTCGTTGTCCCCAAGATCTCTAGACCCGAGACATGGCCCGGGTTTCGGGATAGTTTCCCTCATCAGTAGAGAATTATTTGGGGTTGATGAAAAGGCCGCCAAGTATCCGTCACAGGCCCTGATGCCTCTCCGGCGCGCAGGTGCGTCTCCAGGAGCTCGTCAGCTCGGGGCTCATGGGAGCGCTACAAGTAGAATACCACAATGGATCGCACACCTCTAGCCTCTCCTCTGGATTGCCCCTAAGCACTCTGGTATTTGAAGTGCGTGTAGTTCGAAGAGTAGAAACAAAGTTTGTAAGTGGTTCACCAAAGTTGGTGCGAGTAGGTACTCGTTGTCCCCAAGATCTCTAGACCCGAGACATGGCCCGGGTTTCGGGATAGTTTCCCTCATCAGTAGAGAAGTATTTGGGGTGGATGAGAAGGCCGCCAAGTATCCGTCACAGGCCCTGATGCTTCTCCGGCGCGCAGGTGCATCTCCAGGAGCTCGTCAGCTCGGGGCTCATGGGAGCGCTACAAGTAGAATACCACAATGGATCACACACCGCTAGCCTCTCCTCCGGATCGCCCCTAAGCACTCTGGTATTTGAAGTGCGTGTAGTTCGAAGAGTAGAAACAAAGTTTGTAAGTGGTTCACCAAAGTTGGTGCGAGTAGGTACTCGTTGTCCCCAAGATCTCTAGACCCGAGACATGGCCCGGGTTTCGGGATAGTTTCCCTCATCAGTAGAGAAGTATTTGGGGTGGATGAGAAGGCCGCCAAGTATCCGTCACAGGCCCTCATGCCTCTCTCCGGCACGCAGGTGCGTCTCCAGGAGCTCGTCAGCTCAGGGCTCATGGGAGCGCTACAAGTAGAATACCACAATGGATCCCCACCGCTAGCTTCTCCTCTGGATCGGCCCTAAGCACTCTGGTATTTGAAGTGCGTGTAGTTCGAAGAGTAGAAACAAAGTTTTTAAGTGGTTCACCAAAGTTGGTGCGAGTAGGTACTCGTTGTCCACAAGATCTCTAGACCCGAGACATGGCCCGGGTTTCGGGATAGTTTCCCTCATCAGTAGAGAAGTATTTGGGGTGGATGAGAAGGCCGCCAAGTATCCGTCACAGGCCCTGATGCCTCTCCGGCGCGCAGGTGCGTCTCCAGGAGCTCGTCAGCTCAGGGCTCATGGGAGCGCTACAAGTAGAATACCACAATGGATCGCCCACCGCTAGCTTCTCCTCTGGATCGGCCCTAAGCACTCTGGTATTTGAAGTGCGTGTAGTTCGAAGAGTAGAAACAAAGTTTTTAGTGGTTCACCAAAGTTGGTGCGAGTAGGTACTCGTTGTCCACAAGATCTCTAGACCCGAGACATGGCCCGGGTTTCGGGATAGTTTCCCTCATCAGGAGAGAAGTATTTGAAGTGGATGAGAAGGCCGCCAAGTATCCCTCACAGGCCCTGATGCCTCTCCGGCGCGCAGGTGCGTCTCCAGGAGCTCGTCAGCTCGGGGCTCATGGGAGCGCTACAAGTAGAATACCACAATGAATCGCACACCGCTAGCCTCTCCTCCGGATCGCCCCTAAGCACTCTGGTATTTGAAGTGCGTGTAGTTCGAAGAGTAGAAACAAAGTTTGTAAGTGGTTCACCAAAGTTGGTGCGAGTAGGTACTCGTTGTCCCCAAGATCTCTAGACCCGAGACATGGCCCGGGTTTCGGGATAGTTTCCCTCATCAGTAGAGAAGTATTTGGGGTGGATGAGAAGGCCGCCAAGTATCCGTCACAGGCCCTGATGCTTCTCCGGCGCGCAGGTGCTTCTCCAGGAGCTCGTCAGCTCGGGGCTCATGGGAGCGCTACAAGTAGAATACCACAATGGATCACACACCGCTAGCCTCTCCTCCGGATCGCCCCTAAGCACTCTGGTATTTGAAGTGCGTGTAGTTCGAAGAGTAGAAACAAAGTTTGTAAGTGGTTCACCAAAGTTGGTGCGAGTAGGTACTCGTTGTCCCCAAGATCTCTAGACCCGAGACATGGCCCGGGTTTTGGGATAGTTTCCCTCATCAGTAGAGAAGTATTTGGGGTGGATGAGAAGGCCGCCAAGTATCCGTCACAGGCCCTCATGCCTCTCTCCGGCACGCAGGTGCGTCTCCAGGAGCTCGTCAGCTCAGGGCTCATGGGAGCGCTACAAGTAGAATACCACAATGGATCGCCCACCGCTAGCTTCTCCTCTGGATCGGCCCTAAGCACTCTGGTATTTGAAGTGCGTGTAGTTCGAAGAGTAGAAACAAAGTTTTTAAGTGGTTCACCAAAGTTGGTGCGAGTAGGTACTCGTTGTCCACAAGATCTCTAGACCCGAGACATGGCCCGGGTTTCGGGATAGTTTCCCTCATCAGTAGAGAAGTATTTGGGGTGGATGAGAAGGCCGCCAAGTATCCGTCACAGGCCCTGATGCCTCTCCGGCGCGCAGGTGCGTCTCCAGGAGCTCGTCAGCTCGGGGCTCATGGGAGCGCTACAAGTAGAATACCACAATGGATCGCACACCGCTAGCCTCTCCTCCGGATCGCCCCTAAGCACTCTGGTATTTGAAGTGCGTGTAGTTCGAAGAGTAGAAACAAAGTTTGTAAGTGGTTCACCAAAGTTGGTGCAAGTAGGTACTCGCTGTCCCCAAGATCTCTAGACCCGAGACATGGCCCGGGTTTCGGGATAGTTTCCCTCATCAGTAGAGAAGTATTTGGGGTGGATGAGAAGGCCGCCAAGTATCCGTCACAGGCCCTGATGCCTCTCCGGCGCGCAGGTGCGTCTCCAGGAGCTCGTCAGCTCGGGGCTCATGGGAGCGCTACAAGTAGAATACCACAATGAATCGCACACCGCTAGCCTCTCCTCCGGATCGCCCCTAAGCACTCTGGTGTTTGAAGTGCGTGTAGTTCGAAGAGTAGAAACAAAGTTTGTAAGTGGTTCACCAAAGTTGGTGCGAGTAGGTACTCGTTGTCCCCAAGATCTCTAGACCCGAGACATGGCCCGGGTTTCGGGATAGTTTCCCTCATCAGTAGAGAATTATTTGGGGTTGATGAAAAGGCCGCCAAGTATCCGTCACAGGCCCTGATGCCTCTCCGGCGCGCAGGTGCGTCTCCAGGAGCTCGTCAGCTCGGGGCTCATGGGAGCGCTACAAGTAGAATACCACAATGGATCGCACACCTCTAGCCTCTCCTCTGGATTGCCCCTAAGCACTCTGGTATTTGAAGTGCGTGTAGTTCGAAGAGTAGAAACAAAGTTTGTAAGTGGTTCACCAAAGTTGGTGCGAGTAGGTACTCGTTGTCCCCAAGATCTCTAGACCCGAGACATGGCCCGGGTTTCGGGATAGTTTCCCTCATCAGTAGAGAAGTATTTGGGGTGGATGAGAAGGCCGCCAAGTATCCGTCACAGGCCCTGATGCTTCTCCGGCGCGCAGGTGCATCTCCAGGAGCTCGTCAGCTCGGGGCTCATGGGAGCGCTACAAGTAGAATACCACAATGGATCACACACCGCTAGCCTCTCCTCCGGATCGCCCCTAAGCACTCTGGTATTTGAAGTGCGTGTAGTTCGAAGAGTAGAAACAAAGTTTGTAAGTGGTTCACCAAAGTTGGTGCGAGTAGGTACTCGTTGTCCCCAAGATCTCTAGACCCGAGACATGGCCCGGGTTTCGGGATAGTTTCCCTCATCAGTAGAGAAGTATTTGGGGTGGATGAGAAGGCCGCCAAGTATCCGTCACAGGCCCTCATGCCTCTCTCCGGCACGCAGGTGCGTCTCCAGGAGCTCGTCAGCTCAGGGCTCATGGGAGCGCTACAAGTAGAATACCACAATGGATCCCCACCGCTAGCTTCTCCTCTGGATCGGCCCTAAGCACTCTGGTATTTGAAGTGCGTGTAGTTCGAAGAGTAGAAACAAAGTTTTTAAGTGGTTCACCAAAGTTGGTGCGAGTAGGTACTCGTTGTCCACAAGATCTCTAGACCCGAGACATGGCCCGGGTTTCGGGATAGTTTCCCTCATCAGTAGAGAAGTATTTGGGGTGGATGAGAAGGCCGCCAAGTATCCGTCACAGGCCCTGATGCCTCTCCGGCGCGCAGGTGCGTCTCCAGGAGCTCGTCAGCTCAGGGCTCATGGGAGCGCTACAAGTAGAATACCACAATGGATCGCCCACCGCTAGCTTCTCCTCTGGATCGGCCCTAAGCACTCTGGTATTTGAAGTGCGTGTAGTTCGAAGAGTAGAAACAAAGTTTTTAGTGGTTCACCAAAGTTGGTGCGAGTAGGTACTCGTTGTCCACAAGATCTCTAGACCCGAGACATGGCCCGGGTTTCGGGATAGTTTCCCTCATCAGGAGAGAAGTATTTGAAGTGGATGAGAAGGCCGCCAAGTATCCCTCACAGGCCCTGATGCCTCTCCGGCGCGCAGGTGCGTCTCCAGGAGCTCGTCAGCTCGGGGCTCATGGGAGCGCTACAAGTAGAATACCACAATGAATCGCACACCGCTAGCCTCTCCTCCGGATCGCCCCTAAGCACTCTGGTATTTGAAGTGCGTGTAGTTCGAAGAGTAGAAACAAAGTTTGTAAGTGGTTCACCAAAGTTGGTGCGAGTAGGTACTCGTTGTCCCCAAGATCTCTAGACCCGAGACATGGCCCGGGTTTCGGGATAGTTTCCCTCATCAGTAGAGAAGTATTTGGGGTGGATGAGAAGGCCGCCAAGTATCCGTCACAGGCCCTGATGCTTCTCCGGCGCGCAGGTGCGTCTCCAGGAGCTCGTCAGCTCGGGGCTCATGGGAGCGCTACAAGTAGAATACCACAATGGATCACACACCGCTAGCCTCTCCTCCGGATCGCCCCTAAGCACTCTGGTGTTTGAAGTGCGTGTAGTTCGAAGAGTAGAAACAAAGTTTGTAAGTGGTTCACCAAAGTTGGTGCGAGTAGGTACTCGTTGTCCCCAAGATCTCTAGACCCGAGACATGGCCCGGGTTTCGGGATAGTTTCCCTCATCAGTAGAGAAGTATTTGGGGTGGATGAGAAGGCCGCCAAGTATCCGTCACAGGCCCTCATGCCTCTCTCCGGCACGCAGGTGCGTCTCCAGGAGCTCGTCAGCTCAGGGCTCATGGGAGCGCTACAAGTAGAATACCACAATGGATCGCCCACCGCTAGCTTCTCCTCTGGATCGGCCCTAAGCACTCTGGTATTTGAAGTGCGTGTAGTTCGAAGAGTAGAAACAAAGTTTTTAAGTGGTTCACCAAAGTTGGTGCGAGTAGGTACTCGTTGTCCACAAGATCTCTAGACCCGAGACATGGCCCGGGTTTCGGGATAGTTTCCCTCATCAGTAGAGAAGTATTTGGGGTGGATGAGAAGGCCGCCAAGTATCCGTCACAGGCCCTGATGCCTCTCCGGCGCGCAGGTGCGTCTCCAGGAGCTCGTCAGCTCGGGGCTCATGGGAGCGCTACAAGTAGAATACCACAATGGATCGCACACCGCTAGCCTCTCCTCCGGATCGCCCCTAAGCACTCTGGTATTTGAAGTGCGTGTAGTTCGAAGAGTAGAAACAAAGTTTGTAAGTGGTTCACCAAAGTTGGTGCAAGTAGGTACTCGCTGTCCCCAAGATCTCTAGACCCGAGACATGGCCCGGGTTTCGGGATAGTTTCCCTCATCAGTAGAGAAGTATTTGGGGTGGATGAGAAGGCCGCCAAGTATCCGTCACAGGCCCTGATGCCTCTCCGGCGCGCAGGTGCGTCTCCAGGAGCTCGTCAGCTCGGGGCTCATGGGAGCGCTACAAGTAGAATACCACAATGAATCGCACACCGCTAGCCTCTCCTCCGGATCGCCCCTAAGCACTCTGGTATTTGAAGTGCGTGTAGTTCGAAGAGTAGAAACAAAGTTTGTAAGTGGTTCACCAAAGTTGGTGCGAGTAGGTACTCGTTGTCCCCAAGATCTCTAGACCCGAGACATGGCCCGGGTTTCGGGATAGTTTCCCTCATCAGTAGAGAATTTTTTGGGGTTGATGAAAAGGCCGCCAAGTATCCGTCACAGGCCCTGATGCCTCTCCGGCGCGCAGGTGCGTCTCCAGGAGCTCGTCAGCTCGGGGCTCATGGGAGCGCTACAAGTAGAATACCACAATGGATCGCACACCTCTAGCCTCTCCTCTGGATTGCCCCTAAGCACTCTGGTATTTGAAGTGCGTGTAGTTCGAAGAGTAGAAACAAAGTTTGTAAGTGGTTCACCAAAGTTGGTGCGAGTAGGTACTCGTTGTCCCCAAGATCTCTAGACCCGAGACATGGCCCGGGTTTCGGGATAGTTTCCCTCATCAGTAGAGAAGTATTTGGGGTGGATGAGAAGGCCGCCAAGTATCCGTCACAGGCCCTCATGCCTCTCTCTGGCACGCAGGTGCGTCTCCAGGAGCTCGTCAGCTCAGGGCTCATGGGAGCGCTACAAGTTGAATACCACAATGGATCCCCACCGCTAGTTTCTCCTCTGGATCGGCCCTAAGCACTCTGGTATTTGAAGTGCGTGTAGTTCGAAGAGTAGAAACAAAGTTTTTAAGTGGTTCACCAAAGTTGGTGCGAGTAGGTACTCGTTGTCCACAAGATCTCTAGACCCGAGACATGGCCCGGGTTTCGGGATAGTTTCCCTCATCAGTAGAGAAGTATTTGGGGTGGATGAGAAGGCCGCCAAGTATCCGTCACAGGCCCTGATGCCTCTCCGGCGCGCAGGTGCGTCTCCAGGAGCTCGTCAGCTCGGGGCTCATGGGAGCGCTACAAGTAGAATACCACAATGGATCCCACACCGCAAGCCTCTCCTCCGGATCGCCCCTAAGCACTCTGGTATTTGAAGTGCGTGTAGTTCGAAGAGTAGAAACAACGTTTGTAAGTGGTTCACCAAAGTTGGTGCGAGTAGGTACTCGTTGTCCACAAGATCTCTAGACCCGAGACATGGCCCGGGTTTCGGGATAGTTTCCCTCATCAGTAGAGAAGTATTTGGGGTGGATGAGAAGGCCGCCAAGTATCCGTCACAGGCCCTGATGCCTCTCCGGCGCGCAGGTGCGTCTCCAGGAGCTCGTCAGCTCGGGGCTCATGGGAGCGCTACAAGTAGAATACCACAATGAATCGCACACCGCTAGCCTCTCCTCCGGATCGCCCCTAAGCACTCTGGTATTTGAAGTGCGTGTAGTTCGACGAGTAGAAACAAAGTTTGTAAGTGGTTCACCAAAGTTGGTGCGAGTAGGTACTCGTTGTCCCCAAGATCTCTAGACCCGAGACATGGCCCGGGTTTCGGGATAGTTTCCCTCATCAGTAGAGAATTATTTGGGGTTGATTAAAAGGCCGCCAAGTATCCGTCACAGGCCCTGATTCCTCTCCGGCGCGCAGGTGCGTCTCCAGGAGCTCGTCAGCTCGGGGCTCATGGGAGCGCTACGAGTAGAATACCACAATGGATCGCACACCTCTAGCCTCTCCTCTGGATTGCCCCTAAGCACTCTGGTATTTGAAGTGCGTGTAGTTCGAAGAGTAGAAACAAAGTTTGTAAGTGGTTCACCAAAGTTGGTGCGAGTAGGTACTCGTTGTCCCCAAGATCTCTAGACCCGAGACATGGCCCGGGTTTCGGGATAGTTTCCCTCATCAGTAGAGAATTATTTGGGGTTGATGAAAAGGCCGCCAAGTATCCGTCACAGGCCCTGATGCCTCTCCGGCGCGCAGGTGCGTCTCCAGGAGCTCCTCAGCTCGGGGCTCATGGGAGCGCTACAAGTAGAATACCACAATGGATCGCACACCGCAAGCCTCTTCTCCGGATCGCCCCTAAGCACTCTGGTATTTGAAGTGCGTGTAGTTCGAAGAGTAGAAACAACGTTTGTAAGTGGTTCACCAAAGTTGGTGCGAGTAGGTACTCGTTGTCCCCAAGATCTCTAGACCCGAGACATGGCCCGGGTTTCGGGATAGTTTCCCTCATCAGTAGAGAAGTATTTGGGGTGGATGAGAAGGCCGCCAAGTATCCGTCACAGGCACCGATGCCTCTCCGGTGCACAGGTGCGTCTCTAGGAGCTCATCAGCTCGGGGCTCATGGGATCGCTACAAGTAGAATACCACAATGGATCACACACCGCTAGTCTCTCCTCCGGATCGCCCCTAAGCACTCTGGTATTTGAAGTGCGTGTAGTTCGAAGAGTAGAAACAAAGTTTGTAAGTGGTTCACCAAAGTTGGTCTGAGTAGGTACTCGTTGTCCCCAAGATCTCTAGACCCGAGACATGGCCCGGGTTTCGGGATAGTTTCCCTCATCAGTAGAGAAGTATTTGGGGTGGATGAGAAGGCCGCCAAGTATCCGTCACAGGCCCTGATGCCTCTCCGGTGCGCAGGTGCGTCTCCAGGAGCTCGTCAGCTCGGGGCTCATGGGAGCGCTACAAGTAGAATACCACAATGGATCTCACACCGCTAGCCTCTCCTCCGGATCGCCCCTAAGCACTCTGGTATTTGAAGTGCGTGTAGTTCGAAGAGTAGAAACAAAGTTTGTAAGTGGTTCACCAAAGTTGGTCCGAGTAGGTACTCGTTGTCCCCAAGATCTCTAGACCCGAGACATGGCCCGGGTTTCGGGATAGTTTCCCTCATCAGTAGAGAAGTATTTGGGGTGGATGAAAAGGCCGCCAAGTATTCGTCACAGGCCCTGATGCCTCTCCGGCGCGCAGGTGCGTCTCCAGGAGCTTGTCAGCTCGCGGCTCATGGGAGCGCTACAAGTAGAATACCACAATGGATCGCACACCTCTAGCCTCTCCTCCGGATCGCCCCTAAGCATTCTGGTATTTGAAGTGCGTGTAGTTCGAAGAGTAGAAACAAAGTTTGTAAGTGGTTCACCAAAGTTGGTGCGAGTAGGTACTCGTTGTCCCCAAGATCTCTAGACCCGAGACATGGCCCGGGTTTCAGGATAGTTTCCCTCATCAGTAGAGAATTATTTGGGGTTGATGAAAAGGCCGACAAGTATCCGTCACAGGCCCTGATGCCTCTCCGGCGTGTAGGTGCGTCTCCAGGGGCTCGTCAGCTCGGGGCTCATGGGAGCGCTACAAGTAGAATACCACAATGGATCGCACACCGCTAGCCTCTCCTCCGGATCGCCCCCAAGCACTCTGGTATTTGAAGTGCGTGTAGTTCGAAGAGTAGAAACAAAGTTTGTAAGTGGTTCACCAAAGTTGGTGCGAGTAGGTACTCGTTGTCCCCAAGATCTCTAGACCCGAGACATGGCCCGGGTTTCGGGATAGTTTCCCTCATCAGTAGAGAATTATTTGGGGTTGATGAAAAGGCCGCCAAGTATCCGTCACAGGCCCTGATGCCTCTCCGGCGCGCAGGTGCGTCTGCAGGAGCTCGTCAGCTCGGGGATCATGGGAGCGCTACAAGTAGAATACCACTATGGATCGCACACCGCTAGCTTCTCCTCCGGATCGCCCCTAGGCATTCTGGTATTTGAAGTGCGTGTAGGTCGAAGAGTCGAAACAAAGTTTGTAAGTGGTTCACCAAAGTTGGTGCGAGTAGATACTCGTTGTCCCCAAGATCTCTAGACCCGAGACATGGCCCGGGTTTCAGGATAGTTTCCCTCATCAGTAGAGAATTATTTGGGGTTGATGAAAAGGCCGACAAGTATCCGTCACAGGCCCTGATGCCTCTCCGGCGTGTAGGTGCGTCTCCAGGGGCTCGTCAGCTCGGGGCTCATGGGAGCGCTACAAGTAGAATACCACAATGGATCGCACACCGCTAGCCTCTCCTCCGGATCGCCCCCAAGCACTCTGGTATTTGAAGTGCGTGTAGTTCGAAGAGTAGAACCAAAGTTTGTAAGTGGTTCACCAAAGTTGGTCTGAGTAGGTACTCGTTGTCCCCAAGATCTCTAGACCCGAGACATGGCCCGGGTTTCGGGATAGTTTCCCTCATCAGTAGACAAGTATTTGGGGTGGATGAGAAGGCCGCCAAGTATCCGTCACAGGCCCTGATGCCTCTCCGGTGCGCAGGTGCGTCTCCAGGAGCTCGTCAGCTCGGGGCTCATGGGAGCGCTACAAGTAGAATACCACAATGGATCTCACACCGCTAGCCTCTCCTCCGGATCTCCCCTAAGCACTCTGGTATTTGAAGTGCGTGTAGTTCAAAGAGTAGAAACGAAGTTTGTAAGCGGTTCACCAAAGTTGGTGCGAGTAGATACTCGTTGTCCCCAAGATCTCTAGACCCGAGACATGGCCCGGGTTTCGGGATAGTTTCCCTCATCAGTAGAGAATTATTTGGGGTGGATGAGAAGGCCGCCAAGTATCCGTCACAGGCCCTGATGCCTCTCCGGCGTGTAGGTGCGTCTCCAGGGGCTCGTCAGCTCGGGGCTCATGGGAGCGCTACAAGTAGAATACCACAATGGATCGCACACCGCTAGCCTCTCCTCCGGATCGCCCCTAAGCACTCTGGTATTTGAAGTGCGTGTAGTTCGAAGAGTAGAAACAAAGTTTGTAAGTGGTTCACCAAAGTTGGTGCGAGTAGGTACTCGTTGTCCCCAAGATCTCTAGACCCGAGACATGGCCCAGGTTTCGGGATAGTTTCCCTCATCAGTAGAGAATTATTTGGGGTTGATGAAAAGGCCGCCAAGTATCCGTCACAGGCCCTGATGCCTCTCCGGCGCGCAGGTGCGTCTGCAGGAGCTCGTCAGCTCGGGGATCATGGGAGCGCTACAAGTAGAATACCACTATGGATCGCACACCGCTAGCTTCTCCTCCGGATCGCCCCTAGGCATTCTGGTATTTGAAGTGCGTGTAGGTCGAAGAGTCGAAACAAAGTTTGTAAGTGGTTCACCAAAGTTGGTGCGAGTAGATACTCGTTGTCCCCAAGATCTCTAGACCCGAGACATGGCCCGGGTTTCGGGATAGTTTCCCTCATCAGTAGAGAAGTATTTGGGGTGGATGAGAAGGCCGCCAAGTATCCGTCACAGGCCCTGATGCCTCTCCGGTTTGCAGGTGCGTCTCTAGGAGCTCATCAGCTCAGGGCTCATGGGATCGCTACAAGTAGAATACCACAATGGATCACACACCGCTAGTCTCTCCTCCGAATCGCCCCTAAGCACTCTGGTATTTGAAGTGCGTGTAGTTCGAAGAGTAGAAACAAAGTTTGTAAGTGGTTCACCAAAGTTGGTCTGAGTAGGTACTCGTTGTCCCCAAAATCTCTAGACCCGAGACATGGCCCGGGTTTCGGGATAGTTTCCCTCATCAGTAGACAAGTATTTGGGGTGGATGAGAAGGCCGCCAAGTATCCGTCACAGGCCCTGATGCCTCTCCGGTGCGCAGGTGCGTCTCCAGGAGCTCGTCAGCTCGGGGCTCATGGGAGCGCTACAAGTAGAATACCACAATGGATCTCACACCGCTAGCCTCTCCTCCGGATCTCCCCTAAGCACTCTGGTATTTGAAGTGCGTGTAGTTCAAAGAGTAGAAACGAAGTTTGTAAGCGGTTCACCAAAGTTGGTGCGAGTAGATACTCGTTGTCCCCAAGATCTCTAGACCCGAGACATGGCCCGGGTTTCGGGATAGTTTCCCTCATCAGTAGAGAATTATTTGGGGTGGATGAGAAGGCCGCCAAGTATCCGTCACAGGCCCTGATGCATCTCCGGCGCGCAGGTGCGTCTCCAGGAGCTCTTCAGCTCGGGGCTCATGGAAGTCCCCAAAGCTGACGAGCTTTTTGGAGATGCACCTGCGAGCCTAGCAGGCAACGAAGCCCTTGACGGTTCTATGGCGGCTTTCTCTACCACCCCTGAACTTTCTCTACTGATGAGGGATATAAATCCCGAAACCCGGGCCATGTCTCGGGTCTAGAGATGATGGAATTTTCAAGAACATACTTGCACCAACCATGGTGATATACTTTGAACTTTTTCTCAGTTCTTTGTGCTACTCGCACTACAAATACCAAGATGCAGAGGGGCGATCCGGTGGAGAGGCCAGCAGAGTCGCGCCCATTCTTGTTTCTGATTTAAGGGCTCCTGCGAGCCCCCAAAGCTGACGAGCTTTTTGGAGACGCACCTGTGCGCCTAGCAGGCAACGAAGCCCTTGATGGTTCTATGGCGGCTTTCTCTACCACCCCTGAACTTTCTCTACTGATGAGGGATATAAATCCCGAAACCCCGGCCATGTCTCGGGTCTAGAGATGATGGAATTTTCAAGAACATACTTGCACCAACCATGGTGATATACTTTGAACTTTTTCTCAGTTCTTTGTGCTACTCGCACTACAAATACCAAGATGCAGAGGGGCAATCCGGTGGAGAGGCCAGCAGAGTCGCGACCACCTTTGTTCGCAATTTGCGATTACCTAATGCAAATGCAAGAAGACTTTCCAAAATGCGAACTATGTATTTAGAAAGCGCTAATTAACATAAACTTCAAGTTGATGTTAACCATGTGCATACTTTGAAAGATGCACAAAACTGCATTTTTCAAAGTGTCATGTGGCACACACATGCCTTGTCTAGGGCATTTGTATGCATTACATGTGAACCTTTTTTTAGGGGCGCCTCAGGGGGGCTTCAAGCCGCCGGGCACCCTTGCCTTTGCATTACCTAATTTGCGATTACCAGTTAGGTAATCACAATTTAGGCAATGCAAGACCATTCCCCTTGAGGCCCATAGGAAAGAATGGAGTCGCAATTGCAAATGGCGATTCCCTAATTTCGTTTGTGGGTCTTAAGGAATCGCAATTAGAGAATCACTATTTGCTGCCTGTTTTGTTGCATTGCATTTTGCGCTTACCAAATAGCAATTTCTTAAAAATCGCGATTTGGTAATCGGTAAAAATCTTAGTAAAGCCTTGTTTGCTTTTCATACCTTCAGTACATATTTAGCATTTACCTTTGAAAATGGTCTCATGAATCCTCTGAAGTATGAAAGACATGGTTGACAAGATCGAATGCTCCAGCTGTCTCGTCTCTCTCTAACTCTAAATCTCCGCCCGCAGGGTTTAGTACCATTATTCGTGCATACTCGCACGCGGGTGGACCTATGGTCTGGGGAGCGGGGTAGATTGTCTTCAGACTTGGTCGAACAAGACCCACGAATACTGACAATAAGTCAATATGATGCACATTATTTAAAGATCTTTCCCTGTTTAGTCCCATCGATATTCAGAGATTTCTTCTCGCACTACAAATACCAAGAAGCAGAGGGGCGATCCGGTGGAGAGGCCAGCAGAGTTGCGCCCATCTTTGTTTCTGATTTAAGGGCTCCTGCGAGCCCCCAAAGCTGACAAGCTTTTTGGAGACGCACCTGCGCGCCTAGCAGGCAACGAAGCCCTTGACGGTTCTACAGCGGCTTTCTCTACCACCCCTGAACTTTCTCTACTGATGAGGGATATAAATCCCGAAACCCGGGCCATGTCTCGGGTCTAGAGATGATTGAATTTTCAAGAACATACTTGCACCAACCATTGTGATATACGTTGAACTTTTTCTCAGTTCTTTGTGCTACTCGCACTACAAATACCAAGATGCAGAGGGGCGATCCGGTGGAGAGGCCAGCAGAGTCGCGCCCATCTTTGTTTCTGATTTAAGAGCCCCTGCGAGCCTCCAAAGCTGACAAGCTTTTTGGAGACGCACCTGCGCGCCTAGCAGGCAACGAAGCCCTTGACGGTTCTACGGCGGCTTTCTCTACCACCCCTGAACTTTCTCTACTGATGAGGGATATAAATCCCGAAACCGGGGCCATGTCTCGGGTCTAGAGATGATGGAATTTTCAAGAACATACTTGCACCAACCATGGTGATATACTTTGAACTTTTTCTCAGTTCTTTGTGCTACTCGCACTACAAATACCAAGATGCAGAGGAGCAATCCGGTGGAGAGGCCAGCAGAGTCGCGACCACCTTTGTTCGCAATTTGCGATTACCTAATGCAAATGCAAGAAGACTTTCCAAAATGCGAACTATGTATTTAGAAAGCGCTAATTAACATAAACTTCAAGTTGATGTTAACCATGTGCATACTTTGAAAGATGCACAAAACTGCATTTTTCAAAGTGTCATGTGGCACACACATGCCTTGTCTAGGGCATTTGTATGCATTACATGTGAACCTTTTTTAGGGGCGCCTTAGGGGGGCTTTAAGCCGCCGGGCACCCTTGCATTTGCATTACCTAATTTGCGATTAACAGTTAGGTAATCACAATTTAGGCAATGCAAGACCATTCCCCTTGAGGCCCATAGGAAAGAATGGAGTCGCAATTGCAAATGGCGATTCCCTAATTTCGTTTGTGAGTCTTAAGGAATCGCAATTAGAGAATCACTATTTGCTGCCTGTTTTGTTGCATTGCATTTTGCGCTTACCAATTAGCAAATTCTTAAAAATCGCGATTTGGTAATCGGTAAAAATGTTGGGATGCATACGCCCCAAAGAGAGTAATCTGATTGGTTGAACAGCTCCCCACTTTCCATCAAAAGTTCTGCCACCCCAGATCTGCGATAAGAGGAATAGAGTAGAGAGAAATAGCATGACATGGATAGAGTAACTTCACATGGACGAGTACAGATGTGTATTGATATGATGGGTCTGATTTATAGGATGAGTGGGGATGAGGCCTCAAGAACAGAGGTGCACTTAACACTCCACATTAGTCTTGAATTGACAGTTGCAAAATGAATGCAGACCTGCAAGTCAGCAATTTTCTTACTGATCTGTTGGCCAGCTAACAAGCCCTGATTGCCAGCACATGGTCAACATGTGATAAAATTTCAGCAATCTGTCAGCCAAATGTTTTGAATAAATCTTACTATCAAAGTTCAAGAGATACATGCCAGGAATAAAGGGTTATGTGGAGACAAGGATTTGTTTTTACAAATGGTCTCCGCAGAATCTGTATTAGAAAGCTTGCAAGGTTATTAAAGACCAGTATATACAAGCTAGAGTGTTTGGATAACCACTAGGGAAGGTGAAGAGCAGGGACTTCCAGGTCATGAGTGATAAAGAGATACTTGACAACTTTACGAGTTGTATTAGCTCCTTCGCTATGCTTCAATTCGTTTACTGTTATTTCATCCCTCACTTTTGTTCTTTTCTTTTCCTTCTTGATTCCCTCAGTTCCCTAGCCCTTTTGCCTGGACGCGGATTTGTCTCTGGATAATGCTTTGGTTTTGTTTGCTGACAGTCTGCCTAAACTCTGATTCGCCCTTGGATTATAATTTGGTGTTGTTTGCCGAACCATTGCCTGAACTCTGACTTGCCTCTGGATTATGTTTTGGAAATGGTTGCTATAGTTGTTCTCCCACATCCTCCTTGATTTTCAGGTTTGCTTTCAACCCGGAATTCCACGGTTGATGTTACTGGCTTCCTTTTACTGTGGCTTAGGTCCCCTGCTACCACCTTAACGAAGCTGGTAAGCACCACCATTAATACCTTCCTTACTAAAATATGTTTCCATATTTTTGCATCTTAGTAAAGCCTTGTTTGCTTTTCATACCTTCAGTACATATTTAGCATTTACCTTTGAAAATGGTCTCATGAATCCTCTGAAGTATGAAAGACATGGTTGACAAGATCGAATGCTCCAGCTGTCTCGTCTCTCTCTAACTCTAAATCTCCCCCCGCAGGGTTTAGTACCATTATTCGTGCATACTCCCACACGGGTGGACCTATGATCTGGGGAGCGGGGTAGATTGTCTTCAGACTTGGTCGAACAAGACCCACGAATATTGACAATAAGTCAATACGATGCACATTATTTAAAGATCTTTCCCTTTTTAGTCCCATCGATATTCAGAGATTTCTTCCATAACCCTGCAGACTACCCTGTTGGAAATACCTCAGAGCCCAGAGTTTTCATCAAGGCCTTTATCCTTAGTCTCAAGTATCTGCCAAATTAACGCATGCATTCCACCTGAGCAGCCTCTAAAGTTCTTTAATCCACGCAAAACATCCAGAACCTCGGATCCTTATTTTGGAGGAGTTGATAGATCCTGTTCATGGCATCTAATTAAGAAAACTCCATTCCCAAGTGTAGCTTATCCTATGGTTGGGTTCCTCATTTATCTAAGAAAAGTAGGGGACAGAGGCCTCCTGTATTCTCTCAAGGCCTGGCCAGAGTTCTTGAAGCTGCAAAAAACTCCATCATGCTATGTGGAGATCCGCTTGTGGGGGGAGCTTGATGATGCACCTGTTTGTGTTGCGATGGGAACGTGGAGTGCGTCCTTGCATTTCAAATTGCGTCGAACTGCACCACGTTGTTGGGAAACAACCATTACATTGCAGTCATTACAATGCACTATCTTTACAACGCAGCTGTTACAACGCAACTGCCTTTACATTGCATGCCCTTACAAAGCATGCCATTACAACGCATGCTACTACAAAGCATGCCATTACAACGCATGCCATTACAACGCATTATACGGTTAGTAATGTTTTTTTTTGTTTTAGGATGGGTATGGGTTCTAGGGTACAGGGTGAAAGTATTTTTACCCCTACACTATCCAACACATACTCTACTGTTGCAGTCACTAGAGTGGGAATAGTAGTTTTACCCCTACACTATCCAGCACTTACCCTACTGTTGCACTCACTGGAGTGGGAATAGTAGGTTTACCCCTACACTATCCAACACTTATCCCACTGTTGCCCCAAAAGTATTGTGCGTTGTAATTGTATGTGTTGTAATGGTAGTTTCTAAAAATGCGTTGTAATGGCATGCATTGTAAAATCATGCGTTGTAATTGTTTGCGTTGTAACGTCATATATTCCACATGGTTTCTGTCTGTAGGTTTGAATGCTTGCATGCAGTCTAATTTTTTACCTTGACAATTCGCCTTACTATTTGTATGTTATGACAAAGTTTCTTCTGCCTTTTTGCCAAATTCATACAGCTCAGTCAAATATTTAACTAACTTGTCCTGCGTAATCTACTGTAGCAAAGTGACAAAAGCTTTCTGAGTTAGCACAACTTAATTCATAAGTGCCAAATACTTAGCTTGTGTGGAGAGTATCAAACATAAAGTATTCTGGGCCTCATTTATGAGGCTGTGCGTCACTTTTACACCGCCAGTGCGTCACTTTTTGTGACGCACCAGCAGCGTAAAAAATGTGCCTTGTTGCACCATATTTAGAAAGTGACGCATCTAGGTAGATGCGTCACTTTGTAAACCCCTGCGCAACATTATACCTACAACAGGTATAATGCATGCAGGGGGAGGCGTTCTGACGCAAGAAAGGGTCATCGAAGTGATGCAGTGAAATCTATAAGATTTCACGGCGCCACTTCTAGGACACAAATGCGTCAATTTCTTACGCCTGCCTCACAGCAGGCGTAAGACTGACGCAGGCCCTTTCACATGGGGCTTGCCCCACATGAAAGGACACATTGCTGGAGTTGCGTCACTTTTGTGACACACTCCAGCAATGCGTCACTTTTGCGCCATACAGATATGTCAGAAATACTGACGTATCTGTAACTCCTTGCGCCATGATGCGCCATACTGTAAATATAACTCATCATTGGTGTCGCAAGGAGGGCGCAGTGAAAAGTGACGCATCGCTTTTTTCACGCAGCGATGCGTCACTTTTCATAAATGAGGCCCTCTGTGTTTATCTATTGTTTGTCTTGGTGTCTATGTATGCATGGATGTATGTAGGCATGTGGTGTTCCTACTGGGCAAACCTAGAATACGCATCATACTATATCTTATAAGTAAAATGTTAGCTTTCCTTATTTGCAGTTAGTTTCGGACATCAATGAATTAATAGCTTATTCTTCATCTAATATGCAAATGTTTGAAGTGACTCGCATTGTTTTATAAGTTTTGATAGAATCGTATTCCTAGATTGTATTATGTTAGGATGTGTGACATAATAACCCTTATAAACCTATTGCATATAGCAGGCTTCCATGTCAGTGACACCACAGAATCAAGCAGGAATGCACACTTTATTCATTTCCTGCCATCACAAAGTGGTAAGGTGGATTGTAGATTGTTTTTTCAGCCTGTGAGTTCACTGTCGAAGTAAAGCGTAGAAATATTTCCATTTTTTTTTTTGTTTGTTGTGTTTTTATATCCGAGATGCTTAAAGTGGTATTCGAACAAAATTCTAGTCTGAGACTTCACAAGCAACGAGACGGGGATGTATACATGCACCCTTGACTGACAGTTACATCCAAAATTCGAAAACATGTCACTTTAATTGTGGTAGGGCGGAGACGGGGGCTTACATGCTGAACAACTCATTAAGATAACCAACCTTCTTAATACTTGCCTGTTTTGTGTACACCAGTTGCTGTCTCCAGAGAGCCATTTCGTGGTCTTTCTCGATAAAATCTATTAGTAGCATTCAATGCAACTCCCTTGCACTAATTGTGTTGACCTTGGAAGGAGGAAAGCCCTAAATCTCTCCCATAGGGACTCGAACCACTGATTCGCTCCTGAATCTTTGAACAGGTACATAAACCCGATGAGCAATCTTATCTGCTAATGGGTTGGATATTAAGATAACCAAGCCAAAGGTGGTCTATTAGTCTCTTCCAATTGGCCCGCTGCTTCAGAGGGAGATAAGGTGTCGGCCTAATGGAGAATTATTGGCAGGCGTTGAACTGGGCACCTCTCCTGACGTCCCACAGCCCCGGGCGCTGACCGGCAGACAGCCCTCCCCGGGTGGCCTCGCGGATTGAGCTGTCAGGTGCTTTAATCTCGCCGGCAGTTCCCAACACGTCTGGGTTGAGTTGTCTGAGGAGCGCGTGGGTTTAGAGCTCGGTTTAATTGCCGCCATTTTGATTCTCTTTCAAATGACAAAGTCCGCGCCAGCGGTCTCTGGGAACTGAAGACTCATCCGATGCCCAGGGAGGAGCGTGCATTTTAGCTTAATGGACCTCAAAGCGGAAAGGGTGGGAGTTCTCCTTGAGGCAATAAGCGAAGCACAGGCGGTTCCAGCCTGTCAATATTAGAGCAATTTCCAGCTCCTCAATTAGAAGGGGCAAGGCGTCATGTATTAATTTTAACGAATGGAATGTGAAAAACAAATCTGTCAAGGGCTCAGCAGTTTTGTCTCAGTAGCCTCCAGACCTCCTAATAATGCCGTGCACCTAAGGGTCAGTGGTAGCGGAAGTGACATCACATACCCTTGACCTTAATGACATCACAGGAAGTGACATCATAGGACGCTTGGCCCTGAGTTATTGCAGGATTGCTTGTCACACAACCCTATCATCCCACTCTATGGGGCATATGTTCGAAATTTCCATTTTGCATTTCCTAAATAGTCAATCTCAAGAAATCGCTATTTAGGAAATCAAAATGGAATGCACAAAAATAGAGATTTCCTACAGAGTAGGAATCACTATTAAGAAATCGCTATTTAGGAAATGCTAAACCGTTCATTCCTATGGGTCTAAAGGCTCATAGAGATGAAAGGTTTTGCATTTCCAAATTTGCGATTTTCTAATAGGAAATCGCAGATTTGGAAAGGCAAAACCAAGAGTGCCTATAATACTATTGATGCACCCCCAGAAAAAAAGAGGTGCACATGTAAAGCTCACAAATGTCCTAAGGGCAAGTATGCACTTTATGGCACTTTAAAAAAAAGCATTTTGTGGGGCCTTTTTTAAATTGCACCATGTTGGCATTGACTCAGAGTCAATGGTAATAGCATATCCTAAATGCCCATTTCGCATTTGGGGAATGCTTTGTACATCTGCTTCGGAAATCCCTATTTACGAATACATATTAAGGGAATCGCGAAATACGATGTCTACTGGCTAGGAAACTCATTTTATGATTCCCTATCTGCCTTTGTACATTAGGGAAGGCTGCTTTGCATTTCTTAATGGGCCGAAATTGTGATTCAGCCTCTTGTGAATTGCAAAAAGCTTTTGTACATATGGCCCATAATCTCTTCCTACCCCTTAACTTCATTCTTATTTATTCTTACTCACTTGCATTCACTCTTACTGTCACTGATACTCATACTTACTGACCTTCAGGCCTTTGTACATTAGGGAAGGCTGTTTTGCATTTCTTAATGGGCCGAAAATGTGATTCAGCCTCTTGTGAATTGCAAAAAGCTTTTGTACATATGGCCCATAATCTCTTCCAACCCTTTAACTTCATTCTTATTTATTCTTACTCACTTGCATTCACTCTTACTGTCACTGATACTCATACTTACTGACCTTCAGGCACAGGTTTTAATCAATATTCTGACGCAAACATGCTACAAACTGTTAGGGTGGGATTTACTATCCAAAGCATATCTTTATTTGTGCTGCATGGTATCCCAAAGTAATGCAAAATTAAGCTGTGTGCGGCTTTGCATTATTTTACGCCACTGGGGCATCCCATGGGTGGTGCATGGACGTTCCCATGCCACCACCCATGGGTTTGGATGCAAATCCCTATCTACAAACCCTGGTAGACTGGAATATGTGCCAAAATGTTATAATTCCTCAAGGCAGGCGAAATGAGGAAAAATGTTTTCAATTCTCCACGTTATTCTAACGTTGCATGTGAACCGTATTGTACCACACACATATAAAGTGGGAAAAGCCATGAAGCATAATTTCTGTATTGAAGTGACCCTTTCCAGTACAAAATCTATGTTGCAGAGATTGCATACTCCCTTAGACTATGGTGCTAGGATGTCTGCATTGGTGTATGCCTGTTAAAAGGGTAACAGCGCACGCAAGAGAACAAATACCATATTTTATTGCATACAGTACATTTTTCTCCCTCCCTTTGATGCAAGACAGCACAGCAAATTGGGTGCACAATTGCCGTGTATCAAAGAATAGTAAATCTGGGCCTCAATCATACACAATCTCACTCGCTTTCATTCACACACACACATGCTTACACATGCTTACACACTCTCACACATACACATACTCTCTCTCACATAAACACACTCACCCTCAAGTATGCACACAACATACATTTAAAACCATTGTTACTTATCACAGATACCACCAAAGGTCCATTCCAACTAAATGTGCCCCATTTTTTTTATTATGCTAACAGTGATTAATATTCTATTATTCGCTATTATCATACAACATGCAGAAAATTAGGAATGCAGAGCTGCCCCTGTGTTCTTGGCACTGATTTTGCCACTTCTGAGGCCAGGGGTCGCAAAGTCAGGTATAGTTGGCCGCAAGAGACAAGCCAGCGGTCGCAGCTGTGACCCCTGGTGACCACAAAATGGCATCCAAGATGCCAAGATTGCTGAATACCAAAGCTGTCTAATCTTGGTTGCACCTCACAGTTCTTTCTTCCACCACCTTCAGTTCCTGTCTCTCAATATCACTCTTTCAAGCTCTTTTTCACCCCTTTTTTCTCACTTTGTCATGTTTTTCATCTTTGTATTCCTTTGTCTTGCTCAGGTCAAAGTTGGCAATGTAAAATAAGTCGCGGTCCCCAAAAATGACTGCCAGTGCCCACCACCGGCACCCACTGGCACAAATTAGGCACTGCCAATGTGATTCCGTAAATACGTGGTATCAGATGCGGAATGAATGAGCGAGTAACATATGTCAAGGAACTTTAACAAAACAAGATGTATTTAAGAGCTACTATGTCTTCCCGTTACAGTGCCACTGACAGATTAGCAGAAAAAAAGTGTTTAGAGGCCTCTTTCACTTTTGTTAGGGGTGTTATTCAAAGATCCGGATTACCAGGGACAGCCACTCCATTAGAGCAGAGGGGCGCCGCCCCCCCTGCCACCAGCAGAAAATTAAGTAATAATACAAAGGGTTTTAAACCCGTTTTATTATTGTTTTATTTTAATCACCTGGACCTGCCCCCAGGACTCTAACGAGTCTTGGGGGTGGGTCCAGGGGATGACACTACTCGTGGGGGCATGATGCGCACTCCTTCACTGCTCATGAGCTGTTTGACCGGCCTTCTCAGGACATCCAAACCTCTCATGCGCAGTGAAGCTCTCTCCAGTCCCAGCTGCGTTGCTGGGGCTGGACAGAGTAGGCACAGGCTCCCAGTCTGCCTGGGAGCGCAGGTTTCCGGCGCTCCAGCTGATCCCGAAGCTGCTCTCATGTAAGAGCAGCTTCAGGATTGGCCAGAGGGGAGGCTTGGGAGCCTGTGCCCAGGGCCAGAAGAAGGAAGAGCCAATGCGCGGAAGACTGCATCGGCAGGTTAAGTTTCTTTTCTTTTTTTTGTTTCCCAACCCTCCCTGCCTCTTTCCTCTGGCCCGGCCTGCCTCCTCACTTTGGCAGGCGACTGGCCGCTACTGAGGATTACCTATGAAGTGTTTCATGCAATATCTGACTGTGAAAATGCGTTTACCCTCTAACGTTCGAAACAGCCGATTGATGTGTGCATTCAGGGTCTGAAACGTTTGATAAATGTTCGCAAAAGCCATCCGAGTTCCGACATATTTCATACCCACTTCCCTAAAACACAGATCTATCCCTCCTTTATCTCATCTCTTGCCCTCTCATGCTCCTCCTTTCACCCCAAACCATACTGGTCCACCTATTCCACTAAACTCTACCCTGCCCAAGCTGCCCCTCTACTGCACTCCACTCTCCCTAACCCCAACCCCTTCTCCTCCCTGTTCCCTCCAATTTACTCACTTCGACCTCCCTCTCTTCTTCTTCAATCCCTTTATTCCTCCCCCATTTATAACATATTTCCTAATTCCACTATAAATCTCTTTTTGTTACACCAATGTTTCAATATAATCCGAGACCTCTCTCTCCTTGACATTGTTACACCGTAAAGTGCACTGACACACTGGGGTAGTGCAGCGCTATAGAAAAATGAAAATAAATACGAGGAAATATATGCTTGCAGAAGCGATATTTCCACACAATTAAGTGCATTTGTAAATGGAAATAGTGATGCTGTGAAATAAGAGTTCTGCTTTGAATCAGGAAATTCTGTAGATGATACTGATTGACGTAAGACGTAGGAATCTTTGATTGTCAGGCCCCATGCCTTCAGAGAAGCAGTTCTCCTCTAAATACACCATTTTTTTTTAAATCACAAAAAAATAAAAATCTGCATGTTCATGTTTGGGAGGCTAGTGTATAGGAAGGACCAACCCATTTACTCAAAGAGAAGCGCATTGTACAATAAAATTACTCTTGCGGCCATTGAGTTCCATACTGGCTGTCAGCTCGTGATATTTTTCCTTTAAATTCGGTCTAGTAAACTATACATTTGCTGTGGTTCAAATAGCCAATGTTAAACCCTTGAGTTCTAATCCTGGCTTACCCTCTTGACCAATTAGTGTGATCCTGAACGAATGGCTGGTTCTCACTCTGCCTAGTTCACAAACTTTCTAAAATATGTAGCTTTTATATAGAGGCCATACTGACATGAAGAAAAACATAAGGACTGGCATTTTAATTCAATATTATAACGGCCACGGAAAGCCTCAGACAATAGATCCACATGTGGCTGCGGCACAAACACCCATTCAGAGATTCTTTCTGGCAGCCACATGAGGTCAAACATACTCTAAAGGAGAATCCAGCCAATTCTATGGTTCCTGAAAGAATCCTAATAGTAGTTACATTTATTCTACAAGTACCCACTTTTATTTTAATTAGTAATTATATCACATCAAAAGTAAACACTGAAGAATGGACAGATGCCTCGCTTTTGGTGTACACTGTGACTATCGAGGGGCATATTATCAAGGGGGGCGATAGGAAATTATCGCCGCTTTAGCGGCCGTTTTCGGCTGCTAGGCGGCGATAATTCTATCGCCGTATTAGCAAGCTGTAGCTAACAGCAGTTAGCGACAGCTTGTAGGCGATAGCGAGCGGTTTGGGGCCCGCTTTGCATGTCAGCGATATTTATCGCTAATGACATGCAAAGTGGGCGTACCCAACCTGTTAGGGACTGAAAGCAGTCGCTACCATCGCTATCGCCTATTACCAACACAGGCGTAGCGATGGAAATATTCACGCTAAGCGCAAATATCTCCAAAAACGAACGCCTGCTCAGACCAGTTCTTAGCCATTATATCCAATGGGAGGTGGATATAATGGCTAAGACACTGTTAGCGATAATGCGTGAATATCACTGTATTCTCAGCGATATTCTCGGATTTCGCCGCTATCTCCGGAAATGTTATCGCTTTTGAGATAAACGTTGCTAATAGCACATTATCTCAGCGATAAAATCCGGTGATGCGCGGCGATAAAAAAAAATTGCCGCTAACCCTACTTAGCGATAAATATCGCTATTTGTTGATAATATGCCCCCGAGTCCCTTAAAATCGACAGGACAGAACCAATATCGAGGGAGAATATATCGAAAAGTAAATTTCTATATAATTTCTACACCTAACTCCACGTATATGTATCTTGGTGATATATATCTGCAAGGTACGTAGATGTGACTTATGAATAGTAAATCCTTAATTCCCTCTGTTCACTTACCTTTCAATATTTTGTCCCTCGATATTGCTGTAACTATATTCAGTATCGTAGATATTCCGGATTCAATGTCCCCTACTACAATCCTAGCCTTCAAAGGCAAAGCTGTCTTTTACATTCAGTCTCACGGAGTATCGCAGGTTGCATCCATAATTACTATGAAATTGTGGGTGCACAGATGTGGCACCCTGTTGCATGTTCACGGTCAATCCTGGTTATTCCTGAAGACAGCGAGAAGGAGAGAGATGAAAGAAGGAAACAATGAAGCTTGCAAGAGAAAAACACATGGTCACAGTTGTTGATAACACTTGTTTGATTTCAAGCTTTAAGAGTGGTTGGAGAAGGGAGGGGGAGGGAAGGAAGGAAGAAAAGGAAGGCAAGCTAGAAAAGGAAAGAAAGGAAGAAAGAAAGGAAAGGGAAGGAAGGACAGATAGGAAGGCAACGAAAGGGAGTAAGGAAAGGAAGAACACTGAAGGAAAGGAATGAAAAGGAAGAAAGGAAGAAAATAATACAAAGATAGGGAAGGAAAGGAAGGAAGGAAACAAAAGAAAGCAAAGGAAGGAAAGGAAGAATATATAGGGAAAGGAAAGAAGAAAAGAAAGGGAAGGACAGGACAGGAGGGAGAAGCAGGAAGGAAAGGGAGAAAGGGAAGGGAGGGGAAGAGAAAGGGGAAGGAAAGAAAGGAAAGGAAAGGGAATGGAAGGGAAGGAAGGAAAGATAGGAAAGTAAGGAAAGAAGGATACTTAAGTACAGTAGTATACCGTGCACCATGTTATCCAGAAATGTGTTTGAAGGCAAACAGGTTCATGATTTGACGAAGCTATTGGAATGAATCATATTCCTGCTATCCTCAGGAACCAGTGACTTCCCCTTCCCCCACATTCCCTCCTGCCTCGGGTAATGCAGCAGGAAAAAAACTTTTAGTCTTATCTCTGCATGTGTTTGAGATGTTGATTTGCGGTGGAACTATGCATTCCTGCACTGATCCGACTCTGATGAAGATGGATCGAGAACTGTAAAGCACACAGCAATCATTTACATCCCAGACAAGACAGCCCGGGTATTCACTAGGCGAGTTCAGAAGGAACATTGCAGAAGTAGAAATAACAAAAAATAGGTATTGGTTAGAAAACATGTAAAATGTTTAGCAAATGTAATGTTAATTTTAAAATGTGTTCCCAAGTCCTCCTCGCTTCTCTGAGAGTAATGTCTTTGTGGGGCATCGGGAAGCATAAACTGCAGGATTAAGGGATGTGATATCACCCATATTTTGACCTCCAATGATAATACAGGGTTGACCCCCGAACCGGGGCTTAATTTGTGCCGGCGGTTGCAGGTGGTGGACATTGTCTTTTGTTTTTGAAAATTGGGCCTTATGTATTCTCATCAAATTTGACCCGGTGCAGTGGAGACAACAGCAGAAAAGGGGAAAAGAGGACGGGAAAGACGAGAAAACAGGGACAAACGTAGAAAGAAGGAGGGAAATGAACCTGCAAGAGTGAGATAAAGAGACGAAAAGTGTAGGGTGGTGGACGAAAGAGGCATGAGGTGCAATAAAGACCAAGGAGGCAACCCTGGCATTTGGCAGCACAAGCCATGAGGTACTAAAAAAAATGTGGTCACGTGCACTTACGTGTTTACAAATTAAGCTCCGTGGCCTACTCTAAGACTTCAACAGCCTTCTATATGTTCACGAACCAGAGAAAGAACACTATACAAATTCATAACCTTTGAGACCAGGAGCAGCGCCGTGGGAATCAAAGGAAGAACCAGGCTCTGTAAGTTGTTAGCCCTGGCCACCCCAATTGATGTCCTTGTCCGCAAAGGTGCCTATGTGAATGTGTTCAATCAATGTAACCTTTATTTGATTTTAAATAACATCTTAAAAGTACATTCACAAACACAGCATAGTTCATATGGAAAAACAGTGTTCTTAAATTTGTAGTAAAGTGCGTAACTTTTGTGCAGAGAAAAACAAGTTGCAGAACAATTACAAAATCACAAAATGAAAAGTACATTTGACAACGATAGATGGCATTCAAAGAAAATATAATATAATAGAACACTAGAACCAATTATCCCACAATATCCTCTGACAGGCAGCCTTGAAAGATCTCAAGATGTTTAACTACTAGACAATCAAGATATGGCCTGGTATTGCCCAGTCCCCTACCATGAGATGATTTGTTGACCCCCCCCATTTCCCTTCCAGACATGGGGCCCGGTTTGGATGTTTGCAAACCCCCCCCCCCCCCCCTCCCCGAGGCATCGATAATAACACATCAAAAGACAACAACTTGGATTAGACGTCGGATAACCCCGGCCGTATTTTATTAGCATTAATAAAGCATAATTAAAATTCATAACACAACACATTTTTAGATACGCAGAAAACCCAAACATCTTCGAAAACATTTCAAGTACACATATTTACACATCTTTTATGGCTAACCTTAAAATCAGTCTAATACATAGCCATACCTAACCTAAAACTGGAAATAGGTACACTCTGTTTTCTGCCTATCCTGGATGAGCCTACGTGCAAGGTCATGACTGTTCCCAACTACTTGCCAGGCCCTTTAACGGAGTGACCTTGCGCAGGAGGCCTCTGTGCCCACCACATTCCTTTCTGCTGGCACCCCCTAAGCCCTTCCATATTACCTCCCAGGGGCTGATGTTATGACATGTTGGCGCCCATGCGCCTGCGTAGAGGTTGGCCCATGGAACTAGCCGGAAGTGGAACTTCCTACCCCGCACCCTTCAGCCTACTGCCGTAAGCGCCCCCTGGAGTGTAATGAGGGACCACTGTCCCCCCAAGGCGTTTCCCTTAAATAATGGGATGCCTACTAAGCAATGTAAAATTTGACCTAGCAATCATGACCTTACCGCAGACCAAGGATACTCAGACATAAAATACGACAAGTGAATCTATTGAAATACAAAAAGCGAATACATTTACATTAAACTATAAAGCAAAACATAAGTATATTGCATTTTTTGGTAAATGACAATGACATTACAAATTCAACCTGAAAAGCAAACCGCTATACACAAGCCTGACAAATACTATTTCCTAAACCTCGCTGCCTCAGGGATGGTGGGCGGGGAAAAGAAAAAGGAGGCTTCCTGTCCTCCTCCGGAATGTGGATGGTGAGGTGCTGACTCGGGGGCAGAGAGTAAGAAGAGATTCTTCCGGCACTCTGCTGCCCTTTTTAAAGAGCATTCTGGCCCAGAACTGGAAGTAAGAGGTACCGGCGAGATCCTGGACTCATTTTCCTTACGTTGCCCAAATATTTTTAACCTCTACCAGGGCACTGCCTGCGCTTACCTATGGGCAAGAGCAGGGGGCAGGCCCAAGCATGTCCCCAAAGCGCTGGCCTGCCTGCGTCTGGAAGCATCCTGGGAACTGGCACAACCGCCATATTGGCGGCATGACAGAGTTCCCGGTGGCGAGTTTGGATATGGCCTGGTATTGCTGAGTCCCCTACCATGAGATGATTTTGGACCCCCCAAAATGTATTAATCCTCTTTACGGAGTGATTCAAAGCCCAAACAGACTCCCCCCCTCGCCAATGGAACCTCGGGATCATGTGAGACCATACTAAAACTGCCTGCGGGCACTGATTAGCCAAACATCCTACTTCTGTGATTAGGGCCTTCACCACTCCCTTCCTACCCATGTGCACCAAGCCATTGCCTCCCAGATGTATTACTACCGCAGCAGGTGCGGCTGAGGACCTAAGCAACAAAGGACCAACACGTTTTTGGAACTGATCCAACCTCAATCCCCCTTGACCATGCATTTACACCTTACAACCTGCCTGGCAGGCCCTGTCCGCAAAATTGCCTGTGAAAAAATGTTGCTTCAACCTGCTCACAAATGAATGGCCTATGATCCAAACTTCTCTGTGGCCTGAACCCCAGGCGAGTACCTGGAGTGGGTGAGGCTCAATTGACTGGAGGATGATGGCCAGTTTCCCTCCTGCGGGACAGGACGTGGAAGCTGCAGAGAAGTGTAACAAGACCAAGCATTAGCAATAATACCTAGAGTAAATGTAACCGCACATATCGCTTGTAGCAGTCCAAAGACCAATGTCCTATTCTTTGAACCCCATGTCCCATCAGTCCCGAGCCGTGACTTCAGTGGCTGCCCCAATCCTGAAAGAATGGGTACCAAATTTGGATGCATCCAGGACTGCCGCCCCTAGTGCCAATGCCAAAATCTTCCCAAACTGATCCCGTCCTGGTGGATCAAGAATGGCTCCCCTGTACCCCATGGCCTGCAGGCCATTTATGTCTCCAGGTTGCCCACCGGACAGCAGGGATCCCTGGAGCTCTTTGCAGGATAACATGATCCCCCCTCCCGTTCTGATCCATTTTTAGGTCTCGCCTGTCGATGCGCATGCGCATCGAGCAAGCGAGACTATGGGGGCTCATCGACTCTTTATCCAACTTGCAAGGAATCGTGGCGATTCCTTGCAGTGCCCGTGACTTTTAAGCTCAATGCGCATGCGCATTGAGCTTAAAAGCGCGTGCACAAGCCCCAGCCGCCTGCCTTGCCTACTCTCCCGCCCCTCACTTCTTGATTGCACGGCCGCTAGGCCGTGCCTCCCCTACTCCTCCTCCTACTCTCCTCCCCTCCCGTCTGTTCCCGCACTCCTCCCACACCCCCGCTCCGCCCCCTCACTCTCTCTGCCTGCCCGCTCTCCACTCTATCAGGCAGCCCTGCTGCTTAACACCCTCTCCCCCGCTCCGCCCCCTCCCCGCCATGTCGCATGCAATCGTTTCGTATTTTGGTACCACTTACACCGGCTGACAGGTAATGGATTTAGTCTTTTTTGTTTTTAGCCATTCTTTCCCCGTCTCACCACAACGGCTCTAGAGCTGCCACCACTGTTTGGACTTACTACTGATTAGCATCTGATGCATGTTTCGTTTCAACATTTAAATGCAAAATGTTTTTAAAACAAATGCTACTACTTGGCACTTTTATGTGTAGCATACCTCTTTTTAAATTGAATTCCACTACGATGCACTTGTATGGTTTACAGCAAGGACTTATTTCAACTTTGTAATTCTTTAGTGTATAGCGCTCCAACGTGATGAAGGCATGCTCAGCGCTACAGAAACTCGTCTAAATATATAAATAACTAGATAAACTTCTGCCGATGAATATACCATTAGAGGTGGAAGTAACAATCCTGCTTCACCGCCAGGGGGCACCATATAAAACGGACAAACCCAATCAGATACCTGTACGCACAAAATAATATATGTGTTCAATAGGATGTGTTAAAGAGGGACTGATTTTATCTTCTGCTTTACCAAAGAAATGGAAAAAAAAGTACACAGAACCTTACTCACGCCCAAGATAAGTTTCAAGCCGCCTGCCTTGCCTACTCTCCCAGCTGGTGCCGCTCCACCCCCTGCGGCATCAAAGGCTTTCACGGCCGGCCGGCCATGCTTTCAGTTTCACGACCGGCCGGCCGTGTGAAGTGCATTTCACAGCCCGCTCTCCCTGCTACGCCCCCTGCTCCGGCCGAGACGCATTTCTCCTCCCTCCTCCCCCCTCCCCATGCACCCTCAGTGGTGACACGCTCAGGCACTGCATGTGTTTAAAAAAAAAAACTGATTTCCGAGTTGTACTCGAGCATTTGGCAGCCGAGACGGTTTAGCTTTGCCAGTGATTGTAACGCTCAGGCACTGCATGTGTTTAAAAAAAAAAATGATTTCCGAGTTGTACTCGAGCATTTGGCAGCCGAGACGGTTTAGCTTTGCCAGTGATTGTCTTGCAGTAGTCCTAGGATTCTTCTACATATCCATCTTTTCCTTCCCTGCCACCGCTTTGCTATGCTCTATTTACACAACCCCCCCTAAACACCTGAATGCACCCTATTTTCGTTACCTTCAGCGTCTGACAGCAGCGCGTTTGGAAAGGGGCGACCACTCGGTCCCCCCGAACGTATGGCAGAGTACCACGATCCCCCCGGGAAGCCATCTTGGGCGGGAGGCGAGTCTCGGCTGGTATGCCCGAAGCGGCGTAGCCGGGGCGCGCCTTTTCCCGCCCTAGAGTGGGTTGGCCTAGACACTGACGCGGCTGGCCACGCCCTAGGGGCAGGCAGGGGCGGGTTTACGCCCGCCCTGAAGACGGATAAAAGGAGAAGCAAGATCCGAAGGCATCCTCTTGTTCCTGTGCTCTGAAGCTGCACCTCCTCGCTGCACGTGAGCTCGAGACGGAACGAAGAGCCAATTTTGAGCGTTGTAATCGTTCTTGTTTGTTTTGCAGATACTCTGTTGGAGAATGCCGAAGAAGGCGGGAAAACGCATGACTACTGAACAGATGCTGCGTGTTCTCATGAAGGAGATGACCGAACTCAAGAGGCGAGTGGAGAAGAACGAGGAAGGGGGACCGAAACGTCCTTTGGCGGGAGCAGCCCCTGGAGGGAAAAACAAGAGGCCCAGGAGGGGAGCAGCGGGAGAAGACATCCCGGGTCCCAGTGCCCCGCTCGAGGCACCAACTCCCGTGCCGAATGAAGGGAATCCGATTCCCGTTGTGGTCACCCCCGTGTCCGAGGAAGATATGCCGCCCGAGTTGGCAGCACAATTGGCAGCGTGGTTGGGAAAAGGTAAAGAGGGCGCCACGGCTGTCGACGCACAGGAGCTAATGAAGCAACTGCGTGAGTCACGGGAAGCAGCGAAGGTGTCCACGCCGGCTGCAGCAGTAGAGAAGCCGCAGGGGACGGGTTCTGTAGCAGAGACAACGTCCGGTGCAGGTAAGCGGCCATTGCCGATTGCGAGGGATGAGTCGGCACCCTCTCGTAGGGAAAAATTGGGTCAGCATGTTCCTTTGGCTATTAAGGAAAAGATATGGGCAGGGGAGTATGTAAACATATTCTCGTTGCTTACTGACCACTATGAGATGGAGCATGTCAAGGGCCAGAAGGAGCTCATGCATCCGAGTGTTTGGCGCGCAAAAATGGCCGCCTTTAAGGTAAATGAAAACATTGGCAATTGGGGCCAAGCATGGGGGGTTTTTACATCGATCTTGGGGGAGCGTAGGCCCGATCTGTTACCCGAATTGCCGATTTATCAATCACGAATCATGGGGTACTCGGTATCACACGAGGGTAATCATTGGTTCTGCTATGATAACCTGTTTAGAAAAGCTAAAGAACACGATAAAAACCTAACATGGGATTGTTATGATTCTGTGTCATGGTCCAAAATGAAGGAGACTGGTATGTTGAAATTACCGTTAGTGGGGAGTATCGTTGGCGAATCTTCCCGCCAGTATGCGGGGACGCCCTTTCGGTCAGGTACGGGTACAGACAATTACTCGAAGCCTGCCGGTAACACAGGGAAAAGGGGGGTTTGTTGGAACTTCAACAGGGGTAAATGTACTAGGCCCCAGGGATCATGCAAATTTAGACATGAATGTAGTGGGTGTGGGCAATCATCCCATCCTGAGTCCACGTGCAGAGCCAAAACGGGTGATAACGGGGGTAGAGGAGGCGCCAAACAGGTCTAACATAGTCCGAGGGGCGCCTTTACCTACCCCGATTGATACCTTGGCAATGATTCCTTGGCTCAGTGAATACCCGGATCGTGCTTCTGCTGGGGTGTTGCGGAACGGGTTTTCTTATGGTTTCCGCATCCCAGTGGGGGACTTTCAGGGTGCATCGAAATGTAAAAATCAGCTATCGGTCTTTCAGCATACGACTGTGGTGCAGAATAAGATCAAGAAAGAGGTGGCTCGAGGTCGAGTCGCCGGTCCGTTTAGTGTACCACCGGTTCCTAATTTTGTTTGTTCCCCGTTAGGTGTGGTCCCAAAGAAGGACCCGGGTGAGTTTCGGCTGATACATAATTTATCAGCCCCACGTGGTCTCTCCGTCAACGAAGCGATAGACCCGGAAGTGTGTTCGGTGCGGTACGCATCATTCGATGAGGCCGTAGCCATTTTGAATCGCCTGGGGCCCGGGGCGCTGATGGCTAAATCTGATATCGAGTCAGCGTTCCGGTTGCTCCCGGTACATCCAGACGATCAGCGTCTCTTAGGTTTCATGTTTCAGGGTCATTATTACATGGATAGGTGTATGCCGATGGGGTGCTCTATATCTTGTGCCTATTTCGAAAAATTCAGTAGTTTTCTACAATGGGTCTTCACAAGGAAGACAGGTTTCCGAAATGTGATGCATTACCTGGATAATTTTTGTTCCTGGGGGCAGCCGGGGACCCAGAATGTGGGCAGGCTTTGGCACAGTTTTGTGATTTGATGAATCAGTTTGGCGTGCCATTGGCACCAGGTAAGACTGTGGGGCCTTCCACGTGCCTCGAGTTTCTGGGGATTGAGTTAGACTCCGCAGAAGGTTGTTTTCGTTTACCAGCTGATAAAGTGTCAAAGTTCAGGACATCCCTGCAAATGTGTATAAGTGGATCTAAGGTTAAGCTGCATCAATTACAGCAGTTAGTTGGCCAGTTGAATTTTGCCCTGAGGGTTATACCAATGGCCCGCCCCTTTTCCCGTTCGATCGCTCAAGCCATGGTCGGCCTGAAGGAGTGCCATCATCGCACAAGGCTCTCGGCCGAGGTCCGCCAGGACATGCGCATTTGGTTGGCATTTCTGGCGGATTTCAATGGTCGAGTCGTCTGGAACAAACCAGCCGTGTCCTCTGAGGAGCTGGGGCTGTGGACAGATTCGGCAGGGAGCATAGGTTTCGGTGCCATATTCGGCACAAGATGGTCTGCACAAAAGTGGCCGACATGGTGGCATGACAGTGGACTGACAAGTAACATTGCTTTCCTGGAACTTTTCCCCATTTTAGTGGCCCTGAGAACTTGGCCCGAAGGGTTCAGAGATCACTCGGTGGTATTTTGGTCGGACAATATGACCGTGGTCGAGTGTATCAATAGTCAGGCAGCACGATGCAAATGGATTTTGAGACTGCTCAAAGAAATTGTTTTACTTTGTATGCAATTGAATGTGCTATTCAGAGCGAGACATGTCCCAGGGGTAATGAACCAGGCGGCTGATGCACTGTCTCGTTTTCGTATACAGGCTTTCTGGGGTTTCCTTCCCACAGCGGACCCGGAGCCGGCACCCTTTCCCGAAGCTCTCTGGTCTCTCGGTGCCCCGAACTTCGTAACCTCGTGGGAGAGAGTTTAGCACCCAGGACGAGGAAGGCATATGAAGGGGCGTTCCGGTCCTATTTGGCCTTTTTGGGTACTGATAGGGAGGAGCTTTGGGGCCAGGAAGAGGGGGTGGTGGATTTTCTGATGTCCTTACATCGGGTCGGAAAATCGGTGGCCACGGCTCAGAGGCATCGGGCTGCCATTTCCTTTGTTGCTAGGGCTCACGGGATCCAGGATCCGACAGCGTCTTTCGTTGTACAGAAAGCGCTACGAGGGTGGCAACGCCTTGAGGGTCGCAGAGTAGATGAGAGGCGCCCGATAGGTTTGGATAGGCTAGCCCAGTTATTATCCAGTCTCCCTGCTACGTGTTCATCTCAGTTTGAGACGGTGTTATTCCGAGCCGCTTTTACGCTGGCATTCCATGGGGCTATGCGGGTAAGCGAATTAGTGGCGAGGAACAAGCAGGATGTGACAGGAGGATTGTGCCAAGAGCACGTCCAGATCAGAGGGGAGACGATGACGGTCTCATTTGTCAGGTCTAAGACTGATCAAAGTGGGATGGGGGACTGCGTAATCATACGCAGGAGTCCCGGGTCCTCCATGTGCCCGGTAAGGTGTCTAGAAGATTATTTAGCACGAAGGGTGGCATCATGGGGGGGGACCTTGTTGAGGCACGCTGACGCCACCCCACTGACAAAGTTTCAGTTCCAGCGGGTGCTTGCGATGTCGATTGCCGCTGCGGGCATGAACCCGGGCGAGTTTGGGACCCATTCCTTTCGGATAGGGGCTGCTACAGAAGCAACAGCCAGGGGTCTGGATGTTGAACAAGTTAAACGGGTGGGGCGTTGGTCCTCCAATTGTTATAAGAGGTATGTGCGGTTGCACATGTTGTGAAGCTGTAGCAATGTACTCACGCTTCTTGTTTTTGTTTGGTTTTCAGTTACGCAAGCCTACGAGGCGGGGCGGACTTTGCAGTCGACCCTACACCGGGCCAGCGGTCAGACATCACCGGCTGTGAAAAAGGAGGTGTGGGTTGTGGGCCACTCATACGTGAGGCGTGCCGCAGACGTATTCAAGGCAGGTGATATGATTCACGTAGCTGGGGAATACGGGTACAGGGTGTCCTTCTACGGAAGAGGCGGGCTCTGTATTGACCAGTTTCAATCATTTTTTGAGGGTTTGCTAGGGCGGACGAGGTCACCGCCGTCTGTAGTGATAGTACATCTTGGGGGTAATGATTTGGTCACCACTGGTAGACGACTACTTCTTGAGGCGATGCTTTCCACTGTAAGTTGGTTAGCGAGGAGAGTTCCAGGGTGCACAATTGCATGGTCCCATATGATCCCACGAAAGGTGTGGCGGGGGGCTATTTCGGTGCCTGCTCTGAATCATTCTGTTAGGAAGCTTAATAACAAAGTGAGTAGGTTGTTCCGTTCCAAGACTCTGCATGCTATTTCCCATGGGTGTATTAATGATGACAGTATGTATTTGGGGGATGGAGTGCATTTGTCTCGGGTGGGGAATGAGTTACTCATAGGAGACTTCTTAGCATGGCTAAAAACGTTACACCATGACCTTTAGGTAGGAGTGTTGTGGGGGGTCCGGATAGCCGGTCAACTATCCGGCCTGTGGCGGTAAGGTCATGATCGGTGAGCACTAATTAGAAGATCCCTATGAGTGGGCGTCACCCAGCACGGATGGGAGCGCTCGGGGGAGGTGGCCATTGGCCCCTCAACGGGGAGGCGGTCCCTTCTAAGGATGGGTCGCCGAAACAAGAGGAAAGGCGGTCAAGGCCCCTTCCTGGGTAGGAGGGGTTACAGCCCCCTCCTGGGGAATTTCCCGGGGCCAGGACGTCTGCGACGGCAGATATGGTAAGTTGTGTGGGGTTTGGGGGGAGGTCTACGATACCTTCTAGATACCTCACACGAGTCCTCGTACGACCTCTAAGTGGCGACGAGTTTTATTGGGGCCCCCGTCAAGTCAAGGGAAATTGGTAATTGCACTTGAGGTACGCCTCTGGGCCGCCCCTCACAAGTGAGGGCGATATTTCTGGGTTAGGGATCTTGACACCGGTTACGACCTTGCCGTTGGCCCTTAAACGTTAGGATGTACAATTTCAAAATTTCAAGTAAATGTTTTGCAGGATGTTAGTTCGGCTAGGAGAACCTTTGTATTAGAGACTCTGTTAAGGTTAGCCAAACATCGCAATGTGGTAATGAAATTGTACATAATATGAAACTGTTTATTTAATGTTTTAACTTTTGTTTCATATTTTAATAAATACGACCGGGGGGGTTACTCCCTCCCGTCTTCCAAAGACTTCAGAACTGTTTCCGGTTTCCCATCCTTGGGGATTGTGTTGAGTGGGGGTGGCGGGTATCTCAGCCATATGGAAAGGGGCGACCACTCGGTCCCCCCGAACGTATGGCAGAGTACCACGATCCCCCCGGGAAGCCATCTTGGGCGGGAGGCGAGTCTCGGCTGGTATGCCCGAAGCGGCGTAGCCGGGGCGCGCCTTTTCCCGCCCTAGAGTGGGTTGGCCTAGACACTGACGCGGCTGGCCACGCCCTAGGGGCAGGCAGGGGCGGGTTTACGCCCGCCCTGAAGACGGATAAAAGGAGAAGCAAGATCCGAAGGCATCCTCTTGTTCCTGTGCTCTGAAGCTGCACCTCCTCGCTGCACGTGAGCTCGAGACGGAACGAAGAGCCAATTTTGACCCACCCACCAGCCCCTGATGACAGCAAGTGGTTTTGATTAAAGTTGATGGACAACTCTGATTTTGTTTACAGGTCGTGGTATTACCGTGATGATTTTGAGTATGTAATAAAGAATGTCGATTTGTGTTTTGCAAATAAAGAAATTCTACTTTAGTGTTCATTGGTGAGCATGCTTTTAATAAAAGTATAGTTGCTACTGTATTTTAGTTTAATCATTTAGTTAGCATTGTCGTATTTATTTTGGTCGGGCGGTAAGGTCATGATCGGTGAGCACTAATTAGAAGATCCCTATGAGTGGGCGTCACCCAGCACGGATGGGAGCGCTCAGGGGAGGTGGCCATTGGCCCCTCAACGGGGAGGCGGTCCCTTCTAAGGATGGGTCGCCGAAACAAGAGGAAAGGCGGTCAAGGCCCCTTCCTGGGTAGGAGGGGTTACAGCCCCCTCCTGGGGAATTTCCCGGGGCCAGGACGTCTGCGACAGCAGATATGGTAAGTTGTGTGGGGTTTGGGGGGAGGTCTACGATACCTTCTAGATACCTCACACGAGTCCTCGTACGACCTCTAAGTGGCGACGAGTTTTATTGGGGCCCCCGTCAAGTCAAGGGAAATTGGTAATTGCACTTGAGGTACGCCTCTGGGCCGCCCCTCACAAGTGAGGGCGATATTTCTGGGTTAGGGATCTTGACACCGGTTACGACCTTGCCGTTGGCCCTTAAACGTTAGGATGTACAATTTCAAAATTTCAAGTAAATGTTTTGCAGGATGTTAGTTCGGCTAGGAGAACCTTTGTATTAGAGACTCTGTTAAGGTTAGCCAAACATCGCAATGTGGTAATGAAATTGTACATAATATGAAACTGTTTATTTAATGTTTTAACTTTTGTTTCATATTTTAATAAATACGGCCGGGGGGGTTACTCCCTCCCGTCTTCCAAAGACTTCAGAACTGTTTCCGGTTTCCCATCCTTGGGGATTGTGTTGAGAGGGGGTGGCGGGTATCTCAGCCATATAACGTGTAGCATACTATTGGCATAGTTGCAGTCAAGCCCTTTACATCCCCGCCATCTCTTTGCTATACCCGATTGCAAAATCCCCCCCCCCCTTTCTGAACACCCGAAAGCAGGCTATTTTATTATTATTACCTACAGCGTCTGCCGATGCCTCGGGCAAACTGTGGCGGAATATTGGTACTAGGCACTCTCAGGTAACACTACCCCTCCATCGCCCAACTGCACCTAAACCCCGTTGTTCAGTCATGCAGGATCTGTGAGAGGCGTCCGCAGAGCAATGCCACGTTAATGGTTGTTGCACGTGCTTCAAAAGCGGCATATTTTTAATGTCATTAATAGTTTACCTGCTAATAACCAATGCCTACAAACCACCTCAATCTTCTGTTTGTAGAGCTTACTGCTTCTGATCTTTTTTACCACAGTCAAATAAAAAGCTAAAGGCAGGAACACTGAGCCTCAAACTGCAAACAAAAGTGCTCAATTAGCACACAGCACAAAAGCTGCCTGCAACATGTTCCACAAAAATAGCACAACCACATGTATTTTTTTTACACAAAGGGCTTACACATTGCATAAACAACACATTTAGCACTTTTAAGGGAGGGCTCAGTGAGCACTTTTGTGCAAATTGTTACATGTTAAGTCTGTGCAGAGTGCGCACCGCTCACTTTTATATTACGTGCTCAGCCAGCATCCTGCACAGAGTTCGCAGCCATTGTGGTGTATGGAGGCCGTAGTTACACTTTACAAGTGAAGCATACTTTTAACCTTTTAGCAAAACCCCACATCTAAGAGTAATGCTATAAACCACTTTTATTTTAGGCAAAAACAAACAAGCAAAATGTTGCCTACTATTTGCGTAGTTGTATTTAATTAGCTGGTAAAAGCCTGTTATTTTTCTGCTTTTTAGCATCTACTGTGAAGGGTTACTTTATCTCCATGGGAGAATCTCTACGTGTACAGCTGGCGCCTGGCACGTGGTTAGTTTAATTACGCCGGATTAGGTGCTAAAAAGCAAGTTATATATTGCTTTTTAGAATCTGCTGTGAGTTGTTAGTTGACCTCCATGGGGGATATGTGCATGTTTCGAAATGGCGCCTGGCGCTACGTTTATGAGCTTCGTGTTTGTTGTTAAACATTTAAGCCTTATGCTTTGTAGTACAAGAACTGTTAATAATAGAATCGGTGGCTATGTCACTAGCGCCATGTGCGCTTCAGTAACAAGCAGATACGAAATTTGACCGTATTTTAACAGTATGCTGTTGTAATACGGCTACTTTTCTTTATAGCGTACTGTTTAGTTTTATTTACATTTCATATATATGTCACTCTATCTATCGTCCACACTCTATCCATCGCCCACACTCTATCTATCACCCACAATCTTTATCTATCGCCCTCACTCTATCTATCCATCTATTGCCCTCACCCTCAACACCTCACCCACCCTCACCCTCACTCACCCTCAACACCTCACCCTCACCCTCACTCACCCTCAACACCTCACCCTCACTCACCCTCAACTCCTCACCCTCACTCACCCTCATTCACCCTCACCCTCACTCACCCTCACTCACCCTCACCCACACTCACCCTCACCCTCACTCACCCTCAACCCCTCACCCTCACTCACCCTCAACCCCTCACCCTCAAACCTTCACCCTCATCCCCTCACTCACCCTCACTCTCCCTCACTCAGCCTCAACTACTCCCCCTCACCCTCAACCCCTCACCCTAACTCACCCTCAACACCTCACTCGCCCTCACCCTCACTCACCCTCAACACCTCACCCTCAACCTCAAACCCTTACCCTCACTCACCCTCACTCACCCTCACCCTCACTCACCCTCACTCTCACTCACCCTCAACCCCTCACCCTCACTCACCCTCAACCCCTCACCCTCACCCCCTCACCCTCACTCACCCTCACTCACCCTCACTCACCCTCACTCACCCTCAACCCCTCACTCACCCTCACTCATCCTCACTCACCCTCACTCACCCTCACTCACCCTCAACCCCTCACTCACCCTCACTCATCCTCACTCACCCTCAACCCCTCACCCTCACCCACCCTCAACCCCTCACCCTAACTCACACTCACCCTCACTCACCCTCACCCTCACTCACCCTCACCCTCACTCACCCTCACTCTCACTCACCCTCAACCCCTCACTCACCCTCACTCACCCTCACTCACCCTCACCCACCCTCAGCCTCACTCACCCTCAACCCCTCACCCTCACACAGTGCAATAGGTCTCGGAGCATTTGAGTTAGAGCTTTTAGAATTGTTTATGGCTTTTTTATTTGTAATTCTTTAGCATTGGCTACAGGAAACAAAAATGCTAAAGATTTACAAAAAAAAACCCATAAACAATTCTAAAAGCACTAACTCTAATGCTGCGAGACCTATTGCATTTCCAATGCTTGTTGATCTGGGGATTGATAAGGATACTGAACCTGCCTGTAGTTGAACATGGGCGAATTGCATCCCAATCATAAGTATGTGCCAGTGCACAGCCTCTTGTCTAAATGAATGGTCTAACTAAGGTAATTGAGTTTGATGTGCTCCTGGGGTATCGCTCTTTGATCATGAGCGTGGCCAAGTACAAAATCGATAGTTCAGCCCTGAGCATTGGGTTGAATCCCCCATGGCACAATCTTTATGAATAAAGAGTTTGTGTCCTTTTTGTTTTATACGTTGAAAAAGACAGCAGTCAAGGTTTATAATCCGATAAATTTATATAATGAACTTCAATTCAATCCATTAATATGTAATTTCAAAGGCCATCATCGTGATCCTTTCAATTATCCAATATCCAATGCATTTCGGGCAGGGTGCCCTTCATCAGGGATCACTCTATAATTAAATAAAATATGCTGTAATACAGCATGAAAACAATCATATAATTCAAAGTAAATGCGCTGATTATCTTACAGTGCGGGGTTCTATTTCAGTTAATGGTGTTTGGTTTACTGTGAGCGATACTGGACGAGGTATGCATAATAAGGCAATGTGCAGAGGGTGCACATAATAAAGTTGATGTGGTAAAATCCTGTGATAATTATCTGGTAAATCGGATATGCGCAAACGAGTGATATAAAAATAAAGTGACCGTGTTCAAACGGGAAAAATAAATGCGAGCATGCTTAGACAATATAACGTGACTTAATAACGACATGGCTAACATGGTGCGACGACTTGCTAAAGAGTGTCTCAGTGAAGTTCCGGGCTGCTATGTGAACAAACGGTAAAATCAGGGTCAAGAAAGAATAAAGGCATGCTGTGCAAGAGTCTCTGTGAAATATTCAAACTATCGAGCAACTGAGTGGTTAGTAGGTGTAAGAGATAAGTCTCTCAAAAATATTGTTTAAAACGTTCTCAGTGTCTTAAATAGCCCAAGTTGACAGGTGGGAAAATTAATCTATTGACGTTGAGTCGAAAGTAAAAGAGGCCGGTACCAGCTGATGGTTTTAGGAAGTTACGCGTCTGCCAATCATGTTTATTAAATGCCACCGATTCCCCAACCCTGAAGGCGCCATAGAAGGCAAGGGACAAAGCACACCTGAATAATTGGACCTCCCTGGTGGAACTTCGTACTTTCCCCAATGCCACCATGATGGCTGAGAGCCCTTCAATGCTAATCGGATGTCTAATGTCCTGGCGGACACCTTGCAAGCATTGGCACCCCCTCAGAGCCCTTTGAACCAAAAATGAGCCAGTGGGATCCCTATGCCCCATCATCTTTGCAAAATAGGCTGTTGCAGTGCTTTGCGCATGCCACAGAACGCCCTCCGTCCCTCAATTGCTTTATGAATGATATAATGGATACTGGGTCGTGCGATGTCCCTTCCCAGCCTTGCCCTAGGGATGCGCAGTATGCGGTAAATGCCCCCTCATAGGCCCGCCTAGTCCTGGGTGCTAGGCTAGCTGCCACGAGGTCTGGTAGGTTGGGACACCAAGCTGCCAAGGTGCTTCGGAAAAGGTGTGGGACAGTCCGCTGCTTCCTGATGATGGGACCTGAAAGCCTGCATCTTGAAAACAGACAATGCGCCGTCAGCCACGTGGTTGAGTATTCCCGGGACATGCCTAGCTCTAAACATCATATTTAATCTCATACATTGCAGCACAATTTCTTTAAGCAAGCGAAGTATCATCTTACACCTGGCAGACTACTGGTTAATGCACTCCACCACCGCCATATTGTCTGACCAGAACACCACAGACTGATTGCAAAACTGTTGTGAAGAGATGGTCAAGGCCACCAAAATGGGGAATAGTTCAAGAAATGAAACGTTATTTGTTACACCAGTGTCAATCCACCAAGCGGGCCAATGTTGCGCCGCCCATTGAGAACCCAGAATGGCTCCAAATCCCTCACTCCCTGCAGCATCTCTCATGAGGCCAAGTTTAGGACTGGACCTGGCTGGGCTGGGCCACACTATCGCACCATTGAAGTCACGCAGGAATGCCATCCAAATCAGCATATCCTGTTTAACCTTGCTGGACAACCGAATGTGGTGATGCTTTTCTTTCAGCCCTGAGATTGCCTGTGCAATGGAACGTGAAAAGGGGCGGGCCATAGGAATGATTCTTAAGGCAAAGTTCAGCATACCCAATGCCTTTTGTAGTTGATGCAAAGTGACTTTTTCTTTGCACAAACAATCTTCTAAGGCCAGATTGAAACCTTCTAGCTTGCTCAATGGCAAGCGTGACACACCTTCAATGGAATCCAATTCAATGCCCAGGAACTCAACTTGTGTGGTCGGCCCAGCTGTCTTTCCCTGTGCCAGGGTGACCCCAAGGTCCCTCATGAGTGCACAAAATGCTTCCAAAGCCCTGCCACACTCCTGTGACTGCAGTGCCACTAGCAACAAGAAGTCATCTAAGTAGTGCAATACCCAGTGGTGCCCGGTGACCTGCATGAAGTCCCACTCCAAAAAGGAGCTGAATCTCTCAAAATATGAGCGAGAGACTGAGCACTCTATTGGCATGCACTTGTCCATGTAGAACTTCCCCTCTAGCTGGAACCCAAAAAGATGCAAATCCTGTGGATGGACTGGCAGTAAGCTGAAAGCACACTCTATGTCAGATTTTGCTAGTAGAATGCCTGGGCCAAGCAACTGTAGCATTGCAATTGTGTGATCCAATGATGCGTATCTCACGGAGCACAGGGCTCCATCAATGGCATAATTCAGTGACAGCCCCTGGGAGCAGATAGGTTATGGATCAAGCAGAACTCCCCTGGGTCCTTTTTGGGTACCACCCCCAGTGGTGAGCAGACAAAATCATCAACAGGAATTGAATCAAAAGGACCAGCCAGTCTCCCTAAACACAGTTCCTTCAGCACTTTATCTCTTGCCAAAGACGTTATCCCTCACTGACTGCTGATTGCTGCAGTAAGAGACCCCAGAATAACCAGGAGCAGGAATCCTGAACCCATCCCTGAAACCTTCCAACAGAATCTGGGCTGTGTTTGGACAGTAGTACTTATTTAACCAGGGTATCACAGCCATTGTGTATATGGGTGAGTGTGCCCTACCAAGTAAGGAACCCTCATTCCTGTTTCTTACCACCCTTGTCCTTTGATATTTTAAAACATTTAGATTCTGGGTGGGAGGATAAGCCACAGAAAGAGCAGGTGTGTCTAAATTTACATGAGTTGTTGGGCCTAGTGCACGTCCTTTTGTTGAAGTCCCAACACACTCCATTCTTGCCGACCCCTCCCCCGCTATTAGGTGCCCCGACCGAAAGGACTGCCCTTTTGGCGCGTTCTGGCTTTGGCTATTCATGTGCCTTAACCATAAGATTACATCCATTTGATCCCATGTAAGTGCTGGGTCAGAGGCCTTCGCCCTTCTAAAATCCTTGTCATATTCTTTCCAAAACATTACCCCATACTCATGATGTGCGCATGTGATCCTATTCTGGTAGCACACCAATTCAACGCCCAGCCCTGGGAATTTCTCTACCATTGATAGAGTGCGCAGGTCACCCGGCTAGGATATTTTCACTAAATACTCACCTGGGCCCATAAATTTTATTTAACATGTGTCAATATTTACCTTGGGTAACTCACGCTCTACTATCAGTAAGTCTTGAGATTCTCTATACTACATTTATTCCTATATCTACAACCTAGCAATGTAGATACTAGGAACCTAATCACCTAGGATCAGGGAGTCAAGTCGAAATATTAGGTAGTCAGGAACAATTATAAACATTTGAGAAATATGAAATAACCACAGACTCAGGGTAGGTTCAAAACTTTATCTAATCATCTTCATCATCATATGTCATGAGCAGAAAATTACATGTGATAAGGCTATCAATAACTAAAATTAGAAACAGTATATAGCTATGAATAAGACAGAGTATGCTAAGCATTTAGAACTTTAAACTGAGAGGGAAGGTAAGAACAAGGAACATGCTATATTTAGATAAAAACCTCTCGCAACCTGATTAAAGGAGGGTAAAGAAAGGGAACATGCTATATTCAATAGACTTTTATAGCGCAGTTAAAGAAACTTATTGCAATTCGAGATTCAATTGTAGATCAAATACTAAAGGGTAGGTAAGATTGGAACATACTATTCAATTCAGCTTATTTCCTAGAGGGAGGGTAAGATAAGGAGCATATACTAAAATAGAAACAATTTAGCATTAACTAAAGGTAGGTCAAAAAGTGGAACATGCTAATAGACGAGTAATGCATGAAAATCTCATTTATAAAGGGACGGGGAGAAAAAGGAACATATGCAATTATGCTTTGCAATATTCGAGATTTAGAAATGCAAATATAGATAAGCAATCACCCACACAGACTTTATATTTACCTAGGAAAGAGTGAAGACCAACCCTGGCCATGGGTCCGATTGGAAAAGACGGGAAGGGAGGACCCTCAAGAACTTAGGTGCCAATAGCCGAGCAGGTACAGCTCATGGACAGTCAGGACAGGATAACCCCAGAATTTGGATCAGGACCGGGTTCACCAAAGGGTACGACCACCACCCGCAGCTTCGGTTGCAACGCCTGCGCTACTCCCTCTCTGCAAGGAATCTGCCAATAACCCCGATTGGGTTCTCGAACCTCCCAGCAAAGTGTTTCGCCAGCACTTCTAAGTCTGCATAAACCCCGAATGGGTTTCTCGAACCTCCCAACAGAGTGCTTCGCAGCTCTCTGAGTTCAGTCACCTATAGAGTGCGTTGGGTCAGCGGCAGGTCAGCTATTCGGACAGGTTGGACAATTTCTCTAGCTAAACATACTCTAGTTATACTGTTTTTCGGGTCAGTGTACCACCCCCCAATGTTGCAAATGTAAGGATCCCCAATTTTGATTGGACAAAGGAGGAGGTTAGGCCATCACACCACCTAAAATTTAGACTTTCTCAGGCTTAATATTCAATCTTTGTACCCACCCCTTATGTTCTATCTTCCCATGACATAGGTTTTTCGGTGAACAATAGTGAATACAATATTCATGTACAATTGTATCAAAATGTTGTACAGTTCAGCTTTGTTCAGCTAGGTCGCAGGTCGGTTCCCAGGAGCATCTCGGCTGTGGCTGCCAGCTGGCTGGGTTCCACTGCTGCAGAGTTTTTCTCTCTCCGCATCCAGACCTGCGCAGTAGGGACTTCCAATATGGAGTAATAAGCACCTCCCAGGCCCAAAAGGATACGATACATGAAAAGCAAGAGAAAACATTTTAGAACAGAGAAATAAATGCTTACACTGTATACCATGAATCACTGTACTGCACCCATTACTTCATAATAACAATAGCATTATTTGGTTATGCAGAACAAACAGCTTTGCGAAAGCGGCAATGCAAGCTCAAAGCATGTGAGAACACAGAGTGGCCATCTTAGCTGTATTGCGCATGAGCAAACACTTTCCCACCAGAACTGCGAGGACGTCACGTCACCTGGGTATGACCGACGCATGCGCAGTCTAAATTCCCGCGTAGCAGCGACCATTTTGTAATGCAAGCGTATTAGGATTAATAAACACATAGGCAAGCATCTCTTGGACACCCCGTATAATGAAAAATGTGCAAATTTAGTGAGACGAACATCTTGGTTTATTTTATTAACATTATTTGAGGTTCATGATACAAGCAAGTCGCTTAACGTGCGAATCCTTGCTCCATCACCATCACCCCATGGAAATTATCCAGTTAATTAAGGTTTCCCCAATCTTTTTCCTAGTAGGCCAATTACCCCAGTCCCTTGGGTGAGCCCACTCCCTTAGCTTTTTGGCCTCCTCCTTCTCATCCTTGTCCATCAACAGAGAAAACATGTTCACATATTCCCCTTTCCAAATTTGCTCTTTTACGTCCTGTGCAATGTGCCTCCCCAGACGTTCTCTGGATGTGCGCATCTCCCCCAAACCTAAACATGGCAGCAATTGTACCGTACCTGCAGATGTGCCTGCTTGCGTCTTTGCATCTTTGCGTCTTCAGATCCTGCAGCTGTGACCTTTTTTGGGGGCTCTGTGCCACTCATGTTGTTCCCTGTGCTCTTTTGCCCCTCACCTGGTGGAAGCCCCACCTGTTTAGCTCTCTCAACTTGTGCTACCAAGCTCAGGCCCTTTCCACTGCATCCCCTTCCGCTAACAGGGCCCCACTGCCCGCAGATGGAATCACTGACCCTGCTTTGGCTAGCCATGGAAGCACTGCTGCTAAACTTGCCACTAAATCAGGCTGACATTGAACCACATTAGGGGTACTGCAGCAGGGTACCACTGGCTGGGACAGGCCTCCTCTAAAATGGGACCCCCCTGGCGCACTAGGCTGGCCTGGGCCCCCTATGCCTGTCGGTGGAGTCACTCCCCATAGCGTTGTTGCCCCCCCCACACTTGGACGACAGGTACTGGGACTAAAGGCACTGGGAGGGCTAGGACTACCGGCTCAGGGACTGCAGATCCTAAGAGGGCTGGGACTACAGGCCCTGGGATTTCTGGTACCATGGATACTGGAAAGGGCCGGGCCCCCAACCTCGTTTGGGTTTGAATCTACAGGGTACTGGAAGGAATGCCGCCCTGGGTGCCACCCCAGGACGCCTGGGCCCGCCCTCCTCTTCCTCTTGCCCATCCACTCTCCTGGGCAGCTCTGCCACGGTCTGACCCAAGTCGTTCATAGTGCGCATCATTGTAGCCATCCATTCCTCCATCCTAGTTGGGACCTGCCCTCTCTTTACCTTGGGTGCCATTGCTAAAATCACCTCTATAATCAATTCAAATTGGACCATCAAATCTTAAAAGCAGCTGGCTGCCCTGCTGGCCTATCTTCAATCCTAGTGCACAATAACCATGGAGCAACCCAGCACAATTTCAGGGATCCTTTAAATCCAACCTAGGGGTAAAACCCTATTGACCCAGTCTACCCTAGTTCCTGCACTTCCCTTAAACAGCTACACAGCTAGCACAACCCTTTAGCCTGGTCTGGGACAGTGCCCAAACCCTTACCTCCTAAAGCGACCCCCCGGTCGACCCCAAGCACCCCCATAGCCAGAGACACTCCCACAGGCTAATCCAGTGGGTCGGGTTAGTATTTTCTAACCCAAGTGGCTCCTGACTGACGCAAAAGTGTAGGTCTACCAGGGGTGCAAGAAAATGACAGATCCTGGTCCTTGAAGCAGCTCAGCAAGCTTCCACGCTCAGTTAGATCCCCTGTGTTGCTCCGGCTGAAATCACTGATCTCCAGTAACCTGTAGCAATAAAATAATGAGAGAAAAGAAAAAGGAGGCTTCCTGTCCTCCTCCGGCGTGTGGACGGCAAGGTGCTGACTCAGGGCAGAGTGGCAAAGAAGAGACTCTTCCGGCGCTCTGCTGCTCTTTTTAAAGAGCATTCTGGCTCAGAACTGGAAAAAACAGGTCCAGGCGAGATCCAGGACCCATTTTCCTTACGTTGCAGCAGAAGCGTTTTAACTGCTTCTGGGGCACTGCCTGCGCTGACCTATGGACCTATGGGCTGGCCCAAGCGCCTCACCAAAGTGCTGGCCCTGCCCCCTGCTTGGAAGCATCCCGGGGACCGGCACAACTGCCATATTGGCGGCATGACCGAGCTCCTGGTGGCGCCTTCGGAAAAGGCTCAGGAGACGAGGAAAGCCAGCAAAACGTATTTCCATCATCAGAAGAAGACGGAGGGGACAGTTGCCTATTAAGGTAAGCCTCCTTTTGTATTAGAGAGTAACACTCTTCAATCAGGGCATTGCAGTCACCACAATCTGTTTCTGGGCTATAACCCTCAGAAAAGGAGGACAATTTGAGTTTGGAAAAAATATAATCTATAGTAGACGGGCAGTCCCTATCTCTAAACGATAGCACAATGGGTACACCTTTATCGAAGAGGCGAGTTACATTAGCAAAATTACCCGCTGCTACATATGATCCCAACACGGAAAGTCTGTGATCCGAATCTTTCACATTATCAGTTGTAGTCATTTCGTCCCAAGATTTCATCAATAGTCTTTAACATGGCATTAAAATCATCAAAAATTATACAATTCGGCTGGGACAGTCCCCCTTAACAAGGACCCTTTAATCCTCTTATAAAAGAGAATATTATATAGTGGTGGGCAGAACTCAAGGAGTTTCACTCCGCAGAATCGAGTTACATAAAAACTCAGCGGGATTCCCAAGAGTTCAACCAATAGGCGGAATTAGGCACATCATGCTTTTGAGCTGATTTTTAGTGCTGGGAGTTCATTCAGCGCTGATGTTTCAGTCACTTTGCGGTGCGCCAGAGGGCGTTGCTTCTTGAGTTGATTTTGCTGCCGCTCAAGTAGATTTTCTACTTGAGCGGCAGCTTTCTGACTGCGAATGGTCGCGACCCATCCACGCCCATCCACATTGGGCAAATCTTGCTGGTGCCCTCCTAGCAACCCAAATCGCGCTAGGGGACCCCAACAACGGCGGCTCCTCCCTTAAGGTGGAGGAGCATCGCCCCACTGCTCTTTGAGCAGGAAAAATAAAATGATAATAAAGTAGTTATTATGATTTTATTTTTCACAGGTTCGGCCTGGATTAGGGTGGGGCGGGGCTGGAGGCACAGGGCTGAAACTTGTTATCACACTCCAAGTGTGCATGACTGCTTGGCCGGCCGGCTCGTCTTGCACACAGTGCATGTTCCCCACCAGGCTTCATTACAAAAGCCTGGTGGGGAGCATGCCCTAGCCCCCAGTCCCCATCTGAGTGCCGATCCACGTCACTCAGACCAATGAATGGTTTACAGGCACTAATCACAATGCTGCATTGTAGCGTTGTGATTGGCTATGGGGAGCCTGGGTGCTTCCTGGTTCGGGACTCGCCGAAGAAGAGGAGGAGAGTCGCGGCCGGCAGAATAGGCAAGTGGTATTTTTTAAAAAAATGTTATCCCCCCACCATCCATGCTCCCTCCTTCCCTTCCACCCTCATTCCCTGCCAGCCACTACTTGACAAAATCTTGCTTGTGCTTGCCAACTTACTGTTGGCTAGTTGCACAGAAGAAAAAACTCATCCACGCGGTGGTTGGCAGACTTTGTCTGGAACTCTGTGTTGCATGCATAATGTGGAGTGTCCCAAACTCCGCCAACTCCGCAGTGCGGAGGAGTTTTGCTCTCCGCCCATATAATTCATTAAAAGTATGACACTGTGCATTAGAAAAGACGTTATCATAAAAATGAATCCAAAAAAAATAAGAAGAGCTATTAGGATCCTTATTTAACGCTGCTTTGGAGGAAGGAGCACAGTGTATTCAGTTCAGCCACCAAAGTTTTGAGTGATAAATTAACCAAGATTTACAGGCCTGCCTTAGATCGCCCATGTGACGAAGGAGAAGCAGCAACTGAAAAGTAAGCAAAGCCCTCATATGACATAGGATTTACAGCTTTTGTCATCCAGTCCAGATTACCAATCTTGAGACGAATAACTGCAATATTACAACTAATCAATGAAAAAGAGGTGACAGGCTTGCTAACACGCCTTCCAGATTTGGAATCATTTGACTTTACACGAAGGGAGTGAGTGACAGATTCACCTACATTCCCTGAAAAAGAAGCTGTAGTCAGGAAATTTGGGTACAACTAGATAGAACCTTGTAGGGGGTAGTCAACAGGACATCCATATATAGGCCAAAAAGACCAGCATCACCATCAGTACCCACCAAAGGAACAGGTTGAGGGTCAGGAGTGGGAGAGCTACTCTGCGAGAATAAAGGCCTGCTTAATACTGGAGCAGAGAAATGGCAAGAATGGCCAACAACAAACTGAGGTTTATAAAAATAGCCTAATGGCAACATTGCAATCTTACTCTCTGCGTGATCCCAGTCAGGTTTATAAACCAATAATCTGTGAGCCAGACCCGGGCACCTAAAATTGATCATTACACAGTTCCCATCATTATTCTTTGGCGATGCACCAATCGATCCCACCCTGCGTGCCAGATTAATCTTCAGTGCCTCATTTTTATTTTTATTTTTTATTTTATTTTTTACATTTGTTTTTATTGCAGAATTAGAAACCACAGAATACAATTAGTCAACCAGTCCACTCGTGACATCCCCCCCGGTCAATAGTAAAACGTATATCGTACACAGCCATTCAGCCCGCATCCCGGAGGCCGGGCGGCATAATACTCCACTCAGTAGGAAAACATCACAGTGCGCGTCCCATTGGGACCATGGTTGATATGTCGTTTTACGTATCTGCTTTTACCCCCCCACCCTCAACATTGCTTCCGTCAGCCATCCCAGTTGTATAATCAGTGGTACTGTCCATGTCGGGACCTACCCCAAGCGCTGTAGGTCTATCATGCCTGGCCGCTCCGCACAGCACCCTACCGGCCTACTGAACTCAAGGCGCCCCAGCAGACGACCAGCTATTTGGCTTCCGACCCACCCCAAACTCCCACTAACCTACCCCCCCGAAGCCCCCCCCCCCTGGCAACTGCTAAAGGTGTATGCCTCGTCCCGACGTGTTGGATGGATCCACTACAGTGTAACTTACAATTCTGTGTGCGTTCGCCCCGCAGTGTCCGCTGGCCTAATCTCCTCCGTCCTCATCCTCCACCAAAGAATCACGCAAAGCCTGCACCACCAACTCCCACGCACGCGCTACATCCAAAGCCTTCTCATTCCCAAGCTTAACAGCCTGCTTCATCCAGAGCACACTCTCGCATTCAGACCACCGCAGCAATTCATTCTTCCATCTACGCAGTGACGGCCCACCCCTGGACTTCCAATACCACGTTATTTCTCTTTGCGCCAGTATCAGACCCAGATCAATAAATTTGCTCGTCACCTTGGTGTGTTTGGTGTGCGGGAACCAGAGCAACAAGCATGCCGCCATATCAAATTCCACCTCCCTGTCAGTCACATCGTTGAGGAGGTCCCCCACCTCCGCCCAGTAGGCCTCCAAGTGCGAGCACCCCCAGAACAAATGATCCATGTCCGCCCCCGGAGATTACCACCGCGGGCATCGGGCGTCCGGCACCTGGAAGTACCGCTGTATTTTCTCGGGAGTTAAGTAGGCCCTATGGAGCACGTAGAAATGCACTTGCTGGAAGCGCGCATTTCTCGTGCCTTTCCACGTGCGCCGCAAGATGTGGCCCCACGCCGCGTCCGGGATAGGCCGGCCCACACTCTCCTCCCATTTAGCCTTGAGCCCCTGGAGTGGTTCCAGTCCCTCATTCAGCATCCTGTTATGGAGGCATGTCACAGCCTTAAACGTACCCGCCGCCATTACCACATACTGGCACGCCATAGTCGTGGTCGGTTCCATGAGCCCCCCTTTCCAGTGCTTCTGTATAGCAGCCACCACCGCCGCGTGCAGGAGGAACCCCCCGTCGGGCAGCCCAAACTGGTCCCGAAGCGCTTCGAACGGTGCCAGAGCCCCATCGATGTACAGGTCACCCACCACCTGTAGGCCCGCCTCCTCCCAATCCAGCAATGGTGACCAATCTCCCCCGTGCGGCAGTGCCGTCAGCATACCGATCGGGATCTCCGGTGCATAGGGCCGGGTCGCCTTCGCTCTCCTAAGGCTCCTCTGCCAGCACAGCCGGAGTGTCCGTTCCTCCACAGTGAGGCCCCGTAACTCAAGTCTCTTCTGCATGACAATATAGGACAGCACATGTCGTTGTATCCCCCGGTCTCGGTCCTCCTCCGGACCCCTGAACACCCTAGCCACGTTCTGCGTGAGGACCTGTAACTGCGCCACCAAATAATATAGCTCGAAATCAGGCACAGCCATACCCCCTTCTATCTTGGGGCGAAGTAGCGTGCTCAGCGCCACTCTACGGCGGCCATGCCCCCATAGGAACCCAATAATCATTGTCCTCAGGTCTCTGAAGATCCCTTGAGGAATCCAGATAGGCAACGTCCGGAAGTAGTACAGGAAGCGGGGGAGCGCCACCATTTTTAAAAGAGCGATCCTACCCAGAACCGTCAGCGGGAGGGTCGACCAGAAGGACATGCTGCCCCTCAGTGCTCGGACACATCGACCAATGTTGCCCTCCAATAGATCCGCAGTCGCGTGATAGATGCGGACTCCCAGATAGGTGAAGCAAGATGGCTCCCAGACCACCCCCAAATCGCGACCAGGGTTGGGCGACTTCGCTCTCAGTGGAAACACACAGGTCTTCGCCCAGTTGACCCTAAGGCCCGATAGCCGGCCAAACTCCGATAGCAGGTCCATCGCTCCTTCCAGGGCCCGCACCGTGTCGTCGAGGTACAGGAGCAGGTCATCCGCATACAACGATATATAATGCTGCTGCCCGCCACTGACTATCCCCGCGTACCTGTCACCCGACCTCGCATGGACCGCCAAAGGCTCCATCGCCAGAGCAAACAATAGGGGGGATAGGGAGCACCCCTGTCGCGTGCCCCTACCCACCGGGTATGCCGCAGATACCAGACCGCCCAAGCACACCCTCGCCGTCGCCGAGGCATACAAGACCCTCGTCCACCGGCGGAACCCCTCTCCCACGCCAAACCTCTCTAACACTCCATCCAGGAAAGACCATTCTAAGCTATCAAAAGCCTTCTCGATGTCCACCGACAGAACCGCTGGAGCCCCTTCCCCATCCAAGATGGCGTCCATTATTCCCACCAGCCGGCGAATATTCAGCACCGTGCTCCTCGTGGGTATAAACCCAGCCTGATCCCTGTGCACCAGGCCCGTCATGTGTGGGGCCAGTCTGGTAGCCAGGATTCGGCTCAGGATCTTGTAATCGACCGTCAGCATGGACAGCGGGCGATAGGACCTTACATCCGTTGCGTCCCTGCCAGGCTTTAGGAGCGGTACAATCAAGGCCTCCCGCATGGACCCAGGCAGTCCCCCTGCCTCATAAGCTTCCGTGTACACCACCAGAACCCTGGGAGCCAGGCTATCGACATACTGTTGAATCAATCGGCAATCCGTCCACCCCGGGCGTTTTATTACGAGCCATATGTTTAATGGCCACCCGTATTTCAGTGAGCGTGATCGGGCCGCCCAGCTCCTTCGCGTCCTCTTCGTCTAGGACCGGAAGCTGCCTCTCCCCTAGGTACTCTGATATTTCCTGGACCTCCACTCCCAGCTGACTCTGGTATAATTCCTGATAGTACACCCGGAAACACTCCAACACCGCTGCCTGGGAGTACACCATCTCCCCCCGGGCATTGCTAATGCTAAGGACCGGGCAGCCCCTAAGTTCCGGGTTAGCAAGTCTGGCCAAGAGGGTGCCCACCTTGTCCCTCTCTGCATGCGCTCTGATGACGTACTGCCTGTAGTCGTAACACCTCAAACGTTCTGTCTCGGTGGCGACCACTTCCTTCGCTTCCAATAACTGGGTCTGTAAGTCCGGCCTGGCCGGCCTGCGGCGCTCCAAGTCCCTCAAAGTCTCTTCTGCTTTCATGAGTGCATTCAACACAGTCGTACGAGCATTCGAAAACCTACCCAAACACACCCCTCTCATCACCACTTTCATTGCATCCCATTCAGTGGATCTACTCGTGGTCGTGCCCTCATTCTCGCCAAAATAGCTGTCAATGCCTTGCTGGACCGCATCGCTGAATACTGAACCCTCCAGCGTCTCCGGCCGGAGCCGCCATGTTGGTATCGCTGAGCGCTCCCGCTCCCGCTGCCACTGAATGTGTACCAATAGGGGGTTATGATCCGAGATGGTCCTAGCCAGGTACTCCGTATGGGTAATCAATGGGGCTAGGGACCCACCGCAGAGCACCGAATCTATCCTGACATGCAGATCGTGGAGGGCCGAGTAAAAGGAATAATCCCTGGTGTCTCTGTGCTGCTCCCGCCAAACATCCATCAACCCCCACCTGTCCTGCCAATCCTTCCTGTGCATGGCCAACCTGCGCACCGGGGAGTCTACCAGAGGGGGATGGGACCTATCCAGAGCCACATCCGTGATGGAATTGAAGTCCCCCCCTAACACTATCGGGCCCGCCAGGAAAGAGGCCAAGGACCCAGAGAGGCAATCAAAGTATCGAGCCTGATCAGTGTTCGGCGCATACACACAGCAGAGAACCACGTCCCTTCCATACAGCCTCCCCTCCACCGCCACGAACCGACCATCAGGGTCCACCACTTGATTCAGCACCTGAAATGGTATCCCCGCCCTCACCCAGATCAACACCCCCCTGGCATACGCTGAGTAAGTGGTGCCGAACACCTGGCCCCGCCATCTTTTTTGCAATGCAGCGCACTCTTTTTTGGTTAGATGAGTTTCCTGTAGCATAGCGATCTGAACCCCCCTACGCACCAGGTATGCGTGTACTTTGTGGTGTTTAACCATAGTGCGCAGCCCCCGGACATTCCATGTCAGGCATTTCAAATTAGGTAATGTCCCCATACCAACATCGAACAGTCCGATTCAAATAACAAAGATTCACAACCCCCCCAAAGCAGTTGCCCCCCCCCCCGAACACACCCTGAACAGAAAAACTCCCCAAACCCCACTCCCCAGGACAGAGCACACGAACCCAATGTCAGCCCCCATCCAAACCTTGAACCAACTTCCCACTCTTCTATCCTGTGGTCTCCACCACAGTAGGCCTTAAGGGCCCGAGGGGGGTGAGTTACCGCCGACCCCAGCTAGCGGAGCCCGCGCCCCGCGCCTTCATCCCCTACTAAGCGCGTAGCCCCCTTTCCCGGCAACCCGCTCATCACCAACAGGATACCACCCTACCATTAAGTCTCGATCAAGTCCCAATACATCTCAGCCGCAAAATATTCCATCAGATGTCTGGGGGGTCACCACCGGCCCCTTCGAGCTTTCCGCTTCTGAGAGGTCTTCTCCCGTTCTGCTGCCTTCCCCGCCCGAGTCCGTTCCTGCCAGTTCACTGTTCTGTTGCGACCCCGTGATGGCCGCCGTCGCTGCGAGCGCATCCCTCTTCTCCGCCGCCATTTGAGCCTCCCGTTTCTCCCGCTGGCGCCTGTTGCGGGACCTGATGCGCTGCGATTGTCGGATCCGGGGTGGCTTTGGCTGATCTCGCCTGCTTTTATGCGACCTGTCCGTCCCCGCTCTATACGACTCCAGCCACTGCCAAACTTCGTCCGGAGTCTGAAAAAAGTGCGTAGTGCCATCCAGTATGATCCGCAGCTTGGCCGGGTAGAGCAAGGAATATTGGATGCCTTCCTCCCGGAGCTCTTTCTTCACCGCTAAGAACGATGCCCTGTTCTTCTGGACCATCTGGGTGTAGTCCGGGAAAATCGTGACCTTACTGTTTTCCACCTCATACGGGCCCGACATCCTAGCCCGCTGGATGAGGAAATCCCGGTCCTTATAGTGGAGGAGCCGCACCACCATCGGTCGGGGGGGGGCGGCCAAGCCCCGGCGGGCGAGCAGGCACCCGGTGGGCTCGCTCCAGAGTAAAGAAAGGAGTAAGCCCCTCCGGCGCCACCACTGTGCGGAACCAGGTCTCCATGTAGGCCACCGCATCCTCCCCCTCAATCCGTTCCGGCAGGCCTACGACCCGCACGTTGTTTCGCCTATTGCGGCCTTCGGCATCCTCCGCCCGTCGTTCGAGCGAGTCCAACCGGGCCAATATGTCCGTGATCTTGTGTTCCGCGGTCACCACCGACGGCTTCAGGTCCAATAACAGCTGATCATGGTCCTTGACCCTATCCGCCAGCTTCCCGTGGTCCGCTCGCAATAGCCCCAGTCCCATGGCCACTTGGGCAATGTCTTGGTGCAGCGCCTCCTTGGTCGAGGTGATCGCATCGAGTATGGCGTCCAAACGTCGGTTCAGCCGCTGCTCCTCGTCCAACTCCGGCGAGGGAATCTCGCCCATCCGAGTCGATGTCGCCGGGTCCCCCTCAGCGCGCTCCTCGGCCACCAGCCCTCCGGCCGCCACCATTTCAGGGTACTGCATCACAGGCCCAAGAGCCCGTCCGGTTTCAGCACTCGTAGTTCAGTGCCAACTCCCCGGCACCGAGCAGGGTCAAATGCCGCCGCCGATGCCCTCAGGATCAACAACCAGCTTGGCGAGCACTGTTCGGCCGACTCCCTCGGATGCCTGAGGGGGGAAGGATAGATATATAGATGGCGGCCAGCGAGGGTCCCCAAGGCCTGGGGGGGGCGAGTCACTGTCCCCTGATCCCTGGATCCGGCACCGCTGGTCCTAGTGCCTCGATCTATCGGCTGCAGGACCTCCTGCCAGTCGGCGACAACTCGGCCCAAAGCTGAAGTCCGGGGCCGCCCGACCTCCCTGCCGCCATTTTCTTCTCACTCTCGGCAACACCTCGGCCGTCACCTCAACTCGATCTCCTCGGGGCCAGCAGTCCCCCAACGACTCTCCGATCGTGCCCGGCTGTCCCCTTACACTTCAGAGGGCAGGAGCGTCGACTTCGGGTCGCCCAGGGTGTAGATAACAGGAGAATTAGCGGGATTCCGCGCGGAGCTGCGAGCTCACGCCGCCATCCCGATCGGCGTCCAAGCCACGCCCCCATCTTCAGTGCCTCATGCAAAGAAAAACCTCTGTGTTTCACCAACTGCTTCAAAACCTTATTCCTAAGTTGTTCATCAGTCTGAAATTGACCCTGTAGAAGTTGTGGGACGCCTACAGCAATTACCACATAAGGACATGCTGCCAATGAGAGGGTTATAGTAACCAGCTCAGGGGAAGATACAGATGCTCTGCCAGGAGAAACTGAGCTTTTAGGCCGTCCTCAGAGGAGTGTAGCCCCAACCCATTGCAAGTAATAAATGAAGGTGTAAACCATGGGGTGCCGTTGCTAAGTGTCCATTCCAATCCCTCAAGGTCTGAGACTCTTGGCGAAAATCTTGTCTTGAGAGACCTTTATCCAGTTGGCCTGCATTGGGCGGAAGGGCAGCAGTCTCAGTGACTTGACGCTGGCCCAAACTTGACAAAACACTCCTGACAATTGCAGCATTGTTACAAAGTGGCTCTGGCTTTCAACAGTTTCCAATCTATTGAGAATTGGCAATATTTCCGCCAGAGGAATTGTTGAGAATCTTTAACAGCATTCATCCATAAGGGACTTTATAAGAGTTTGTACAGAGTTGAAATTCATTTGGAGCCTCCCTGGCTAGGCTCCTCAGCACGGAATACCTTGCCCCGCCCCCCTTAGACACTAAGCACCATGGCTAGTGGAATTTACTACCCTCAACGGTATTAGATCTGGCAAAAAATTGTAGAAACAGGAGGTGGTAAAAAACAACAGGTGATGGACAGAATGCAGAACAATGTCATACATTCCCCCCAGTACAGAGATCTGGGCCTCAATCCATCGTTTTTTTTCTCACCATGCCATTCCAGTTTGAACCCAGCCATATGCAAATCAGTCTTGACCCTGTGCCCCATGGGAACAGTCCAGCCCGAACTGCCAAGCCAGGTCCTCCCTGGACCGGAAACAAGCATCCAAGGACTGGTTTCAGGCTTTCAGCTCTCATCAGCCTGGATAGCTTGATTCCAGTGGCATGGACAGAGGAGCAACTACTAGCCGACTCGTTAATGGGCAGGATACTGGGCCCATGGATAGCCTTCTTTCGTATGAACTATTTCATTGTTGATTAAGCCCACCGCCCTCTGTAACATGCAGCTAATAGAGGTACTTTTAGCAGCTGCACCAGCCACTGCATGAACATCAGCGGTCTTATGTTTAACCATGGTGTAAATATGAAGAATTGAGGTAACTCAGGGACTAAGACCTCCCTGCTACTGACTAGCAAACACCACGTGTGTGCTCAGGCAGGTAGTCAAACTTTCAAACAAAACAAAACCTTGTCCTTCCCTCCTCCTGAGCCGTACAGATCAACAAATTGGCAACACCACTCCCAAGAACCATAAAATAATGTACAAATGGCACCTTGAAAATTAAAATCTAAGGGGGTTGGCCCAGCCACTCCTCTTCCGGGCTCTGACTGAAGCAGACAGGCCCGCTTTTGGCCCGGTCTCTGTCTGGGCATGTCCCGCGTAGTAGGTCTTGCTGTCACACCATAAGCACAAAGGCTCCTCCTCCAGAGTACGTATGGGCACGGGGTACTTTGGTTAATAAAGTCCCAAGAACCCTGTCGGCACACCACCAGCCACCACAAATGTCTCTTGCTCACTAGGTCTTGCTGTCATGAAATAAGCACAAAGGCTCCAACTCCAGGGCAGGTCAGGGTAAGGGATACTCTGGTTAATGAAGACCCAAGAGCCCCATCGGCATGCCACTAGTGCCGCAAACATCTCCCGCACAGCGGGTCTTGGTGTTGTGCTATAAGCACAAAGACACCACCTCGAGGACACGTCAGTGCAAGCCATCTTGTTTTCGGCAGCCATCTTGTCTGCCATGTGCTCACCATGTGCTCTGTCCTTCCTTAATGCTGTTTGCTAATGTATTCTGCCTGTGAACAAACTATATTTAGCTTCTTACTACTCTGCACATGCTCAGTTGAGCTTGCAGCTGTCCATGCAGCTGTCTTTAGTCTGTAACTGTCAGTATGTGTTTGCTAGAATTAGCAACTGTTAGCTCCTCCCTCTTGTTGACTGTGCATTTTCTGTATGACCTTATATGTACATAAAACCTTATTTTTGTACTTGTACCGCCTTCTTTTGAGCCCCTGTGTGGGTACAAAAGGTCCATGATCCTTCTGTTCAGGGTACTACTTAATACAATACCGAAGGGTTTTGTGTGAATGTAGTTCCACCTCATGAGGTTAATAAACTCTTTGTTTTATGTTTCTGTGCCAACTTCTATTATATTGGTCTGAGGACTTGTGCAGAGAACGGCGAACCCCTAGCACTGGTATGCCTTGCTGAGGATCACCCCGACATTGAGACCCTGAGGGAAGTGAATAAAAGCGATGAATAGCGTACGGATAACCACGCTTAAGATTCCCTATTATGCTGGGCACTGTAACTTACTTCGTCTTTGGATAGCTATTGCTGCGACCAACTGTGTGGACAGGATCCCGCCGGAATGGTGTTCAATGTGTGTGCATGAACAAGTAGTTTCCTGGAAAGGGTTTGGTTACAGGGCGGAAGGTGTGGTCATGTCATGCAGCATGGTGGAACTAGAACGGTAACATCAGTTTACATCGTCTCCGTGGTGAGGCAGCAACGCCCAACGAGTGGGCACATGCACATGCGGGTGACTGAGCCTCTCTTCTATGTTGTGATGGGCAATGGTGGGAAATTTCGAATACGAAATACCCACAATCGTGCAAAAGACAGATTTAGCGGGGGTGACTATCTTAAGGAGTCTGTCTGTCAAGGATGGGAATACTTAGATGTGGGGTGCCCACACAAGTGTCTGAAATGCATCAAGGGTCTAAATAGCGTGATACATAAGACATTATAAAATTAAGATATGGCTACGTATGGTGTTATCAATGAGAATAATAATTTCACCTGTAGGTGATATCATGTTGTGTTCCTCACTGGTAGATTATACACGGTGTTGGTTGTAAAATGCATATCCCGTGTGGCATACATTTTAAAACAAGTATGGCCCTAATATGTGTGCTATGTTGCAGGTAGCATACATTTATCAAAGAGGGTGACTGTCCATTGTTTTTGTTAGATCAACATCATTACTGGTTGACTGTCTAGTTGGGCCCACAAATTGTTGTGGTTGTGAGATGACATCTACCTTGTTTTTAGGTTCTGCGTCGTCCTCTCACTTGCACTATAATTGTTTAGCACCGCGCTTTGACGGGTCCCCGGATTCCCCGGATTCACTTCTGACTTTGGCCGCCATCTTGGGGGAAGTTTTCGGACGCCTGGCGGCGCCATTTGGGCTAGCAGACCAGCTGTCACAAGGACACGCTGGCCTGCATATAAAGCGACCTTTCTACTCGCAGCGATGCCGGAGTCACGCCAGAGTCCAGCCCGTCTGCGCCCGTCCACGCTAAGGACGGGCTAAAGGGCGATGTTATACTGGACTTGGCTTGTTTTTGTTATGTCTCCCAGGGTAGACCCTTATACTCCCATCAGGATCTTATCTGTTTGAGACCCGGCTGGCTTCCATGCCATTTTACTTGCTCACCGGACACTCTTCGATAAGCCTTCTATTGCAACTGTTTTAGCACGCATGACAAGCCTCCGATAGCTTGGTCTTCTAGACCTCCCTTGCCTACTGCCTCCTCCTCTATGGTGCCTCCCAGGAAGGATTGGGGTTTCCTGATCAATACTAGATCTTTGGCGAAGAACAACATCGCCTTTCGGGATTTTGTTACAGCAAGGAAACCCACATGGGTGGTCCTTACCGAAACTTGGGCTACTGAGGCTTCGGGACCGGACCTGGTGGAAGCTGTTCCTGATGGGTACTCTTTATCTAGAATGGATAGAGTGGGGCGTAGAGGAGGTGGTCTTGGTATTCCTTTTAAATCCTCTCATTCCTGCCACACTATTCAACTCTCCATGTCCTCCGATTCATTCCAAGCCCTTTATTATCTTATTAAATCCACAGAGGCCGCTTCTTTTGCTGGCATCTTGGTGTATAGACCCCCCGGGCCCAGGACAGATTTCTGCAAGTCTCTTCTTGAAATCTTGGAGCCCTATTTAGGATCTGCTAGTCTGACTGTCCTGGGCGATTTAAATTTTCACCTGGATGACCCAGATTCTAAAGATTCCTTGGCCCTGCTGGAGTCACTAGCTGCATGTGACCTTGTTCAATTGGTCAAACATCCTACACACCAGGCAGGGCACATATTGGATGCAGTATTCTCCAATGATGACAGGCTTAAAATAGAGATGCCCTTGCCATTGGCCTGGTCCGAACACTTTGCTGTCCCTCTGGAGTTGCACATCGCCCCATCACCGGCAAAGATTGGGGCTCCTAGTAAATTTACATCTAGGAGAAATTTTAGAAATATCACGAATGCCTCACTGGCCCCATTGATGCACAACTATAAGCTGATCTCTTTGAGGATGCTAATCATGCCGCTTCGGAACTGTCCAATACCATAAGAGTGGCAGTCGAAGTGCTGGCTCCCCCGTTTTCTTGCTATTCTGCAAGAAAAAACCCTCGGCACCCTGTTTCTCGGAGCCTCTTAGGCTCATGAGACAGGGTTGCAGGAAGCAAGAAAGGGTGTGGCGGAAGAGCTGGAGTATGAAGGAGACGGACAAGCACAAGAATCTCCTTAAGGAGTATAAGAGGGAGACTGTCAGGGTGAAGCAAGAGTACTTTGCTAACCTGACAGTCGCTCTTTCTTCTCCGAGGGATCTTTTCAAAATAGTGTACACGCTCTGTACGTTACAGATGCCGGATCCCGTTGTAAGTTCCCAGGAATTCTGCGATGAAATTGCCGGTTTCTTTCACTCAAAGATCGCGGATATTTACTCTGATCTTGAGATACAAAGATCTGATATTCCTCTCCTACCCGCCTCTCCGGTTCTGTTTGCGAAGGAGGCTTTTTCCATCATCTCTAAAACTCTGCCTGAGTTTCCACCTATTTCTTATTCGGAGCTTGATTTGCTTTTGAATAAGATAAAGTCGGGGTCTCCACTCGACCCTTGACCCCTTAAAGTCCTGAAGGAGTGCAGAGACTGTTTACTGCCCCCTTTGTTGGACATCATGAACAGGGCTAGGAGTGAGGGCATCTTGCCTTCTCAATGGAAGAGTGCGGTGGTCAAGCCCCTTTTAAAAAAAGCCTACACTCGATCCCGAGGTGCTTAAGAATTACCGCCCCATCTCTTTGCTCCCAGCACCGGCAAAGATGATGGAGACTTATCTCAATCAACATCTGGCGGCTTATCTGGACTCCTCGGGTCTCCTGGATCATTCCCAGCATGGATTCAGGAGGTACCATAGTACAGAGTCGGCCCATATGGTGGTTTTGAATAACATCCGCATGGAGGTAGATCAGGGACACACTACTATTCTGGTCCTTTTGGACTTGACAGCTGCCTTCGATACCCTGTCCCCTTCGGTTTTAACATCTCGCCTGAGGGAGATAGGGGTGGAAGGGACGGCTTTGAGTCTGCTGGCCTCCTTTTTGGACCAGAGAGTGCAGAGGGTCAAGTTGGGAGAGTTCTTATCTCCATCCCTTCCGGTGCAATGCTGGGTCCCTCAGGGGTCGGCATTAAGTCCGACCCTCTTCAACATCTATGTGACCCCGCTTGCTAGGGTCTTTCGGGATGGAGGTAGTCTCTTATGCTGACGACACACAGATCCTGGTGTCCCTTTCCCATCTGGGGAACCTGTCGCCGTTCAGTTTTAGGAGCTGCATGGAAGCAGTTTCCTTGTGGATGATTCACAATTCACTTAAACTGAACGGCGAGAAGACTGAGATCTTGGTGTTCGGTCCCAACCAGAACATCTGGTCGCCTGATTGGTGGCGCCCTCTCTGGGAGCCTGTCCCACACCCACTGAGTCGGCGCGGAACCTGGGAGTGTTAATTGACTCCGCTCACTCCATGTCTTTGCAGGTAAATAGAACGGTGGCGACCTGCTGGGGTATTATTTAAATACTCAGAAAAATAAAGCATTATCTGTCTCCTCAGGCGCGGAAGCAAGTGGTGGTAGCTCTTGTCGCTTCGCGACTTGACTACTGTAATGCGCTATACATAGGCATGAATAAGAACCTGCTACAGCGTCTTCAGACTGCCCAAAACGCGGCAGCCAAATTTGTTTTGGACGCCACCAGATCAGCGTCAGCAACAGCATCCAGGAGGGCCCTACACTGGCTTCCAATTGAATTGAGGATTACTTTTAAAATTCTTTGCCTTACCTACAATGCTCTCTCTGGTAAAGGTGTTGGGGGCGTTAACAAGTTGCTTTTACCATATGTTCCGGGGAGAGAGCTCCGCTCCTCTTCAAAGAATCTGCTTGTGGTTCCTCGTTTCTGCAGGATTAAGTGGGGTGGTAGGGCCTTTTCTACAATTGCTCCTAAGCTATGGAATACTCTCCCTGGCGAAATTAAATCAATGTCCTCCGCCTTGCTGTTTCGAAGAGCCTTGAAAACTTGGCTTTTCGCTAGGGCGTACCCGTAGTTGTGTTTATACTTAGTTTATGGTTTTCTGTTAGGCGCCTTGATGCCTTCGGGCTTAGTTGCGCATTATAAGATTTCTTTCATTTCATTTCATTTTCATTTCATTACATGTTCATTGGACAATCGAGATGTTATGCTCTTTGTAGTGCATTCCGTGGGCTGTTGTCGTAGAGTCCTGTTAGGTGAGTAGAAAGTCTGTATACCCACATTGCTGTTTTTCTAAGAGCAGGTTCTGTAAGTTGATTGTGTTTGTATCTAGTTGTTCAATGACTACCCAGGTCATGTCATTGGTCGTATGTCCATCTGTCAAGAAGTGATCAGTCATTTTTGTGGTGTTTCGCTTACAGCGGATGTTGCTCCTATGTTCGCATATCCTGGTCTTTATCTTACGGCTAGTCATACTCATGTATTGAAGACTGCACGGGCACGTGATAAGATACACAACATTTGCTGAATTGCAATTTGTATGTCTTTTGATTTGACATGTTTTTCTCACTTCCAGGTTTCATGTTTTTGTGGCTCTGTTACAGTGGCAGACACTGCAGTTGCAGCAGGGAAAATGGGCAATTTTATTCAGTAGACCCCACGCTTTCAGGATCGTGTGGTTCGTGGTGATTTGTGGTTTGGGGCGTGTGGATACCAGGATGTCTTGCAGGTTTTGCGCTTTTTTGTACGCAAAATAGTGGCTTCTCCCATTGCAATTTACCGGATGTTACTATCCTCCAGTTGCTCTGAATGATTTTGGTTACTTTGTTTGAAATGGAGTTATACGTAGTTATGCAGGTGAGCGGAATAGTAGGTGCTGTTTTTCAACATTTTCCAGTAGACTGTCCCGGTTCTGGTTCCTGGCTCTTTTTTTAGCTTTATTGATTACCCTTTCAGGGTAGCTTCTGGCCTTCAATTTTACAGTTAGATTGGGATTTTAAGTCCTTGACCTCGCTACAATTGCGTCTCAATCTGAGGTATTGGCCATAGGGCAAGTTCTCCCTTAATGAGCTGGGGTGGAAGCTTTCAAAACGTAGCAATGAGTTTTTTGCTGTTGGTTTGAAATGTGTCTTGGTGGTAAGGATGCCTCTGTGCGCCTCTATATCTGGATCTAGGAAGGTGATACTTTCACGACTGGATGTGTGCGTAAAACTCAAATTTGGGTCCAGGGTGGTATTGACCCAGTTCAGAGATTCTTGTAGTCTTGTTTCTGTGCTTTCCCATATGAGGATGATATCATCTATGTATCTTTTATAGAATGTTAACTCCTTAAAGAATGGTGAAGTGGGATTCAGAATATGTGATTTTTCAAAGTTGTACACATAAAGCCCGGCTACACTCGGAGTGAACGTGCTGCCCATCGAAGTGCTGTATGTTTGTAAAAACAGTGTTACTTCGCATTCAAAGAAATTGTCTTTCAAGGCGATCTCTGCTCAATGTGAACAAAAGATTTTGGTGTCCTGTAGTTCCACTCAGTATCGTCTAGGGAGGAGCTAAGGACCTCAGGCGTGTCGTCTTGTGGTAGGCTTGTATACAAGCTTTCAATATCCATACTCACCAAGATTGAGGTTGCTGGGTTGAAATTCAAGTTATTGAGGTGACTCAGCAGATCTTTTGTGTATTTTAGATAAGTGGGGGTTGCCTGTACCAAAGGTTGCAAAAAGATATCACAAAAGCGGGAGAGTAGAGAACCTATTCCGGACACTATGGGTCGTCCTGGTATTGGAATTCTGTTTTTGTGAATCTTTGGGATTGTATAAAAGTACGGGATTTTTGCACCACCTGAGGTAAGGAAAGATGCTTCTTGTTTACAGATGTCTCCATTTGATTCAGCCTCATGAACCAGTATGTGTATTTTACTTTTTATGGCGTTGCTAGGGTCATGGTCAAGTTTTCCATCATTTTTAGAGTCATTGAGGAGGCGTAGGCATTCCATGTGGTATGCTTCTTTATTCTGCATCACGATACCTCCCCCTTTGTCCGCCGGTTTTATGATGATCTTCTCATTCGTTAGCGCTGGTGTTTCTGAATACTGGATCCTCTGTGGTTTTCTCAATTTGTTTGTAATTGGCTTGTTCAAATGCTATTAGTTCTATCGGTATTGTCTGTGGTGGAGGGTTAAAGGTCGATTTCAGTTTGAGGTTTTTATCTCCTTTACCTTCATTGGGTGTATTGGGCTGAGGTTGGTTTTCAAATAATGCTTTTAATTTCAGCTTCCGAAAGAACTCGGAAAGTTCGCAATGAAGCTTGAATTCATCAAGTTGTGCAGTGGGAGAGAATCCTAGTCCTTTGTTGAGTACTGATTTTTCTACAACCGTGAGAATGTGGTCTTGAAAGATTCGTGACTAGGGCCTGGTTCCACTCGGTCCCGCTTGTTGGTCCCTGGATTTGCTGCGGTTGTTTGCCCCTAGGTTCAAGTCCTTTTTCAAATGTACTTGGTTTCTTCGTTGTCTTCTCCCTCGTGCTCTGTGGCCTGCCCCTAAAAAATGAAACCTCTGGTTTGGTTCCCAAGTTGCATTGATTGTTGTGCAAATGGGAGGTTGCAGCCGTACATCATTTGTGGTGTCATTTGCGGTAGCATCGGAGGGTATGGGCCGTGATAGTTCATGGGACCACCTTGGTGTGTGTTTGGCCACGGATGTTGCCAATTGGTGTTTTGGCCTCTACCTCTTTCTCTAGTTCTGTAGCTTCCAGTGCTAGATCCGCTGCTCACGGAGGGACCATCATCCGAAGAAGCAGACTGCGGTTTCCTAGTTGTGGCTTTGTAGTCTGCATCTGAATAAGGATAGGTTTTGACAAAGGAGACGTTTTGAAAATCCTTCTGGAATTGATGGATTTTGGACTGGGTCAACTCGTCTTTGTATTCCACCATCTCCTTATTAACCTCATCCAGTCTTTTTTTATAGGATGTCAGGGTGGTCTTGTAATGGCTTTCTGTTGCTTGAACATCTATCAGGACTGCATCTGATAGTCTTTTGGCAGTCGGGATTATTAAAATGATCCATTTCCTGGTGCAATGCCAGGCGATCTGGGCCCAGTCTTTTCAGAATGCTGCTTCGTTTAAGAATATGTGGGGAGCATTTGTGACTATCAGACCTTTAGGGGCTGTGTTGGAAAGTAGCTATTCGGTTAATATTACGGATGCATGACGGTACAACGCATACCGTCACAACGCATCCCTTTACACCGCATCCCTTACAACGCAAGTCGTTACCACGACTTGCTTTGGGGGCGCGGATTTCGAATAGTATAATTTACTATCCTAACACCAGTCCCCGTGGACCCTAGGGAAGGTGTTGGGATAGTAAATTTACTATTTTTAATCCTTTAGCGCCCTCCAGCACAAGTTGTGGTAACGACTTACGTTGTAACGGCCGTGTGGTAAAGGTACAGCGTGGTAAAAACTTTGTGGTAAAGGATGTATACCTAATATTACTCCATGTAGTATTGTTCTGATGGGGTTTTTCTTTTTTTCAGTCAGATTTTCCCATTCTGCATTTTGTGAGATTGCTTGTGCCACATTGAAGTCCGCCGTAAATGGTGAAGCTGACAAGATGTTATTAACATCTTCGTCAGTGAAAGTGTGTCCCAGGTTTTCTAACAGGTTGAAAAGGATTTCTCAGGGGGTGCGCTTAGATTGATAGGTGTCACTCCAGAAAGCGAAATGAAAGGCAAAAGCTCTCACAGCTGTGTGCTGTCGTAATACTAGAGAGTTTGGAAATTGAACGGGAACATGTCCACTTCCCAAAGTTAAGCAATAAACAACGTGGACAAGTCCCTGACGGGTTATGGTCAGCGTTTGATGACCTATACCCTAATCGGGAAACGCAGACAACCAGTGGTTGTTTTTAGAATACCCCTCACCCACCTACCTAGTAGGTGGCATGCTTCATCATCGGGGTCCCAGCAGGATTGCCGAGCGCAGTCCAGCTGTGCTTCAATGCGTGATTTACAGCGGAACTTTTTTTTGTGGAAAGTGAAAGTGCTATGTGAAATGTGAATAAATGATAAGTGGCACCTGCACATTTCGAAACCCTTTCCAGGTTACACTGAGTTAGCATACCTAAATTACCCAGGGTGTGCAAAGCAGGGGCACAGCATTGTTAATTTGTCAGTGCAGCTAGGGCAGTGCCACCAGGACCCCAAAGTGAGGGTTCTGTGCACTTCAATTATGGCTGTCTTTTATTACTCAAGCGGCATAAGAGGCTCTATGGGCCAGATGTATCAAGGCTTTTGCGACTCGCAAAGGCCGAAATTCGCAGAATTTCGGCCTTTGCGACTCGCAAACGGCCGATTTGCATTTTTTCATATGTATGAAAAAATCGCAATTTAAGGAATCACAATTATTTGCGATTCCTTATTTTGCCATAGCATTTAAGGAATCGCAAATTTAGCGATTCCTTAAATGATATGTATGACACATTTTGCAATTGCGATTTTAAGTTAAGAAATCGCAAATTACCACCAACTTGTACTTGGTGGTAATTTGCGATTTCTTTTAAAAATGCCCTATTTGGCATTTGTGAGGGTGGCATGTGACACACATACGTGTGCCACATGCACACACATGTAAATTTCAGGGGTGCAGCAGGGTGTCTTTGAGACACCCCTGCACCCTTGAAATAATTCTCAAATTGCGATTAGCAAATTGCGAATTCACAATTTGAGAATTATTGCACTATCATTCCTATGGGCCTCCTGGCCCATAGGAATGCATTGGTAATTATTCTTTATTTGCGAATTCGCAAAATGCGAATTCGCAAATAAAAAATAATAAGGAATCGCTAAAATATAGCGATTTTATACATACATTCCGTTTTGCGAATTCTAAATAGCGATTCGCAAAAAATCGCTATTTAGGATTCGCAAAACGGAATCTTGATACATCTGGCCCTATGTTTCCTTGAGTGCATTAAGGTTGATGGCAGATGTGGAAGGATTTTTGCAATTTGCGCTAAGGTCTATGCGAATCTTAGCAATGGTTCCAAAGTTTTTCTCTTTACCAATACCATGTGGGAATCATTGCTTCTGTGACATTTTATAATACCCGTATCGTTATTTAACGGCAATAAAATGCTTCTTCATAGGACATATCTTGCAGAAAATAGTGTTTTTCTCTTGTACAATACTTTGAACTTAAACAAAGCTGCACAAAAAGCCTTGCAGAACAATTCATCTGCAGACAATTGCAATTGTGCATGAAAACGCTTGGTAAAAAGTAAACGCCCCAAAAGATCGGGTACATTTTGCAGCTTGGACACGTTCAATTCAAGTAAAATGTTTCTCACTAAGATCAAATATTAGACTGAAAGTAAAATACCTTGAAATTTGGAAAATGACTTGTCTGAGATGAAGCAAAACCAGGAAACTTTGCAGAGTTTGCAAAGGGTAAATATTGAAAACTTCGCAAAACTTAACTGGTGAAAAAAAAAAGTTTTCAGGTCCCCGCAAATTATTTTATATGCTTTTATCTTCCGGTTTGAAAATAGCCTAGAGTAGCTTACCCCATCTTCTTCCCTGTTCTGTTCCTTTGAAGAGCTCCTTGACATCACTGCACATCTGTGCATTAGTGTGAAATGAGGCTTTCCACAGACAGTTGGATGGATGGTTGAGTCACTTTAACCGTTCTGTTCTTTTCACAGTCCAGTTAAAATACCAGATTCCTCAGGTTCATTTGTGTCACTTTTGAACTGCTTCTGTAACCTACAAATTTTGCTGCACATGATGGATTGTTTCTTAGATACATGTACCTAGATGGAAGACGTGGGGCGTGTAGGCCTCACAGACCCATAGGTGGACTGGGAGCTGAAAGCAGCCCTGGGGGATGTGTTCCTACCAGCACCACATTACACTGAGTGAGTGTAACGAATACGTCCGACTGTCTCCAGGAGGGATTTTGGGGGTATAGTGCATCAGTATCTTCAAGAAAATCTTGTGTGTTCCCTCAGGGATGTTTGGCAGATACATACCGTTTCATCTGCTTTTAGTTCACCATCTCCTTGCTGCTGTTCCTTGTTTACCACTTCCTCCTGTTCTTTACGTAAGCGTTTTTTTAAAAAACTATTTTATTATTTTATCTTCACTGTTTCATTGTTTGCTCATTTACCTTAGCGTATCTTTTTTTAAATAAAATATAATTATTTATATCAATCAATCAAGCAAATAACTTTATTTGTTTTTGTGCTAAAAACCATAAAAATACATTAACAGCATAAAATAAACACATACATATCATAACTGATTAAAACAAGGAGAGCTTTTCCCACGTCTCTTTATATCATATGCTACAACGGATATATATATCGCCCAATTAAGATATCCGTTAAAAAAACTATATACCAAATTCATATCATTCAGTTAAAATAAGAATCCCCTTGCCCTTACAAATACGTACAGCATGATTAAAAAAAGCTAGTACTACAACAATTAGTGCAGATGTAAAAAAAATAGGGTTGGCCTTCGCTTCCTAAAAATATGCTTCAGCATCAGGGGTTTGATAAACCTTCTTCTCAGCACTAAATAAAACTCACTGAGAAAGTGCGTACATGGTGCCTTGGGACAATATCCCATCACTGAGGCAACTTGTATCTATGAGACTGGTGCCAGGATGCTTGTTTCCGGTCCAGGGAACACCTGGCTTGGCAGTTCGAGCTGGACTGTGCCCATAAGGAACAGGGCCAAGACTGATTTGCATATGGCTGGGTCCCAACTGGGGTGGCGAAGTGAGCTAAAGAACGGTAATGGATTCAACCCAGATCTGTGACTGGGGGTGAGTGTCTGAAAAGTTTCAGGCTCCGTCCATCATCTTGTGCTTGAACATGTATCTAGACCTACCCAGTCTTTCAAAGTGTATAATATTCAATCTAAAGTGAATACGCGAAAATCTACGAGAGCTATTTGTTCTCTACAACAGATATGGCTGTACTCAACACTTTCTGTAGTGTTTCAATGCGAGATAACTCACTGCTTGGCACTATCTAATTCAGGAGTCAAAACATTAAGGCTCTTTAGCTCTCCTTTACTAATCCCCTTAACCTTCTCTGGATTATTAAAGAGATAAAACCTGCTCATTCTATCTAACAACTCTTTAACATTCCGCAACCATGGGTTGTGTGAAATCACGCATTAACAATCCTGTACATTAATCTATTAAAAGAGGGTTCCTGTTGTGTCCAGATCTTAGGGCAGAATAGGACAGGTATAGTTGAATAAGATCTTCTACAAAACTCATTCCCAACTGTTGTTGGATGACATCAGAGGAGTTAGTTTGTGACGATGTGAGTAAACGTCTCCAAAACGTATTTTGTAGCACCTTCAAGAAACTGGTTTTTACACATCCCCACACACCTGCCCATGGGTCACCATACTAACACACTTGGCCCTTTTTAGCTAGAGCATCTCCTTTATTAGTTTTTCACCAGTTTATTGGCAAAACCTAAATAAGAGTGATCTCTCAAAATGGAGTAGCCATGCCTTTGCCAAGTTCTTACAATTGCCCTTGAAGTCAAATTCCATCCTCGGATACACATATGAAGAAACCATACTTAATTCCACACTGTTTAATAACATGGGGCGATATTTACTCTTGGCTCCCCCCCCAAAAATGATGAAGAATTTGGCTAGGTTCGCTGTTGGATCTAATTAATTTGGCCAATTTGAAAGTACGCGCCATCAGCACAGCATCATCGGTATATGGAAGTACAGGAGCAGGGAACCATCCTAACTGAGATAGATTTTTGCATATGCCCAATAACTTGTTATCCAACCCATTGATGTATAATGTGAATAGAAAAGGGACCAAGGTGCAGCCCCACCTAACCCCACTTTTAACGCTAAAGGCCTCAGAACACTGTCCATTCTCCCATTCCTCGCCCTGGCAGTCGTGCCGAGTACATTTCTTGCAACAGGTTCACTATGGCTCAGTCATCCCCAGGTCCACCATCAGAGATCACTATTTACTGTAGTAAGTGCAGTCAAACATGCTTGACAAGTCCATGAAACCCACATAAAAGCCCCCTTTTTGTTACTGTATATTTACCTATTAAAATACTCAAATTCAAATACTGTTAGACAGTTACGAGGGGTAAACAGAAAAAAGTAGTAGTTTACCCCGATCACAATCCTTGACCCACGTCCCCACATTACTATTCACTTTAAAATGCATGACACGCACGTGATAACGACATGATAACTCTGGGAGCACCACTGATGTGATATTGTTTACCATGTTAAAGATGTAAATACTATGTAGATCCGTTGATCCTAATGTCCATTTATACCATTATTTTCCTAGTGTCAATTCCCTGATGAAGGGCATGCCACATGAATGCCCGAAATGCATTGGATACGCTCTTTGATATTGCCTGATGTATGAATGATTACAATCATGATGAAACCAGATAAACAACAATGAAAATCATGAAATAAATGAAATATATAACGAAAATGGTTTGAAAGTGTTTTCTTCAAACAAGGAGACACGATACTGTGTGTGCCGACAAGGGATGACACCAGAGTTCCTCTGGTTTCACTTATAAATCTCTTAATGCATAACTCATCAGCATCCTCATCCAGGCAAACGTTAAAGCACTCCCTTCTATCCTTTATCAGGCTGGTCAGAAAGCCAGCAGGGTCAATGGTACACCATTCCACCACTGGGCTGTTGCTCATCACCAACTAAATATCTTCCGCTTGGTCATGTGGATCCACATAACATTTCTTATGTCTGAGATGGATGCTGACACTGAGAGGGTTGTGATGACTAGCACAGTTAGTGTGGGCCTTCCATTGTGACACGAAAGACCTACATATCTCCGCGAGCAAAAGGAAACCTATTGTGGCCACCCACCCCTGTCCTGTAAACAAAATTTAAAAATCTGAAAAAAACAAGTTATTTTTCGTCAGACACTTCTTTAATGCCATCCCATATTCATACATTGATTGTGTACAAAGAGTGATTGCCCTCCCTCATATACTTTGAGGCAACTGCATACTTCTTCTGCAGGTAGGCAACATAGGTGGGTATTACGGAGGAGTGATGGCCCTATGGAGAGAGCGTAGGAGGAAGCCTGCTTCACACGGCTGTAGGTATCATTGGTGCTACAGATTCAATGGCACTGATGCGCAGGTATGTGACGGGCCCGCAGCATCACAATCATGACTGTCTGACTTTCAAATAAAGGCATGGGGCCAGGCTAGCATTAGAGGTGAGAAGCAGGGGCAAGACGCGCAAGCTCTTTTCTTTTTATAGGGACAGTGAGTCAGTTTCAGGATTGGAGGGATGGCCAGGCATGGAGGGGAAGGGTTGAAAGAGGTAATTAAGTCAGCCTGCTATTCAGGATTGCAGCTATCATTAGTGCAGCAGGTGCAGTTGCATTGGGGCCCAGAAGTGTGAGGGGCTCATAATACCCCAATTTTATGGGTTAGTGTTTTTGGTAAGTGTAGTTTTTGTTTTACGTATTTAGGGGCAGATTTATGAAGGGCTTGCGCCACGTTTACGCCGCCGTTGCATGACGCAACGGCATGGAAACGTGGCGCATCCCTGCGCCCTATTTACAACGTGACGCATCTAGGAGATGCATCACGTTGTACAGCACTGCGCCATGAGGAGGCGTTCCTGCGCAGGGGGGGCGTTCCTGCGCAGGAACGCCTCCTGAAAGTGGCTGAGTGAAATCTATGAGATTTCACTCAGTCACTTTCAGGGCAATGCTGCGTCAAAACCCTGCGCCTGCTTGAAGCAGGCGTAAGGCTTGAGGCAGCATTGAAAGAATAGGCCCCCCCAGAGCATTGCTGGAGCTGCGTCGCGCTTGCGACGCAACTCCAGCAATGCGCCACTTTCCGGCACAGATGCGTCACGCATCTGTGCCGTTTTTGCCCCATGGTGCGCCGCATCATAAATGCGGCGCACCATGGGTGGCGTAGCTGTTGCGCACTGTGGCGCATGTTAACTGGCGCATCCCTCGGGATGCGCCAGTTAACATAAATCTGCCCCTTGATCTTTTAGAATTCTCACATTTAGTGCAGATTTTGAGTTACAGAGGAATGCCCCTAAAATTATCTTAAAAGTCCTGTCCCCTTCTGTCAGCCCTGCCACTCCCCCAAGGCTTGCCATAATTTTTGGAGGGGGGCCCGACTTCAAAACGTTTTACTTTGGGGGACACACGGCAAAAACTTTGAAGACCTCAGAAATAGAGTATGATGAGCGACCCCCTGGCCAGCCAAGTAACGAAAACTGTGGTCTCAGCTCCCCTGGTGGAGGACCACCAGCCACATTCACAGATACTTGCCAGCCAAGCATGAATCTTTCTGCCTTCATTCAAGGTACCACTGCTCCACCCCATTGAAGGTACCGAATCTTTGCCGAGGACACCATGTTTGATGCAACTAATTGCAAATTGTTTTGTTGTTCAAGAATACCCCCACAGAGCAGGAGTTTATCCTTGAGAAAGGGGGCGTTGAGCAATTTCCCTGCCCAGGAACGATTCCTGAAATAGCGGTCTGAGGCAGGCAAATCAAGTGGCAGTAGCCCCACCCTAAATACACAGGGAGACTGTTAGTTTGACCTGATGACCTTTTAGCAAATGGGCCTTAAGGTCAGAGGATTCTGGTGGCAGAGCCAGCTGAGGCTGTGTGGTTGTAAACCCAGTGTTTTCCCTAAATCTAAAAAGAGCTGGAGACCCACAAATTTGGCATGGCGGCAGCATCACTGATTTATTTTTATGTTTCCACTCTGTCAAACTCTAATGATCCTATTTGGTTTTTTTTAAACTGCATTAGGGAGGGATACTGTCAGTGCCTTGCTTTTTTGACTCGGCTGTGTTTTGACTTGTAAGTCCTGTGGGACCAAGTGCGGACCAAGAGTCATACATGCGACCCAGAGCCAGGCTACCACCTTGCCTGGCTCTGCAAGCCACTGCTGCATGGTGAGGTACACACAATGTCCTTTCCTGCTTGTTATAGTCCCTTTGCTCATGCTTCAAGAGAGTTGTGTGTTCAGTGGAGAAGTGTGGCTTAATGGTTAGACGGCAGCCCCTGATGCAGAGGTCTAGCCCGGGACCAGGGTACAATTCCCCGCCTCGGTGGGTCTTGGGCTCAAAAATTCCACGGACCTGATAATTCTCGCCTCGGGCCTATTCTAAATATGGAGTCCCACTCTGCAACTCTGGGCAATAGCTTGCTTAATCTCCACAAAGGCCCCCAGAACGCTAAGGATGCCTGGCCACCACCTTGGGGGTGCCCAGGAGTGGACGCCTCACAGGGAAAGCCAGGATGGGTTCCACAGCGGTATTCGTACAAGCGCCTTGAGACCCTTGCGGTGAGTAGTGCGCTATACAAGTATCAATTTTTTAATTGTTTTTGTTGCTGCTGCTGGTCAGACAGGTTTATTCAATACAGAATGAGGGTCCAACGCAATTGTGGGATAAGGTAGTTCTTCTCCCCTGCTGACAGTAGGTGGATAGGTGGTGGTGCAAGGCAGCACATTCTACTACAGTCAAGCACAGTGGCTTAATAGTGGTGACTAGGGGTGAGTGTAATCCACGTAATTCTGTGAGGCATAATCATGTGGAATTATCTCAAAAGTTTGCAAGATTATGCGGAATTACATAGGAAGAGTAATTCTACAGTAAGTGCTATTTTCTTAGTGCAAAAATGCTCCCTCGCGTCAAACTGGAAACGAGGATGCATTTTGAGCTACGAAATAGTGCTAAATGCAACAGAACACGAATAGCAGTTAGAGAAGATTGGGTCAAGCAAGTAAGCAGGGGAGGGGGTAGGTCTGTCCACAAAGTGCCTCAGATTCCAAGCGGACATAGAATCCAAAAGGGAGCAGGCTTGGTGGTCGTACATACTGCCCAGGTGAATATTAAAGTCTCCAAGTATGGAGAAATTGGGAGATTTTATAGATGACTGGAAAGACCGTCATCTAACAAGGACAGGAAATCAGTGGCATAACCAGGGGGAGGGTAATTTAAAGTTCCGGCCGGGGACTTATTTGCTAAACGACAGACGCAAAAGGCCGAAGATTCAGTCCCCTGGAGCTCCGGAATCTCAAAGGAGGGAAGCTTTAGGGAACGTTTTGTGACTATAGCCACCCCTCCCCCCTTTACCCACTTTACCATGGTGGACAGTAGAATAACTTGCTGGGATTACTAATGCAATATGTGGCTCTGAGCTTTCACTCATCCAGGTCTCTGTAAGAAAGAGGATATTTCATTTCAAAATCTTTATTCGGATACAATGAATATCCATAAAAGCACAAATCCAAAAATCACAACATATATTAAAAGAGAATATTCAAGTGTTCCTCCCTGAGGAGCTCAAAGATGTGCAAGGCATTTTTGTGGTGGACCGTAAGTTTATTAACGCGGCATGTATCCATAACAAATTAGCATCATGTTTATTAGCGGCCGCCGAGTCCTGGGAGACGTTGGCAGGCAGCAAACCAACTGGCAGCATAAGAGAGCAAAGAGGACGTATCAGGGGGCAGAGATGAATTAAACAAGTCACACTGACCTGAACAAAGAGGACAGAGATTTCAAGAGTATTTTTACCCAAGCACACCATTCAGGCAATTTATGAGCACTAAAATTGCAGTGTTTTCAACGTGAGCGCAGTTTCTTCAACATGGGTGGTCAACAAACATTTCAGGTAGATTTTTTTACCCGAGCAAAACTTTAGGAAATTTTTTGTGCGCTAAACTACAAACCTGAATGCAGTGCCTTGAACATCAGCAACTGGAAATCAACTTGAAATTACATTTTACTTTGAACTTTTATCCAAGCAGACCCTTTGGGTAATTTTATGAGTGTGAGAAGCATTTTGTGTAAATATGCGTAATTCCACGTCATTTTGCAGCCATTTTGCGTAACTACGCTACCCAAAATTGCGCGAATTACGCTTACCCTTATCACTGATTTGTTCACTAGAACTACAAAACTGGATATCAAAGAGATGCGGAGATTGAGATAAATGCTTTAGCTCCATTTGCCATGATTTATCTTCCTGCCCTGAACCAATAAAATAGTTTCCACCTAACTGCAGTAAGAAGCTACTATGAAAACACGCAAAAACCAGTGCAAAAAATATCCAACCATTTGCAAGCAATGGATGATGGAGATACTACCTAGACTGGGCTGGCCATGTGAGTTCCTATGCATGTTCACCGCTGATGGGCACAGGGGCGAGATTCTGAGGGACAAAGCAGGTGATGACGCTGCAGCTTTCGCATCCCGTGGCAAAACTTTGATCTTCCTCACTCCAGCTTGGCCATTGACTTGGTTTGGTCACGAGATGCTTTGATGACCTGCAGTTGTCCCGAGCATTGTAGGAGGTCAGTGGGCCCTGATGGTGCCTTTAGCTGAACCCGTTGCCGGATCCCATATTGCTGCTTTGTTTGGCCACTTCGGTGACTCCTGTACAGCCAGTAAGCCTCCTATTTTGTTCTTATCCACTTTTTCTTGCCTCCTTCCTCTTCTAAGAGATCTATCTGTGGTAAAATGGTATTTGTTGGTGGTGTGGGGCATTTGTGACTAGTGGTGCCAGGAAGCATGTTGCTGCCCGATGTCGTTTGCCTGGGAGCAATGCAAAGTTTTCAGGTGGATGACAAATGTATCCCCTTTTGTCATCATTGGTTAACTGACCACTGCCCCGGAAGAACTTTTACATCTTGCTGCCTTTGCTAAGGAGCCCTGGACTTTACATTTACCTTGGTCTTCTCGTCGCTGTTGGGATGTGGACTCTGGTTTAATTTCCCATTGAGGACCAAGTCTGGAGGCCCTGACATTTGGACTGTGATCTTGGTGCCCCTTCCATCCTCACTAAACTTTTCATTTCGATAGTAATGAGGCTGCAATTGGACTATTTTGATTCATTCTTATTAAAAATTATGTACATTTCTCTTCCCTGTCATCTATTTACATTTCCTCTTGTGTTTTTTCTTAACCTATAGCCTAGCTTAGTACCTCATTCAATTGTGCACAGCGCTTTGGTGAAAAACATCAGTGGTGGCTCCTCTGCAATGGCAAAGGAGCGTCGTCCCACTGCCTGGCATCATTTTATTTTTCGCTCTGAATCAGCTTGTTCATGGAGGGGCGGGACATTGGAGATGGGAGGTGTAGTACCTGTGCACTCCCTAAGTACGCATATGTGTTTGGCCGGCCGTCTCATGCCAACCAAAAGACACATGAGCACTTAGGTTTCTCCAGCCTGGATGCATTCAGCTTCTGGACTGGAGAAACCCCACAGACTCCATGACCTGAGCGAAGCCTCTTGCCTGCCCGCTCAGGCCAATCCCCATGCTGCAGGTTCACAGGGATTGGATGGGAGTCTGTCTCAGGGCTGCTGGGACCAAGAAGAGGCCAGCAGGAGTGACACGGGAGGTGGCCGGCGGCGACAGGTAGGTTTTATGCATTATTTTGAACATGTCCCTGTCCCCCTTCCCGATCCTCTCACCCGCCCCACCACCCTTTGTTAAAGGCGGTCGCCACTGAAAAACACTATAGTAAATCACATAAATACAGACAATTACTCAAATACATTATCAGACAAAGAGTGTTAACAAGAGTTTGAATGTGGTGTGGGCTGGAGGAATTCAAGCAGTTCACAAGAATAATGACGAGTGCAAGATCTAGCTTGTGAATGATGTGGAGTGGACAAAAAATAAGGAAGTATAATTAATTAAATAAATAACATCTACTCAGGCGTCTGTCGATTTCCCCCCTCCTGCCGTGCCCTGCCAGCCACACTGCGCTTACCTGTGCCAGCCGCCGCTGTGGTCACAGGTTCAAATACTAGGGAGTCTACTTGGACTTTTATCCTTCAGAGGTTGATAAAATGAGTACCATTAAGTTCGGTAGCAATAAACAACTCCTATTTCAGCGCCATGGTTGAACGTGCGCTTTACAAATGCTTGTTATGCTATTTTGTGAATCAAAATCTGTTGAATTTTCAGTTTGAAGATGGCACGCAGAACTGTTGTAATAATTTCACCACAGGGCTGGTCTTCCTTGTCGGAAGTGTCAGAGAGGGGAAGAAAACGGCATATGCCTTGCAAAGTGGCATTGCAAATGTGAATGCATGTTGTGCGTTTCAAAGCATAACATGACAGGCACCGCGCGGTGCCTGCCATGTTGTATTTTGAACCGCAGGGGGGTACGATAGGTACCCCCTATGTGCACCCCCCACCATACCCCTTCCTTCCCCCTGGGGGCCCGCAACGGGCCCCCAAAGCAAAGACGTGGCATTGCCGCCAAGGAAAGGCATTGCCCACAGCACATCCTAATATGGCTGGTGGTGTCTGATAGCCACAGTCACCATATTAGACCTTTTCCGCCACGGTCGCAAGGCGACCGCGGCGCTAAAGCGGCGGACGGTCTTTCCGTCCGCCGCGGTCCCACCTGCCATTGTAAAATGGCGGGGGGGAAATGGGTGGCGGACGGGCACGGATGGCGGACGGATCGCCACCGCCTGCTTGGCGATGACGATCCGTCCGCCATCCTAATCGGCCCCTTGGTCTGTAAATGCATGGGTGTAGTGTTGGGCCAGAGAAACTGCCAATGTTATAGTTTCCCGGTGTTCTATGTTTGCCGAAATAGAGGCAATCGAAGGAAATATAGGCATACACTTACTCAAGTGGGGTCATCCACATTTTTGTGAATCAGCCTTGTTCATTAGAAAGAATATAAAATACCAACAGTCACACCAATTTAAAAAACAGTTTCTTTTCTTAGGGACAACCTCCTTGGAGTCAGGAAGACTCATCAAATTGCTAACAGAAGGTTTCCTGGAAATCAGCTCTCCAAACACTGCTTGCTTTGCGCTGCGTGGGCAGTTCGTTTAGAATACTTGCCTGCCCCTCCAAACTGGAGGAATGGTACAACCCAAACCGTTATACTGTAGATTCCGACCAGTCCAAACTACATTGTAAACAGCGTGCTTCAGTCTTCTCTTGCTCTCATTAGAAGAGTCAATTGCCTTCCTGTACCATGGAGAGCTTTTATGGGTTTTTTAATGGGCTTTAATGTACAAAACGTGTTCTTTAGTTAAGTGACTTTCCCCAAAGGCAGTGATGTTGATTTATAAGGCTATAAAAAAACCTCATGCCCTGGGAATAAGACGTTGTGTGTGCCCTTGAAAAAAGGGCAGTCAATCTTTCTTTCCTGCCCCATCCTTACCTGCCAAGTTTCCCATGTCCATGGTCTTCCAGTCTGGCTGTTTCTTTGAATTGTGGGACTTGTAGTACTGGCTTTACAATGGAATATACAAGACTACATTCACCACATCATGCATGGACCTGGGAAACTTCACAGGGCTGCCCATCGTCTCCAGGGACGGCGAGGTCTTTGTACCAGAGAGAGATACAACCTTAGGTACAGTTGAGAAAGGTATGAACTTTCTTGCCAAAAATCCTTGCCAAGAGCTTTCAAACCTTGATGAAGTGGTTTATGTTATCTTAAAGTCCTTCTGTTATCCGTTCACTCATCCATTCATGACCATACCAAAGTCAAGTCAAGTCAAGTCATGGAATTTGTATAGCGCACTACATACCCAGAGGGTTTCAAGGCGCTTAGGAAGGAGAGGAGGGTTACTTGTCAAATATCCATGTTTTAAGTTGCTTTCTGAATGCTAGGTGGTTCTGGGTAAGGCGAAGGTACGCGGGGAGTGAGTTCCATGTTTTGGCAGCCAGGTAAGAAAAGGATCTGCCTCCCATGGTGGTCTTGTTGATGCGGGGTACAGTGGCGAGGGCTTGGCTGGAAGAACGTAGTTGGCGGGGGGGGGTGTAGAAGGACAGTCGTGAGTTGAGGCAATCTGGTCCGATGTCGTAGAGTGATTTGTGTGCGTGGGTAAGCAGACGGAAAGTGATCCTCTTATTGACGGGTAGCCAGTGGAGGTCTTTAAGGTGACCGGAGATGTGTTCGTTGCGTGGGATGTCTAATATGAGCCTGGCTGAGGCGTTTTGGATTCGTTGGAGCTTCTTCTGGAGTTTTGCGGTAGTACCTGCGTAGAGGGTGTTTCCGTAGTCCAGTCGGCTCGTGACCAGAGCGTGGGTGACTGTTTTCCTCGTTTCGGAGGGGATCCAGCGAAATGTTTTCCTGAGCATGCGAAGAATGTTGAAGCAAGAAGAGGAAACGGCGCTGACTTGTCTGTTCATTGAGAGTGAAGAATCCAGGATGACGCCTAGGTTTCGTGCGTGGTCTGTCGGGATGGGTGCTTTTCCGAGGGCTTCTGGCCACCAGGAGTCGTCCCAAGCAGAGGGGGATGTACCTAAGATGAGGACTTCTGTTTTGTCCGAGTTCAGTTTCAGACGGCTTTGTTTCATCCATTCGGCAACTTCTTTCATTCCTTCGTGTAGGTTAGTTTTGGCGGTGCTGGGGTCATTGGTGAGGGAGAGGATCAGTTGAGTGTCGTCCGCGTAAGAGATGATGTTGAGGTTGTGTTGGCGTGCGATGGTCGCGAGGGGGCTCATATATACGTTGAAGAGGGTGGGACTGAGTGAGGATCCTTGTGGTACGCCGCAGATGACTTCAGAGGCCTCGGACTTGAATGGAGGAAGGCGGACTCTCTGGGTTCTTCCGGTGAGGAACGAGGTGATCCATTCAAGTGCTTTTCCTTGGATTCCGATGTTATTGAGGCGTTGTAAAAGGGTGCTGTGGCAGACTGTGTCGAAAGCTGCAGAGAGGTCAAGGAGGATGAGGGCGACTGTGTCTCCATTGTCCAGTAGAGTTCGAATGTCGTCTGTTGCTGCGATGAGGGCGGTCTCAGTGCTGTGTTTTGCTCGGAAGCCAGATTGTGAGGGGTCGAGGGATTTGTTGGCTTCGAGGAAGGCGGCGAGCTGGTTGTTGACAGCCTTTTCGATGACTTTGGCCGGGAATGGAAGAAGCGAGATGGGGCGGTAATTTTTGAGTTCGGTGGGGTCTGCTGTTGGTTTTTTCAGGAGGGCGGTGAGTTCTGCGTGTTTCCAGTCTTCCGGGAAGGTGGCGGAGTAGAGGGAGCAGTTGATGACGTCTCGGAGGTGTGGTGCTATGACGGAGTCTGCTTTGTTGAATATGTGGTGAGGACATGGGTCTGTGGGGGATCCTGAGTGGATGGAATTCATCAGCTGGATGGTGTCCTCAGTGGAGATTGGGTTCCAGTTGTTAAGGGTGTTCACGGGGGGAAGATGAACAGTAAATGGTGGGGTGGGTTGGTTTCTGGGTTGGTTGTCAAAGCTGTTGTGGATGTCTGCGATCTTGTTGTGGAAAAATGAGGCTAGGGAGTCGCAGAGGGCTTGAGATGGGGTGATGTCGTTGGAGTTGGCCGAGGGATTGGAAAATTCCTTGACGATGTTGAAAAGTTCCTTGCTGTTGTGGGCGTTGTTGTCAAGTCGATCCTTGAATGCTGTTTTCTTGGCTTTTCGGATCAGTTGGTGGTGAGTGCGGGTGGCGCTTTTGAAGGCGTCCTTGGTGCTGGTGGTTGGGTCTTTTTTCCAAGTCTTTTCAAGGGAGCGGCAGAGTTTCTTGGACTTCTTGAGATCATCGTTGAACCATGAGGCCTTCTTGCTGCCAGGTTTGCTTTGACGTTTTTTCAGTGGTGCTAAGGTGTCGGCGGTGTTGGATAACCATAGGGTGAGGTTGGCGGCGGCTTCGTTGGTGTCAGAAGATAGGGCTGGGGGGTTTCGAAGGAGCGATGCGGAGATTTGGTCCGTGGTGATTTTGTTCCAGTTTCTTTGCAGGGTAGGTTGGAGGAGTATGTTGGGTTTTGGTTTGTTGTAGGTGAAGTGAACGCAGCTGTGGTCAGTCCAGAGGAGGTCCGTGGTGTGGCTGAAGGAGACATGGTTGCTGGAGGTGAAGATTGGGTCGAGTGTGTGACCTGCGATGTGGGTGGGGGAAGTGACCAGTTGTTTAAGTCCGAGGTTGGCGAGGTTGTCCAGCAGGGTGGCGGTGTTGCGGTCGTTGCTCTTTTCAAGGTGAAAGTTGAGGTCTCCCAGAAGGATGTAGTCTTTGGAGGGGAGCGCGTGTGGAGTGATGAAGTCCGTGATGTCTTCACTGAATTTAGCTCGGGGTCCTGGTGGTCTGTAGAGGAGGGTGCCTCTGAGTGTGGTCTTGGGGTCGATGTGTATTTGGAAGTGGAGGTGTTCGGAGTTGGCGAGGTTGGCGTCAGAGCTGGTTGAGATGCGGATTGATTTCTTATGGACGATAGCGATCCCTCCTCCTGTGTGGCTGGTACGGTCTTTGCGAGTGATCTTATAGTCTTCAGGGATGGCAATGGTGATGTCTGGTGCGGAGGAAGCGTTCATCCATGTTTCCGTTAGGAAGGCGACGTCTGGAGAGATGGTGTCTAGTAGATTCCATAGGTCAATGGCGTGTCTGTGGACTGATCGGGTGTTGAGAAGGATGCATTGTAGGTGGTTGGGGTCGGGGATCTTTGGTGTGGTCGTAGCGGAGATGTTGACGGTGCCGCTGAATTTGCAGGAGTAGCAGGAGAAAGGTCCATGGGTGTGTCCAGGAGCGGCTTGGACGCAGTTGGTGGGGCGCCCGGGGTTAAGGGCTAGGAGGCTGGCGGCATCATAGGTAATGCGGGAGGGCTGGGCAGCGCGAGGGGCAGGGGGACTGGCGCTGGGCGCGGTCCAGGCGCGGACGGGCGTAGACGGGCTTACCTTTGGCGCACCTTCGGCGCGGGTTGGGCGCGGTCGCTGCGCGTGAACGCTGCACGCGGGAACAGCTGTCATATATGGATGGTGGAGGGGGAGGGGCGAGGGCGTCTTAGCTGGGAGGCGGGGCGGGCTCGGGATGACCAAAACAACAACAACAATTCTACAAAATGGAGGCGGAGGGGGGAAATGCGCGCAAACAGGAAAAGCGGCGCTTTAAATGAGTGACAAAATAAGCAGTTTAAATATAGCGTCTATCATGCACACAGCAGCACAGGAAAAGCGGCGCTTTAAATAAATGACTAAATATGTAGTTTAAATATAGCGTCTATCATGCACACAGCAGCACAGGAAAAGCGGCGCTTTAAATGAATGACAAAATAAGCAGTTTAGATACAGCGTCTATCAGGCACACAGCAGGCAGCAGTGAATGACCAAAAGCAGGGCAGCAACGATACCAGTGGCGCAGCAGGACACTGGGGAGCGACCACTCAGTCCAGGGGAAACGAGCGAGTCACGGCGCTTTACTGTGGTGGAGCGCTGATATGGTCAGTGGGAGGGCGTCTTAGCTGGGAGGCGGGGCGGGCTCGGGATGACCAAAACAACAACAACAATTCTACAAAATGGAGGCGGAGGGGGGGAAATGCGCGCAAACAGGAAAAGCGGCGCTTTAAATGAGTGACAAAATAAGCAGTTTAAATATAGCGTCTATCATGCACACAGCAGCACAGGAAAAGCGGCGCTTTAAATAAATGACTAAATATGTAGTTTAAATATAGCGTCTATCATGCACACAGCAGCACAGGAAAAGCGGCGCTTTAAATGAATGACAAAATAAGCAGTTTAGATACAGCGTCTATCAGGCACACAGCAGGCAGCAGTGAATGACCAAAAGCAGGGCAGCAACGATACCAGTGACGCAGCAGGACACTGGGGAGCAGCACCACACAGTTCATGGCCAATGGTGGACCTATGTAATGAAGGAAAGAAACAGTAAACACAAACTTCTCTGGGACTTATCACCATGTATAGGTCTGTGATAGTCTCTTGACTGGTAACCACAGTGTTGTAGCAAAGGTACCACAGGCAATCATGAGATCAAGAACAAAGGGCCTCCCAATTACAGTTTGTTTAGTAAAAAAGAAAAGCCATAAATGGAGTCCGCAGGGACCCACGTGGTCCTGCACCCCTGTGCATTGCACCTGCTGCATTATCGAAAGCTATGATCCTGGGTACTAATCATGATGACATTCAAATGTATGTATGTTAAGTGTTCATGCATGAGGCACTCATAAGTGACAACACAAAGCAAATGATTTGCAGGAAGGGACCAATCGAGTCTAGGTTTTGTCTGCCACTTTCAGATCAATGATAGCCCTAAATCTGAAAAGGATCACAGATTCCATAGTGCCAGACCACTAGCTGAAAGAGATCTACAACTCAGAATAAATCAATGTAAATAAAGCTCCAACATAGTTTTGAAACTGGCAGAGCGTGAAGTAGATTGTTAGTGAAAGAGGATGCGGTGTCATCAGTAGACATATGGTTTAAAAGTACCACTGGTCTTTAGTCTGGAGCCATTACATTACATATAGAAATCCAGTACTTAATTTGTCCCATGCTTGCACTGGTGGGAAAAGGAACGCATATTTGGGGACCGGGACTTATTATTCATCATTAGATTTTGGCTCAAATCAAAAGAAAAAGAGAAAGAGAAAGAAGGAGCCGGCGAAAGACAGGAAACATTGACAAAGGGAAAAAGCATGGATGAGAGAGAACCTTAAAAAGTTAGATGTAGAGACAAGATGTGTCTGGTGCTGGAAGAAAGAGACATGAAGTGGACTCAAGAATACGCAAACTTTGTTTACGGCAACCCTATTGGTAGGCTCCTGAGAAAGTCTTTGGTGCCAGAACGTATTTTGTTTTAAATACATTAAGCTGGGACGTGGCCAAGATGGCGGGGTGTGCGGACGCTTCCTCCCGCAGCTCCTCCGGCCCGACTAAGCTCGAGCCCTTTTCTTACGCTTTTCTCCCCCCGCTGATGCTCAGCGTGTGAGAGGAGTGTGTCGGAGCACCTGGCACGCACGTTGATGTCGCTTTGGCCCCTGATCGCCTCGGGGAAAGTACCTCAAAAGTCCGATCAAAGTTCGAGGAGCGACGGAGAGCCTGGGAGGCGGAGCGAATCGGAGTGCTGTCCAGGCGCCTCGACTGGGCCTGGTGCTGAAAGCTGACGATCTGGAGGAAGTCTGACCCGTCGCTTGACGGAGGGTAAAGGAGCCTTGCGGGCTGGGACCCGGCGGCACGGAGGACTTTGGACGTGTGCTCCGGCGCCTAGCTTTGTGTCGGCGACACCCCGCACTGTGTGGGCTCCGGTCCCGTGGGCGAAGTACAGCGGACTCAATGCTGGGGTCGGACCATTTGAGCCCTTTTGTGTGACAGAGTGAAACTGGCTGTGGAACTTCTCAGATTGCTGTGTTTCTAAGGGGCCCCGGTGGTGTCGCCGGGCCTGGCCGTTCTGCCCTGCCCCGCCCTGCCGCCATTTTGTCCCCGAGGGATCGGTGTTCTTGGCCTCCACCGGAGCCCTTTGCTGGCGGATGTATGTGCCCGCCACCGCTGCCGGGCTAACTCTCTGAGGGACGTGCTGATGGGAGGCCCCCTACTATAGCCCTCAATTGCCGTCTCGGCTGGGCGCCCGCGGCTGGCGGTGCCCGGACAGATCCGCCATTTTGTCGCTTGTGACGCAGCAACTCTGCTTGCAGGGAGATCCCCACATTGAGCGCTTGCCGGCTGCTGGGCGCTTCTGAGGCGGCTGGACCTGTGCTCATCGACTGCGGCGATTGCGATGACTGGAAGAGGCGGTTCGAGGAAGGGGGACCGCACCCTGCCGGACATGCTTGGCAGGGCCCAGCAACTGCGGGACAGAACACAGCCGTCGCCGGGGTCTTCCCGGGCCTCGACGGATGCGACTGGGGGCGAGCCACCGGTCACGAGGTCCTTTATGGAAGAACTGTTTAGCTCCCTCAAAGAGGACTTCCAGATGCTGAAACGGGAGGTGGCCAGTGAGGTCCGGGAAGTGCGTAGGGAAGTGGAGGGCCTCGGCGAGCGAGTTGAGACGGTGGAGACGGCGGCCCAGCGCCGGGACGAAGAGATAGTCCATCTTCAACAGGACGTTCTCCGCCTCCGGGAGCAGTGTGTTGAGCTCCAGGCCCACTCTGAGGACCTTGAGAACAGGTCACGGAGGAATAACATCCGAGTGCGTGGTGTGCCATCCACGGACGAAGGGACCGACTTGATGGGCTATCTGCAAGACCTGTTCCGGGAGATCCTGGGGGAAGCTGCGGACTTCCCTATTCGCATTGATAGGGCACACAGGGTTGGCCGACAACGCCAGTCATCGGCACCCCCACCGGACATTTTGGCTTTCTTGCCCGACTTCCCGCTGAAGGAACGCATCATGACTGAGGCCCGCAGGAAACAACCCCTGACTTTCCGGGAGCGGCCTGTAGCGCTTTACCAGGACCTATCCGCCATCACGCTGAAGAAACGCAGGTCCTTCAGGATTGCCACTGACTTCCTGCGCGAACACGAAACGCCATACTCTTGGGGACATCCCTTCCGCCTGATCTTCCGGTGGAATGGGGTGCTGCATCAGCTACGCTCCTTGCAGGACATTTGTGGGGTCCTGGGGCTTACGGCGGCGGAGGAGGAAGGAGCTACACCGTCGTGGAGGCGCTCAGAGAGACGGAGCCGGCGGAGGTCGGCGAGGAGACAATCGGCGGCCAGTGCAGGGCGTCCTGATTCCCCTACTATCAGGGCGGACATGGCCGACGCTTTGAGGGCGGCGGCCAGGGACTCGGCCGGCTCCACCGGCGTGGCCATGACGGCCTAACACTCACTCCGGGGGGAGATGCTCTTAGCTTCTTTGATGCTGGGTTTGGGGCGGGGGGGACGGGAGGGAGTGGACGGAGGTGAGTGGCTGAACGTCCACTTTGCTTTTTTCTACGGACTTGCCCGTTTTGGGGCTTGACTGGGACAATGGGGTGTTTGAGTTTGCATTTGGCTAGTTGCCATGGTTGTGTTTAGGGTGGGTGTCAGGGTTGTTCTGGGGTTGGGGAAGTCCCGTCCGATGTTGTCCGTGCCCACGCTTGGTCTGTTTTGGCTTGTCCCGCGCAACTGCCCCACGCGCCCCACTCGCTGATCCCTTGCCCACTGCACAGCGTTCCTGATCCCGGGAGGAATGTCGTCCCTAAAGGTAGTGACCCTTGATGTTAAGGGTCTGAATAACCCTGTGAAGCGCAGAGCGATCTTATCTTTGCTGGAGGGGACGCAGGCGGACATTTGCGTCTTGCAGGAGACCCACTTATTGTCCCGGGATTGCCATAGGCTGCGCTCTGCTAAGTTCCCCACCCAGTTCTTCTCCTCGGCAGCGAACAAGACTGCGGGGGTAGCCATTCTTCTAGCGAGCTCCTTTAGGGGGGAGGTTTTGTATAAGTATGCTGAACAGAAGGGGAGGCTTCTTGCATATCGCATGCGCTTAGGAGGCATAGCGCTCACAGTTGGCTCCGTTTATAGCCCAAATGACCACCAAGAACGTTTCTTGGACTCCGTGTTGGTGGACGTCACTGCCTCTCCCGACCGCCATGTCATCTTGGGGGGAGACCTTAATATTGTCTTCGATTCTGTGATGGATAGGTCGGCGCAGCGCTCCCCGCAGACGGGAAAACTATCCCAGGCTGTGAAGGCCCGGATTGCGGAAATGGACTTACACGACCTTTGGTGCTCCATGCACCCCTCTGATAAGGACTACTCTTACTTTTCACACGCACACCGAACCTACTCACGGCTGGACTATCTCCTGGTGAGTGGACCGATGCGCGCTGCCGCCACAGCGGCGGACATAGGGGTCCTGACCCTGTCTGACCATGCCCCAGTCGCCGGCGTTTTCAAGTGGCCGGCGGCCTCTCCCTCTAGGGGGGTGTGGCGCCTTCGAGATACCCTTTTACACAAAAAGTCTGTAGTGAAACGCATTGGGGGGGTCATACAGGATTATTTGACTCACAATAGCAATACCGACACTTCACAGGCGACACAGTGGGCGGCATTGAAGGCAGTCCTCCGGGGGGAATTTATTTCCATCTCCTCAGCCGAAAATAGGGAGCGGCAACGGAAAAGGGATGAGCTGACCGTTCAGGTCCGGGAGCTTGAGCAGGTCCACCGCCGCACGGGGGCTCCAAGGGTGTAGAGGCAGTTGAAGGCTGCGAGGAAACTCCTGTCGGCACTGGATCTTGATAGGGCGGAGTATGCCGCCTTGCGCTTGAAGCATGCCTTCTACACAGGGGGGGACAAATGTGGTAAGCTCCTGGCACACCGGCTCCGGGTCGCGTAACAGCGTAGCGTCGTGAAGGGACTGGTGGGTACAGACGGGGTGGTCGTTTCCGGAGACGCAGAGGTAGCGGAATCCTTCCGCAGCTTCTACGAGGCGCTGTATGCTGAGGAGCCCTCCTCGCCGCGGGACGCCGAAGACTATTTGGAGTCAGTGGCCCTTCCGGTGCTGGATCCTGCTCAGGCGGACCATCTGGAGCGGGATATCCATGTTGAGGAGGTGATTTCCGCAATAGCGTGGCTGAAGCATGGTAAGGCCCCGGGCCCAGATGGGTACACGTCTGTTTTATAAGACCTTTTGCACGGCTGTGGCCCCTGTCCTTGCTCGGCTATTTAATTCCTTCTCCGAACCGGGAGCCATCCCACCGGATCTCCTGAGTGCGACGGTCTCGGTAATTCCGAAACCTGGGAAAGACCGGGCCTTATGCGGTTCGTATCGACCCATTTCGCTTTTAAATGTCGACCTCAAGTTGTATACGGGGATTCTAGCGTCCAGGCTGGGCCCGCACCTCCCCGGACTGGTGGAGGCGGACCAAGCTGGCTTTGTACCCGGCAGACAGACGGTTGACAATACCAAGCGGGTGACGCATGTTCTGGAGAAGGCCTCGCGGATCCCGGGGGAGCGGATGCTGCTGTCAGTTGATGCGGAGAAGGCCTTCGACAGAGTTCATTGGCCGTATCTCGAGCTGGTTCTCAGGAAACTGGGAATAGGTGATAAGTTCCGCACCATGGTATTCAACTGTTATAAGCATCCTTCAGCGTCGGTGCGGGTCAATGGGTGTAGCTCCAGTGGATTTGCTATCGAACGCGGCACGAGGCAGGGCTGCCTCCTCTCGCCGCTTCTGTTTGCCCTCTACATGGAGCCGTTTGCTCAGAGGATTCGCAACAACCCGGATGCTATTGGGGTCAAGATGGGCCAGTATGTCCACACGGTTAGCCTCTACGCGGACGATGTCCTGTTGACCCTGGACGACCCTAGGAGGTCGCTACCTGCTTGCATCCAGGAGCTGGACACCTTTGCGCATGTGGCCGGCTTCAAAATGAATATGAGCAAGTCGGTGGCGTTAGATGTGTCCCTGGCTGCGGATACCAGGAGGGACCTTCAGCGACTCTTCCCCATGCAGTGGTCCTCGTCCACGGTGCCATACCTGGGGATTCTGCTGGCGCCCACATTACCGGAGATGGTTGTGGCCAATTACACCTCCCTCAGCAGGAAGATCAAGGAGGAGCTTGGCCGCTGGAGCAAGGGCCTGCTGTCCTGGCTGGGACGAATCGCGGCGTTTAAGATGACGATGTTGCCCCAGATACTGTATCTTTTTCGTGCCCTGCCTCTCCAGTCCCCGGTGGGCTGGATACGACAAACGCAGGCTGACATCTCCCGCTTTGTCTGGCAGGGCCGCAAGCCGCGGATGAAGAGGGTCCTCTCCACGCTTGCCCCGGAGGCAGGGGGTCTTGGTATCCCGGACCTCCGTAAGTACTTTCAGGCGGCGCAGCTGCGGTATCTGGTGGAGTGGAGCAGGTGGGAGTCCGACAAATACTGGCTTTTTCAAGACCAGGCGGTGGCGGGCCGCACCTTACAAGAGGTTCCATTCTTGCGCCGCGCGCATCGCCCCCTAACCTTTACGCCTCTTTTGTTACGCGGGTCCCCCTGAGGGTGTGGGATGCAGTCTGCGAGGTTCGGGGCCTTACCACCTTCCCTTCGCCGTTCACACCCATAGTGGGTAACCCGGACTTCTCCCCAGGGATGGAGCCGGGAGCTTTTTCCCATTGGGTGACTGCGGGCTGCAGGGTGCTCTTCCAGATCTACGGACCAGAGGGCGTGCTTCCTTTTCAGCAACTTCGGCAGGAATTCGGCCTGATGGAGCTGGACAGATTGCGCTATATGCAGGTTCGGCGTTGGGCCCTCCAACCCCAGGTGCGTGACACCGCTGCTCGTCAAATTACACCGTATGAGAGGTGGTTGGTTACCCGGACCTCCGAAGCTAAGCTGATTACCGATTTGTACAAGTACCTACAACCCCCGCCGTTTCACTATTATAACCCAGGGAGGGAGCGCTGGCACAGGGAATTGGGTAGGACACTCAGCCACAAGGAATGGGACAAAATTGCGTATCGGGCGCGGCACTCTGCATATCATACGGGCCTTACGGATACCTTTACTGAGGTGTCCACTTATTGGTACTACACCCCGGAGAGACTGTATGAAATGCATAGACACACTGACAAGGCGTGCTGGCGGGGCTGCGGGCAGGAGGGTACCCTCTCACACATTCTTTGGGATTGCCCCGTGCTGACCGCTTACTGGAAGGAGGTTTTGGACGAGGTGGATAAGCACTTTGAGATAGAGCTGCCGCGCTTTCCGGCGTATGTCTTGCTGGGCCTCCCCAATGACCTAATGTACCCATTGAAGTCCCGCAGGGGTAGGCAGATCGCAATTGCGCTGGGGTCTGCGGTCCAGAACATCCTTATCCACTGGCGCACCACCACTGTCCCCTCCATCACGGGTTGGTTGCATAGGCTCTGGCATGTGTTGGGAATGGAGAAGTTGTCGCTTATGGTGGCGGGGGAGATAGACCAATTTGAAGAGCTGTGGCAACCCTTCCTAGCGCTGCTGTCCACCGAATTCCGGGAGCTCACCTGCCCGAGGTACCTTAGACTTCTTAGGCTGACGCCATCCGTTAATCCCGGTGGACTAGACTAAATGAGGGATGGGATCCTGGGGGGGGGGTGCGGGCTTTTTGGGGCGGATAATCCTAGTGCGGGGCCATTGGACGGGGGAGTTGGGGTATTGTTTTCTTTCTTTTTCTCTTATTGGGGGGGGTGGGGGACGGAGGGGGTTGGGTTGTGCTTTGTTGAGTTGCTAATGGCTTTCATTGCTCAGATTTGGGGTGTTGGTTATGCACACAGGGGTTACACAGATTGCATTTTTTGCCTTTCATTTGCTGTGCTTTCCCTCTGGACCACCGAACTGCTCTTCGCCAACGCTCCTGAGTTGCACCTTTTTCTTTTACTGTATTGTGTGTAACCCTAACCTCCTATTCCCTTCCCCCATGTTTTGTTTTGTCTCAATAAAAATGCTTTAAACCTAAATACATTAAGCTATGGAGTGAGCAATGTATTTACATTTTCTCGGTTCAAAAGAAAAGAATCAATAGCTGGATTCTGGATGAATGGAAGTGTAATCTTGAGATAATGCAGCGAAAGAAATCCGACAGATGCAAGTTATATGAAAGAACTTCTGGACGTGTTAGGTAAATGGTGTGAGATGTAGACCACATACCAACAATTTTCCCTGCTGTTGTAAGATAGTATTCATATCTATTGGTCTTTTCAGGTCCTCTGAGGGAATATTTTATCAGTTAAAGTTCTTAAGCCACACCATTGATCATTTCAAATCTGGGATCCAATTAGTCATTACAAGATCCTCACAGATAGGATTAGCACGTACCGTTAACCAGTACTAGATCTACAATATTTTCCTTCTTTATGGTACAAGCCCTTTAGACAACACTGGCTATTAAAAGTGTCCTGTGCACATCAATTTTATTTGTGGTCACTATGTATGCCCTGGGGTAGAAGGAGAAGCACATTTTCATCACTTGTTTCTATAGGATACCCCCTTCTCCTTTTGTAAAATACTATACATTTCGTGTCCAGGATTTTCTGACCTCTCTTCACTTCAGTTAATAGAGGTAGGATCAGGGCTAGATTTGCTCAGGTATGCATTGAGGTATGTAAATTCATCTCACCCATGTTTTTAAGCGACCCATGCTTGCGGTTCTCTGGAAAGATAGAGGCTGTGTGTCCCATTACCAAAAAATAATGTGGTGTTGCAGGCAGCATAGGTAAAAAATTGCCTTTTTTGGCAGCTCATCTGCAATATAATGCAGACACGTAGGAAAGGGTGTTCGCTTGGGCATATGGGGACATCTCAGTACCTTTGCACCTGCACAATGAGGATTAAAGAAGGAGCTGCACATAGGTCTGCTGAAAGTGCTAAAACAGGTACAAACACCCTTTACATTCTTGGGGCCCTATGTACCCCGACTATCAACATCAAAATATCGTTGGCACAAAATATCGAGGACAAATATAAAAAATTAAATATTGACAGGTAAACCAGTCTATATTTTCTATAGCTAACTCCACAGATATGTACCGTGGCGATATATATATATATATAAATTCACTTAAAAAACTATAGGTTTCAGGCCTTATATAGTTAGGAATTAGCATTTAAAAAACCATTGAAATTGCTCCTATATAGTTAGTTGTACTAACTATATTTCGCGCACCTGCAATCCACTGCTGATAATGTCACATATTACATCATTCATGACATGGTCAGTGACAACCCTGATGACATCACTGATGACATCTCAAATTACATCACTGATGACATCACTGATGATATCTCATTTGACATCACTGATGACATCACCGATGACATCATCCAGTGACTGTGTGTTTCTGTAAAGTTTAAATATTTTTTACATATTGAAGAATGAGTGGATGTATAAGTGTCTGGATGAAGGAATTAGTAGGTGCGGGACTGACTGTATGAGTGAGTGATTAAATGTGTCTTACTAAATGCATGGGTTAGTGACTAAACTGTCTGAATGTGTGCATCAGTATGTCTGTTGTTGTGTAAGCTGCTGCATGTGTTGATCAGTGGCTATATGAGTGGCTATATGGGTTATTGATTGGTTGCCCAAGTATTTGAATGGGAGACTGAGTGTGTGTGTGGGTGGCTGGGAGGTGTGTGACTCTGTGCATAGATGTGTGAGCAGTTGATTCACTAGGTGTATGAGTTCAAGAGTGCATGTTGAAACAGCTATATGGGCGGTTGACTGTGTGCATGGGTGTGTTGGTGAATGAATGGATATCTCAGTGCTACATGTCCAAGTAAGAAACATACGTAAAACACAGTGCATGTGAGAGTTGGCATATATAAATGACTATACATGAGAGCCGGTGAATGTGCGAGTGGCTGTATGGATGATTGTGTACTTGTATCAGTGTTTGTATAATTGAGTAAGTATGTGTTAGTATATGTTTGAATAAGTAAGGTGTTGTGTGTATAATCGTATAGTTGAGGAAATGGAAGTGTGATTGATTCTTTGCATGACCGACTAGGTGTGTGAGTAACTCCATGGATGAGTGGCAGTGTGTGAGTGTCTGTATAGGTGTATGAGTGCATATGATAGTGTTGTATTGATGAGTGTCTGTATGTATGAGTGATTCTATGGGTGAATGAGTGAATGTGTGAGTGGACCTAGGAATCAGTGATTGCGTATGTAGTAACTAGTATTGGTGTGTCAATAGTTTCAAGAATGGTAGTCTGTATTTAACAGTGGGTGTATCAAAGGTTATATTAGAGTGTGAGGAGGTGCATCGTATTATCACATGAATGATATCATCAGTGATGTGATCAGTAATGTCAAATGAGATGTCATCAGTGATGTCATCAGTGATGTCATTTGAGATGTCATCAGTGATGTCATCAGTGATGTCACTGACCATGTCATGAATGATGTAATATGTGACATCATCAGCAGTGGATTGCGGGTGCGCAAAATATAGATAGTACAACTAACTATATAGGAGCAATTTCAATAGTTTTTTAAATGCTAATTCCTAACTATATAAGACCTGAAACCTATGGTTTTTTAAGTGAATTTGCAAGGTTTTTTAAATGCTAATTCCTAACTATATAAGGCCTGAAACCTATGGTTTTTTAAGTGAATTTGCAAGGTTTTTTAAATGCTAATTCCTAACTATATAAGGCCTGAAACCTATGGTTTTTTAAGTGAATTTGCAAGGTTTTTAAATGCTAATTCCTAACTATATAAGGCTTGAAACCTATGTTTTTTTCAGTGAATTTGCAAGGATTTTTAAATGCTAAATCCTAACTATATCTGCCGTGAAACCTATATTTTTTTTTCAATAAATTTCAAAGGTTTTGTAAATGCTAATTCTATTAGCGGATAATGTTTATATATGTTATTATCCTTCTGGGAACACCTGAGCAGCCATCTTGTTTCTCAGAAGTGAGGCACAAGAGAGCACAAAACAAGAGTGGAAAATGCAAAAAGGGGGCAGGGTTGAGACCCCCTGACCCCCTAGCCCTTCTCAGGGGGTCCCAGAAGGACCGTGGGGTACGCGCACGGTACGCGTACCGTACGCGTACGGTGCGCGTACCCCGCGATCTTTTCGAATTTTTTTTTTTTTTTTGTCCTTGGGGGTCCTTTTGGGACCCCCTGAGAAGGGCTAGAGGGTTGGGGGGTCTCTACCCTGCCCCCTTTTCCTGTTTTCCACTCTTGTTTTGGGCTCTCTTGTGCCTCAGTTCTCCTGAAAAACAAGATGGTGGCCAACACTTCCTGGTTTGCACAGTTTGGAATGTAGACAGTCGACTGCCAGCCAATCAGAAACTCGCTCGCGCACGTAAGGGTACGCGCACGTCCACGTACGGTACGCCTAACGTACGCGTACGGTGCGCGTACGGTGAGCGCATATAGATATATAATTTGCTCAAATTCAATTTTCTCAACAACTACTGTAGGGATTTTCACCAAATATAGAAAAGGCACTACTGCATACCTGTCCCTACAATTTTGCCAAGTTTGGTGTAATTCCGTTCCGCCGTTCGGGATGTAGCCGTGTCTGAAGGTCCCATAGAAAATGCCATTTGAAAAATTTCAAATTCAATTTTCTCAAGAACTACTGAGGGGATTTTCATCAAACGTAGCAAAGGCACATCTGCATACCAGGCCCTACCATTTTGCCAAGTTTGGTGTAATTCCATTCAGCCCTTCGGGCTGTAGCCGTGTCTAAAGGTCCCTATGGAAATTAACATGAGGAAAACACGTTTTGGGACCCCCCTTTCGGCCCCTGCTTGACGAATCCCCCCGAAACTTTCAGGGAAGGTGCGGAGTGGGGCTGGCTACCCCCCCCCCCCCCAGCAGTTTGATGGACTACTAAGCTTTGATTCCTGCGAGGGGAGAGAGGAGGCAAATTGGTTTGCCTGAGAAGGAGTTTGAAAGTGGCTTTTGTATCCATCTGGGCACTCAAGCTGGTGTGGGGCCCGATATCCAATGTTATTGGGACATCACTAGGTGTTGGGTTTGTTCTAATTACTTAATAGGCAATCCAGCGGACTCCAACTACCAGCATGCTGTATGCCTGGCAGGATAAACGTGAGATGTTGAAACACCCTTGAGATGCAGGAGGGGCTAATAATCATCAGAGTGGGAGTGGACATTGTGAGAAGTTGGCCTGGTATATACTGCTCACTAATTCTAGTGATCACTTTGTACCATGCCAAGCAACCCTTATGATGATCGGTTGTAAGTCAACCTTGTAGACCAGTTATCCTAGTGGTAACGTGGACAAAGCAGTCTTAGGCTAAACTCTGAAAGGCATGTGAAGCCAGCTGTATTACCATACACAACCCCCTTGAATACCAAATGAAAGGACACCACACAGATATATATTGAAAATATATATATATATTTATTAACTACAAATATCCCCTGAACTCTTTATGAGCGCAGAAGCACAAGCGTTAAACAAAAAACAGTTTAAAATACACAAAAGTTGCACAATATGGATGAGCCCTAGGGGCCACCTAAACCATATACTAAGAAAGTGGTATAAGAGATACCAATCGATAGGGAAACAGGCCTAGGGCCTTAGGAATCGCTGGAGCTGTTCGGGACTAGCAGTGACTAAGTCGGGAAAGGCCCGCGGGACTCGGGTGCAGTGTTTAAAGTGCACGCACTCAGCAATACAAAGTCTATGGTGCGTAAAAGGTAGAAAGTTAGTTAGTTCGGAACCTTCCGAGTGACCTAGAAAACTGAAACTTAAGACACAGGCCCTAGAGGTGTGTACCAGTGTAGGAACACCGGCGTTGCTGATTTACCTCACCCACAGGAAGCGGGTGCATAGGGTCGAAGTAGTGTCGGGTTTCGTCACGCTGGTCGATGGTGCTTGGAGCTGGAGATGCTGCAGGCGGCTCAATGTGAAGAGTTCCGGTGGATCCAAGGGTGGATCTGAAGATGTGAAGACCTGAAAGCAGAGGGGACAATGTTCAAAGTCACTAGCCAGTGACTACCGTGGAACCAGATTGGAACCAGGCGATGTCGGGTGCAAACAGGCGTTGAGGTGTAGCTTCTCTCTGCAGCCACGTGGACACCGGGGGTTGAGAACATCCAGGAGTCAGTCACAAGCTGTCCCACGCAGGCTTCTCACTGTTGGCGGTGTCGGCAACTTGATTGAAGCAAACAGGCCTTGGTTATTGCAAGCCACGCAGGAGTCAAAAAAGGCTTATCATTCGGACCAGCAAGGTCAGAGCGGGTGCTCCTTTTTACAGGAGTGAGGGGAAATCTGGAGCAACCAGACCCGCAGTGTAGTTCTTCGGTTTCGTTGCCAAGATGGCCGCTGACCACGTGGCTAGTGGCCGGGATGGCGCGTCGAGTGGCACAATGCTAAAGGGCCCCACGCAGATCGTGGAGATGCTGGGGGCTGATCTTCAGTGCAAGGGCTGCTCGGTAGTGGGGGTTCCCAGTCCCCAAAGCACAACGTCGAGGATGCCTCTGATGCTGCGCAGTCAGCTTTTTGAGTGTCTTCCAAGAGGTCCGGTCCCACGTCTCTCGGTACCTCCACGGGTCCCTTCTTTGCAGGGACTGTGGCTCAGGCTGGGAGAAGTATGGAAGTCTGGGTCTTGTCAGGCTCTGGGCTCGGGCTCCGGCGGGAGGCGGCGGCAAAGCAGACGTTGAGTCGCTGGTTGGTACCTGTGTTCACAGGGTGGCCACTCCTAGGCCACAAGGGAGATGCTCTTCAGTCTTCTGTGCAGCAGAATGTCGAAGTCCAGTCGTCTTCTTAGTTTCAAGTTGATTTAGGATGATCTGAGGTGCTCTGGCACTGCTCCCACTCTTATTTCCAATCTGAGGGGTGGATCACCTGATAGGTCCCTCCTCTGGGTGGTACCAGGAAGGGGGGCGGTTACACCCCCTTTCCTTTGTCCAGCTCCTCGCCAGGCCTAGGTCTGGAAAGTCCCAGGACCGGTTTGGACTGGCTTATGCACGGGGACACCTTGTGTGCCCCGGACATGTCTCAATCTATTCAGCCCTGTCCTACCCAATGCACAAAATCCTGTCTGGGGTGGTGCTCGCACCTCCCAAGGCAGGAAACCCTTTGTCCAAGCCTCCCTCGCTGGAAGGACTCCCAGCAGCAGGAGGTCAGACTTGTGTCTGTGGTGGCAGCATCCATTTTGTGATGCTGAGGCTCTGGTTAACTTTAACCGGGGTTAAGGCTACACACATGTCGTGTCCCTCTAGAAGGGTGGAATGCTATCCCCGTCGACAGAACTGTTGAGGGGATAGTATTCCAAATCATATGACACCTTACTCGACATGTTTTGATAAAGCCAAACCAAAGTTAGCATATAACCGCGAGGATTATAATGCACTTAAGAGTATATGGTATGGCATTATCCCGGAACAGCTTAGGGAGTGGTTCCCGACAGCTGAAGACAGGCTCAGCTCATGCTAGAGCACCATCTTACATATTTCCAAGCACTCTGCCTCCAGGATTGAAGTCTATCACTGTAGAATCACTTCACATTCAATGAATAGCCCCAAACGGGGGGAAGGAAGGAAGGGGGAGGGGTGGTGCTCAAAGGAGTGTAAAGTCAAAGAAGATAAGCACAGTAGAAGACAAACATGTGATGAATACAATACTCAAAACAAAATCGGAACAATTCAAATACACAAGCCAAGGATCAAGGCCTCCATTGATAAACTGATAAACAGTGACATTCAACGGTCACACACTGAAATCAAAAAATGTAAGCGGCATGTGCCGGATGTCCGAGGGAAAGAGCCGTCGACGTTTCGACCCCTATCTGTAGGCTACGTTAAGTCCTTTAGCGGGGTCTTCATCAGGACATATACAGGAGAGAAGTGGAGAGGGGCAATCTAATCTGAAAAGTTAAAACAAGAAGTCAGACTTCTACATAGTGAACTTAAATAAAAAACGTTGCGCACAACAGTAGTGAATTCATTATAATTAATAATTAATTACCATGGAGTCTAGGCCCAGCTGGGCTCTAAACGTGGAAAGTGAGTAAGCCACGCCAAAAGTCGTGGTCTGTCTCAGCGCTAATATTTCGCAACTACAGAGGAGAAAGAATAAAACATGCAACCAGTTTAGAAGGGGAGTGTTAAACCTAATCTACATGATTCAAATCAAATCAAAGGGGCAAACTTACAAAAACTACAACCATTCAGCCGGATGGTGAGTTTAATGTTGCGCCCCAGTCGTTGTACGCCGTATCACAGGTGTCTGGAACGGCGAGGGTGCAAGCAAAGTGCACACACTGCAAGTTAAAAGGTCGAAATGACTCAAAGGTCTGTACATTGCTGGTGAATCTGCACTAAGTCATGACCCTTACTAAAAGAACTTACATCAATATCCACGGTGGTGGCTCAATTAACTTGGTGAAGGGTGCCGCCTGTAGGAAAAACATAATGCGGCCAGTAATTACATTGAAGAATACGCTGGGCCCTAAGCCGCTGGTCATCTACAGCCAAAGGACAATATTACTTACATTAATCGGTACCAAACGAAGTCTGTGGCACCGTGTTCTTAATACTGAGGGGCGCTGTAAAATGGGCGCTGTAAAATATAAACCAGAGACCCCATTGTCAGCTTACCAAAGTTTGATATCTATCCCAACCTCGTGAAAGAATGGTCAGAAATTATCACATACCTCCCGGGTTCTACAACTGAAGAGAACCCTATTTGAGCAGCCGATTCTTATGCAGCAACAACAATGATCTGCGGTACTAAAAATATAAAAAGAGAAAGAAACCACGAGTCGGTTTCAAATTGCACCATGCGGTGAGCTTGCTAGCCATATATTGTATAGACAACGAAAGGCAAGTGTACTTACACGTGAACCACATAATGGAGTGACAGTTCATCTGCCTGCCCGAAATGGGAACAAAACGAGGGTGAATAGACGGGCAGCCGCTCCGCCAAACCCCGATGCGTAGTAATTCTGAAAGAAGGAAACGGGAATTCCCGTCAGATATGTAGCGTGTCACCTAATGGATAAAGTCCTCATGTGCCTCCTAAGGTGCGAACACACTTATGATAAAACTGGAGCCAGTCGATTGTACCGCAGCCGGTCAGCACAAAGCTCCGCAGACACTGCTACACGGAGTTAGTTTGGCAGAATCACGTGATGTATCACGCAAAAGAAATAGAAGAGTTACTACATGGCTGGGTCTTAACAAGCTCGTATCGCAATGCCAAGGAGTATTTTGGATAGTTGTTGCAGTTCATTCAAAGGGAATCATATAAAATTTGTAAACCATGCAAAGGAGCATATTAATTGAAAATCAGAATTTAGGGAAAATGCAAGGTTAATTGCCACTGAAGCCAATAGTTAAGGTTTGCTCAAACCTAATGTAAGGTGGCTCATTTAGGGGCACCTCAAAAAACACACTTTCAATTTTAACCCGTGTGAGAATACCATAATGAACAGGTCCTCGTGCAACACTCAAACAAGAGGTTGAAAACGAGTCTCAAGACTTGTCAAAATGCAACTTAATGCTCAGGCTAAAAAACAAATTGTAAATTCATAGCAAACAAATGCAACAGCAGTCACTAAATACAAATACTCGCGCAACTCTCTATCAAGAGGTTGTAAGCGAGTTACATTAGGTGTAGCATCCCAGGCTCATTAGTCACATTACTAGAAAACAGATGGAACACTTAGGATACCCGATATAAAGTGTATCCTAAGTGTTCCATCTGTTTTCTAGTAATGTGAGTTGCGCGTGCATTTGTATTTAGTGACTGCTGTTGCATTTGTTTGCTATGAATTTACAATTTGTTTTTTAGCCTGAGCATTAAGTTGCATTTTGACAAGTCTTGCAACTCGTTTTCAACCTCTTGTTTGGGTGTTGCACGAGGACCTGTTCATTATGGTATTCTCACACGGGTTAAAATTAAAAGTGTGTTTTTTGAGGTGACCCTAAATGATCCACCTTACATTAGGTTTGAGCAAACCTTAACTATTGGCTTCAGTGGCAATTAACCTTGCATTTCCCCTAAATTCTGATTTTCAATTAGTATGCTCCTTTGCATGGTTTACAAATTTTATAGGATTCCCTTTGAATGAACTGCAACAACTATCCAAAATGCTCCTTGGCATTGCGATACGAGCTTGTTAAGACCCAGCCATGTAGTAACTCTTCTATTTCTTTTGCGTGATACATCACGTGATTCTGCCAAACTAACTCCGTGTAGCAGTGTCTGCGGAGCTTTGTGCTGACCGGCTGCGGTACAATCGACTGGCTCCAGTTTTCTCGTAAGTGTGTTCGCACCTTAGGAGGCACATGAGGACTTTTTCCATTAGGTGACACGCTACATATCTGACGGGAATTCCCGTTTCCTTCTTTCAGAATTACTACGCATCGGGGTTTGGCGGAGCGGCTGCCCGTCTATTCACCCTCGTTTTGTTCCCATTTCGGGCAGGCAGATGAACTGTCGCTCCATTATGTGATTCACGTGTAAGTACACTTTGCCTTTCGTTGTCTATACAATATATGGCTAGCAAGCTCACCGCATGGTGCAATTTGAAACCGACTTGTGGTTTCTTTCTCTTTTTATATTTTTAGTACCGCAGATCATTGTTGTTGCTGCATAAGAATCGGCTGCTCAAATAGGGTTCTCTTCAGTTGTAGAACCCGGGAGGTATGTGATAACTTTTGACCATTCTTTCACGAGGTTGGGATAGATATCAAACTTTGGTAAGCTGGCAATGGGGTCTCGGTTTATATTTTACAGCGCCCATTTTACAGCGCCCCTCAGTATTAAGAACACGGTGCCACAGACTTCGTTTGGTACCGATTAATGTAAGTAATATTGTCCTTTGGCTGTAGATGACCAGCGGCTTAGGGCCCAGCGTATTCTTCAAAGTAATTACTGGCCTCATTATGTTTTTCCTACAGGCGGCACCCTTCACCAAGTTAATTGAGCCACCACCGTGGATATTGATGTAAGTTATTTTAGTAAGGGTCATGACTTAGTGCAGATTCACCAGCAATGTACAGACCTTTGAGTCATTTCGACCTTTTAACTTGCAGTGTGTGCACTTTGCTTGCACCCTCGCCGTTCCAGACACCTGTGATACGGCGTACAACGACTGGGGCGCAACATTAAACTCACCATCCGGCTGAATGGTTGTAGTTTTTGTATGTTTGCTCCTTTGAATTGATTTGAATCATGTAGATTAGGTTTAACACTCCCCTTCTAAACTGGTTGCATGTTTTATTCTTTCTCCTCTGTAGTTGCGAAATAATAGCGCTGAGACAGACCACGACTTTTGGCGTGGCTTACTCACTTTCCACGTTTAGAGCCCAGCTGGGCCTAGACTCCATGGTAATTAATTATTAATTATAATGAATTCACTACTGTCGTGCGCGACGGTTTTTATTTAAGTTCACTATGTAGAAGTCTGACTTCTTGTTTTAACTTTTCAGATTAGATTGCCCCTCCCCACTTCTCTCCTGTATATGTCCTGATGAAGACCCCGCTAAAGGACTTAACGTAGCCTACAGATAGGGGTCGAAACGTCGACGGCTCTTTCCCTCGGACATCCGGCACATGCCCCTTACATTTTTTGATTTCAGTGTGTGACCGTTGAATGTCACTGTTTATCAGTTTATCAATGGAGGCCTTGATCCTTGGCTTGTGTATTTGAATTGTTCCGATTTTGTTTTGAGTATTGTAGTCATCACATGTTTGTCTTCTACTGTGCTTATCTTCTTTGACTTTACACTCCTTTGAGCACCACCCCTCCCCCTTCCTTCCCTCCCCCCGTTTGGGGCTATTCATTGAATGTGAAGTGATTCTACAGTGATAGATTTCTGGTGTTGGAAATAAATGACAATACCTGTGTATCCCTTGTGATATTTTTGTTTGTTAGTCTAAAAGTAGTGTTAGTGTGTGTAGCATACAACACACTTCCCTTGCGGGGACCCCCTCTTTATATGTACCATATAGCGCCCAGGTCCCCGCGACTGCATGGGTTTAACCCCCCTTTTGTAACTCCAGGATTGAAGAGGCCTTCCATAGGAGTGGCTGATAGGAACATATGTGTCCAGTTTAGGGTTAGATATAGGGATACTATATCTAAGTAAGAGGTGATTACACCAACTTACCCCAGCTGAGTGATCGGCCAGTTGTGTCAAATATGGAGGCCAGGCCAGGGGTGGCACAATACATGCTGCAGCCCCTGGTAGGCCTTGGAAACACCTATGCCCTGGGTACCTAGGGTACACTGTTACAGAGGCCAATAAGGTGAACCAGTTCAAATTGTGTATGCACCTAAGGTACATGGAGTCCATTTTAAGGAGAGAGCAATCAGCCTGGGGCCCTGAATAGCAGGATCCCAGGCCAACTATGTCAAAAACCAGCAAAACACCAGGCAAAAAGTTTGGGGGTAACCATAGTCAGATATCCACCTTCCTACAGACATTACAACACTGTTGATTTGGTTTAGCCGCCAAACGATGAGGAGCCCATGGAAGCGGCACTGAAGAAAGCCAACCAAAGCTGAAACGCGTCTGCCACAAGCGTTTCATGGACTGATGTCACTGCGTGCAAGAAAATCAATAAAGCCATTCTTTGCACTCCGGAGCTGTGTTGTGCTTTCTATCCGTGTGGGAGAGAGCATTTTCGTTCATGTTTTACCAGCAAGCTGTCGCTGGCTTCACAACACTCCCTCTCGGTCAGGTGTAGCGTGGTAAAACAGCACCGTTGGACTCGGCAGTGTAATATATATATATATATACACACATCTTTAAAGTATGTAGATGTGGCGCTAGGAATAGTAAATCTATACTTCCTTCTATGAGGTTACCCTTCAATATTTTGCCCCTCAATATCCTCTTCCCGATATTCTTGACAAATGACACTCTGCGGGACAATATTCTGCAATATTATTGGTGACCCCTGTTGTAATTAAGCCTTAGCCTTTTCCAGCTGGGATACCTACATTCACTGCCACACCATTCAGAGGCATAGCTTTTGGACGGCGGGGTTTGCGGTGTTGTACCACCCTAGTAAATGTATGTTCTGATAAATAGTTGGGTACAGGGGCTTTCAGTCAGTTTTGGTGAGATATCTATCGGATGTCCCCAGGGATGTTTACATACACACAGATAAAAAAAAACACACACACACACACTCCCTTCCTCTCGGTGTTTTGAAAGACCTCATAAAAGTTGGCTATTTTACCAAATATTTTATTTTCTCTTCGTTAGTACCCCTGCATACCTAAATTTGTCTCCCTTTCCACTGATCCTAAGCCCCTCCCATGCGCCCTGTTTATCATATGATGTATTTTAACAGTATATGACAGCGTGATTCTTGGAAAATCGGAACACACCCCCTCAATCTTAATTACCAAGCTAAATCCATGACACCTTTTCAAACCATAAGGCACAAAAATTGCCAAGTGAGAGGTGAAACTTTACACAGTGGGAACCCAGCTCTTTGGAAATCGTATATGAAAGGCCAGCAACACACAGTGTTCTGTTGTATGGCCAAATAACAGGTAAAACACCTGTCTCTGCAAACAGTACCACAGCACACACTACCGAATTGAGCAGGGAACAGAGCACTCACACCCACACAAAGGTTAAGAAATTATTTGAGCAACAAACCTCCACTGGGCACCTGCAGAGAATGACAAGACTTAGGCCAACTCTCGCAAGACACCAAGAAAAGCAGTGTAGGGTGACCAGCATTTTAAAGCAAAAAGATGCGACATTTCCAAAAAATAGAGAATGACTATAATTTTACTTCAACCCAGTGCACAGAATGACACTGCTTCTAAGCAGAAAATTACAGAAAAGGCTGTAAGAAAATACATAAATTGGCATTTTAAAGCCAGTTGCATGCCTTGTAATTAAATTGCTTTCTTATACCAGCTGCTAACTAGCACTGCTTTGCAAAACATAAAAAAATACCTTGCACCCTTTTCAACAGACCCTCTAAAAAAACGGGACATGAGCTGGGACAGCTGGCAAAAAAATGGGACTGTCCGGGCAAATCCAGGACGCCTGGTCACCCTAAGCGTTAGGCTACACCTGTGCTAAATTTGAGCCAGTGTTTTCCGGTGCTCGTCACTGGCTGAACCTGCACTTATGACAGCTGCCACACGGGGGCGCTGTGTGTGTAATTTAAAGATGAGACGAAAAACAGTAGTTTGCTAATTCAATATACATTAAAAACAGCTAATACCTGCCACCCAAGCCATTCTTAAAGCTTTGGTGGCCACAAACAGTCTGAATTGGCCTCCTGATGAGGGCCATGGCAGTTCTATTATTTGTACAAATTAAGCACAAGGCTGCACAAGTAAAATATGGCCCTGATTACGAGCTGGGAGCTGAATCCCCATCAATGATCAAGGAATTCTAAGTTGTGCAATAAGTATCGCACCCTACTTTTCTCACCTCCCAGTTTGGTAGGTCAAACATTCCTATATTTCTGCGGAAAAGAACCGGAAAAATGCAAGCCGCATGGAATTCAGTGCTTTAAATATTGATTCCACAGGTGATGCCTCATTTCTAAATTAATACTGAAAGCGTAGGGTGGAGCACCGCTATTTCTACTGGAAATTGTTCGATGTTTACGTGCCTCCGGGGCTCTCTCCCCGTCTGGAGAGATATGTATTTCAACTTGCGATAGCAGCTGTACCTGGCTGGGTATAGCTGTCCCCCCGGGCACCGATGTGTGCTGGATCAGCTCTCGGTTTATCTTATGTTCATACACTGAAATTTTTGTAGTTTGTATTTCAAAATAATACCATTATTCCGTTATTTCTGAACATTTCATTTATTTCTCATGAAACTGTTTTCTTTTTCAAAACATTCTTTCCGTTATTTCACATAATACATCCAATGCATTTCGGCAGTAAGATCTGCCTTCATCAGGGAAATAATTGATCTACAAATAAAAAATATACGTGTTTTCAATATAACATGCTTTGATATATTATGCATACTGCAACAAATTAACTTTAAACGTTTTATTCAAACTGTTATTTTTGTTTAACTAAGGGACCGTTGAAAACCTCTGTTCTTAGTTTTATCGAGTATCGGAAACTGAATATACTTTCCTCGTTTTCAGTTATGGCCATGCATTACGCTTGTTTCCTGCTCTTGGTTAACTGTTATCTATGTGGCGAGGTTTACCTTTAGGATTGTGCACCTCGCGTTACGCGCTGGTTATATTACATTTCAAAAACATTAGCGTGTCTATCGTTCTTGTTACACTTGTAACAGTTACTCCGGCTCGGGTTAATGCTCCTATTTAGCGCACTTAGTTAAAGTTACAAGCAATGTGGCTTACCACGGCGTTTCTGTCTTCCACGCCATTCCTCTACGGACTGGTTCTGTTTCCTTTCGGTCTACGCCCCTAGCGCATGCGCGTTATTAAGGTCTCGCGGACCCGTTTTTTTATGTTATTTCACTAACTTTACTGTTCTGTGTTAGGGGATCCACACCAGGGCTCGTACTACCATGAGTATACGCTGCTGGTGCGCTAGCATAATGTTTATACAAAATCACTGTATTGATTTGCAATAATGTGTATATGATGAATTGTTAGACTGACAAAAAATTATAAGTAACATAGAAACTCCGTCCTTTCATTGAGTCCCCCAGGCTTTAGACTTCCCAACTTATAAATCCAATAGTTCTCTTGTTTTAGCAGTTTGTTTTTGTTTATGGAACCTTCCGTTCTGGGTAGCATCTCCAATACACATACTCGTAATTGCCCAACGTTATGTTGTTTCTCAGTGAAGTGTTCTGCCACACTCGTTTTGTTGGATTTGAGTCTAATTGTACTCTTGTGTTCGTTTATGCGGACTTTCAGTTTACGTTCAGTGTGACCTACATAAACGTCTCCACAGGGGCATTTGATCATATAAATTAAGTTACTTGAATCGCATGTTGCATTTACTTTTAAGGGTATTGGAAAACCCTTTTGTGGGTGTGTTATACTTGATCCTTTGATGATGTTGTTACACGTGTTACAATTATAACACGGAATAGTACCTCGAAATTTGGTGACTGTGTGACTTTCCTCCTGTGGTTTTAGAAAATCTGCTAAGTTTTTTGCACGGGTGTGTGCAAATATCGGTTCTTCTGAGAAGATTCCTTTGAAGTCGGGTTCCATTACGAGCATTGACCAATGTTTCTTGATGATCTTTTTAAATTGGGTGCTAACTGTTGAAAATTTACTTACACATGTGATACGGTTACTAGGAGTGGTGGTTTTCCGTACTAGTAATTCTTGTCTGGATTTTTGTTGGGCTCGTGTGAGTGCCATTTCTGTGATTTCTGGAGGGTACCCTCTTTCTATAAATCTCTGTTTCATTGCTTTCATTTGTACATTACATGTGGAGGCTTCTGAGACCACTCTCTTTACCCTTAACATCTGGGAATACGGGAGATGCTTTTTGAGTGCTGGTGGGTGATGGCTGTTGTATAACAACAGATTATTTCTGTCTGTTTGTTTACGATATAGGTTTGTGGAAAATTTGTTAGTTTCTTTGGTTATTTCTACATCAAGATATTGGATGGTGAGTTCTTGGATGTTCCATGTGAATCCAATTTGATCCATTTGAGAATCTAGTGTTTGTAATTGTTGTTCTAGTTGGTTCTTTGAGCCCTTCCATATCAAAAATATGTCGTCTATGAATCTTACATACATAGCAATGTTATTGGTCCAAACCGTGTCTTGATATACATAGGTTTCTTCAAAAGCTGCCATGAACAGATTTGCATACGCCGGGGCGGCGCAATTTCCCATTGAGGTTCCGCTTTGTTGCATATACCATTTGTTGTTCTGTTCAAAATAGCTATGTTGTAGCGTGAACTGCATTAATTCGAGAAGAAATATTCGAAGATCTTGCGGATACTCACTATCCAAAAGGGCGCTTTCAATAGCTTCCAGACCTTGTTGATGTGGTATTGAAGTGTAAAGAGCTTTGACGTCAACTGTGACCATGATCATGTTTTCTTCAGGTTGAATAGAAGATAATTTTAAAAGAAAATCTGTTGTGTCTTTTAAATAGGATCTGGTTTTCAAGACTAATGGTTGCAGGTATCTGTCCAGATATTTCCCTACTGGTTCATGGATGCTTTGCTTGGTAGACACTATTGGTCTGCATGGAGGTTTCCATAGATCTTTGTGGACTTTAGGAACTAAATACATTGTTGGGGTTCTTTGTTGTTCCTGTGTTAAATATTTAGATGTTTTTTCCGTTATCGTTCCTTGGTCGTGGGCTTTTTGAACTATACTCTGTAGTACTTTTTTGATTTCCGTTATGGGGTTTGTGTCAATTTCCATGTATAGATTTGAATCTCTGAGATGTTCAGACATGGTTTCTTGATAGTAAGTTTTATTGAGGATAACTGTGGCACCTCCCTTGTCTGCCTTTTGGCATATGATCTTCTGGTTCCCAGCTATTGATTTGAGAATTCCAAATTCTTTTTTGGTGATGTTCATTTTGTGTGGTTTTGGTTTGGTATTCAATAGTTTGAGTTCTTTGCTGCACAGTTGTTCATACAGATCTATGGTTTTGTGGCTGAGTGGAGGCATGTAAGTGCTTTTCATTTTTAATCCTCTTAGTTCATCCGTTTCTGTTGTGATCTGTTTTTCTATTACATTTTCAAAAAAATGTTTCAGTCTCAATTTTCTGGTGAGTTTAAATAGACTTACTTCCAACTCCAAGGTGTTGGTATGAGCTGTGGGAATAAAAGATAGTCCTTTTTGTAGAGTTGCTATTTGGATTTTGCTGAAGGTATAGTCTGATATGTTCAACACTAGGCTTTGCTGGCTTGTTGTTGCTTCTTCCTCTCTTTTTTGGTTAGTGTGGACCGGGTTTGTGGTTGGTTGGGTTCCGTTTCTTTTTCTGCGTCCCCTCCGGAGTCTTCTGTTTCTATCCGGCCTTCCTCTAAAAAAGGTACTGTTGTTGATGTGGTTGCTTGTTCGGTTGGCTGTACTATTTTTTGTGGTTGTCTTTTCGTTAAGGTGGTGCTTTCACTGTCTGTAGAAGAAGTATCCGTGTGTGTTGTATATCCTTTAGACTGTCTTTTTCTTGCATACACTTCAGCCCAGGTGTAGACCTCTTGTAGTTTGTAGTCCAAAGTGTCTCGCTTATACTTGCGTAATTTTCGCTCATTTATTTCCTGTGTGTGTTTTATGAGTTGGTTATTTATATCTTCTAGTGTGGCTGTTAGTTCTTCCGGTGTACTTAATTTGGAGATTTCTGTTTTGGTTTGTTCTATTTCCTGTGTTAGTTCCTCCAATATTAGTGCCAATTCTTCTATAATTAGTAGAATGAGATCTAAGCTGCATTTGTTTAGAATAGCAAACCATTTTTCTGTGAAATTTTTTGAGTTTTTGCATAAACTGGGTTTGAGTGCAATCCTGAGGCCTCTCGGTATTCTCTGTGCTTTATGGTATTTTATCATGGTAGATGCGTGCATTCTCTGGTTGATCTCCTTTCGAGTTAGGTATAACAGATGTCTTATTTGTTGTTCTTTGTTTTTAGAATAGATTGGTTCCTTACTTGATGGTTGTATCAGCGAATATATTTTTTCACTTGCGTCTGTCGCATATGCGAAAGTTTCTGCCCTCCTGTCTGTGGAGGCTGTGATGTCCTCGTATTGCATATTTGAGTTGGTTTATGAAAAGGTTTTGTTTGCGTGCTTCTCACCTTGAGGGCGGGTAGAGTATAATACTGAAAGCGTAGGGTGGAGCACCGCTATTTCTACTGGAAATTGTTCGATGTTTACGTGCCTCCGGGGCTCTCTCCCCGTCTGGAGAGATATGTATTTCAACTTGCGATAGCAGCTGTACCTGGCTGGGTATAGCTGTCCCCCCGGGCACCGATGTGTGCTGGATCAGCTCTCGGTTTATCTTATGTTCATACACTGAAATTTTTGTAGTTTGTATTTCAAAATAATACCATTATTCCGTTATTTCTGAACATTTCATTTATTTCTCATGAAACTGTTTTCTTTTTCAAAACATTCTTTCCGTTATTTCACATAATACATCCAATGCATTTCGGCAATTTGTTGCAGTATGCATAATATATCAAAGCATGTTATATTGAAAACACGTATATTTTTTATTTGTAGATCAATTATTTCCCTGATGAAGGCAGATCTTACTGCCGAAATGCATTGGATGTATTATGTGAAATAACGGAAAGAATGTTTTGAAAAAGAAAACAGTTTCATGAGAAATAAATGAAATGTTCAGAAATAACGGAATAATGGTATTATTTTGAAATACAAACTACAAAAATTTCAGTGTATGAACATAAGATAAACCGAGAGCTGATCCAGCACACATCGGTGCCCGGGGGGACAGCTATACCCAGCCAGGTACAGCTGCTATCGCAAGTCATTTCTAAATTAAACCTGGTGTAAGGGCTATTTATTTACCATACCCAATAAATACCTGACACTGGGGTAATGGTATTTACTGGGTGCTATAACTATAATTATCTCGTCCTTTCTTGACCTACTCAGAATCAGGGCTTAATTTTTAAACCCAGAAATTGACTGTCCGGGGTGTCACGTTGGGGGGTGGGGGGGGGGGGGGGCATGAAAAACACTGCAGCTGCAAAATCGACACCCGGTAACCAAAACGGCCCCACAGGGATCCAAAACTGTCCCCACCCTGGCGACCCACCAGGGAAACGCCGATGCCCGCTATGGCCAGTCCGGCCCTGAGCGCTGCCACTGAAATTAAACCTGGCGGTGGCTTGTCTGGGGCGCAGAGTTGAGGTTGGAGCTTGAAAGACAGCTAACCAGGAGGAACAAATTAATTGCTCCCTAATTCCCTGATGTTTTCTCCCCCATTCTACCACCTCCCTCCTTCTGTTTGCCAGCTGATAGAATTTCACAGAAAGAGAGAGGGGTCGCTCTTTCGGCCGGGCCTGGTGGTATTTCAGGGAAAAATTAGCTTCAATCAATAGCGCTATTGAATTAATGAGTCAATGCCACTTTGGCATTTGTGTTTGCATTTGCCATGTTGCCAATGAATGTCCCAGCCACTCAATCCGGCTGCAGAAAGCTGTCTGGGTTTAACAAAGGCTGATGTCTCGCTTGCAGCGCCCTGAACAGCAAAGGAAACAGCAGTATAATGCCAAAGGGGGGATGGACTGGGGATGCATTTCTTGCAGAACAAAGCCAGGTTCAACAGGTCTCGGGCAAGCATCGCTTGGAAGCAAACTCTGTCCACCTCTACTTTTCTGCCTCCATCCTCTAACAGTCTCCATTTTCTTTGAGAAAACATGGTTTCTGATTTGAAAAGTAAGATACAATTAAAGGTTGTCTCTTAGCACAATACAAACGAGCACTGGCAAAGCCAATAGGTCTGGCTGTGACAGACTGCAGCAATGGTTGATTTCTTCTTTTATTTGCAAACATGTGCTACAAAAAAGAAAAAGTGTGGCCATCTAAATGCGGCCGTATTATGCTTGCATTGAAAAGTTTTACTTTAACCAAAATTCGCTTATGTGGCCATTTTACTAGTGGTTTTCTTTATATAAAAGCCTTTCGTCTGTACCATGCATTTTAAGATGATTTGTGAAGAAGACAAGAGCAAATCAACAGCTAACCAAGCACTCAAATCGCAGGCAGCCACAATGTTACGATGTCGCCTATATACTTTATAACTATAACTAGGGGACAGAAAATAAACCACCATCTAACTAAGCATTAGAAGCAGGCCCGGTTCTAGAGGATGGGCAGGGTGGGTCAGGCCCACCCAAACATGAGCCTGGCCCACCCAAACATGAGCCTGGCCCACCCAAACATGAGCCTTGGCCCTCGCAACGAACCTGCCACCGATGTACAACAACAATAAAAACTGTTCAGATAACTGGCGATTTACAACCCTGCTGCAGAGTAACCATTTGTCTGTTGGTAGTTTTTAAATGCAGATAAACTGAATTTCTATGGGAATAGCTCAGTGGGTTACTACCTCTCACAGATATCCTTGTGTTACTTGCAGTTCAGAAGTTACCATCCTAACATAGGACAGTGAACTATGAACTGTCATCAAAGAGCTGCATACAAACTTAACTTTTTTTGTGTTGTGATATAGTTAGAACTTCTCCAATCTTTCAACATTCTAATGTTACTAAAAAGAGTTTGTTTGGGCAGTTACACCTTTTTATCAGTAAAGCCAACCCCCAACCACTTGAGTACTCTTTAAATCCTGAGTTTGTGCTTCTCCAGACCAAACCCTCGTACAATATACTGCCCACCAGTGTGGATGACGTGATTTCTACACCTTGTAATTCTCATTGGCTTATGTGACATTCCCCGTAGACTGATGTATTGTCTCTGAATACATGTGTGCTGTTATGTAAAGTACTGTGACACCCTACACTCATATGAATAGCGCTGTACAACAAATGGAATGGATATGAGAGAGGGGCAATGGCGAGATGAGAGGCACTAGTGGAGGGTGGCAGTGAAGGAATCCAAGGAGGAGGTCATGGGGTGGGGGGGGCTACAGAGAGATGAGGGGCGCTGGTGGAGGGTGGCAGTGAGGGAAGCCGAGGAGGAGGTCACGAGGTGGAGGAGAACTACAGAGAGTTGAGGGGCACTAGTGGAGGGTGGCAGTGAGAGAATCCAAGGAGGAGGTCACGGGGTGGAGGGGCTATGGAGAAATGAGGGGTACTAGTGTAGGGTGGCAGTGAGGGAAGCCGAGGAGGAGGTTATGGGGTGGGGGGAACTACAAAGAGATGAGAGGCGCTGGTGGAGGGTGGCAGTGTGGAAATCCGAGGAGGAGGTCATGCTGTGGGTGGAACTACAGTGAGAGGAGGGGTGCTGGTGGAGGGAACAGTGAGGGAATCTGAGGAGGAGGTCATGGGGTGGGGGGCTACAGAGAAATGAGGGGCCCTGGTGTTGGGTGGCAGTTAGGGAATCCGAGGAGGAGGTCAAGGGGTGGGGAGAACTACAGAGCGATAAGGGGAGCTGGTGGAGGGTGGCAGTGAGGGAATCTGAGGAGGAGGTCATGGGGTGTGGGGGAGCTACGGAGAGATGAGGGGCACTGGTGGAGGGTGGTAGTTAGGGAGTCTGTGGAGGAGGCCATGAGGGGGAGTGGCTACGTAGAGATGAGGGGCACTGGTGAAGGATGGTAGTTGGAGAGTCTGAGGCGGAGGCCATGAGGGGGAGTGGCTACAAAGAGAAGAAGGGCACAGTTGGAGGGTGGTAGTTGAGTTATCTACAGAGAAAGAGGTCAAAAAAGAGGTCAAAAAGACTTTTGCACCAACACTAAAGCCGGCCTATTAAGACAACTGTGGTGCATACTTTAACACGCATGCTAATTACATTTACTGCTATATTCAATGTTTCAAGTTTGAAGGTGATTTTACTATTGTTTTTTTACTGGGAATAATGAAAGTGGAACTGAATGGTGGCTGATATGGGGCTGGGGCCCAAGGTCAGCTGTGAAATGAGGTGTAATGGAGAGGGGTGGTAGAAAAGTGGATAATCAAGCCTGTAGGGGAGTGTGCTGCAGAGTCAGGGGCCAGGTGGATGTAGTAATAAAGAGGGTTTCTCCTTGAAGGCTCGCACAGAGGAAGCCCGAGTAGTGTCACTTGCTTGATACTCCCACCTTAGAAACCTCCTCTTCCTATCAAAGGGACATTACATGGAAGAAAAGCACTTTTTGAGAGTGATAACATTTAGAAAGAGATTTGAAAAAGAGTGTGTTTTACTGTGCCTTGTAAAACTAAGGAGAGAAAGGAGGGCCCAGAAACAGGCCTTGCTATATATATAAGGGATAAATCAGACCAGCAGTGGCCCACTCGAATGTACCTTTGGCCCACCCAAATAAATATTCCTGGAGACGGGCCTGATTAGAAGTGCAGGGAAAATAAACAGCTGAGATTTAAAGTTGATGAAACTAAACTGAAAAGGCAAACTTTGAACCAAGTTCATCACTGAAGAGCAAGGATCTATTTTTTGGTGATGTAAACAAAGGGCACAGATTTTTTGCACTTACTTGAAGTGAATGTAGTGGCGTAGCTAGACCTGCGCATTGAAGAGTGGGGGGCGTGCTGGCAGAAATGTCTGATTGGTGAGCCACGCGACGGCCACACTGAAAAGAAGGGGGGAGGGATTGACAGCCCAAGACGACAGGTAAGAGCTGGTGGGAGGCCGCCCTTAAAACTCACGCCTCACGGGACAGACCGCCCCCATCCCCCCTTGCTACGTCACTGAGTGAAAGGAAACAATGGGTAAAGTCTGCTGACTATTGCCCCATGCTTTATGCTGTGCTGTGGTGAGCAGATGCAAAATGTGAATGACAATTTACCAGACCAATGGATAATGCCTGCTGACCAAAAGCCCCACTATATATGTATGTTAGGCAAGACTTCTTTTTTTAAAAACCCCCAGTATTGCAAGACAGGTAAGGATGCCTGTCTCTGCACCTAAACATTGATGGCAAGGACCCACTTTCCAGTGACAATGTCACCTCCTATTGCTTATAGATATGCCTCAAATTCTCTTTCTGATGTTCCTAGTGTTGAACTAGTTGTTTTGGTACCCAGAGGACCTTTGGAGGGGCTGACATGCTTTCCATTCTCTTTCCCATCTATGTTCTAGATCAAATGTAAATTTCCTGTGGATGGTAGCCCTTGGTACAATGTACACACTCCAGCTCAGACACAAATATAAAAGTAGAGAACCAGGAAGATTTTTTTTAAGTGTTGCCTTCTTTATGTGTTCTTACACCCAGTTACCAGCAACACAAACAACAACTTGCCTGGAGTTTGTGTGGTGATTCCAATTAAAACCCCCTGTGTGTATTTGTCAATATTCTAATGCTCTTACGCTTAGATCCTTAGAATTCTTTAAGAATGTTTTATTGCCATGTTCAGTATTGGATAGGCTTGCATGTTTTACATGTTCGGCTCTAGATCCCTCTAGAAACTTTAAATCTTGTATAATCGATTCTTGAATATCCTTGTGTGTATTACATGCTTCACTCGCACTTTGTGCGTTCGTCTTTGTGCACTGGTGCATTGAAACATGATTTTTCTTATTTTCTATGCATTGCACTTTCCAAGGTGCTTTGCTAAGGAGGGTCCCTATAAGCGCTTGAGGGTCTTTTGTCTAACACAGCTTTGTCAGATTATGCAACATTTCAGTGTTTCGCCTGTTTATGCTCCCCTTCCTTGGCTGCCCCAAAGACTCAGGTTTAGATGTGCTATTGTACCACGCATGTGCTTAAATGTGCTGGTCTACCACGCATGTGCATTGATAGGGCTGTTTTTTTTTTTACTCTTGGTGTTTGCCAAACCTTTAAAGGCATTGGCAATGTGGGCTCTGGCCCAAGGCCTCAGCATTTCAAAGGGCCCCAGCCTTTCAGGGGGCCCCCCTGCTAGATCCACTTCTGTTCTGAAGAGAGTCTTGCCCTGATGACCTTGAATAACTCTTAAAGAGATTGTTTTAAATACCTTTTTCCTTTCATTTATTTGTAATGTGAGTTATGTGTGAAAGTCGACTACAGACAGTTTGCAGAGAAATGTTGTGTTTGTGTTTCATGCAATATCCATTAACAAAGTTTCTTTTAGATCAAAGCAGGACCTCACAAATGTTAAATAGGAGGGTGTAGCAAATATTGTTTGCAGTAATATTAGTGAGCTGCTGTGTTACATTATTGTAAACAGCACTATCTCTGAATATTAGATGTAAACACATTTAGAATTTGGACAAGTGTGCCTGTGCACTGTCAGTGACCTGGCAACTGAGGGCATGAAATTGCTGGAACTGGATCATAAATTCAAAGCTGTGCCGCACAGGGGCCCCCATATTATGTTTGGTCCAGGGCCCCCAAAACCCTTAAGATGTAAATCCAAAAACAAACTTTCTGTAAATATTTGAGGACTGAAGTTACATTGTATATACAAATGAAGACATATTCTGACTTTGTGGGCATGGTTTAAACTTTAAACTTCCATAAAATAATACTAAAATGCTTCGTGGGAGGGTGGAGATTGGACTTGACCAGCTTACAAAGGCATGTTGAGTGGAAGAGGATAAGAGATACAGAAAGTAAGAGTGAAAGCTAAGACAAAACAATGCCATTTATGGGAATTATGAAAGCATTGGGGGCAATTATACTGATGTCTACCAAGGAAACGATATGGACAGGAAAGAGTGTGGACTTTTTTCAAGATTTGCACAGCACCGAAATGTGAAAAAGAGCCGGGTGGGTGAGGGGGTGGGGGTAGGGTGCGCTAACAGACTTCGCAATGAAAATGAGACTGCTCACAAGTAGCAAAACATGGGTATATGCTTTTTTTTATTTTTGCTAGTGTGTGCTGTGCTTAGTTGAATGGATCATATGTCTTGACCATGTCCGTTGGCTAATCTCATGAACCAACAAAAGAAAGCAAACATCTTATCTACTTGAGGAAGCAGATTGACACTTCTTGCTGATCACATTTTCTGTACAAACTGTCCAAAGGCCTATTAACCTTGTCAAGGGCTCTGTGAATATTGGTTGCAGGGAAAGAGTGGGGGGGGAGTGTTGTGTTAATATGGAACACCCAAAATATCACAGGAGAATCTTGACAGCAATGCCACATGCATTAATGAACAAAGCTGTCAATTCACCCTATCAAAACCAGTTGGAGCAGTGGGGTAACACAGGCCCCTGCAGCCTCCGCGATGTGGGGGGCAAAGCTCCAGGGGGTCCCCTCAGCACAGTACTCTGGCAGAGAGCTCCCGACTGAGTCTGGAGGGGGCCACTCCACGTACCTTGCAGAGAGGCCACCTCACGTTTTGTTACGCCAGTGAGACGGAGTTGACAATTACTGCCCACTGTGCAATGAATCAACCTTTGCATTGAGATAAATGTGATTCGAACCCTACCTTTATTAAAGACAGATGTAACATCTCTAATAACTTGCTCACTGTATCCCTGGACCCAAGCTACACATGAACAACGATCCCCAATCATGGCAAAACGGGTCTTAGGTTGCTTGTGTTCCGGTTCATGGAGGACTCTGCTTGGCGGCTTAGGCTGGGCAATTCCTATTGGAGTAGAATCAAGGCAGAGTTTCATATGTCTGGGTCTAATCTGAGGTGGCGTGGTGGGAAAAAGAGCAATGGATTGGTATGCTACCCTCAGGGCACAAGTCCTAAAAAAAGAAGTTGGGGGACGCTGAGGTCACGATAGGAGGTGACGTCACCAAAGGTGTCTTGCACCATCAGCCTCATTGCCTCACCTCGCTCACCACTTAGTTGCAATTGCATCAGATAAGCAAGGGCGTGAGCAGCGTTCTGAATGAGCTCCAATCTCGCCCCAGAGAGGCCAAAGAGTGAATGTGTGGCTCCATTTTCTCCAGTTATCGAGCTCCCGGTAAAATAAGCGGGGGGACGCCGTCCACCTGGGTGTTACCCCAACTCGAGCCCTGGCTGCCCTAAGCGATTGCCTGAGGTTACACACTTTGCAGGAATTTCTACCACCACTTTTTGTGTGTTAGATGCAGTGGCGGCTTCTCCGCTAAGGGGTCACGGCGTTGTGATTGGCTGCAGGGAACCTGCGAGCCCTGGTGCTTCCTGCTTCCTGTCTCCCTCACCCAAGAAGCCAGGAAGAGGACATAGAGAAGGTGGCGGCCAGCCCGCCAGGAGGTTTTTTTTTTTTTTTACCTATTTACCCCCCACCCCTCCCCACTTCTTCTAAGAGGTAGCAGCTGCCACTAGTTAGATGTCATATCTGGGACAAACGTTCTGATAGCAAAGCACCTCACCCATCTTATGGGGACTTTCTCAATGGTCTAGTATTGTGTCTTGCGTATTGCTCTGCTCATACCTCCACCTTTCAATACTGATCATTATCGATCATCATCTGTCCATTTGACAAGAACCTTGCTGACTTTAAATGTATATTTTGATAAATGTGTGCGAGATTTTGTTTCATTCCAGTCACAGTGTGATGTACTCATGAGAATGTATGATGTGTCATGATTGCTGGCTCCCGTGCTGCCTCTCCCTCCTTCACTAAGACGAGGATGTCAAGAAAGGCAAAAATTTGAAGTGCATTTAACCATTTAACCAGGGCCACTGGATTATGTGGCACTGGAGGACTAAATGATATGGCTCAATGATGCTGAAAGAAAAGGGAAATTATGAGGCACAGTGTGTCACATTTTGTGGGGGCACTAGCATGCGATACTATCTGGGTAAAAGTTTGACATTCTAAGAAATAAGTTAAGCACCTTAATACAGAAATTGGCAATTAAAAGGTGACCAGAACCTTTGCAAATGGTCAATGACTGCAAGGAACAGCACTTGAAGGTTTTTTTTTGTTCTTTGTATATGAGCTAGAAATATTATTTCTCGAATTCTGAAATTGTTCATCAAATTGATTATGTGGCAAGTGTGGTACATCCATTGTCATCCGGAAAACGTGTTAGTCACAGAGAGTCTCCTAGTTCCAGTGACCGTGCTTTTTACTAAACTTTACCATACAACCTCTATTCCAAGGTGAGTTCACTTATCTTCAAGTCAGAAAACTCTGGGCACCCGAACTTTACCAATCTGCTTTCCGCTGCATCATTGTGCTAAGGGAAGCGACTGAAGAATGTTGATTTGAAAAGTTGTGAGTGTAGGACCCTCCCTTAAATTCAGTTGAAGGTTAACCCCATAATTCATCCTCTTTGGTTTACCTCTTTTCTTTATTCCACCTATAAGTCTGAAGTGAGAAAGGCAACTTGTGGCACTGTACAAAATGTAAAGCTCTGGTCATTTTGTTTACAAAATGTTTCACAGCTTCTATCTGTCCAAATCGTCCTGTTTGCTCTCTTTACAGTTATTGCAAAAACTACAGTTGATGGACAGAATGTAGAACAATGTCTTACATTCACCCCAGTACAAAGATCTGGGCCTAAATCCATCGTTTTTTTGCACTCCACACCACCCTAGGTCAGACAATGGCTATATGAAATCAAGCCTCCAAGGACCGGTTTCTGGCTATCAGCCTCCTTCCGCCTGGATAGCTTGACTCAGACGTGAGTCCCAGGCTCTCCACATCACTGAAGTCAAGCTATCCAGGCTGAAGAAGGCTGATAGCCAGAAACCGGTCCTTGGATGCTTGATTCCGGTCTAGGAAAGACATGGCTTGGTAGTTCGGGCTGAACTGTTCCCATGAGGCACAGGGTCAAGGCAGATTTGCATATAGCCATTGTCTGACCTAGGGTGGTGTGGAGTGCAAAAAAACGATGGATTTAGGCCCAGATCTTTGTACTGGGGTGAATGTAAGACATTGTTCTGCATTCTGTCCATCAACTGTGTTTTTTGCAAGTTTCACCCAGAGTGGGATGGGTATGCTCAGACGTGAGTCCCAGGCTCTCCACATCACTGGAGTCAAGCTATCCAGGCTGAAGAAGGCTGATAGCCAGAAACCGGTCCTTGGATACTTGATTCCGATCTAGGAAAGACATGGCTTGGTAGTTCGGGCTGGACTGTTCCCATGAGGCACAGGGTCAAGGCTGATTTGCATATAGCCATTGTCTGACCTAGGGTGGTGTGGGGTGCAAAAAAACGATGGATTTAGACCCAGATCTTTGTACTGGGGTGAATGTAAGACATTGTTCTGCATTCTGTCCATCAACTGTGTTTTTTGCTCTTTACAGTTATGTCAAAAGCAGAAGCGGCTCCTCCACTTAAGCGGAGGAGAGTCGCCCACTACTTTGAGGCAGTGAAAGAAAGAAAATATAAAATTATAATAACTGGAGGTTATTATCATTTTAGGTTTTCCTGCTACGGCAGGATTGTGGGCCCTGCGGGGCTGCTTTGTGAGCAGGGGAGGGGTGGTGTGCCCACTCCAACTGTGCATGAAGGTTTGTCTGGCCCTCTGGCCGGCCAAACATTCATGCGCACTTTGCATGTTCTCCACGGAGTTTGCTTTACAGCCTGCATGGAGAACATGCCCAGGCTCCCAGTCACTGTCTGAGTGCCGAACCCCGGTGCTCAGACCAATCACAATGCTGCATTGCAGCATTGTAATTGGTATGGGGAGACTGGGTGCCTACCAATCACAATGCTGCATTGTGGCCTAGTGATTGGTCAGGGCAGCCTGGGTGTGCTTTCTGGCACAAGTCTGACAGAGGAGAGACGTGGGATGTGGCAATAAGATAAGTGTTTTTTTTTAACCTTTTTTTTACATTCCCCTTCCTACTCATCCCCCCTCCCCTGCCCTACCTCGCCACCCCTGGTCCGTGCCGACTGCAGCTGGTTAAAAGTCTGCAAAATCAAGACATCCAATAGGTTTGATGTTAGCCAGAACAGTTTGATTTTACTAAAACTATATATGTGTAATGAGTGAGAGAGACTTTCAGTCCGCCCTCTTCATCGAATGATTGGCGGTTGTGTCATTCACATTTTTATTCTGCCCACTACAGCATACCGCATGGGGCAGTGACTCAGCCCTCTTCAGCCACAGGCTAACTTCACTGCGAGTGACAGCATTCTGCTCTCTAACAAGAAGCACATCTGGCCACCAAGTAGTTCTCTTCAATGCCAAGGACTACTAAATCTGTGTCCTTTTTCAGACCAAAAGCATATTATTACTTTTGCCAATGTTTTTTTTTTCTTCCATTTTATTTCGGAGGGCCTTTTTCTTCCATTTAATTTCTGAGGGCCCGGCAGCTCTCCCAACAATAAAGTTTCACAAAAAAAAACCACGATAAAACAAAACAAGCATTGACAAAACCAAAAAGCTGACAGCCAATGACAGACCTATGGGCTTTTCCACTGCTTGTGTACTAGTGTAACACAGCCACAACATATACCCCTTGAATCAATATAATAAGAAGGCTACTGGGGAGATGTACTGCAAGCAGCTAACAGGGCAACAAAGTGTCATTGCAGTCACTATGGGGCAAGATGGTTGCAGCTGGTCACCTCGGAGTCGGTCAAGGAGAGTAGCTATCATTAGAGCAGTGACACAGAGGATCATTGGCAAGAGGTGGACACTGGTCACCTTTGTGCTTGTCTTACTTCCCAATCAGCAGGGCAGGTAGGTCTTTTTCTTGTTTGTTTTAGGGTTGTGGCACGTTTGCTCTACCACCAAGTCAGTTTGACTTGTAGATCAAAGAAGAGCTAAAAACAAGCGCTTTCTAGATCTTGTAGGAGTGCATTGGAAATTGTGAAATGGAAAAGTGTTAAACGCACAGTGATATGCAGGGCTTTAAGTGCCATGAAAAATCTGGGGGCTCTCTCATAGGGGCGTGGCCGATGTAATTAAGGGTGTGACTTAAAACACTTAAGCTAATTCAACATTAATCCTCTATGTATTCCGGAGTAGCATGCTACTCGCCGAAAAAGCGCTTGACGCCTCGTCAGGGGTAGTAAGCGCCTATATAAATGCAATTACAATACAATACAACGAGCCAGGGCTATTGGCTTTGTCAATGGTTGTTAGTTGTATAAGATAAATAAGCAACAACTATGCATTCCTTGTATAAAAGATTGAAAATGCTTCACTTCTCGCAGTGAGGTTGTGGAGTAAGGAGCAGGTTCGAGCCTCATGTCGGCTCAACATTCTGTGATTCAAAACATGACTATGTCCTTGTGTAATGTAACTGGTTTGCTCCAAGTCTGCAGAACATAAACCTGAAAAATTTGTCTCTTTGAAGTTGCATCAAAAGCAGTGAGAGGTTGTACTATTGCAGAGTTGCGCCCCACCCCCTACCCTGAAGGTAAAAATGGAGAGCACGATAGGGACCCATCTCGGTACCCGCTTTTAAGAATTACCGGTGCTGAGCACCGGCGGGAGCCGGCCCACTTAAAGCCCTGTATCCAAAAACAAGAGGGTCCTGACTGAACACGTCACTCCAGACATTGTAGAAAGATCTCTGGCACAATCGTGAATGGAGAAAAGGTCGCCCCAAGCCATTCATGTAAAAAAATCACTATGATGTCGCGTGCCTGCCACACATTATTGTTATTTTGCAAGTACCTATATATTAGATATAAAAGCTCTTTTCAATCGATGCTCTCCGTTTGTCACCGTTTTACTATATTTCCCGGCGTCCTTCTCTCTTTTCAGTTTTTCTCTTTCTTGCTCAGGTTCAAACTCTACTGATGAAAAAAAGTCCCTGACCCCGAAACGGAGAGTCAGTCATTGACTTCACCTGCCACCACCGGCACAAATTAAGCCTTTCGCCTTTACCAGCCTCGTATGCCGTATTCGAGCGGCGCCGTGCCACTTCAGGAGTCCCTTTCTGTACCCTGCGTGCCTCAGGAGGTGTTCATGGCAACCGTGCTCTCCATGCCGCCAGTCCCGCTCCGTCCGCGAGGCTTTCGGGTGAAAGGGACCCGCCGCTGGGGCGCGCACAAAGCCCCTTTTGTTACCCCAAGAAAGGACACCGTCTCCCGAGGTCTCTGCGGCTTCGGGAAACCGCATCCCTGCGATACGGGCGAACACGGGCATCCATTACTTGCATATTTTTGAATTTGACTATTTTATAGCGCTGTATGTGCCATGTGAAGGCGCTTTATGCTGTGCGGCTGTATGGAAAACTGTCCAGATAGAGACACAAGAAGCTTAGAAGTCCCTTTCCCTCTCCCCGGCTAATCTCATCAAACACCACCTTCTCCTCATTCCTTTGAACACACTCCCCCCCTCGCCACCACCCTCACACAGCACCTGTAACCCCGAGCCCTCCTCTGCCGCCTTCCCATTGGCTGGAAGGAACCCCCTCTCAGCGCCGGGTGCCGCCCCTCACGCCCCCCACTGGCCATGAAGTTTCAGAGCCCTGCTTGGAAACTTTCTCCTGTCTCTTGTGCTTGGAGGAGGATTTAGGGAGGAGAGAGAAAGGGATCCCGAGCAGAGGACCCCGGTTCCGCAGAGCGCATCCTCACCACAGACCGGGACAAGGAATCCAGCGCCTGCTTTGCACTCACCCGCTTTTCTCAGTGATTTATCACCACTGGGTTCCAGCAGTCCAGAGATGGGTCCCTCGCTGGTGCTGGCACTGGCCGGGCTCCTGACACTGTTAGGGTCCCTTCAAGGGGACCTGGGGGAGGGGACCCCTGCAGCCCCGACCCCGCCGGCAGCGAGGGCGCTCCCGCAGGCAGCCGGCCGGGACCCGCGCCTCAAAGTGAGAGTCCAGGGTAGAGCTGGGGACAGAGCGAAGAAGTCACAACCGAGCAAGAAAGCAGCCAAGGCCCCCAAGCCGGAGTGAGTGTGTTATCTTCCTGAGACAATTACGTGATCTATGGCTACCTAATAATTAATTCATTCATTATTCGATTTATTATTATTATTGTATTATTATTGTTATCTATGACTGCCAATTAATTAATTGCTCGATTTATTATTACCATTATTTTATTACTGTCTATGACTGTCTATTAATTAATGAATTATTTGGTTAGTTATTACTATTAGTTTATTATTAGTAGTATTATTCAGACAAGCCTAAGCATTTTGTGCGGCCTTTAAGTCTAGGTATTTTGTACGTGCATTTATTTTAGTCTATGAAGCGCCCCGTGCTGCTGAAGGTGGCTTCGTGGCGTTTTGTGAACTTTTTTGAAGAAGGTAATTAATGCAAAAAACGGTGTGTCATTTAATTGCTGGTTTATTTGTGGAGGGTTGTAAAGCACCGACTAGTCGTCTTTTGCCCAAGTTGTAGCCTTGAAGTTTCTGCACAGGGCTGCATGGAGTTTTCAAGCTGCTTCTAAGCGCTTAGTGCTTTCTGTGAGGTATGGTCCGGGATGATTACACATTGTGATATTGTGAGGAACAAGGACTGCAGAGCTATATTGACTGAATATGGCCTGCTGCTGTCTTCCACTGCGCTGGTGCACAAAGAGGCTGTCTAGCATTGTGGTGCACAGGCGTGTGACGTCCAGCATAGGTTTCACACTGAAAGGATACCTTTCTGCTACAAATAAGTGCAGTGACTCTAGTCAGGAGGTAGCTTGCACCAGCCCATTTCTCCTGTTAGCGCTGCCTAAAACAGAACCAACTATTTAGCATGAAAGTGGGGAGAGGATGTGGTGTAATGGCCAGAGCTGCTGACTGCAGAGCTGGGGAAATAGGTTTGAGTCTCGGCGCCAGCTCAACATTCTGTGATTCTGGGCGAATCACCTAATCTCCCTGTGCCTACCATAAATGAATGTGTCCTTAAGTGGTGCTCCAGAAAAGTGCCGGTGTTGATGATTAAGTGCCAGTGCTGAGCACCGGGAACCAACGGGTTATATTTAGTACTGGCTTAGACACTTTTATACACACTCGACCCATTGGATGTGTGCTGTACGGTGCAGCACACATGCAATGAGTGAAATGTTTGGAGACACTGATACATGCCTTGTACTCAAAGCACTCCTCAAAGAGGTGTTGTTTTTTGACACCAAGCCAGGTATGACAATCTTTGCAGATCTGGCTTTGCGTCAAACAAAATGGGTTAGATAGGTGGTACACCCAGGTTCCAACCATGGATCGCCATCATGACACACGTAGAGCAAAGCAGAACAAAGCTCTATGTGCACTACATTAAGGGCAACTTCCCAGCCCCCCCAAAAGTTTTGCACTGGAAAGGGAATAGTTTATATAGAATTTGCAACACTTTTCCTCAAAGCCTTGATAAATCTACCTCTGTGTGGCTTGACTATAGAGAGCAGCCTACTCCAGTCTGTAAATTGTTTTTATTTACTTTGTCCTGCTCTCCAGATGTGCACTGTTCCTAATACTAAAAATATACTTTGCCATTTTGAGTAATAAGTTGTAGACCACACTGACAAGGGTGGCATTTAATCCAGTGCCAAATCTTCAGCTGCAAGCAGTGTGCAACACTGCAGGTTTCCCTATTTAACCTAGCTGATAAAAACCCAAAATTTAGCGCACATTGAAAATTCCACTGGCAGTAATAGTGCATATCATAATAGCGCGTTTTAAGAGGTATATTTTGTATCAATCAATAAATCAATCATATCATTTGTAAAGCGCACTACTCACCTGTGAGAGTCTCAAGGCGCTGGGGTGGGGAATGCTGCTACTGCTCGAAAAGCCAGGTCTTGAGGAGTTTTCTGAAGGTCAGCAGGTCTTGGGTCTGCCGTAGGTGAATGGGGAGGGTGTTCCTGGTCTTTGCGGCGAGGTGGTAGAACGATCTGCCGCCTGAGGTCGCTTCGGAAACGGGGGACTGTAGCGAGGGCGAGGTCGGCAGAGCTGGCGGGTGGGGGTGTAGAAGCTGAGTCGTCTGTTGAGGTACGTTGGTCCGGTGTTGTGGAGTGCCTTGTGTGCGTGGGTGAGGAGCTTGAAGGTTATTCTCTTGTTGACCGGGAGCCAGTGCAGGTCTCTGAGGTGGGGTGTGATGTGGCTGCGGCGAGGGATGTCGAGGATCAGGCGTGCAGAGGCATTCTGGATGCGTTGGAGCCGTCTCATGAGTTTGGCCGAGGCTCCTGCATAGATGGTGTTTCCACAGTCCAACCTACTGCTGACAAGGGCCTGGGTGACTGCTCTTCTCGTTTCAGTGGGGATCCACTTGTAGATCCTACAGAGCATGCAGAGGGTGTTGAAGCAGGAGGAGGAGACGGCATTGACCTGTTTAGTCATGGAGAGGGTGGAGTCGAGGCTGACCCCTAGGTTGCCTGCGTGGTCGGTGGGTGTTGGAGTGGTTCCCAGTGCGGTCGGCCACCAGGAATCATCCCAGGCCGAAGGGTTGGATCCGAGGATGAGGACCTCCGTCTTGTCCGAGTTCAGCTTCAGTCGGCTGTTCCTCATCCATTCAGCAACGGCCTTTATTCCTTCGTGAGGGTTGATTTTGGCGGTGTGGGGGTCCTTGGTGAGGGAGAGTATCAGCTGGGTGTCATCGGCGCAGGAGAGGATGTTGAGGTCGTGCCGAAGGGCAACGTGGGCGAGTGGTGCCATGTAGATGTTATACAGAGTTGGGCTGAGGGATGACCCTGGGGTACGCCGCAGATGATCTCGGTGGCTTCGGAGCGGAAAGGGGGAAGGCGGACGCTCTGTGTTCTGCCGGAGATGAAGGAGGTGGTCCAGTCCAGGGCCTTCTCTTGGATCAACTTTTACTGTTATACCTTAATACATGCCACAGCGCATTGGATGTCTAGATAGCTGAATACAGCTGTAGACGTTGCCAGTGAATAGCTTCAGAAAGTAGCCCTTATTTCTGTTATGGCAATGCTACATACAATCAGTTCACAAACTGATCATTATATCAGTTTAGTGTTATCAACGGGAAACAGACATTACAAGGACTTACCTTTACAATGCAATGGGTACAACACAACTGCCTTTAAATCGCATGCCATTACAATGCATGTCACTACAACGTATACCATCACAGCGCATACCATTACCACGCAAGCCATTACAACACATTACAAGGTAAGTAATGGAGATTTTTCTAGTATTAGGGTGGGAATGGGTTTTGGGATACATGGCAATAGTAATTTTTACCCCCACACTAGCCAACACTTTCCCTGCTGTTGCACTCACTGGAGTGGGAATAGTAATATTTACCCCTACACTATCCAACACTTAGTAATTTTTTACTCCTACACTATCCAACACTTACCCTACTGTTGCCCTAAACGTATTATGCATTCTAATGGTTTTCGTTGTACTGGTATGCGTTGTAATGGTATGCATTATGATGGTAGTTTTTAAAAATGGGTTGTTATGGCATGCATAGTGAAATCATGTGATGTAATGGTATTTGCAATGTAAACACTGCGTTGTAAAAGCATGCGCTGTAATTGCATGCGCTGTAACATCATATATTCGCTTCAATACTTCGAATGTGGGTAGGGGAATGAAAACATAGTAACTGCATAAACTGAGAAGGGTCAAAGAGAGGGACCGACTAACATATTGGTGTTTGCTAGGCAAGGAAGAGAAATAGGTAGCTATGTCATATTAGATGGTCGTGGGTACACTGCTTCTATAGTCAGGGCCACTGGAGTTATCACGGTTTTTAATGTAATTATGGATTTGCCGCATTTGCCACATAATACATCATCTGCAACACAATTTGAAGATTTTAACAAAATTAATAGTATGTAGCTCAAATGGATCAAAAGTTACAAAAAATTGGCACTGGTTGGTTGCTCTGCAGCAGAAGGCACCCTGCAAACGTTCGCTGTTCACCTTTCACCGGCATATTGCTTTATTTGTGTGTCAAAGTAGTACTAATAAAATGAAACCTTTGTCCAGACAGTGTTAACATGTGTACAAATGACAAAATAATGAAGTGATACAATCACAAAATGAGCCACGTTATGCCGAATAATTGACATTTTTTTTGCACATAATTGAGTAAACCATGTCATATAATTTGATCCTCCCTCAATCCCTGCATGCATCTTAATGATTGATGCAGAAAAAGCGTTTGATTTAGTTAACTGGTCAGTTTTATTTACTTCCTTGGGTTATTTTGGGTTCCCTGCTCTAATTATTAATATGCTACAGAATATTTATGAAGGGGCATCAGCCCAGGTTATAATTAATGCTAGGCAAGCAGGGAAGATAAAAATTAATCGAGGCACTAGACAGGGGTGCCCCTTATCCCCCTTGCTTTTCACTTTTTTTATTGAACCTCTAGTAATAAAATTAAGGAATAATGTAGCAATATCTCCCCCAATCGTTGGAATGTCAAAACTAAAATTATTCGCAGACGATATTATCTTATATATGGCCCCCGATAAAGAAAATATTCTTCATCTTATGAAAGATCTTAAGGAATACGAAAAGATTGGGGGTTATAAGATCAATGAGAAAAAAACAGAAGTTCTTGTTTTATGCTCAAATTCAGATTTTCTTCCGCTAGAACTTCAGCCCCAAGCAGAAAAACGGGATCCAATAAGATACCTAGGGATCTATGTAACCAGGGAGTATCAAGAACTTTTTCGTTTAAATTATTTAAAAACGAAGAACAAAATCAAGAGCTTACTTGAACAATGGGACCTGTTGCCTTTGTCTTTGATTGGCAGAGTGGCTTTGGTAAAGATGAACGTACTGCCCTTGCTTTTATTCTTGTTTAGCAATATCCCAATTAAAGTTAACATGGCCTTTTTTAATGAACTTGAATCCATGTTGAGAAGATTTATTTGGAATAAAAAGGCCTCAAGAGCCAAGCTTTCGGTGGTACAACTTTCAGTAAACCTAGGTGGACTCGCTCTGCCCCATTTTAAAACATATTATGAAGCAGCTTTTTTTGACATAGTGGCGGGATTATTAAGGAATAGACAGACAAGAGACAATTTTTTTTTGGATAAAATGCTTGAGGAATCAGGCTCTCAAATTTTTTTCTTTTTAAAAACTGCAAAGCTTCCTAAGAAAACCAGATATAAGACACTGATGGGATATGCATCAAGATTACAGCACTTATTTAAAAAATATGGTTCAGATGGATCTATCCATTTGAAACTGATAGAATGTGCTAAGATGGGTCTTCAGATATCATTGAATCACCTGCTAGAATGGGAATCCGCTGGATTTGGGGAAATAAGGCACCTACTCATCCAAAATTCTGTAATTGGCTGGCAAACGGTAATAGATAGAGCACATCCTAGACGTATTAGGTTCTTCGAATATATACAACTGGTCAATTTTATAAAAAAAGAAATAGGAGGGCTAGATACAACACCTAATGTTTTGTTAACAGCTCTATATGGGGAGAAACATACAGGTATTGGATTCTGGTATAAAAAGCTCTTCCCCTCTGGACCATCTCCTATAACTGCTTGTCACTTAGAAAAAATAAGCCTTATGACTCAGTGTGTTTTTACAGATAAAGACTGGGAAGTTATATGTCATTTAGGAAACAAAGCACTCTGTGCAGCTAATTTTAAACGTATGTCCTTTTTTTCTCGTTGGTTGTTATATTATACCCCTGAGGCTTTGCAGAGAATATTCCCTGCATACGAGAACAAATGTTTCAGATGTAAAACTAGGGGTCAGGGTGGCTGGCATCATATCTTCTTCTCCTGTCCTAAGTTAGAATCCTTTTGGAAGGGGATTTTTACAGACTTAGAGATGGCAATTGGGAAAATTCTACTATCAGAGGTAGAGATAGCCCTTTTCGGTATCTGTAAAGATAGGAACAGGTTTAACAAATCAGAAGAAGTGTTTATTTTTATCTCTACGGCGGTAGCACGATCTTTAATCTTACAAAATTGGAAATCTATGATAGCCCCATGCCAATTAAAATGGATTAATAAAATGAGAAGAACATGTAACTTTGAGAGAGCCTATGCAGGTAGAGTGGGAGCGATTGCTAGGTTTGAAAGGAACTGGAAATATTTTGAGATGCTTGAATCGATAAAAGGAAGTTAATAGTCTTATTTAAGTCAAATTTTTAGAATGTATTGCTTCTACATTTTTAAGAATTTCAACTACATATTTAATCTGCTATATTATACCAGTCGTTTGTGTATTCCATCATAGATATATTTATTTGTTAACGTTGTGCGATTTTGCATTTGTACTTTAAAGAAATAGGATAATACTCCTCCTGATATATATTGTCGGTCCACCCACTTTAACGCTCTAGTCTCTTTACATATGCCAACTTTACATGTTACTGCACTAGCACTTTAAAAAAAAAAAAAAAAAAAAAATGTACAATAATATTCTTGCTGTTTTAAATTAGCGGCTTCCATACTACATTGCACTAGCACTTTATCAATCCGTATTGTAATCTTGATGTTTGTTCCATACCAATAGTTTTTATATTTTCAATCTGACTACGTTTTTGTTTTAGCATTTTATGAAAGGAAAAACGTTTAGTCATAGGTTATTGCAGTTTGTGTAGTTTTGTCTCTTGTATATTGTCTGGAAATTTTTTCTAATTATGAAGTAATTAATGTACCAATGTTTATCCTACGGCTTGTTTAATAAAAAAAAAAAATATATATATATATATAATTTGATCCTCCCTTGCTGCATAATGTCAATGTGCATGAAAAAGCAGTGCTTAGAATAATAGTGAATTGACAAACAGCGCTAATATTAGTAGTGAATATGCATTGCATAGAATAAGGATACACAGAATGAATATACATGGAATTACACTGCAAAGAATGATAGGGATAACAATAATGCACATGTACTAATTATGCATAGGATATCAGTGTGCACATTACCATGGAACCTGTGTAGTGTGGCATCTGGGTACTGGAATAGAAGTATTACATTATAGCACGCTTCTTGTTTTGCAGAGTGCACTATATAGTGAAACTCACTGAATAGTCAAACACTCTCTTCCTGTAGTGTGCTCTGGTGGTCTATGATCGACTTTAAAAGAGCCAAAATAATTGAAAAGCAAAATTCAGAGTTAGTGTAGAGGGGGCAAGTGTAAGAAGAAACTTCCCTGAACCATAGGTATATTTTCTGGGGGAGGCTACAGCCTACAAGGTTTTTTTCCCAACCCTATGCCTGCCCACCCTGGACTCAACCGTCAAAACTCTCTGGAGGGATATGGGGGCATATTACCAAGGGCCATTATCGCCGCCTTAGCGGGACTTTTTCCCACTAAAGCGGCGATAATTTTATCGCCCTATTACCTAGCTGTCGCTAACACCAGTTAGCGACAGCTGGTAAGAGATAGTGATCATCTTGGGGCCCACCCACTTTGCATGTCAGCGATATTTATCGCTAATGACATGCAAAGTGGGCGTGTCAAGATGTTAGCGACTGGAAACAGTCGCTAATATCGCTATCTCCAATTATCAACAAAGCCTTACTTTTGGAAATATTTGAGCTAAGCGCGAATATCTCCAAAAGCTAACGCCTGCCTAGAGCAGTTCTTAAACATGTTATCCAATGGAAGGTGGATAACATGGTTAAGAGCATTGTCACGATAATGCATGAATATCGCTGATTTTTCAGCGATATTCATGCATTTCGCAGGATTTTTACCGCTTTTGAGATAAACCTTGATAATATCAAGGTATCTCAGCGGTAAAAATCGTCGTAGCGCGGCGATATAATTTTAGCAGCTAACCATGCATAGCGATAATTATCGCTATTGCTTGGTAATATGCCCCCTGGTTCTGTTTATTAGCGTGGTTTACGAGGTGACCCGCTCCATTGTGGCGTAAAGACATGGCACCAACATTTTGGACTACAATTGTGCTATAGTGCCTAGCTTTGAAGCTTGTACATTCAAACACTGCCTCGGGAAGGGGAGAGATGGTCTCTGCACCCCTGCAAATAACCCCCCTTGTCCTCTTTCTTAAATGCAAAAGTCTGGGCACTGACCTGACGTCATAGCTGGAGCTTGTAAATCTCACTGAGCTCTCAAGGACAAAAATCACTTTCCGCGCCCTGAAGAGGCCTTGCCAGTATGTGACACTATATCAAACACCTTAAATAAACAAGCTATGGCAAGGCCAATAGGTCTTCCCTTTGGAGCCATTGGCTTTCTGCTGACACTCTGCTGATTGCTGGTTGCATCATTCTGTAGGCGCGTGCATGCAGTTCCACGCATGCATGCTCCTATATGATGACCCAGGTGCCAATTTCTTTTTTTATTGACCAATTTCAGGTGATGGACGCCACTTACATTGGTGGATAACAATGAATGGTTAGGTCCACATAAGTACCTTTCTTTTGTAATGGAGCACCCAGCAAAAAATGGCAGCTGGGTGATTGAGTACAGCGGGGTAGATTGGAGTGGAGTAAATTGGAGTGGGGTAGATCGGAGTGAAGTAGAGTGGAATGTGGTAGATTGGGCTAGAGGGGAGTGAAGTGGGGTAGATTGGAGAGGAGTGGGGTAGACTGGGTGGGTTGGAGTGGGGTTGATTGGAGTAGAGTGGGGTAGATAGAGGTGGAGTGGGGTAGATCGCGGTAGATTAGACTGCAGTAGAGTGGAGGGGGTAAATTGGATTGTAATGGGGTAAATTTGACTGTAGTGGAGTTGTATAGATTGGAGTGGAGTGGAAGTTGGGGTTAAGTGGGGTAGATTGGGGAAGAGTGGGGTGGAGTGAGGTGGTTTAGGGTAAATTATAATGGAGCTGGGTAGTTTAGGATGGATTAGAGTAGGGTAGATTGGAGTTGAGCAGGGTAGAATGGAGTAAGTTAGACTGGGTGGATTAAAGTAGGGTAGATTGGAGTTGAGCAGGGTAGAATGGAGTAAGTTAGACTGGGTGGATTAAAGTAGGGTAGATTGGAAAGGAGTTGGGTAGATTTGAGTGGAGTGAAGTAGACTGGAATGAAGTGAGGTAGATAGTGGTATACTGGAGTATGGTAACTTGGGGTGGGATAGATTGTTATGGGGTGGGGAAGATTGGAGTGCGGTAGAATGGAGTAGATTGGAGTAGAGTTGATTGGGGTAGATTGAGTGGGGTAGATTGGAGTAGGGCAGATTGGGGTGGATTGTGGTGGGATAGACTGGAGTGGAGTGGATTGAAGTGGGGTGAGCTAGATTGGAGAGGGGTAGATTTGAGTTGAGTGTGGAGGATTGGAGTGGGGTAGGGTAGATAGGAGTGAAGTGGAGTGAGGGAGATTGGGGTAGAATGGAGTGGGGATGTTTGGAGGTAGACTGGAGTGGATTGGGATAGATTATAGTATGGAAAATAGAAGGAGGGTAGATTGGGGTAGAGTGTAGTGAGGCGGAATGTGGTAGATTGGAGTGTGCTAGGCTGAGGAATATTGGAGTAGGGTAGAGTGAGTAGATTGGAGTGTGATAGTTTGGGGTGGAGTTGGCTAAATTGTAGTGGAGAGGGGTAGATAGGACTGAGGTAGATTGGAGTGGAGTGGGGTAAATTAGGGTGGATTGATTGGGGTAGATTTGGGTAGAGTGTTGCACTCTGCTTCATAGAACTGGAAGACAAGATTACCTTTATATACATATATAATATATATACACACACTCAAACATATGCCACTATACAGCATGCCATCAGAAAGTTGAGTTTTAGCTGATAACCAACTCTTGTTACCAAAAGGTCAGGGTGTAACAGTCATTCACGCAAAGTCTAACCACTAAAAATGATCAAACAGCTAGCTACAAATACATGACAACTCTTTTAAATAGATTACTTAATATTCGGTTAGCTAGTTTCTGCGGGCTCCCTGTGTTTTTCAGATAAGTATCCCAAGGGACTAGTTAATAGCATAATTTGCCCAGAATCACACAATATTTTGATTCTCTATATAAAGACATTTTGCCCTCCTGGTATTTTTGTCTTCTTTGAGTCTGACACAGAAGCATGTGTGCTGAGTGGGGCTGGAGAGATACAGTGCCCTCAGGTTTCCCCTTTCCATGGGTGAGTGGCTCACCCAATGCAGGAATTTTTGTGGGAATTCTAGGACTTGAAGTCCTGTTTCCACATTTGGGTGGAAGTTGTATGGCACAATTTATACTGGTAGAACCTAGGGTGATAATGAGACAGGAGTTTTCCAGAAAGGGACAAACAGATTTCAGAACATTGTGCGCTTATTGGTGTGCCCTGGTGGTGCAGTAGACTTGCCTGTTACGGATGGCTACTCTTTATTTTTCACGTCTGCGTTCATAAACTCTGGCTTCATATTAATCTAGTTAATGGTTTACCTTCCTTGTTGCCTGCAGCATTAATAACCTGTCTTCCTGGTTGTGCTACTTCTTAGCGTTGTATGGATACAGTGTTACTGCTACTGATTCTTTTTTTTTTTAATTATTCATTTTATTGAGATCCATGAGTTCACAGAGCGGCACATATATACATAGTATAACATAATATTACTACAAACAAGTCAAAAGATAAAAGGAAAAGAAAAAAGGCAAACAAGAGCATGGCTCTACAGACACAGGAAAAAAGTATAAATTATTCCAAGGAACAAACACTCTATGCCTCCATATAAGTCATAACGGCCCCCCAAATCTGGCACTACAGATTCCTTTTGCGTCTACCCTTCAGAGCATAAAGACAGTGTTCCAAATTAAAAATTGAAAAGAATCTTGCCCTCCAGACTTCAAACTTAGGGGGATCCTTTTGCAACCACATTGATGCTATGCATATCCTTGCGATGGCAGTGGTAAGAAAAATCAAATATATTGCTATATAGGTTATCCACTGCTGAACCCTTTTCGACCCCTAGCAGGAACTGAGTGGCAGAAAGATGAATAGATGTACCCAATATTTTAGTTAGAAATATCTCTATATGGCTGATGAGTGTACTTAGATGCCCACATTAAGAAAATATATGTAAAATATCAGCAGCTACAGTCCCGCATCGAAAGCAGTTACCCCCATTAACACTCCCCCATTTCAGTTTTTTAGCTGGTGTATAATATAAATTAAAAATTGTCTTAAAGTGTTTAGAATATAGATTTGCGGACATAAATAGTAACCCTGCCAGCTCTATAGAAGTCTCCAATTGTATGCCCTGGCAGCCCAATCGATTATCCCATTTATGATTTTGAGCTTCCAAATCATTATCCAGTGTATCCAACAGTAAGGTGTAGAGTGCACCTATCCGTACTGTTTTTTAATAACTGCCACGACAAGAGGATTAACCTGGATTTTCCATCTGGCTTTTAAAAAAGAATCACGACATTGTAGGTATTTGAAAAAATCAGCCCGAGGCAGATTATATTGATCTCTTAATTGATCAAAAGACTTCATAGCATCATCTGAAAATAAATCACCCACTATGCTTACCCCTTTGTCCCTCAATTTACTCACCACCCAATCACGAAATAGAACTGGAAAAATAGTTGTTGCCATTAATGGAGTGTGCCAGGATTCTTTATCTATGCCATATCCTTTTTTAACAACAGCCCATACTTTGTACGCAGCTATTAGGACCTTAAATCGGGTGCGCTTGTAATAGCCCCACTCCACATTAATAAACAAGCAATTTTTTGCCTCACTACCCAAGAGCATTTGATAAATAGCAGGGGATTTAGCCCTAGTGGTGGGTTCAGTGCCTGTCAAAAGTATATTCATATGCTGTATTATACATGCAAAATAATATAGCGTAAAATCTGGAACAGCCCAACTCCCTTGTGACCTACGTAACACCATATATCTCATTGCTACTGATTCTTAAGGCACCAAATGTATCAGCTTCAGAAGTCGGAAGCAGGGCCGGACTGGCCGAAGCAGGCATCAGGCATTTCCCTGGGAGGCTGAAAGGGTGGGGCTGGTTTTGCAGCAGTGGAGACCTGTTTTTCAGCAGTGGGGACAGGTTTTGCACCAGTGCTGCAATATCGGCTCCCAGTAACAGAAGCAGATGGGCTACACTATTGCAACCCCCCTCCCACTGGGGGGTGGGGCTGGTGTGACAAAATTGCCAGGGCTGCTTTGGGTTCCCAGTCCACCCCTGTTCGGAAGTCATCAGTTAGCCTACCTGGGATTCAAACCCAGCAGGTCGCGTACAGAGATAAAGAGCCTGGGTTGAACATATTCAGCTGTAATACCGACTCTAAAACAGCTGCCTGCACACCCACATTCAGTACTTACTGACATATTTGCTAGGGGATATAAGGGCCTGGTAAACTTTTATTCATGACTGCATAGCTTATGTAATTTCCAGCATTTCACATCATGAACACTAAGCGGAATTCCCAAGATTACATCATTATGTCATGTTGCATAACTGAGATTTAATTTTGGAAAAAATCTTATCGCGGAGCGTGGATGAATGCGAACTGAACGCGAGCAGATGTTATTCATGTCACCTGAACTTTTGCGCTACTTTTTTTAGTGCGCAATGTGTACTTGTGTCCAAAATGGATATGGGGACACATTCTCACCAAAAACATGGTACAAAATGTCAGCCTAGCCTGGCGTAAATAACGTGCAATTTCATCTTATGTTTTGGGTATATTGCATAGTTTTTGCAGCGGATATTACACGAATTTCGCCTAGGCCTAATATATATATGCAGAATGACATTTTGAACGGCCCAGTTTATATGTCTGGGCAGGTGTTTTACCTCACTACCACCAGTTTAACACCTGAATAAAGCAAGGGAAAGATGTACAATTAACCTCTGCAAAGGGTCTGCCAGTATGCCTCACCGTACATGGCCCTCTGTTTTTAGTATCCTGTGATCCATTTGAGGAGGAAACATTTTTTAGGGCTCGGCGACGTCACCACTTCTTTAGAAGTGGAGCGGAGCTGCGAGCTCCTATTCTTACGGGGTTCCGACTTGTGCTGGAAAAATTCCTCTGTGCGCGAGCTTCTGCAGTGCTTTATTTTACCATCTGCATTGTGATTGGTAATTGTGGTGCCTTCTTTGTAGTAGCCTTATGTCAATAGTGTAATTTTCGTTTGGCACTTTCTGCATTTTGTGTGCGGTTTCGCGCACGGCAGTCCATTAATTTTAATTAGGCGCTGTCAGGGAGCCGCGATCACAGCGGAGATAATTGCAAACATATGCCTGCAGTGGCGCGCGCACGAGGCCGAGAGCTGAGCACGATGACTCCATGCCACAGTGTAAGAAAGCGTCCGCATCAAAGGAAAGTGTAAAACCTTTTTAAAAAAAAAGTGAAAAAGCGAGAAGTTTCCTGTAGCTTCAAGGCCAGTCACAGTACTTTTTAAGATACCTCGCAGATTCTTCAAGCTAAGACAAGCACCCTTGCCTCGCCAATCCGCGTGTCTTTTAAAATAAAAGTGCGCAGGCTTTCAAGATTTCTGAAAAGATATTTCTAGGGTTGCACGAACATTTGCCTCTTCTCTGCGAGGAGTGATTTCCGTTGCTGTTTTCTCCTCCCTTCAATATGTTAGAATTTAACAGAGATTTTCGCAATAAACAAAAACACCTATGTAGATTGCGGCGTGTGTTATTTACCATCACCTTGAGTTGATTATTACGTACGTATTTCACACACACGTTTTTCCAGGTTTGAGTACATATATATTTTTTTACCCCCATAATAACGCTTCATCGCTTTGCTTCCGCACCACAGACCTCGTTTTCTCACAGTTTTTAAATATATTTAATTTGAAGTGAAACGTGTTCCTGCAAAGGCCTTTTCTGGTCCTTAAGGTTCGTGTTTAATAGAAGTGTATAAAAGGGGACTCTTTTGCGTCTTTATTTGAAGTAATTCCGCCAGTTATGTAGCATGATGCGCTATTCATTTCATGTGTATAGCGCTTACGGGAAGCTGAGTTGAAGCGCTCTACTAAGTCATGTTAGTACTTGCGAGTGCTAGCCAATGACATATAAAAACGATATGACAGAAGTCACCATTTGCAGCGGTACCACATTTAATATTTTCAATATTAGGAGTGAATGGAATATTATCCTTATTAATATATTGGTATTCGTGTAAACATGAGAAATAGCCGCTGCAGCGAGTGTTACTGTGAATGTTATCGTAATAGTAGTGGTATAGGCATTGTTACTACTACCAGCTTTCCACGTGTTCAGCTCATGATGAATCTTTCCTACAATGGAGTGAATAGATAGGGCGCAGTGTTCGACTTTGAAGATAGACCCCCAATACCCTTTCACCTCTTCCCCGGATATAATTCGGAGGAGGAAAAACAAATCATTTAAGAAAAAAACATGCAAAGAAAAGTTTTCCTTAAGGGCTCTTCGAGACGAAATGTTTCGGCCTTGCCGGACACCCTCGGGAAGCGCAAAGGGTGTTCTATTGCTAGAGAGAGCATATATATGTATGTATATATATATATGTATATATATGTCCGAAAGGGCTCCCAGCAAACATCCACGCCGGAACCACACAAAGAGACTCGCACTCCAGGGTCTGTGTTTTAGATGTTTTTATATATAAACACAGATGGCGTGCTTCTGCCGCTTTTGATAGCGGGCGCTTGACAGGGTCGCCAAACCTCAAATTTTCACTTTCCTGGCGTATTATACGTATCCTGAAACACCAGAGTCAAGGCCCAAGTTCAATATTCAGTGCTAAGGTTTATTTGGCAAAACAAACAGCCCCTACGCGTTTCGAGGTAAGCCTACCTCTTGCTCACGGGTGGAGTACATGTAAACCCGCCAAACTTTTAAAGTGATACACACATATTCTTACCATACCACGTGGTAATAGAAATCAAAAACATACTAACAGAGCTACAATGTTGCGACTGCCAGGTGTTTGTCGACTGCAAAATGAAGATAAATAATACAGTCCAAGTATTCTGCTATTCAAAACATGATAATTGAAAATACAGAAAAACAGAAGAATCGCCTCGTATTTGTATACAATAAAGAAACAAATCTCCAGCCTGCATTGGCATCGAGGGTATTGCCCAAGTGGGCATATGGTTATACATTGAATCATGATGTTTACTCAATACTTGTTGAGTTAACGGACCTTCGTAATATTTATATAAGATAACATTGCAGTGTGACAGCACATCAGCACTTCCCACCGCACGCGAGTGCTTTGGCAAAAGTTTTGTTGGGCACCATTAGTCCCTATAATTCAATAAACGAAAGTCCTGCAATATTTCCATTCATTGCATGGTAGTTGCTTCTTTGGTGTACGGTATCTTGTATAATGTGGACAAAATTCCTCAATTTTCACAATTTTCACAATTCCGCCCCAGTGGGCAAAAGCGTCCAACACCTGCAAAAATAATAAACATAACATTCTGTATTTTCTGCTCGTATGTTTCTGACAGCTGATTAATGCTGTGAACGTGCACATTAAAATGATAGATACTATCAAAAGTTTAAGCAATGCTTCAATAGAAACGACAGCAAGTTACAAAATAGATAATATATTAAACATGAATGCGCATCGACCAATTAAAGTACACAGATACAGGATTTTTTATATTAATTGCGAAGATGGATTGCTAATTCCTCCCCGAGGTTGTGACCAACGGGGTGCATTGTGTTGTATTTAATTATGTATCTGGATTCCAGTTTTCTTAATTGAAGCCAGCGGTTGCCACCCCTTTCCTTGTTTCCTACACAATCCAGTACTACAAATTTTAACAAATTGGGGTTTTGGTTATGTTCCAAGGCAAAATGTCTTGCCACTGGGTACTGCTGATTGACATTTTTAATGGCCCTAAGATGTTCAAGGACTCTAAGTTTAGCCTGTTTTGTGGTACAACCGATGTAAAATTTCTCACAGGGACAATGTAACGCGTATATAGCGTATTCTGTTGTGCAACTTAGATGTTTGATAATTTTGTGTTCCTCCTGTTCTGAAGAAAGTTTGATAGATTTACAGTTTTTACTAAATCTACAAGCTTTACATCTCTTACAAGGAAAAAATCTTTGTATCGCATTAGATTTGGGGCTTTCTTTGATAAGTGTGGTACTTAACATGTCTCTGAGTGATTTAGCTTTTTTGTATGTTACTGATGGGGTATCCCCAATTATTTCCTGCAGATCTTTGTCCAATCTAAGGACGTCCCAGAATTTTTTCATGCTTCGTCTTACAACCCATGATTGGGAATCATAATGGGTTATGAAGCGAATGGTGTCAACTTTCTGACGCTCTTTTGGGATCAAGAGATCCCCCTGTCCATTTGGGCGACCTTAGCTACTGCCTGTTTGATGGTTTTTTGGAATAGCCCCTTTCAGTAAACCTTTTGATCATCACTTGTTTTTCTTTCTCATAGCTGTCAACAGTACTGCAGTTTCTTTTGGCCTTAATGAGCTCCCCCAATGGAATACTGCGTATAAGTGTGGCAGGGTGACAACTCTCAGCATACAAGAGACTGTTACCAGCAGTCTTTTTATGGAACAGAGAACTTGTAAGGGTCCCATCCTTAACTGTTAAGTTTACATCTAAGAATTCAAGTTGTGTTTGGCTCATTTGACTTGTGAATTTGAGGTTGAGACCGTTATCATTGATAATTGTCTCAAATTCTTTGGCTTGATTAAGTGTGCATTCCAGACACAGAAGATGTCGTCTATGTATCTTAGCCACAAGACGGCGTGGGTACTGAAGTAGGAGATGTTGCTCACTACTAGCTCCTCCCACCAGCCCAGGTATAACCCCACGAAACTGGGGGCAAAGCAAGTACCCATCGCCGTCCCGCGGATTTGCTTGTACATGTCTTTATTGAAAATGAAAAAGTTGTTTGTGAGGCAAATCCACATAATTTCGAGTAACATGTTAGTGTGTACCAAGTGAGAGATAGACCGATTCTTTAGAAAATGCTTGCATGCATCAATACCCAGATTTTGTGGTATGCTTGTGTATAAGCTCACTACATCGAAGCCAATTAGCCAATACTCTGGTTTCCATGCAAATTTGTCTATGATTCTCAAAAAATCAGAAGTATCTCTCACATATGATGGTAAAGACTGGACTAAGGGCTGCAAGAAGTGATCAATATATCTAGATGTATTTTCTAGAAGACTGCCCACCGATGAGACGATATACATATATATCACTATGTTTGCGCATCATTTTTGCGCCACTCTAAGGCTGAAAGGGTATTTTCTAGACATATATATGTATATTTATATATATGTATATATATATATATATATATATATATATGAAATTGAGCCGGTAATTGGCATCGCCGCCGGCATGCATACAATGCTGCATGCTGGGAAATGCAGTTTACTACCCAATGCAGAGGCGACTCCATGCCGTGTTTGTCAGGCAACCCACACTACTTTAGAAGGTGGGACGGACAATTTTAACTTTGGAACTATAAGCAAAAGAGACACAACTCGACCAGGGGAGCATTTGAAAAAGGAAAAAACCCCGAAACGCGTCATGCCCATGGTCTGATGAGAAAATAAAAGGCGGATGTTCCACAAACCTCGTGTGCTGCCTGTTTCTTTCTACTGGAGGAGACGTCTTGGGTAACATTTAGCGTGTTGCAAGTGTTTAGCACCCGTGCTGAACCACACGCAAGGCGTGCACCCCCCGCAAGTGTCTAATGGGGGTCGCTAAAAGGAAGACCCGCTGACTACCCCGCATCAAGCCTGCAATGGACAATGCTGTGAATACAGTCCATACCTGTATGGAGCTACGCCCCTACTTCATTGGCGTTTCCTTTTCCAGAACAGTCTGAAGTGCGAGGAAGGGGGAGAGGAGTGTGGAAGTCATCACCTGAACCCAGAACAAGTGCCACAGCTCCCGCCAGACGACATGGCACACCGGCTGCTGACCCAACAAAGAAAAAATTTATTATACCAAACCCCCCTCACCCCAACAGACGCGTTTCGCCTTTGCAGGCTTCGTCAGTGTTACGTTTGTGCCACGTATGAGTCACCATTTTAAACCTTTAGCCAGTCTGACATAATCATGGACATAGAAGACGGCTACTGACATTCAAAAAGATTGTAACCATCTTGTAACATGCAAATTGCATTGAAATATACATGGCTTTAAATGGTGACACTAAATAAAGTGCGTAGTGCTCATTTAAAAACATATAACACAAAACTTTCATTAAAAAAGTTTGTAAACACAGTACATTCTGTAAATGCAATCAATTCAACTATTTCATATATCTATATAAATTCTATTTTTGGCATCTTTCATAGATATTTACCAATAAATTGCAGAATTGATAGGATAAGTCTTTCCTATAATGCATTACATTAGTTGTGTAGCCCTGAATGGGCGATTGTATTGCAGCACAAGTTCCCAAAGGGGATTCCTGGTTCAGCAGTGGAGTATTGTTATTATCCCTAGGGTATGTTAGATGGATACATTTGACCCTGGTGGCCCATGTGTCAGACTATATGTGAACTAAAGGTGAACCCACAGTTCTTCATTGTTATTGAGGCCCCACGGAGTCATGGTTTTAAGACTGATGATACACTTTGACTCAAGAATGCGTAGGGCCTTGTCTCTGTCCCCTCCCCATTCCAATTTGGGGGCCTGATGTATACAGTAAAAACAAAGTTTTTCCCAGTCACTTTGATGATGTTCGGCAAAGTGGCGGGCAACGGGATATGTCTTGTCGTTATTAGTAATTGCCCGCATATGCTCCAGGACTCTTAGTTTGGCAGGTTTCATAGTGCTGCCGATGTATCGCAGTTTACAGGGGCAGGTTAAACAATAAATGGTGTATTCTGAGTTGCAATTTAGCAACTGTTCAATTTTTATGTTGGGTTTCTTTTCACCAGTACGGTTAGGATAGTCTGACACTTTGCTGCTGAATCTACATGCCTTGCATTTTAGACATGGAAAAAAGCCTGTTGATTTAGACAGTTTGATGGGTTGGACCATTGTTCTAAAATGGCTGCGGACTAGATGATCGGCCAGAGATGGACATCTTTTATATGTAATTAATGGTCTCTGTGTTATGTGGTTTTTTAATGTTTTGTCTGTGGTGAGTATGTGCCAGTGCTTCTTAAAGATGTTCACTATTTCCTCCGATTTGGTATTAAATTCAGTAATCATTCGCACCTCATCAGGCACATCCACTTTTAATTTTGGTGTCAGGAGATCCCTCCTATTGATGCCTATATCGACTACAAGGTACGAAATTGACAATGTACTTCATCAAAGGCGAAATGAGCCTAACCGGTACTTCTTTCCCATGTCAGACGCCCCCACAGATCTGTAGGAACGAGTGATGCTTTTCTTTTTATTAATTTTGATAACACTCTGCACTTTACCTGTTTGACATCCCGCATCTTTCAATTAACACATTCTCTGAGCATTAAAGATGAAAAACCAATTCTCCTCAAATCATCGTTTTCACAAAATGGACCAATGGGTGATGGACTTAAAAAATCCCACCCTGGGACTGCCGGCAAGGCGTCTTTACATAACCCAGAGCGGTGGCAGGTGTCCGCGCCTTCTCGCTTCCTGGAATATGCGGACAATCGGGAAACGCGTCCCTGGAAGCAGACTTCCAGTGTAATGTGTACAATAAATCCCATTTAGTTCAATTACTGGAGGACATTTATAGGAAGCACCCAACACCCTGGAAATTCACACCGTCAAATCCACCAAAAATAAAACTGCACAAAATGATGCTCTTTTTAAAACACGGTTGTGCTTGCATTTTATTGGGGTGAGGCTGTCACACAAGCACTGCGTTGGTTCTCCAGATTTGTGCAGCACATCATTTTGTCAGCTGTCTAGTAATACGATTCAGCTATATTTGCTACTGCCTAAACTCGGTGCTTACATTGTCAATGTCTTGTGTATTTGGGTCGGAGTGTGGTGAGCCTGGACTCAGGAGTAAATATAATAATTTTCAAAAAATGATGTAGCGGACACTACGCGGTGCTTATGGCGCTTTACTGGCCGTTGTTGGTATTCCCACCAAAAGGATTCTCCTTTTATCCAAATCAAAAGGATGAAATGCTGAGCCAGTCCCGCTTTCATTCAAACCGGCGAAGTGAAGCTATCAGGCAGCACTCACAACCTGCCACACGCGACTGCAGCAGGCGCACGCTGCCACTGAGCTATACGAGGAGCGCGGGAAATTAAAGGAGGCGCTTCAGGGGGTTCTGGCAAAACAGAGAATATTCGTGCAGTCTGCACTGCTCTGGGTGAGGTGAGAGGACGGACGGAAAACAGAGAGAGAAGAGGGCCGGGTCAATATGAGAAGAACAGCACGGCACATGGAAGTAAATAAAACACGGCATGTGTGCCGCAGAAAGAGGAAAGTGATTAGATGCTAAATTTTGAGGAAAAGGGAGGACTTAAGGTAATAGAAGTGGGAGAAAGGTGCAAAAAAAGGAAAAACACAATGCCAAAAAAAGCGTTGCACGTGGTCGTAGGTAGATCAACAACCGCTAAAACAGAGAAAGAAAGATGGAAATAGCAATAAAGAGACAAAAGACATAAAAACGTAGAAAACAGTGAGTGCAGAGTGACAGCGAGTGCAGAGTGAGTGCAGAGTGACAGTGAGTGCAGACTGAGTGCAGAGTGACAGTGAGTGCAGAGTGAGTGACAGTGAGTGCCTTCTGATTGCCAAACCGCCGAAGTGCTGCTCGTGTTGCCTCCTGCTCTTAAAAAACCTACACTGTGCTTTGCAGCTTCTAGCGCTCCCGCCCACCAGTCTCCCGCCGCTCTGCCGCTTTTCATCATTCTAAGCGGGAGCCGCCGAGTGGAGACCGGCGAGGGGCTGGACTGCATTTCCCAGCAGCCCTGCTGGGGTACACGACACCTGCAAGCGCCAGGAGGCGCATATAAACCACGTCACCACTGCTGTAAGTGGGTTTTCTCCTTCCTGATTGCCAAACCGCCGAAGTGCTGCTCGTGTTGCCTCCTGCTCTTAAAAAACCTACACTGTGCTTTGCGGCTTCTAGCGCACCCGCCCCCCAGTCTCCCGCCGCTCTGCCGCTTTTCGTCATTCTAAGCGGGAGCCGCTGAGTGGAGACCGGCGAGGGGCTGGACTGCATTTCCCAGCAGCCCTGCTGGGGTACACGACACCTGCAAGCGCCAGGAGGCGCATATAAACCACGTCACCACTGCTGTAAGTGGGTTTTCTCCTTCCTGATTGCCAAACCGCCGAAGTGCTGCTCGTGTTGCCTCCTGCTCTTAAAAAACCTACACTGTGCTTTGCGGCTTCTAGCGCACTTGCCCGCCAGTCTCCCGCCGCTCTGCCGCTCTTCGTCATTCTAAGCGGGAGCCGCCGAGTGGAGACCGGCGAGGGGCTGGACTGCATTTCCCAGCAGCCCTGCTGGGGTACACGACACCTGCAAACGCCAGGAGGCGCATATAAACCACGTCACCACTGCTGTAAGTGGGTTTTCTCCTTTCTGATTGCCAAACCGCCGAAGTGCTGCTCGTGTTGCCTCCTGCTCTTAAAAAACCTACACGGTGCTTTGCGGCTTCTAGCGCACCCGCCCACCAGTCTCCCGCCGCTCTGCCGCTTTTCGTCATTCTAAGCGGGACCCGCCGAGTGGAGACCGGCGAGGGGCTGGACTGCATTTCCCAGCAGCCCTGCTGGGGTACACAACACCTGCAGGCACCAGGAGGCGCATATAAAACACGTCACCACTGCTGTAAGTGGGTTTTCTCCTTCCTGATTGCCAAACCGCCGAAGTGCTGCTCGTGTTGCCTCCTGCTCTTAAAAAACCTACACTGTGCTTTGCGGCTTCTAGCGCACCCGCCCGCCAGTCTCCCGCCGCTCTGCCGCTTTTCGTCATTCTAAGCGGGAGCCGCCGAGTGGAGACCGGCGAGGGGCTGGACTGCATTTCCCAGCAGCCCTGCTGGGGTACACGACACCTGCAAGCGCCAGGAGGCGCATATAAACCACGCCACCACTCCCTCGCGGGACGCCCGGGGCGAAGCCCGGGCAAAGGCCGGGCCCTCTTAGGCCCTCAGAGGCCTGAGGAGACTGGACTGGGCCAGTCCCCCTGGTCGTGGGACTTCTCATAAGTAAGTGCACATTCATACCAACTTCTGTTCTATTGTTGCCTTTGTTGCTATGGCTACTATCGCACTTAGCTATCCCCCTGCTACTGTCCTGGATAAAGTAGGGAGTTCATTGAATGGCACCTTAGACAACTATTTCACGAAAGCTGCTTCTTCTGAAGGGTCTAATGACTTGTTTTTGGCAGAACGTCGGGCTGACCGCCGTCGTTCTATTGAACAATTAAAAAATAGGTCACTTTCTGAGCATATTCCCGTTGTCACAATAAATAATGACCCCTGCGCTGATTCTATGGACGCTACACTAATAGGGGACAGTGTGCCACTATTGCTAAGGGACTGTCTAGCACCTGCCATTGACTCCACCCCAGTTGATAAAGCCACTATTTCTCTTGTTTCCTCTAGCATTTCGAGTGCTCCGAAAGTCTTGATTTCACCAACAGCCAGGCCAGGGAAAGTTGTAAGAGGCAAAACTATGAGGCCCCTGCCACATAAAATCCATGGACCTCCACCACCTAAAAAGAGGCGCACTAGGATGGATCCAACGAAGCCTAAGTTGAGCTACTCTGAGTTTGGGAAGAAGTCAATTTCCTCTAGCAATGGAGTAACAGTAACCACAGCTGCTAAAGAAGCTGCACAAATAGTATTAGACATTCCAGCACCCCTATTAACGACACCGCACTTGGTTGCTGAGTGCACTACTGAAATTACTCCTAATGCAGAAGGATCTCCCCCAAACTCTACTAGTAAATTACTAGACAGCATAGAACTTATTGTGAGGAGCTATATGTTAGCTATAATTGAAAGACTAAAAGGGGTAGAGTTAAGACTGGGAAAAATAGAGGCAGACTTGGCCACACATGAGAATTCTACCAGGACCACAGGAAATATAGGCCAAACAACAGCTTTAAATTCCAGCCAAGTAACCACACCGGCGCATATCCTTCCATCAGGCGTCGCTGTGGCAACTTCCTCTACCACTACTTCTTCTACCAATTCAAAAATAGCTACATCAGTTGCAACTAAAAACCAGCCTATAAGCACACTATCTGTATCCAATCATCCTCCTAATCCCAAAACTAACCAGACAAAAACACCAACATTAAGACTACCCACATCTTCGCATCGTATTCCTGACAACCCTGTTAATAATAACCTAGCAAGGGAAGTGGGTAATTTATCAAATGGTCTGCCAGGATTGGAGGCGGGAGATACTAGATATACAAAAGGGGTCGAAGGCAGGAGACCCCCCATTGAACTCCCGCCAGAAGCTGTACCTTATGTGGTGGTACTCACTGGGGTACCAGAATTGTCGGGAAATAAGCGGGAAGGCTTCTATCAACTAAAGAACAAAATAATGCACTGGCTATTTTCATATAGACCTATAGCCAGTAATATTAATGGAGACATAGTTCATGTTCGACGGTTGCCTTGGCTAGGCGGAAGACCAAAGGACATAGAAGGGAGATGTGGTTGTGGTGAATTTTAGAGACAAAAATGCAGTCCAATATATATTATCTTGGCCACATGGCAATGCGAACAATTGTATCATACCGCGCCCCTTGACTTACTTTTATCCAAGATCCATAGTATTTCCACAACAACCAGTACCTAGCAACGCCCTTCTTGACAATAATTTTTATAATTTGGGGCCCGCTAGAAACTTTGCTCACATGTATCAACCAGCACCAGTCCCTGCTTTTTACGGGTGAAACACTATACCCCCTAGGCATGACACAAATGAATATAGAAGAATGGCTCATTTAATACCATTCACGCCATTGGAAATATCTAACAGGTTTGACGTATTCAGTGGACTGGATGAATGTGATTGAAGTTTAAGGAACTGTGAGATAGATAGTTGTGGTGTAAATAATCATACTAATGATGGACCTAATGAGGATGAAGGAAGTAGATCTTTGAGGTCAGAAAACATTGTTATTGTAACCGGCAACGGGGCTAATGGTAGCTGTCTCCACCCACAACAGCTGGTATCGGTGGGTCAAATGAGGGCCCCTCCCCGTTTACATTAGTCTCATGGAATGTGGCGGGGGTGCGTGCAAAAATATGTGACCCCGATTGGAATAACTATATGAACACCTTTGATATTTGTATGTTACAAGAGACATGGGCTACGGACCAGATCCATAGAGCGGGTTATAAATCATTCCAAATTGAGGCTACGCCTTCCCCAAGAGGACGTGCCGCAGGAGGCCTACTAATATGGATCAGCGTATCTATTAACATCAGTATTAAGACTCTAGTCACTGATTCTCTAGATATACTAGGTCTGGAAATAACTACAGAGGACAAAAGGGTGATCTATCTTATAAATGTGTACAACTGCCCTCATCCATCTCATAAGGTGTCACCATGTATTGAAAAACTGGGGAGCTTTATGGATACCCTAAAGCCTGATGCAAGTGTAATTTTATGTGGGGACATGAACTGTAACTTTGAACCAATCACGGGTATGGTCAATCTGTATGAAGATGAGGATGTGGCCAACGGGATACCTCCCTTGTCTGATAATGGGACTGTCGCTGGGACCACTATAGCCCTTCAGATTACGAGGCTGCCTGTGAGCCATGGTCTGAGGGCTTGTAATGGCCGTATGCCATCCGATAGCCCGAAAGCACCGACCTTTAAGAGGCGAGACTATAAAAGTAAGTTAGATTACGTTATTATTTCCTTTGACCTGTGGCCATATACAATTGATCTAAAAGTTAAGGAAAGATACAATAGTGACCATTATCCCCTTGAAAGTAGCTTTCTCAATAAATTATTAAAGGGGCAGGAAAATACAGAGGGAGGCGACAGACAAGCACAGTTAGCAACACAAGACAACATCATTGTTAGTAATAACCAAAAGGCTGTTAAATGGGCTTATATTTTGGAAAGAGAGGACCTTTTAGCTAACATTTACAGTACCTTAGTTAATACAATTGATTTGTTTTGTTCACTTAGATGCGAATCTGGGGATTTTATTAAATTGCATAAAATATTTTTTAAACAACTGCTTGATCTTCTAACAAAAAAACCAAACAAAGCGCCTGGGATAGTCAATGCTAAACCAGTTGGAAAACCTTGGTATAATAAGGAATGCCGCGCTGCCAAAACCGTTTTGATTGAGGCTATTAAAAGAAAAAGCCCTGGAGAAATTAAAGACAAAAGAAAATCATATAACTCACTATTGGTAAAAGCTAAATCCTCTTGGGATGATGAACTATGGTCCAGCATGCTATTAGCAGCTAAAACTAAGGACCAGAGGCACTTTTGGGAATTAGTGGCTAAGGGGAATGAACGAGAGAAAGGCTCTAGAGAGGTCTTTTTAGACGAAGCCACGTGGGTAAAACATTTTACAACATTGTATGCAGCTAAAACCTGCGATGTAAACTCTCTGGAAGAATTAATCCCCACTCAGTCTGCGAATTCACACCTACCGGTAGTATTTGACTTACACGAAACTGAGTTGGCAATTGCTTCAGTCAAACAAGGGAAGGCACCTGGCCTTGATAAAATTCCAGGTGACCTTTTCTTGCATAACACTGATGTTTGGGCACCATATTTAAACCTTTTATTCAATACGATTGCGGCTGGTGACCAAATCCCAGACACTTGGGATGGTGCAGAAATTATCACTATTTTAAAAAAGGGGGATAGAGGCGATCCAGCCAATTATCGCCCTATTAGTCTTTTAGACATAACTCAAAAGATATATGCCAGGCATATATTAAACCGTATAAACACGTGGTTAGATGAAAAACTAGTTCTATCAAAATATCAGGCGGGGTTTAGGGAAAAAACTGGAACCATAGACCAGGTGTTAAGGTTGTGCTGCTTGTACTGGAAATATGTTATCATCCGCAAGGGCCACTTGTATGTGACCTTTGTAGATTTACGAGCAGCATTTGACCTAATACCTCGTGACCTGCTTTGGAAGTCCCTTGAAAGACAGGGACTTCCTGAGGAATTATTAAAACTGGTGAAGGGCTTGCATCAGGAGAACTACGCTAAGGTTAGATGGGGCCCAAATGGAGAACTCACAGACCCAATTCCCATAAAAAGGGGAGTACGCCAGGGATGCGTATTGACTCCCACACTCTTTTCCCTTTTTGTCAATGACATTGCGGCTTTCATGGAGAACTGTGATAATGATTCGCCCTGACTAGGAGGGGAACGGGTTCCGTCCCTCCTTTTCGCTGACGACACGATCCTCATCTCTCAAACTCCTAGGGGCCTCCAGATTTTGTTAGATAGGTTCCAGCAATACTGTACCTTAAAAGGGCTAGAAATTATTGTTAAAAAACAAAGTACATGGCACTAAACCCGCATAAAAGTTTTTAAAAAAATCTGATGTTAAATGGTCACAAGCTAGACTACGAACAGAGCATTACATATTTAGGGGTATTATTAGATTCATCGTTGGGATGGAAACCACAGTTGGAAAAATCAACAATAGTGTATAAGCAAAACTGTCTCCCAATATTAAAAAGACATAACAAATGCATGAACAAGGCAGTAACCCCTGCAATAGAGATCTTTAGGTATAAGGTCCAATCAGCTGTTCTGTACGGGGCCGAACTATGGGGACCAGTATGTAGAAAGTCTTTTGAACCACTGGAGAATAAGTTTTTTAGTGGATTATTAAAAGTCCCCAACAATACCCTATTGGTTCCATTATTTTTGGACTTAAAGATTAAGCACACTGACCATCACGCAATATTAAGACCTTTATTATTATAGGTTAGACTATGGATAACCCCTGAATTGATTGACTACAAAAATGGGTTAAAAGAAGTTTTGGACCTAGACAGTGGTAACCAAATTTATTGGTTCAAGCAAGTGAGAACGTGGTTATCCAAATTAGGCCTAACCCATTTTTGGAGTGAGCCAGAGTCCTTAACTATGGCCTCCAAGAAAATTGTCAAATTGTCTTTCTGGTCTTATGTGAGCCATGATTCCGTGTATGTTAGAACACACGGCCCCCTAACCGAATCATTTTTAATGGTTAAAAATGTGCCCTGTTTCGAATCATTTCTCGACGAGGTCCAGCCACCGTTGGCTAAAACCCTGTATTTAAAATGTAGATATGAAACACTGAGAACTAACACGACTGAAAAATGCTGGGGGAAGACAAATAGCGATTACTGTACTTTATGTCCTAACAACGTCAAGGAAGACGTTTTGCACATACTGTTTTTTTGTCCTAGCTATGGCAAAGCAAGAAAAAAATGGATAGTCCCTTTATGTCATATCATTGGCTCTAGATTCCATAAGGAAGCTGGTAGAATTTTAAAAACGGATACCAGCCAAGTTATTGTGTTTGGAATCAGTAGATTTCTTTTGGCCGTAAATTTTGTTAGACTTAAAAAATCTCTTTCTTTTTAAAAAGAAAAAAGCTGCATCTGTTTGGTACCACGGAATATGTTTTCTATTTTGGTTTTAATTGCTCCGATATTTTTAAATTCTATGCCTGGTTGTTATAAACTCGATTTAATGTTTTTTTTTTACTTTGCACAATGTATTTTAAACTATTTATTTCATTATGTGATAATTTCAAACCACCATAGATTCTCCTAAATGATGATTTGTAGTATTGATCATGGTTCTTTGTACTGTATATATGTATTTTTTATTGTACATCTTTTATGTTGCAGTGCAACGAAATAAAGATTATTGAATTGAATTGAATTGAATTGAGTGCAGAGTGACAGTGAGTGCAGACTGAGTGCAGAGTGACAGTGAGTGCAAACTGAGTGCAGAGTGACTGTGAGTGCAGAGGGACAGTGAGTGACAGTGAGAGCAGAGTGACAGCAGAGTGACAGTGAGTGCAGAGTGACAGTGAGTGCAGAGTGACAGTGAGTGCAGAGTGACAGCAGAGTGACAGTGAGTGCAGAGTGACAGTGAGTGCAGAGTGACAGTCAGTGCAGAGTGACAGTGAGTTAAGAGTGAGTGCAGAGTGACAGTGAGTGAAGAGTGAGTGCAGAGTGACAGTGAGTGCAGAGTGAGTGCAGAGTGACAGTGAGTGCAGAGTGACAGTGAGTGCAGAGTGACAGTGAGTGACAGTGAGTGCAGAGTGACAGCAGAGTGACAGTGAGTGCAGAGTGACAGTGAGTGACAGTGATTGCAGAGTGACAGTGTTTGCAGAGTGACAGTGAGTGCAGAGTGACAGTGAGTGCAGAGTGACAGTGAGTGTAGACTGAGTGCAGAGTGACAGTGAGTGCAGACAGAGTGCAGAGTGACAGTGAGTGCAGAGTGACAGTGAGTGACAGTGAGTGCAGAGTGAGTGCAGAGTGACAGTGAGTGCAGAGTGACAGCAGAGTGACAGTGAGTGCAGAGTGACAGTGAGTGCAGAGTGACAGTGAGTGCAGAGTGACAGTAGAGTGACAGTGAGTGCAGAGTGACAGTGAGTGAAGAGTGAGTGCAGAGTGACAGTGAGTTCAGAGTGAGTGCAGAGACAGTGAGTGCAGAGTGAGTGCAGAGTGACAGTGAGTGCAGAGTGAGTGCAGAGTGACAGTGAGTGCAGAGTGACAGTGAATGCAGAGTGACAGTGAGTGCAGAGTGACAGCGAGTGCAGAGTGACAGTGAGTGCAGAGTGACAGTGAGTGCAGAGTGACAGCAGAGTGACAGTGAGTGCAGAGTGACAGTGAGTGACAGTGATTGCAGAGTGACAGTGATTGCAGAGTGACAGTGAGTGCAGAGTGACAGTGAGTTCAGAGTGACAGTGAGTGCAGACTGAGTGCAGAGTGACAGTGAGTGCAGAGTGACAGTGAGTGACAGTGAGTGCAGAGTGAGTGCAGAGTGACAGTGAGTGCAGAGTGACAGCAGAGTGACAGTGAGTGCAGAGTGACAGTGAGTGCAGAGTGACAGTGAGTGACAGTGAGTGCAGAGTGAGTGCAGAGTGACAGTGAGTGCAGAGTGACAGCAGAGTGACAGTGAGTGCAGAGTGACAGTGAGTGCAGAGTGACAGTGAGTGCAGAGTGACAGTAGAGTGACAGTGAGTGCAGAGTGACAGTGAGTGCAGAGTGACAGTGAGTGAAGAGTGACAGTGAGTGAAGAGTGACAGTGAGTGAAGAGTGAGTGCAGAGTGACAGTGAGTGCAGAGTGAGTGCAGAGTGACAGTGAGTTCAGTGTGAGTGCAGAGACAGTGAGTGAAGAGTGAGTGCAGAGTGACAGTGAGTGCAGAGTGAGTGCAGATTGACAGTGAGTACAGAGTGAGTGCAGAGACACTGAGTGCAGAGTGACTGCAGAGTGAGAGTGAGTGCAGAGTGACTGCAGACAGACAGTGAGTGCAGAGTGAGTACGGAGTGACAGTGAGTGCAGAGTGACAGTGAGTGCAGAGTGACAGTGAGTGCAGAGTGAGTGCAGAGTGACAGTGAGTGCAGAGTGAGTGCAGAGTGACAGTGAGTGCAGAGTGACAGTGAGTGAAGAGTGAGTGCAGAGACAGTGAGTGCAGAGTGAGTGCAGAGTGACAGTGAGTGCAGTGTGTGAGTGTGCAGGGTGAACAGTGTGTAAGTGTGCAGGGTGCACATTGTGTGAGTGTGCAAGATGAGTGTGCAGGATGCACAGTGTGTGACTATGCAGGGTGAACAGTGTGAGGTTTGCAGTGTGAGCAGTGTGTGAATGTATAGGGGCAGTGTGTGAGTGTGCAGGAAACAAACACTCAAACTAAGTCCACCACACACATACATAACACCACACACATAAGACCACACACACTCCATACACACACATACACCACACACACATACCACACACACACCACACACACACCATATACACACCACACACACATACACGACACACACATACCACACACACACACCACACACACACCACTCTCTCACCACCACACACTCATCACCGTTCACCACAACACACTCACTACCACACACACACCCCCACAGACTCACCCCCACAGACTCACCCCCACAGACTCACCACCACACACTCACCACTACAAACACAACCACACACACAACCACACACACAACAACACCAGCCGTCAGTGCACGCTTTCACCAGGGCCAAACACCACCAGCCATCAATGCACTCTTTCACCAAGCACAAACACCATCAGGCGTACAACACCAGCCAGCCGTCAGTGCATGCTTTTACAAGGCGCACTCACCAGCAACCGTCAGTGCACGCTTTCACCAAACACACACACCATCAGCCATCTGTGCACGCTTTTACCAAAGCACACACCCACCAGCCATCAGTGCACCCTTCCACCAGGCACACACACCTCCAACCGCCATTGCACTCTTCCACCAAGCACACACCACCAGCCATCAGTGCACGCATCAATTGTTAACGCATCCACAATTAACTATTTTAGCAATTGCAGTATGGTACACTTTACTTTTAAACATATTCATCTAAAGCACAGCATGCCACCATTGCTAAAATTACAATCCAACCCACATATTCCACTACACACCACATGCACAATGCCATTAGCTCAAACTCAAATAAATCCGAGCCCGATTGCATTTCTAATGCTTGTTGTTGTTGAAATCTTCAAATTATTCAGAGCATAATGGAATAAGGGCCACACGTACAAAATGTTTTTCTGTCAGCAAATATGCTGATTCACACAATTGGGCAGTTAGCGAACACAAAAAGGCCTTTTGAAATCTACAAATTTGCATATCAGTAGCCTATAACTGAATCGCAAACTTGGGTTTGCGATTTGGTATTAAGAAGGGGCGAGTTTAGGGTGTCCCTTCCTAATACCGAACCGCAGTGGCATGTAAGAATGTTTTACGACCAAAATGCAGTCGCAAAACATTCACATTTTATCACCTACTTCAAGTAGGTGGTAATCCATTTGCAAATGGGAAGGGATTCCCAAGGGACCTCTTCCCCTTTGTGAATGTTTGTAAAAACATTTTTCAGAGCAGGCAGTGGTCCCACGGACGACTGCTTTCTCTTTAAAAATGAAAAGAAAACTTTAAATTTTTCTTTTTTAAACTCATCCCATTTTCCTTTAAGGAAAATGATCTGCATTAAAAAAAAGCTTTATTGAAAAGCAATCACAGACTTGGTGGCCTGTTGACCCTTTCAGGCCACATCATTCATGTGGTTTTTGCTATTCACAATAGGTCGCAAACTGAGACTTACCTCATTAATATTCATGAGGTAGGTCTATTTGCAAATGCGGCCGCTGGAAATCATAAAATGTGTAAACCACACATTTGTACGTGGGTCTTTCGCAATAATTTGCTATTTGGTCATCGCAAACACTTACCTTTGTACATGTGGCCCCATAATGCAAGTGTGAAAATTCCATAATTATGCAGAAAATGCCACAGCTGCGGAATCACATAATTCCTGTAACCCTTTTTGACAGATATCAATTGAGAGCTCAGCTGGATGCTGTCGGCTCCCTCCCATTAACACATATCAAACTCCATTTTCAAGTATGTGTTACGTAGTAGGCGTTTGTCCTTTTAATTGGTGAAGCGATTGGAACAGACGCGCTGTCCTAAGTAGATAGACAACTGGGGGAGGGGAGACTCATGTTTGGGGGGCGGGAGGGAGGGGTTTAAGCCAATACAGCTGTGAACAGGCCTAATGCCTGCTGGGTGCCAGAGTGTCAGAGGTCGTTTCGAATGTCAGAGGTCAAACCGAGGCACAAGTGCGTCACACAGTGCGTCCCAACGCATTGATCTGTTTGGTGACATTTGTGTGTGAGGGTGTTGGAGACGAGCCGGAAGCCTGCTGAGGACGGCGTTCCGTTACTTTATACGTATTTAAATGACGTGCATTTTAGCATTGCTGTGACGTGGCACAGAGTTCGTGCAAGCCATCGGATCATGCCTGGGCATTTTCCTGCACCTTTTTTTGTAGGTATGTTTTTGCTGTTTTGTAATTTTTATACGCAGTATCGAAAGGGCAAAATTTCCCCCTCAATAGTACTGATTTAAACCCAGAGTACAGCAACCAGCAAATGAAAATAGACTGGTGTCCCACAGGAAATGAAACTGATCAGAAAAAAAGAATATATTTATAATGATGAACCAAGCAATGTGTAATATTCTATCCCAAATAATTAACACAATACAGCTCACCATCAACACTCCCAGTCACATCCATTTATTTTCCAAGCCTACCCCCCCCCCCCCCCCCCACCTCTCTCCCAAAAGTAATATAGTTCCTACCGATACTTGGCATCTTTAATAGAACTAAGAACCTCGGCAGCAAAAACGAGGAATTGCTACTGCCCCACGTCGCTGACATTTAGTTGTATATCACTTATTCTCCATTTATTGTAGCGCATATATTTGGGCACCCCCTGCATCCCAAATACTATTCTAAACACCCAGCGTTTAATTGGTAAAAAAAATTAAGGGCAATTATTTTTACAGGAGTCGCTATCTGAGTTGTAGAATTACAGGCTTTCCTACCCAGGCGGCCTTGTCTTGAATCCATCTCATACATCTTTCTTCTAAAACCCCACACTTCCTGTCTCTTTACCTCACTTTTGCTGATTCTTTTTCATACCTGTGTTTGCCATTGTCACTATTTTCCTCTCTTTGGGCCATATGTATCATCAAACTATTTTGCATTTCCTAAATAGCGAATTTTAAGGAATCGTTATTTAGGAAATGAAAAATGGTATGCATGAACAAAATCGCTTTTTATTTGCGATTCCTTAAGCTTCCTTATTTGCGAATTCGCATTTTGCGAATTTGCAAATAAGGAATAATTTCCAATGCATTCCTATGAGCCAGGAGGCCCATAGGAAGGAATGCAAAATAATTCTCAAATTGCGAATTCGCAATTTGCTAATCGCAATTTCAGAATTATTGCAAGGGTGCAGGGGTGTCTCAAAGACACCCTGCTGTACCCCTGAAAAGAACATGTGTGTGCATATGGCGCACATACATGCCCTATGGGCATGTGTGTGCATCATATGCCACCTTTAAAAATGCCAATTTGTGCATTTCTGGAAGAATTCGCAAGTTACCATCAACTGAAAGTTGGTGATAATTTGCGAATTCTTAAACAAAATTTGCAAGCTAAAATTGCTACATACATAGCATTTTAGGAATCGCAAATTTGCGATTCCCTAAATGCTATGGAAAAATAAGGAATCGCACAACTTTGCGATTCCTTATTTTGGGAATGTTTCATACATTCCAAAACGTGCAAAACGGCCGTTTACGAGTCGCAAAGGCCGAAATTCTGCGAATTTCGGCCTTTGCGATTCAAAAACGGCTTGATACATATGGCCATTTATTCCTTCTTTAGTCTCTCCTTTTAATCTCCTTCTCTTGCTCAAAGTCTGATGATGAAACATAAGCTCCATTCCAATTAAACGAGTGCCTCTGCCACCAGCAGCAGCAATTAAGTAATATCTAATCCCGGAGTGGTCCACTTCATACTTAATGAACCATGTCAGCCATGCAGAGGCCAAGGTGACACTACATCATCCTTAGTATGCATCAGTCAAAAAGTCCCCAATGCTCATGCATGCTGTTGACCCATAGGTTCTCAATGCGTCTGCTACCAATTACCACCAGCACTAACTACTGACAAGTCCAACTGAACGAGGCCTTTAAATAAGGAATCTTAATGCCCTACCTGCCGATCCACGCAAAGATTGTAAAACTTTATGTGGCCGCAATCAATTGTCCAAGTCTTCAAGAATGCCAACATCTCATGAGCGCAATCCAATTGAAAAACTCTCATCACAATCCTTGTCGTCACTTAAGTGTATGAATGAGGTTTAAACAGCATGAACCTAGCCACAAAACAATGGAGCACTGTGGATTTACAATGAGTGTGGAGGAGTGTGGCTCAATGGTTAGAGCGGCAGACCCTGATGCAGAGTTCTGGCCAGGGACCAGGGTTCGATTCCTGCCTCAGCGGGGTCTCGGGCTCAATTTCCTCAGACCTGTTAATTCTCGCCTCGGTGCCTATTCTAATCATGGGCCCCACGCTGCAACTCTGGGTAATAGCTTGCTTAGCCTCCACACCGGCCCCAGCAGCGCTAAGGATGCCTGGCTTCACCCTGGGGGTGCCCAGGAGTGGACACTTCACAGGGAAAGCCAGGAGGGGTTCCACAGCGGTATAAGTATCAGCGCCAGGAAGCCGAATAGGCGACACCGCAAGGTGACCGTCTGGTGACAGTGCGCTCTATAAGTACCATGACATTTACATTTACATTTACAGTGCGTAAGGGGGGAACCTCATGAGCCAAACAAACCGCACCCCAAATGGAACAATATTCAATGAGCACAAATGCGACCAATGCACTTTCTCTTATGATCAGTAATTAGACCAATCATGTCCTGAAAAAGCCTTTTCCAGGTCCTGCGATGCACCTCCTCTGGTGTCATTGAAGAACAGAAGATAGTTGGCGTGTTGACCTCAAGATCCGAGGACTAGCAGATGGGTACCCCACATTCAACATATCCATCTGTCCACAGCCAACAAAACCTCTCTTACCCTATGATTCATGTCTTCAAACTGTCGTTTTGCTTTGTAATGAATATGGTGCTACCAAACTTCTATCCTTCTCCTTAACCCAAGGCACAATTATCAGGTCTTATTTGATGAAAGAAATGTCATCACTGGTTGGGTATTCAGCTTCTTTCTACTCACAATTTTCTCTATAACTTCCAGCAAGCCTTCTTCTGCAATCTATGAGACCAAACATTCAATCCTGCTCAAGTGCCTCCTAACAGCAACACCATCTCTAACAATCCTCTCCTCCAGCACGGGATCTTTCACAGTATGTCATACAAATTTTCCCACTGCGCACTCAGTCATAACAGAGAACAATAGTGGGCCCATCGGCCAGTCTGTTATGAAGAGCTCTTACCGCACCCGTCATCATCAAGTGAGCTAAAGTGTTATGGTCTACCTTGACGGTGCATGGAGTACCCCACTTGTAGGTGGTTAGCTATCCTAACTCCAAATCACAAGCCATTGCATCCCTATCTCTCACTGAATCTCTTGTCTATCGATCCTTTAAGCCAAGAAGGCCAGGAGGCAGATCATATAATTACCATTTTGCTCATTAAAACTGACATAAAACTGCCCAAGAGGTCCTTATAATTGAATCCACCATAAGGAAAGGTATTAATCTAAAAGCAATCGTATCTGATGACATCATTATATGAGCCACAGTTTTGTTCATCGCAGTGCTTAATTTGTAAAATCATAAGTTGCCCGGGCCCTCATGAGGAGGACACTACCTCTTGTACCACCCATTGCCGCTGTCAGAACTGACAATATATCACCACAGCAACAAACCATCACACTCCTGCAAGTGTGACAGTTCTGATTATTACAGGCCCCTTAAGCTATAGGAATGGCTTTGGCAGCAGGTATTAATAATTTTTAATGTATATTGAATTAATAAACAACTGTTGTTGTGCACATCTGTAAATTAGAGAAATCGTGCTACCATGTGGCAGACTGTCATAAGTACCAATGTTGACAATTGAGTGCCGGTGCCAGACACCGAAGCCACCGGCTCAAATTGAGCATTGGTTCATTGTGTTAAAATGGCTTAACACTTCTCAAACATGTGTAAACTCTGCCCACTTTTATAAAAGTGGCCATGAGACAAGTCCTCTGAGATCACATATCATCCTTTAAAACAGGAATGGTACAGACTCTAAGCCAAATGACACTCTAAGCAAATAGCACACTCACCAGAAAGTTCAACAAGATTTCAGTAGGGATATTCAATGTTGAAAATCATGTACAAATTCATCGAGTGGTTGGAAGATGACAGATTAAAGGTAGTGTACCTAATTGTGCGACCAAAAGTGGTAAGCTATATCACAATTTTAGCCTTAATATGTCTTACTAAACAGATGCACTTTTTTGGGCCTCACCGGTCCACAAGTATTTTGATCCCCTTGTAACTTACTAGCCAGGCCAATGGGGCCTACCCATTCAGGCGCCACAGTCCTTACAATGCTACTTCCAGTAAGTCTAATTAACCAGATGCATTTGTCTGGATCTCAAAGGTCCATATTTATTTTGACCATTATCTGCTCCAGTTGCCAGTATAACGAGACGTAACAATTCATAGTATACAGTTGCCACAACCACACCATGACAAAATAGAATGTTCAACGCAGGCTTGACCAATTAATTTCCCAAACATCTCACTAATACCTATAGTCACAAATTTCTGCATTGGCAAATGTATTTGGCTTCCTCTTCTACACTCAAATATTGTTGGCTCCAACCAGACTCAAACCCTTTTATGAAGCACATGTCAGCGGCGGTTCCCTCAAGAAAGCAGAGGCGCACCACCCCTCTCCCCCTCTCACACTGCTGCACAGAAAGCTGAAAAAATAAATTACCATTTTATTTTTATGGCTTTCTGATAAATACAGGGGGCAGGGCGGAGCCAGTGTTTCATTGCTGCTGGTTGGGAGCAATGACGATTGACCCTTTCAGTATGAATGGCGCATGTTGGTTTGGCGGGCTACCTTGCTACGGCCAAACCGACATGCGCAATTCAACTTTCCAACCTGGCTGTCTTAGACAGCTAGGTTGGAGAGTAGGCACAGGCCTTCAGTGTTCTTCAGAGTGCTGAGGCAGCCTGCTCCAGCCAATCAAGATGCATCACTCGTGCAGCATGGGAGCAGTGTCTGGATTGGATAAGGGCCTGTGGGACCGCTTGCTTGGGAGAGTCTGGAGCCAGGGACTGAAGAGTACCGAGGACCTGCTGCAGGCTAAGGTAAGAGAAACTATTTTTTTAAATGTTTGTGTTTATTTGTATATTTTGTTTGCATTTATGTCGACCATTTTTGTGGGTGACCAACCGCTACTGCATTTGTGTCTTATATATACCTTACCTTCCAAAAAACGTACTCCTTTTTATGGGCTAATCTATCATCAAAACCCAATTTAGTCTCAAAGAACAATAACAAGTGGATGGCAAATCCATCTTAAATTAAAGTTCCAAGGTATTAACACATTTGAAAAACATTCGCAGGCATTGGTTGTTATGCAGAACCCACTAGAATATGTCTTCTCATAACTGGGGCCATGTTTGTCATAATTAATTTAGTTACAAAACTACAGCTCCCCAGAACTAATAACTTGTGACTTCCTCTACAGAAGACACAGGTGCTTAGGCAGCACCAGACTAATTCCTGACTCTAGGGGCCAGTTTACAAGTTGATTTACAACAAGGGGTGGTGAGGGACAGAGTCTCTGAATTAAACAGAATACTCTCACCCAGTCAAGAGATCAGGGCTAGATCCAACACCGTTTTTTAGCTCACTGCACCATCCCAGTTTCAGAACCTGGCTGTATGCAAATTAGTCTGTTCCTGTCCCAGTGCATGATGGGAACAGGGCAAACCAAACTACAAAAGCCAATTCTTACACTGGGAAGGAGACAAGCTACCGGGGACCGGTTTCTGGCATTTCAGCCTCTTCGGCCCGGCTTGCTTGAATCCTGATGGTGCAATGAGCAAGGGACTCACATCTGAGCATACCCTTCCACGCTTAGGGTGGACAAAAATATTTACAACAAGGGGTGGTGAGGGACAGAGTCTCTGAATTAAACAGAATACTCTCACCCAGTCAAGAGATCAGGGCTAGATCCAACACCGTTTTTTAGCTCACTGCACCATCCCAGTTTCAGAACCTGGCTGTATGCAAATTAGTCTGTTCCTGTCCCAGTGCATGATGGGAACAGGGCAAACCAAACTACAAAAGCCAATTCTTACACTGGGAAGGAGACAAGCTACCGGGGACCGGTTTCTGGCATTTCAGCCTCTTCGGCCCGGCTTGCTTGAATCCTGATGGTGCAATGAGCAAGGGACTCACATCTGAGCATACCCTTCCACGCTTAGGGTGGACAAAAATATTTACAACAAGGGGTGGTGAGGGACAGAGTCTCTGAATTAAACAGAATACTCTCACCCAGTCAAGAGATCAGGGCTAGATCCAACACCGTTTTTTAGCTCACTGCACCATCCCAGTTTCAGAACCTGGCTGTATGCAAATTAGTCTGTTCCTGTCCCAGTGCATGATGGGAACAGGGCAAACCAAACTACAAAAGCCAATTCTTACACTGGGAAGGAGACAAGCTACCGGGGACCGGTTTCTGGCATTTCAGCCTCTTCGGCCCGGCTTGCTTGAATCCTGATGGTGCAATGAGCAAGGGACTCACATCTGAGCATACCCTTCCACGCTTAGGGTGGACAAAAATATTTACAACAAGGGGTGGTGAGGGACAGAGTCTCTGAATTAAACAGAATACTCTCACCCAGTCAAGAGATCAGGGCTAGATCCAACACCGTTTTTTAGCTCACTGCACCATCCCAGTTTCAGAACCTGGCTGTATGCAAATTAGTCTGTTCCTGTCCCAGTGCATGATGGGAACAGGGCAAACCAAACTACAAAAGCCAATTCTTACACTGGGAAGGAGACAAGCTACCGGGGACCGGTTTCTGGCATTTCAGCCTCTTCGGCCCGGCTTGCTTGAATCCTGATGGTGCAATGAGCAAGGGACTCACATCTGAGCATACCCTTCCACGCTTAGGGTGGACAAAAATATTTACAACAAGGGGTGGTGAGGGACAGAGTCTCTGAATTAAACAGAATACTCTCACCCAGTCAAGAGATCAGGGCTAGATCCAACACCGTTTTTTAGCTCACTGCACCATCCCAGTTTCAGAACCTGGCTGTATGCAAATTAGTCTGTTCCTGTCCCAGTGCATGATGGGAACAGGGCAAACCAAACTACAAAAGCCAATTCAAGGATTCAAGCAAGCCGGGCCGAAGAGGCTGAAATGCCAGAAACCGGTCCCCGGTAGTTTGGCTCCTTTCTGGTAAAGAATTGGCTTGGTAGTTTAGTCTGCCCTGTTCCCATGATGCACTGGGCCAGGGACAGACTGATTTGCATATAGCCAGGTTCTGAGCTGGGATGGGGCAGTGAGATAAATAACGGTGATGGATCAAGCCCTGATCTTTGGACTGGGTAAGAGTGGTCTGCTCAATTCAGACACTCTGTTCATCACCACCCCCTTTTGTAAATCGATTTTGGCCACCATAGGTGTGGCAGGGTATACTCAGACATGAGTCCCTTTCTCACTGCTCCATCAGGATTCAAGCAAGCCGGGCCGAAGAGGCTGAAATGCCAGAAACCGGTCCCCGGTAGCTTGGCTCCTTTCTGGTAAAGAATTGGCTTGGTAGTTTAGTCTGCCCTGTTCCCATGATGCACTGGGCCAGGGACAGACTGATTTGCATATAGCCAGGTTCTGAGCTGGGATGGGGCAGTGAGATAAATAACGGTGATGGATCAAGCCCTGATCTTTGGACTGGGTAAGAGTGGTCTGCTCAATTCAGACACTCTGTTCATCACCACCCCCTTTTGTAAATCGATTTTGGCCACCATAGGTGTGGCAGGGTATACTCAGACTTGAGTCCCTTTCTCACTGCTCCATCAGGATTCAAGCAAGCCGGGCCGAAGAGGCTGAAATGCCAGAAACCGGTCCCCGGTAGCTTGGCTCCTTTCTGGTAAAGAATTGGCTTGGTAGTTTAGTCTGCCCTGTTCCCATGATGCACTGGGCCAGGGACAGACTGATTTGCATATAGCCAGGTTCTGAGCTGGGATGGGGCAGTGAGATAAATAACGGTGATGGATCAAGCCCTGATCTTTGGACTGGGTAAGAGTGGTCTGCTCAATTCAGACACTCTGTTCATCACCACCCCCTTTTGTAAATCGATTTTGGCCACCATAGGTGTGGCAGGGTATACTCAGACATGAGTCCCTTTCTCACTGCTCCATCAGGATTCAAGCAAGCCGGGCCGAAGAGGCTGAAATGCCAGAAACCGGTCCCCGGTAGCTTGGCTCCTTTCTGGTAAAGAATTGGCTTGGTAGTTTAGTCTGCCCTGTTCCCATGATGCACTGGGCCAGGGACAGACTGATTTGCATATAGCCAGGTTCTGAGCTGGGATGGGGCAGTGAGATAAATAACGGTGATGGATCAAGCCCTGATCTTTGGACTGGGTAAGAGTGGTCTGCTCAATTCAGACACTCTGTTCATCACCACCCCCTTTTGTAAATCGATTTTGGCCACCATAGGTGTGGCAGGGTATACTCAGACATGAGTCCCTTTCTCACTGCTCCATCAGGATTCAAGCAAGCCGGGCCGAAGAGGCTGAAATGCCAGAAACCGGTCCCCGGTAGCTTGGCTCCTTTCTGGTAAAGAATTGGCTTGGTAGTTTAGTCTGCCCTGTTCCCATGATGCACTGGGCCAGGGACAGACTGATTTGCATATAGCCAGGTTCTGAGCTGGGATGGGGCAGTGAGATAAATAACGGTGATGGATCAAGCCCTGATCTTTGGACTGGGTAAGAGTGGTCTGCTCAATTCAGACACTCTGTTCATCACCACCCCCTTTTGTAAATCGATTTTGGCCACCATAGGTGTGGCAGGGTATACTCAGACATGAGTCCCTTTCTCACTGCTCCATCAGGATTCAAGCAAGCCGGGCCGAAGAGGCTGAAATGCCAGAAACCGGTCCCCGGTAGCTTGGCTCCTTTCTGGTAAAGAATTGGCTTGGTAGTTTAGTCTGCCCTGTTCCCATGATGCACTGGGCCAGGGACAGACTGATTTGCATATAGCCAGGTTCTGAGCTGGGATGGGGCAGTGAGATAAATAACGGTGATGGATCAAGCCCTGATCTTTGGACTGGGTAAGAGTGGTCTGCTCAATTCAGACACTCTGTTCATCACCACCCCCTTTTGTAAATGGATTTTGGCCACCATAGGTGTGGCAGGGTATACTCAGACATGAGTCCCTTTCTCACTGCTCCATCAGGATTCAAGCAAGCCGGGCCGAAGAGGCTGAAATGCCAGAAACCGGTCCCCGGTAGCTTGGCTCCTTTCTGGTAAAGAATTGGCTTGGTAGTTTAGTCTGCCCTGTTCCCATGATGCACTGGGCCAGGGACAGACTGATTTGCATATAGCCAGGTTCTGAGCTGGGATGGGGCAGTGAGATAAATAACGGTGATGGATCAAGCCCTGATCTTTGGACTGGGTAAGAGTGGTCTGCTCAATTCAGACACTCTGTTCATCACCACCCCCTTTTGTAAATCGATTTTGGCCACCATAGGTGTGGCAGGGTATACTCAGACATGAGTCCCTTTCTCACTGCTCCATCAGGATTCAAGCAAGCCGGGCCGAAGAGGCTGAAATGCCAGAAACCGGTCCCCGGTAGCTTGGCTCCTTTCTGGTAAAGAATTGGCTTGGTAGTTTAGTCTGCCCTGTTCCCATGATGCACTGGGCCAGGGACAGACTGATTTGCATATAGCCAGGTTCTGAGCTGGGATGGGGCAGTGAGATAAATAACGGTGATGGATCAAGCCCTGATCTTTGGACTGGGTAAGAGTGGTCTGCTCAATTCAGACACTCTGTTCATCACCACCCCCTTTTGTAAATCGATTTTGGCCACCATAGGTGTGGCAGGGTATACTCAGACATGAGTCCCTTTCTCACTGCTCCATCAGGATTCAAGCAAGCCGGGCCGAAGAGGCTGAAATGCCAGAAACCGGTCCCCGGTAGCTTGGCTCCTTTCTGGTAAAGAATTGGCTTGGTAGTTTAGTCTGCCCTGTTCCCATGATGCACTGGGCCAGGGACAGACTGATTTGCATATAGCCAGGTTCTGAGCTGGGATGGGGCAGTGAGATAAATAACGGTGATGGATCAAGCCCTGATCTTTGGACTGGGTAAGAGTGGTCTGCTCAATTCAGACACTCTGTTCATCACCACCCCCTTTTGTAAATCGATTTTGGCCACCATAGGTGTGGCAGGGTATACTCAGACATGAGTCCCTTTCTCACTGCTCCATCAGGATTCAAGCAAGCCGGGCCGAAGAGGCTGAAATGCCAGAAACCGGTCCCCGGTAGCTTGGCTCCTTTCTGGTAAAGAATTGGCTTGGTAGTTTAGTCTGCCCTGTTCCCATGATGCACTGGGCCAGGGACAGACTGATTTGCATATAGCCAGGTTCTGAGCTGGGATGGGGCAGTGAGATAAATAACGGTGATGGATCAAGCCCTGATCTTTGGACTGGGTAAGAGTGGTCTGCTCAATTCAGACACTCTGTTCATCACCACCCCCTTTTGTAAATCGATTTTGGCCACCATAGGTGTGGCAGGGTATACTCAGACATGAGTCCCTTTCTCACTGCTCCATCAGGATTCAAGCAAGCCGTGCCGAAGAGGCTGAAATGCCAGAAACCGGTCCCCGGTAGCTTGGCTCCTTTCTGGTAAAGAATTGGCTTGGTAGTTTAGTCTGCCCTGTTCCCATGATGCACTGGGCCAGGGACAGACTGATTTGCATATAGCCAGGTTCTGAGCTGGGATGGGGCAGTGAGATAAATAACGGTGATGGATCAAGCCCTGATCTTTGGACTGGGTAAGAGTGGTCTGCTCAATTCAGACACTCTGTTCATCACCACCCCCTTTTGTAAATCGAGTTTACAAGTTGAGGCATTATTTATTGTCCCTGAAAAATCTGATACCATGGGGTACGACATTTGTCGGTTGCGATAAATACCACCTATTATGGGTTTATGGAGAATAACATGCAGATTTGGTGTTTAATGTACTAACATCCACATGGTATGGTAATTACTGTCTTTCTCCTGTTACACCTGCTGAAAGTTACCGAATGTTGTGTTATTTAATGCATCTGATAATTATCGTATTTGTTAAATAAACCCAAACTCGTAATTCCGTACCGTGCATATACTGAGGTTTACGCACCGGGCGGAATTTAATGGGTCGCTCATAATTAGTGCAATGAACTTTAAATCCCTCATACATGCAGACACTTTGTTGTACGGCATTCTAGTAGTGTTGTTTGTGCCTGCCACCACTCAGCCACCTTAGTGCAGTATCTTCTATTCTCAATATGCTGCATATGACTGCCTGTCTGTGCCTCTGCATTACAGAGGACCTCAGCCCAACCTCCATCCTGCCCCAGTTGGAGTTCCCTCCTGCTCCGCTGCTTCTGTCTGCCATGAATGCTGCAGTCTGGTCACAAGAAGTGCACAATCCCTCACAAATAAGATGGACTCTGGGCAGCTGCGCCGCCAGCTGGATTGTCCACCAACCTTCCCTAACCCTAACCTTAGGAGCCGCTCTGAGTGGCGATCAGTCGCTGTAGAAGCATCTCATGGCTACCCCACTTGTCCCAAAAATACTGCCCTGGTTAAAACCACTGGCATGTTCCCCCCTCCCCTGTAGCCTATTCATGGTATACCAAGAGACCATAGTATTACGAGGGGATATTTTTTTACATGACCAGAAGGAACAGGGATAGTTAAACTATTATCCAACTGGTGTTTGGCTTTTTTGACTTGATCTTCTTTCTTGAAAAAAAAACCACAATAAGGAAAATATATTTTTAGGGAGAAGCTCAGGCGTGAGTATCTCTAACATACCCACAGATTGGAAACCTTTGCCCTATATGCACCCTCGTGGGCCAACTACATAGAAATCAACAATAACAGATTTCAGGACTTTGGACAGCTCCTTTGCTCTCCGTAGTGCTGATCATGGTGTTCTTTCCTCTAATTGGTGTTCTGGCAAAACGAGCCACGTAACAGTAACCGGAAGTGGTCTATGAGCTGTGAAATAGGGTTCTACCACTCGGGTCTTATTATGAGTTGTCTGGTTATAGATGAGGGCTACCGGAGATCCAGAATTTCTGGTTCTGGACGGCACAAACGAGCTCAGTTTTTAGCCCCCGCAGCTTTGCTAGCAAGTCCAGGCCTGATGTCTCTGGGCGGACACGGAGTTTGTAGACCTAATAATTCCAGGCCCGTAGACTCTGTGGAAACTAGCAGCCGCCCAGAACTGTAACTCCGCCTCTGATTCCTTTCTCGGCAACTCCTAACAGGGATCTAAATCTATATTTTGTGTTCAAATGTCTTGAAAATTGATGACCCGTCTATTTTGCAGAATATGGGAAAGGAGAAATTTACCAGATTTTTTAACTCATCTGGCGATCAAAATTGAGCTGCAAAAACCATGCGTGTCCGCACAGCAGGCACAAACAGGTGGATTTCACACTTTTGGTAAAATATTCTGGTTCTCTCTGGCAAAACGAGGTGCAGTGAGAACCACAAGAACTGTGTGCATCACCCATGAACCGGGCAGTGCAAGTGGTTTGAGTGTTTTTCTATGGACCTCCTTTTACCAGTAAAAACCATGTAGACCCCAAAAGGGTCCGTAGAGGTAATTTATTGGTCCATAGACCTTTTTTGTTGTAGGTTAGAGAGATTTTCTCAGGATTTCTTTGACATTTCTTTCCGTGTAATGCAGAAAAAATGCACTATTTGAGATCAGCACAAATTTTATCTTGTTTTTACTGAACTGTTATTTAAATTGTTTATTAAAGAGCTACTCCTTTGTATGCTTTAACGCGGGCAGGACTTTTAGTCATTATTTTGCGTGCAATATTGGTGTTATGATGTTTCTGATTCGGCTCTCACGCCGCCTGCACGAATGGGGCACTTCTTGTTCTTTCACCCTGTCCCAAAGAATTAAAAATGCATTAGTAGCTCAACTTTCCTTCCTTGACCAAGCACACAGCATCCTGGCCAGTAAACTAGGCCTGCAATCTCAACTCTGATATGCCTAGGAGCTCCTATTAATATTATGTGTATGCGTAAAGTGCACTATCACCCTCAAGGCTTTTCCTGGTGCAAAGCATGTGTGCCAGGCCCTGGCTATGCAGGCTGGGGAATTAAAAAGCAAAGTCTCCTGCTTCCTGCGGAATTCAAGAAGAGAATAGGAGACTCTGATATGGTTTGGGAGGTTGTTCCACGCTTTAGGAGAGTTGTAGGAGAACCGCTGTCCTCCTGACCCTCTTCTGTGTATGCGCAGGATGTTTGTGAGTTGGAGCTCTGTGGAGTCCTACAACTCCAGGATCTTGGAAAAAGCATGGCTGGCACAACAACAGTTTTTCAGGTGTTTGATGACAAATGGTAGTGACCACCTATATTTAGACCTCTGCTTGTGATTGAGTGATTGGTCTGAAGTTGTGAAAAGCTGATATAAGTCCATATTTCCTGGAAGGCACTAAAATGACTCCTATGGTAATGTATCTGTGTCTCAAGGAGTCTTACGGTGGCTTAGCAAGAGCTCCATTGCCACCAATGCAAGCAAGGAAAATAGACCCCATCCCCTGTTTGATATTGAAAACGGTTATCATTGGAGTGCATTAGGCTCCTCACACCGCGGGCCTCAATGCTACTACACCTCCTGTACTGACAGCTATGCACCTGCAGTCTTATATTTTTATATGTTCATTAAGCACTGAAGGCACGAAATAGCTTTTTGGAAGTCTGGGATGTTAGGTTTTTCAGGAGGACATTATCTAAAACCAATTAAAATTCACTGGACTGTGGAGTGATCATGTGCAGGACTGGCTGTGTAGCGCCTAGTGTTATAACTTTGGCCCTGAGGTATGGGAGTTTTAAAGGCGTGGCTCCTGAATTTAAAGTTCAGGATATTGTGGGACACTAATATTGAGAACATATATCAAGGGACGAAATATCAAAAGGTAAGTATGTATAGATTTTCCATGCCTAACTCCACATCTCTGTACCGTGACACATAGGGCTTCCTTCCGATGTCGGTGGGCTTCACTACAAATGTAGATCCAAAGGGCCCTCCAAAATAATTTAAAAGTAATGAACATCAAAGAAGACGTCCAGAACAAATTGGACTCCGGGAAGGAAGAGGGTATGCCAGTGAGAGGCGATAAGAAGACAGGGTAAATAGAGATCCGCACCATGGGTCCAAACTCCTGTAGTGCAAATTGAATTAAAAAATCACCATTCAAAAGGATGGAGTCTACTCGGTATCTAGAAGCTCATTTTGTTGCCTATTTGACTGAGGAGAGGAAGTTGCTTGCTCTCAAGATAGGCTGAACAGTTGGAAGACAAAAATTCCACAGAGAAAAGTAGGTTCTTGTGCACACAGAGAGAGTGTAGCTCTGCCACAAACATACCGTATCATCTTGTAGAGCTGAACTCACTCCTCTGCAGATAGAGCTGAGCTCTAGCACAGAGGCAGCCAAGTGCCTGCATGCATAGTGCTGAACCCATGAACAGATAGAACAGAGATTGTATACACATAGGCAATTTCTTTCATTGAGCTGGAGCTGAGTTCCTGCACACATAGCATTATGACATTGGGCAGACAGAGTGAAGCTCTTCCGTCTGCAGCTGAGCTCCATTGCAGACAGGGTTGAGGCCCTGCACAGCAATAGAATCCTCAATTATGAGAAATGACGCACCGCTGCGTGAAAGCAGCGATGCGTCACTTCTCAGTGCGCACTCTTTGAGACATTCCTGATGCGTCATATTTAATGTATGACGCATCATGTCGCAAGGAGTTACAGACACGTCAGTATTTCTGACGTATCTGTAAGCGCAAAAGTGACGCATTGCTGGAATGTGTCACAAATGTGACGCAACTCCAGCAATGCGTCCTTTCACATGGGGCAAGCCCCATGTGAAAGGGCCTGCGACAGTCTTACGCATGCTGTGAGGCAGGCGCACGATTTTGACGCAACGGCGTCCTAAAAGTGACGCAGTGAAATCTCCTAGATTTCACTGCGTCACTTCTACGACCCTTCCTTGCGTCAATACACCCCCAATGCATACATTATACCTGGCGCAGGTATAATGTGGCGCAGGGGTTTACAAAGTGACGCATCTACCTAGATGCGTCACTTTGTAAATATGGTGCAACAAGGCGCATTTTTTACGCCACTGGTGCGTCACTAAAAGTGACGCACCGGCGGTGTAAAAGTGACGCACAGCCTCAAAAATGAGGCCCCAGGTGAGCCAGTTCACAGGCAGGTTTGAGCACATTCAGCATTCATTCCTATAATGTAAAATCCGAGGTTCTGTGGGGACCGAGAAACGAGGACCAGCTAATATTCCTTGGGAGTACCACACATCTCTCACACAGGCTAATCTTCTTGCTAGGGAGTCAGGAGGAGAAGGTGGTAGGGAGGATGGCAGTGAGGGAGAAAGGAGTGAGAGAAGCGATTAAAGAGAGGGATAGAGAAAGACAAGGTTGATAGTGCGAAAGGGAATTAAGCATGTGTGTGAATATGGACAGAAAGGTGTGAAAATAATGAAGTAAGTTTGACTGAGATGAAAATGAACAGAGACAGAGTGTAAAACAGGAGATGATAGAGTGAGAGGTGTATGAACAACACCACAACAACAATGCTAAGGTGAACTTTATGTTATGTCAAGAGTATTTGTGAAGTGCACAGCTCACCCTCAAGAGTATCCTGGGGCTAGGAAGGCAGGGGTTATTTCGTCTGTGACTGGGACTTGTCCAGGTAAAGAGCCATGTTTTCAGTTTCTTGCACAGCTCAAGTAATGTGTAGGGGTAGGTTGATCCATGCTTTGGGCAAGAGATAGGCAAAGCACAACAGCTGACCCTGGTGCTTTGTATGTGGGAGACGTGTTCAAGCAGGATTCTGAATATCCAAAGAGTAAAAGAAAACTTGAAATGTGTTTAGCATCAATATGCCCTCCTGTTCACACAGTTTGAGTTAAATTGCATGATTCAAAGGAAGGTTTAATGGTTCTAATCCAGAATTGTAAGTTGATGTTTTCATTGCCGTTGCCTGGGGGGAGGTGGCTGAAACATGAAACAGGATTTAAAGTCATGAATTTTAAGAAGACGAGTTTAAGTAAAATGTTATGATCTTAGGAATTGTATTTATGATGATTTTATATGTTTAAGGACTGTTGAGTCCAAATAAACTTTGTTTTGAACTGCACTGAACTGAGTCAGTGTTCATAAGGAGTGTTGAGAGGGAATGTTTGAAGCTTTTTTTGAAAGTTCTAGTCATCAACTAATTAAGAATATGTGGTCTAGAAGACAAGCTGTCGATAGAAGGACCTTGATTTGAATCCAGCTTTTCCCTGACTTTAAATTGTGCCGTTCTGAGAAATCACTTACCCACACTGTGCCTAACTTTTAAATGTGTCTGATAGTAGTGTAAGTGGTGAGTGTAATAAAAAGATGTAAGCCACTGCTTGAATACAATCGTGCATCATTTTCCATCACCTCCCATAACGCAGTGCTCGGTTGCTCTCCGGTTAGGGCCATGCTATAGAAATACCAACACGTGCATGCTTTTACATTGTGAACAGGTATCCCCACCTTTTGATTCTCTCTATGTACCTCTTCCTTTTGAGCTGTTTGTGAGGCCACCTCATTTTGTGACAGCTAGATTGAGGCTCCCACTTTTTTATTTATGCCTGTTTATTCTTCACACCTCAAGTCTACTTCTCAATGTCTGTGGGAGCACTTTAGTGGACACATTGGGAGATTCCCCCACACACATCTTGTTCCCTGGCAGCAGGTTATCATTATGCAATTCATGCTATTTTCAATCAGAAAAGACACCTCTGCAGTAAGCCTTCAGTTTCCTTCAGTGCTTTCATTTATGACATGCACAGGACTCTCATGGTAACAACCATCTTGATGACACTCCAATGCTCGCCGGTCTGGTGGACAGTCTCCTAGCTCCAAAAGAGCTTGGTGTCTCAGGGGAATGCATTGGCAAAGACAACAGATCTGGTTGTGATGTGCTGCTGGAGAAAAGGGACATATGCCTTTTCCATGCGTTCGCACATTAAACCCAGACCTATTAGCCTTCCAAACATGTATTCTAATGCTGTCTCGGCTCCCAGTGTGCGAAACGGTAGCCATATCAACACAGTTTGATACCAGCCTTTGGGTCTAGTTGCACCCCTTTTTTAAGGTATTCTATTTACTCATATTGGAAGGAGGAAAGGGTGGCTCTGCACTGCTAAGATTCAAACTAGTGACTTGCAGGTCACTGCAGGTTTCACCAGTGAGTATTGTTGGCTGTCAATATTCTGTTTAGACTCTCATGATGAGAATGTTAACTGGCCACTTTATATTTAACCCCAGGCACATAAGTTGTGGGTGTTATTACCCGAGTCACTGGTATTTATTTTATCAACATTGAAAAGATAAAAGACTGACACAGAACTCCAGGAGTGAAACCTGTGGCCTGCAGGTCTCGGTGCAAGAGCTCAGCTTACCAAATTATTTGAATAAACTTTCGATTTTTAACATATTTTATAAAAAAAAGTATGTAGGGAGTTCAATCTGGGTGTGATTCTGAAACACCTTGCTTCACCACTTTATAAATATACAAAAGTCAAAATGAAATACGACCTGGTACAGAGCCACGCTCAAAGTCCTGCTTAGCACCAAACCTGGGTCATTCACTTAAACTCCTAAAGTCAAAGTTCTCATATCTGTGAACGTTGGGAGGTCCCTGGTAATAGGCTAAATGCTTGCAGAGTGCTGGGTCTAGGTAAATACCTGAACCTTGATAGTGAATGAGATGTTTGCGTGTTGATTGCTGGCCTCAACTGGAGAACAGGTGGTGGCCTCTGCGCAATCCTGTAATCAGAAAGCTGAATTTTTCTATATTAAGGTGCAGGATATTTACTCTACCTTCCCAAATGAGGCTAGGGCTTGTTCCGTTGGTAGAGAGCCACTGGGGGAGGGACTCTTGGAAAAGGACAGCCTGAGCGCGCTTACCGTTCCTGATGAGGATCTGTTGATCAAAGTAGCGGGAGGTGTGAAATCTGGTTCTCCCAAAGATCCGGCTCTAGCTAAAATCTTAAGAGGTAACATTGACACGTTAGCACCGCACATCAGGCATCTTCTAACACTGTCTTTTGAATCTGGCTGGGTGCCGACAACTTGGAAACAAGCTGTGGTGCTTCCACTCAAGAAAAAACCTCAGATTAGTATAACTCAATTGAGCAACCTACGGCCTATTTCTCTTCTTCCCTATTTTGCCAAAATAGCTGAAAAACTGGTCAACCAACAACTCTCGGCACATATTGAAGCTCATAGGCTCCTACATCCCACTCAGGCGGGTTTTCGTGCCTGCCACTCAACGGAGTCGGCGCTACCCTTCTCCACGGAGGCCCTGCGGAAACATGTGGATGAGGGTCAGACAGCGGCACTGATTCTTCTTGACCTCAGTGCCGCGTTCGACACTGTGGCGCATCACACCTTGCTACAGTGTCTGAGGAAGGGCGGAGTGGTAGGGAAGGCATGGCAATGGCTGAAATCCTTCCTCCGCGAGCGCAGCTTTTGTGTTGAGCAGGGACCCTGCAGGTCATAGGCTTTTGACCTGAACCAAGGAGTCCCCCAGGGTTCCAGTCTCAGCCCCACCCTTTTCAACCTTTATGTGGCACCTGTGGCATTGATCACGGAACAATATGGGTGGAAGTGGTGACTTACGCTGATGACATGCAACTGGTTGTGGCTCTGTCACAGCCGGCTGAGCACGCAGCCAGCAGGTTTGCGTCTTGTCTTCAAGACCTGGCTAGCTGGATGTCTGATAACTGTCTCAGATTAAATGGGGACAAAACAGATGTACTAATTGTAGGCAAGTCTCCTTCTGTTTGGACATCAGCATGGTGGCCTCAGACTTTGGGTCCCTTACCTGTACCTAAGGATCAGGTTAAGAACCTCGGCATTTGGATCGACTCTAAAATCTCTTTTGAGTATGATACTAGACGTGTGGCCGGAACTTGCTTTGGCATTCTTCGCAGTCTGAGGAAGACGCTCGATTTGCTCCCTATGTCAGCTAGGAGGGCCCTGGGCCATGCCTTGGTTACTTCCAGGCTGGACTATGGGAATGCCCTCTACCTAGGAGCGAATGCGAGGTGCCTCCAAAGACTGCAGCACATTCAGAATGCTGCTGCCGCACGCCTGGTACTAATGCTTCCCAGGAGATCTCCCTCCAAAGAGGCCCTGGAGATATTGCACTGGTTGCCAATCAGGGAGCGCATCCAGTTTAAAGCCCTCTGTATTAGCCATAGAATCGTTCAGGGGAATGGCCCTTGCTTCCTGCGGAGCTTGCTTACACCGTACATGCCCACTCGGCTACTGCGGTCTCAGGGTGCTGGCTTGATGCACGTCCCCAAGACCAGTAGGGCCAGAATGGGAGGCAGATCCTTCCGCCTTTTGGCGGCTCGTAGATGGAATACCCTTCCCCTAAGACTGCGTATTGAGTCCTCGGAGGCTGTTTTCCGAGGGAACTTAAAACTTTTCTGTTCCCAAGGATTTCGTTTTGTTTTTGGGTCGGGTAAGCTGCATTGGGGGGTTGCTGAGGCCACTGAATAGCGCGGGGGCACACTGGTTAGTGTAACCAGGCGCTGTATAAACTCAGAATTTTTATTATTTTATTATTAACACCTTCCAAATGCTGGCAAGAAGGAAAAAGTGACTTATGGAAATATGCATCACCAAATGGTGACTGGACCACGTAACTCTTGCCCAGCATTGGTAGTCATGCCAACAAAGAAAGCCCATTGGAACTGGCGGCATTGTCTTTTAAATCCCCGGGGAGTGTACCCGATAGTCCAAGATATTTCTTTGCTTAAGGAGTACTAACCCTTTGAGGCAACTTCCAAAAATGGAGAACACAATCATTGCAAACCTAGGCTGGTGAATCTCGGTTGAGTAGAATAACAAAAAATACAAAAAGAAATTCCATGAAAATCCAATGATTTCTGTGAAAAAAAATACAGAATGTGGTTGGACTCCCAAATATGGTACATAACAAAACACTGTAACAACTCTATACAATTTCTTAAACCTTGGGGACCTGATTCACAAAGATAAATACACAAAGGCAGATTTCTGTGTAAAACTGCTCTTGCACTTATGTGTAAGTTTACAATTTTTTGCTATTCGCCATTTCTAAGTGTAGATGTATACCACACCCTCAGTTCAGGGTTACATGACTGCTTACATGCCTAATAATTCACTAACAATATTGTTGTTAGGGGGCAAGGTTTACAGGTTACGAAAACCTACCACTTTCAATAAATGTCTGTCTATATAGTGATATAACCCAATGTACTAAAGTGAAACTGTTCTGCATGTGAAAGAAACACACATTTTGACTTTTGTATCATATTTTACCTTATATTTGTTGAGCTAGCAGCAGAGTACAAAGTTCCCCAGGGGAAGCGTGACAGCGTGGAGAGGGAAGTTGGTATTGTCAATACCGTGGCTGGAAGGGTTCCCTAGTCGGAACTTAGAGAGCCTCACACACCCAGAGTATTGGGTGTGAAACACACCGTTACTGGAGGGTGTCCAGTGTCATCATCGGCTCACTGCCCCTCGTCAGACCGGCGCTGCAATGTCTGACGGAGTAGCCAAAGGTACTCTTTTGGCGGGGTTCTTTTGTTCCTTGCCGATGGTGGGTGTAAGTGAGGATGTAGAGAGGTGTAGGCAGTGCAAAAGTGAGTGAAGAGAATAAAAAAGGTAATCCGTCCACAATCCACTTTATTAACGTGGCTGGTTCCTTAGTTAAAAGGGGGTGAGAGGGGAGTTAGAGACCGTAAAAGTGTACAGAGCACTAACTCAACCCCCTAGTGTGGTCAACATGTTTCTCGCCATCCGGCGATTCGTCAGGACCTCAATACAGTACTACACAAAAACAAGTATGAACTCAATGCTCAATCTCTTTGGAAAAAAGCAAATACAACCTCGCTGGGTCGGAGGGATAAGAGGGCCAGGGGGTCCTGCTCTATTTAGGCGACCTGGAGGTAGGGAAGAAATTTCACAAAGAAAGAACACGTCGGGTCAAATATTGTATAGTGACTTCATGCTCAGATAGTGTATCGTGACTTTGGTGATAAACGCTCCACACTGTGAAGGGTGAGGGGGGTGGAGTGTGTTGGAAAGAAGAGCACTTATACTTAGGGTGCAGAATCCCTTCTGAGTCATACTACATATGACATGAATAAAGTTTCGCAGTTGGAGGATTACCATAGTGCGTATAAAACATAACTGTGATATGGCGCCAAAGTTTACAAGATAACACCCAATACCTAGGAAACAACAGACACAGGCAGCAATAGTCATGTCCTTACCCTAAGGGGATTGTAAAGGGCCTCGCAGCATACTCCCGTGAGGCCAGCGCTAATAGGTTGGATGCACCTATGGGGTATACAAGGAAGGAATGGATTGGTATATGGTAACCTGGAAATAGAGGGTGGGGGGGGGGGGAGGTTTGGGTAAAGGCTAGTAGCACAGTGGAGAATGGTCGTACAAATGCCAAGAAGTTTTAGCGCCCCCAGACAGCGTAGGAGACACTATCCAGAAAGAGACTCACAGGCAGTGAAGGAGGGAAAGACAGGGAGGGATTATCTCTACTATATCGAACCCCCCCGTGTCACAGTAGTGGAGGGCTGCAGATACACTACACACCCCAGTCCACAGCATAGTACTGGGTAGAAACCAGAGGGGTGGATATAGGGTATTTAATGTGTAAAACCCGGTGTGCCTAAATATCCACGCTGGTGAAGAATCAGGGATAACCCAGTGTGGAATATGCAAGGAGAAACGAAGGTAGACAGGGCCTGGGGTCATGCGGATAACGCAAGGAGTCCAGGGTGCTGCCCTCGTTTCATGCGGTAATTGGCCTGGCAGAGTGGGTGCAGGAAAGGGTAATGGCCGTGTATGGCGTGTTAATGCCTGATGACTGGCGGGTGCTAACTAACGGGACATGGGGAAAGGCTGGCAAAAATCAAGGTGATTCGTTCAGGGTCCAGTCCAATAAACGGAGGCTTGTCCCGGAAATTGTCCCGCAGTCTAGGCTCCTGGCAACACTTCAAGGAGCTAAGGGGGTAGTGGCGAGGGCTTACCTTCAATTACGCGCCGGGACGGTGGATCACCTACCCCTCACGCTCGCGGCACCTGGTCAGGGTGCGGAGCAGCTGGTGAGGGTTTCCACCGGTGGGCGCCATTATGAAGGAGGACGGACCTGTGACGTCGGGTCTGGTCCGGTGGTTGCGCGTCAGTCATTCGTCATGCGCATGCGCATTAACCCTTCTAATCGACCAGGAAGTGTCTGTTCTCGGGTGGCACACAACGAGCGCCATCTTTGAAGGGGCAATTTATGGCGAAAGTAAAGGATCGCTTTGTCAGTAATAGAGCAGTTGGTGGGGTGATGTTCCATGGAACAGGTGACCAAGCTAAGAGTCCAAATGGTAAGCAAATTAGTAAATGATAGTGCAAGAGTCGCACTGATTGAATCAATGTGTACACAGTGGGTCGATCTGTCCCTATATCAATGATAAGGTGTAGGGATGTACTTGCCATATTGGGTGGGCCCCGGGGGGGGGGGGGGGGTTTGGAAGGTGAAAGAGCCAAAACTAGTGACGGGACAAGGTAATTTGTTGCATGATATACTTGCCAAAAGTATTCATGGCTCGGCTAGCTGACTCTTTCAGCTAAGCCAGAACCGTGGCTTGGATGTGGCTCAGCTTGCCCCTATTAATTTGCTTGTGCACCGTCCTCTATTTGCAACTTGGACTTAGTACATGGGGCAGTAGTAGGGTTGGAAAGCGGCGCCAGTCTCAAGTTTCCTACTGGCAACCAAACACTCAAAGGTAATGAGAGGAATGGTAGCAAAGAGTCTAACCAGTGGCAATCTCAATGGGTAGCATGTCAAACCATTGTTTTTCTTCCACTGGGCCATTCTAGACAGCAGACCACCTAAGGCAAATCTGCATGGTCCCTGTTCCTCCTGGGAACCGCCCATCCTGAACCTTGGTCATCTCTCCCCTCCACAATACAGCCCACTGCTTTGTTAGCTGGAAAAATTATGATTCACCCCCCCCCCCAAATATCACTAACCGAGCTATGCCCCTGGAGTGTTATATTAATTTCCTGCCTGCATTATTTTATATGGGAGTGAATCGAAATTTGCCTAGCTTACGTAACGGTAAGTTTCAATTCTATTAAGGACACGGAGGCGAGGATTATGCTATATCTTCCTTCGCTTTATTAACATAAAGAAACCACAGCAGCTTAGGAAAAGATATAATAAGAACAAAAAATGCTTTAAACATAAAGCATTAACGTAATGTTCAACAAAAAATCAACAACAACTCCCAAGAGTCTCTTTGTTATAATCATAGTCCACAGTCCTTTGTCACTGTTCATCATCCCTATATAACCGGACTTCCCATCATCTTCCTCCTCTTTCTTCGCGCAGATCACGCTAAGCCTCATTGGTCCTGTTTAGCACCGTCGTTGCCTGCCAAAAAAGGAACAGCATCAGCGAGGTGGCCCAGGAAAAGGTTACAACAAGGCGAGGAGCATTCAGTGAACAACACAGTACAGACAACGTAAAGGAAAACGCTTTACTTACTGCCATACGGGTGGGAAGAGACACCACCGTAGTCCGGGTGGGATAATCCTCGCCTCCGTGTCCTTAATAGAATTGAAACTTACCGTTACGTAAGCTAGGCAAATTTCGATTCTATGTCAGGACCGGAGGCTTCAGATTATGCTAGTTTAAAGCTTACTTACCACCAACTGAGCTAAATCCACCACCGGCTTAAAATAAAACCTCTTGAAGGTGGAATCCGAGGACCAGTCCGCCGCTCGCATAAGGTCCTCCAGACGAGCACCCACCGAGAATGCCTTAGAGGCCATGGCCCCCCTGGCGGAGTGTGCTCCAAAGAGAGAAGTATTGATGCCCGCTTCTTGCATGACCCAACGCACCCACCTAGCGATAGTGGGGGAGGAGACAGCTTTGTGTGGCTTCCGCAGGGCAATCAACAACTGACGCTCGCCCGGAGGGCGAAGATCCAATGTCAGGTCCTCATATGCTTTGAGGCATTGCACAACACACAACTTAGGAGTGTCAGTAAAGGCTGGATAAGAGATGGAACGCGACGACGTCTTAGTGCGTCGACCCACCGTAAAAGTAACCCCCTCCGGGGAAAAAATGCGTGCAGAAACATCCAGCGCGCGCACGTCCGAGACGCGCCTACAAGAGACCAGACATAACAACATGGCTAATTTCGCCGAAAGCTCCTTCAGAGACAGATAAGAATTCGCTGGCCACGATAGGAACAGGTTCAGAACCAAATTGACGTCCCAAAGGACGGAGTACCTGGGCTCAGGCGGCAGTGCGAGGCGAACCGCACGCAAAAGCCGGCACACAAAAGGGTGTTCCCCTACCGGGTGGCCATCGATGTTATCATGGCCCGCAGAAATCGCCGACCGGATAGCATTGATCGTTCTATACGCCAAGCCCTTGTCGGCCAAATGAGCCAGGAAATTCAGCACGGGAACAAGGCCGGCGACCATGGGATCCAAATCCCTTCGTAAACACCAACGCATCCACTTAAGCCAAGCGGATCTGTAACGCTTCGTCGTACTATCGGCCCATGCCTTGGAGAGCAAGTGCTCAGCTGACCCCGAAAGGCCCGGGAGCGTCCAGCGTCTCCTGAGAGCCTCCACGCCACGAGGCGGAGAGTGTTCTGCATGACGAGAGGGTGAGGTTCCCGATCCGGGCTCGTCAGGAGCAGAGGAAACAGGGGGAGTAGGATTGGAAAATCCCAGGAAAGTTCCAGAAGAACCGGAAACCAAACTTGAGACCTCCACAGCGGTGTATCCAACACCAGGTCCGCACCCTGGCGGCGTATTTGAGCCGCCGTTCGCATGATCATGGAGAACGGGGGAAACGCAAACGGCTGTTCCCGACTCCAATCCTGCAAGAACGCGTCCGTGGCCTCCGCCAGAGGGTCCGGCCTCCAGCTGTAAAACCGCGGCAGCTGGTGGTCGAGACGGGACGCGAAGAGGTCCACCGAGAAGGGTCCCCAAAGGGAGTGTAGCCACCGGAAGACCCCCGGATCCAGTTTCCACTGGCTGGCATCCCTGAGATGTCGAGAGTGCCAATCCGCCACCTGATTGGACTGGCCCGGTAGATACTCCGCCGTCACCGCAATGTGACGAGACAGGCAATAATCCCAGAAGTCCTTCGCTAAATCCGCCAATGCGCGGGACCGAGGACCTCCCAGGTGGTTCACATATCGGACCGCCGAGACATTGTCCATCCGTAGCAGGACACAAGCCTTGACCGAATCTTTGGTCCAGCAGCGAACCGCGAAGGAGCCCGCAAGGTGCTCCAAACAATTGATATGCAATTGTTGTTCTTCTGACGACCAGGCGCCGCCGGTGGAAAAATCCCCGCACCGGGCGCCCCAGCCCGACCTGCTGGCGTCGGACTCTATTATTAAGTCCGGGGCCGACCCGAAGATCGCTCGCCCATTCCATGCCTCCATGTGAGACAGCCACCATGACATCTCCTCCTTCACTTCGTCCGTGAGGGGAACCCACTGATCGTAACACATCCCACGGCGCAAATGTTGCGCTTTCAGGCGCTGAAGAGCCCTGTAGTGCAGTGGGCCTGGGAAAATCGCCTGGATGGAGGACGACAGAAGACCCACCACCTTGGCGACATGGCGCAGTGACGTACGATCCCTCGCGATCGTCTGCCGAAGCAGGTGTCGTATCTTTGCGACCTTCCGGCTCAGCAGGCTCAAAACCGCCTGCACCGAGTCCACCACGAAGCCTAAAAAGGTGATCTGCTGAGTGGGAACCAAGACTGACCTGGAGCCGTTGACGACGAACCCCAGTCTCTGAAGCAGGTCGACCGCTTGACGCAGCTGTCCTGCCAGCACCTCCGGGCACTGCCCCATGAGGAGGATGTCGTCTAAGTATACTATCATACGGACCCCTTGGCTTCTGAGAAACTCCACTACCGGGTGAAGGACCTTTGTGAAGCACCACGGGGCCGAAGAAAGGCCGAACGGCAGGGCGGTGAATTCGAACACCTGGCCGTCCCACAGGAATTGTAGGAAACGACGATGAGGGGGGTGGATGGGAACGACCAAGTAGGCATCTTTGAGATCCAGTCGCACCATCCAATCCCGAGGGAGGAGCACGTCCCGAAGGAGGTGGATCCCCTCCATCTTGAAGTGACGGTAGACCAACCACCCATTGAATTCCTTGAGGTTGATCACAGGCCTCTTGCCCCCATCCGTCTTGTCTACTAAGAAGACGTTGCTGAGGAACCCATGCGGGTGGCGCGTTGATAGGCGGATGGCTCCCTTGCGCAGCAAGTCCGAGACCTCCCCGTCTATCAATCGCGCGTCGGAATCTGAGAAAACCATTGGGCGCGGGGGCCTCACCTGAGTTGGCTGGTCGTGAAACTCTATATGGAAACCTCTCACAGTTTGCAAAACCCAAGCATCGGCAGTGAGCAACTCCCACTCCCCGTAAAAGCTTGCCAGCCGCCCCCCAATCGGAACTTGATCCAAGCAAAGTACACTTACCGGGGGCATTTCCTTGTCCGGACTTCTTTTGGAATCCTCTTCCACCATAGCGTTGTCCCCTTGTGGGGTAGAAATTGGTGTAGTTGGCCGAGGTCTGGTACTGACCTCTTCCGGAGCCTTGTCCACGGTTGTTGGTCTGCTGACCACGGCCGACCGCGCGGCCCCTGCCGCGACCGGCCCCTCCAGAAAAACGCTGGTGGAACACCCTCTTGATGCTGGACTGTGCCTTGTCCAGCGACGTGAACGTGTTCACGAACTTCCCAAGCTCGCGGATGAAAGGTTCACCGAAGAGGCCACCCTGGGCCACGGCACCTGCCTCCGACGAGGCCAGGTCCCCCAGCTTCGGGTCCAGCTTAATAAGGAGCGACCGCCGCCGCTCCGTGGACAGGGCACAGTTGGCGTTGCCCAAGAAGACGATCACCCTCTGGGCCCAGTTGGAGAGCACCTCCGGTGAAATGGCGGTGCCATTCGCTCGAGCCTCCTCCGCCATATCGAGGATCTTCGTGGCGGGCCCGACTGCGTCCAACAGCTTGTCCTGGCAGGCCCGCCAGGACCGATCGATCCCCTTCCTGGGGTCCTTCATGAATTTCGCCAGGAAGGTGGCCATCTTGGGGTCCAATTCTGGTGTCATGGCCACCTTCCCCTCCAAAGTAGGCCGAGGGCATTCCCCGCGCAGGCAACCCCTCGCCTCCTTCTCCAGGGGCTTGCGCAGCCGGCCCGCGACAAACTTCGCCACCGTCTCCCCCGGGGCCCAGGCCGCGGAACGGGGGTGGACGATCTCGTCCGGGTCCAGCATGCCCGACTCATCTCGGGGCATCTCCTTTCCCGAAGGCGCCGGGAGCCAAGAACGGGTCGACTCCCCGTCGTCATCCGTGTCCGGAGAGTCGTAGATCGGGGAGGCGGGCGCCGTCGACAGGCCGCCCGAAGTGCCAGGGTCCACCAAGGGTGTCGGAGGCACCGCCGTCGCCTTGGCCAGGAAGGCGTCACGAAGACGCTCGAAGGCGCCCTTATCCATGCCATGGGCCTCCGATGAGGGCCCCTCACCCCGGGGCCTCTTCGAAGCGGGCGGCAACTCGCCGGACGTCCCCGGGAGCACGGGGGACGGCGGCACCTGCGCCGCTGCCAGCTTGGCACACTCCTCCACGATGCGGGCCGAAAGGCGGTCCTCCATGGGCCCTACCACCTCCGTCACACAACGATAGATGGAGTTGTCCACCGCCTGATAAAACTCATCATCCTGCAGATAGGGGCAGGCCTCCTCCTCATACTCCCCTTCCATCTCGGAACCAAGGGCAAATGCGGGGCACCCAGGAGGGCGGCAACCGAGAAAGTTCTCGAATGTGGGCAGGCCCAGCGGCTGCGATCACGTTTTGGGCCAGCTGACGTGGCAGGTGGGCTGCACCAACCCCCAAGCGCGCAGACCCTCCTCGCCGGGACCGGGTCTACGTACCCCTCAAGCGCGCTAGGCCACACACGAATAAAGAGGTGCACAGATCTCGCCCGAAGGCGATTCACGCGGTCACAACCGCCATACAGACCCCAAAGGGCGTCAAGATTGTGAAAGTACAGACCCGGATCACCAGGTGTCAGAGGGGTATGCGAGGGTCGGCCCCTGCGCAAGCAGACCCCACGGCGCGGCTCCTCGTACCGCGGAGGCGCGCCGGAGGGTCGGCGAGGCGACAGGCCGCCCCCTTGCGGTCTATGTACACACCGCACACAAGTGGGAAAAAAGTCGCGTAGGAACGGCAGAACGTTCCCGCAACTAGGGGACTCTGAAAGGAAATAAACCATGCAAGGAGTCCCCAAAGACCGCAAGACAATCAATCACAATAAAAGAAGACAAATAGAAAAGCACTTATCTGGCTGCGGGAGCAGCGAAGAAAGAGGAGGAAGATGATGGGAAGTCCGGTTATATAGGGATGATGAACAGTGACAAAGGACTGTGGACTATGATTATAACAAAGAGACTCTTGGGAGTTGTTGTTGATTTTTTGTTGAACATTACGTTAATGCTTTATGTTTAAAGCATTTTTTGTTCTTATTATATCTTTTCCTAAGCTGCTGTGGTTTCTTTATGTTAATAAAGCGAAGGAAGATATAGCATAATCTGAAGCCTCCGGTCCTGACATAGAATTCCCATTATCTGTGAATCTCCGTGTGTGGTCCTAGAGTTTCTACAAGGTTGAGCTGAAATACATTTACATTTTTTTTTTTTAGCTGTAGATGTGTAGTTTGTGAATTGCAATGGGCTTATTCTTTTGTGAGAGGGCGTCTACGTTTGTATGTCCCTACCTAAACCTATACTTACAACTTCCTCAACCCCACCAATTTGGGAGTAAGTGTTCCCCGTTTTGTCAGCTTCTCCCTGTAGTCCCTCCCTCATTTACTACCAAAATGTAGGCGTACAGGTGCAGACATCTCCGCACAAGTGGCAAAGATCTCCTCGCAGAAAAAGTTGGAATGTCGGAGTTGGAGGTCTCCGCACATAGGTTTGTGGATTGTGTTTCGTAGAAGTAGTACTACTATAGTAACACTAAACATACTACAAAATGTAGTTGGTGAATTAAGCCCAATGAAAGGTAAGAACAAAAAAGATGAGAATAAATAAATGGGGCAAAGGGAAAAAAGTGACCTTTATAGTCTTTTTCCTGTGTCTACTGCACAAGAAGTCAAGAGAAGAAAAGGTAAGTAGGGAAGAGCGGGTGGGGACCAGTATGAAGAATAGATGCAAGTGGAGAAAAGAGAGCCTCATCACCCTGTGTGGGGGAAGGAGGACAAGCAGGAAGTAGGAAATTGTTTGAAGCGGGAAGAGTGGAGTCTTCCCACAAGAAAAATATAAGGCTGGAAGAAAGAGGGAGGAACAGGAATGGGGGTTAAGGAGGGGAGGAGTCTCATCTTAAGATCAGCATAAGGATAAAGGAAAGGAAAGGAAATGAAAAGGGGGTTTAAGCTGGCATACATATTAAAAAAAGAGTAAGAGGAGGCGAAATCTGGGGGAAAATCACAAGTACCCAATAACGTTTCACCAAGAATGGCTTGGGGTGTGCGGAGGAAAGGGGACTGACAGGGGTAGAGTCTTCTGAGATGAAATATAGGAGGACGGAAAAAAGAGCAGGAATAGCAAGCAGGTTTGAGGAGGTTACTCCTAAAAGGGCTCGATGAGGGACGACAAGGAAAGGGGGCATAAGGGTAGGACCATCACATAAAAAGAAGAGGAGGGGAATTTATTGGGGGGGAATAACTAAGACCAAATTAGTTTTATCAAGAAGAGAGTTTACCTCCCCCAACCAAATTAGAAGGGATCACTGGGACAACAAGTTGAAATGTTATGCATAATTCCAGAAACTAATGTCCTTTAGACTTAATATTAGGCCTGTGTGAAATGTAAATAATGCCGATGTAATTTGCGTAATTCCGGGAATGCTTGTTAGGTGAATTTCTAAAAATACACCATTACGCCAATTTTCACTATAACGTTCCTTTTGAGGTACGAGTCAGAGATTGCGGTAATCTTACCACCGACCGCTTCCTCGATGCCTCCGGGCATCTCCGGCGGAGATGATAGGGAGGCTGGTCTCCATTGATCAACTAATCAACTACTTGATCAATTGTCACGCTTCTTTTAGCCACAATGATGGTAATAATATTTGTAATACTGAAGCAGTCAAGTTTGATTAATATATGACATGTAAAATGATGAAATCCAATAAAAAGGTTTTATAAAAATAGACGTTCCGTTTGCAGTGAAAATTTCAGTGAACGAACAATTTCCAGTAAAAATTTACCTCAAATTTACAGGAAAAAAAAGAAACCCAGCAGCTTTGGTTTATGGTTCTTTTGTTTTCATGCACCCGCGTGCCGAAAGTTGATGTGAGGACGCATTTCTCACTAAAATTGGGTGCAAAATGACAGCTCTGAATTTTGGGTAATAACGTGTAATTTTGTGAAAAAAATGTGCACACCGCTACTTTATATAAGATGCTACAGCTTGCAATATGAGAACTTTTTTTATAGCTTTTATACAGTATGATGTACCTGACCAAGGGCATTGGAGTACTCTCCATGGGCACCAGTCACATTATACAAGGTCACATTATTTTTATAATTTGTTTTAGGCATGAGGAGATTAAGTTATATGTCTAGAATCACAGGGTATCCCCATTTACAATTCAGCCACCCTAGCCTTAAGGCCACATCCTTTTTCAACTACAAGCACTGGAACAGGGTTCTGTTAGTTAGCCCTGACTTATGGCACAGAAAGTGGTACCAACCATGTGTTTCCTATGCTGAGTTATTATGTTACGCATCACTTCGTGTAATCTTCCAGCACCATAAATAGATAAGGAAAGGATGTGGCCTAACGGCTATCGAAGCTGAGGAACAGGGTTTGAGTCTCGGCAGGGATGCTCAACATCCTGTGATTCTGGGCAAATCCCGAGGGGCCAGATGTACGACCATTTTTGCATGCACAAACGGATTTGCAATCCCCATTTGTGTATGCAAAAACAGCATGGGGAATGTACACACACTATTTTGCAAGTCCCAATTGTTTGCGACTCGCAAAATAGGGTTTTGCGAGTTCCTATTAGAAAGGGGCGTTCCCTTCCTAATAGCAAGCGCAACCCTATGTACGAATGTTTTGTGACCGCAATTGCAAGTCGCAAAAGACTCGCAATTTGCGAGGCGCTATTTTGGCCGTCGTACATCTGGCCCTTTAGCTCCCCGCGCTTAACAAAAAAATAATCTGTCTGGCTGTAGCGTAATTGGGGCTCATGTGAAGTGCTCTGATACCTTCCGGTCGAGTTTGCGCTATATGAAACCCTCACCCCCCCAAAAAAGTAGCCATTCCATCTTTTGAGATATTTCTCCAGCTACTCATGGATCTGACGAAAATTGAGCTCTATTGGGTTGTGAATTGACTGAATTTGAGACAGGGTGTACCTAGAAGAAGGATGGTCTAGGCTTACGCTTCCATAAGTCAAGGTAAGGCAGGTGCCTTAGTGCGCCACCTAGAGACAGTGCCAAATAATTGCAAAACTCCTGCAAAAATAAATGAAAACAATCCTATTGTCTGGAGAGTGTTCTAGCAGGCAGGCATGTACTTTGGCTTTACCTCTCTCTCAGTCTCTCTTCCTGTGCCCATGGGGTTAGGAAAAGAGGGGTGGATGGTTCTTTAAGAGGATGAGGTGGGGGCGTGGTTTGGAGGCGATGTGGAAGAAAGGGACCATTTGAAGTCTCTGCTACTCCCAGCAAGAAATATTACATTATTGATGTTTCTAGGAACTGATGGGGAGGCGCATTCTAGGTATTTACAGCAGCAGGAGGCCCTTTGGAGCTTTTGAGAGCCTAAGGCCTATTTCAGTGCAATCCTCTTGCATTGCTGGGGGTAGTGTCCCGGTGGTTAACCCTTGATTCGCTGGGCAGAGGCACAAATCCCCTCCATATGCTGGCAAGGGATCAGCCTAGGAGCGACTCTGGCGCTCTTTTTATGGAATGTACATTTCATTTTCCTCCAACCACTCTCCATTAAGTTAAGATGAATTAATGGACAAAGGGTGTGTTACGCTGGACCGTGGGCAGAGCAGTACATCTTGGGGAGCCATCTCACACCAGGTCATTTGGGACAGTCTCCAGTCCTGAACTTTTCACCGAGAATTCATTGATTTCAGGTGTGTTCAAGTAACTAGTTCAATGGAAACGAATCAAGACTACAACACCCAGAATGCATTAGCCTGGAAACAGTGTCGACAATAATCTAGAGGGTGGTGGTCGATCTAAGTATGTCATGCTTTGCCTGACAATACTGACTCTTACCCTACCCAACTAGCCAATCAAGGACACTGATGTACTTAGAACCCTTAATTCAGTGCACATTTGAATAAATAAAAAAAGAAAAAAGGTAACGAGCTAAAAGTAAGATGACTAAAGCTTCTTATGAACTACCAAATGCAAAAAACTAAATTCATAACATCTCTTTTAAATATTGGGGGGCTAAACAAGTTAAAAGTACATATACAATAATAATAATAAAGTATAGATTCATGTTCAGCATTTTGCAACCGATAGGCACTCATTTTTACATGGCAAAAGTATGTGCTTACTGTGCTTTCACTGTTTTGATTCGGCTGCACAATATTTTACAGGCATTATTTGCTGCTAGGGGGATATATTACTCCTAGGTACTGTGACAGGGGCTGTATTTTAACATTTCATGGGATACCCTTTGAAACTGGCTGTAAATCCTATCGCTTTGTAGCCTAAGGTTTTTGGAAAAAAATGTAAAATACAAGCTGGTCTTCAGTTTCCCAAATGTTTCCCGAATGATACTCTCCTAAAACCATGCCAGCAAAGGTCAGACGTGCTCAGAGGTGATGTGGGACTGATGGTTTTTGTCCAGTTCTCCTTTCAATTTGCAGTCCAGCCCTTGTCCCAGATCACTCTCCTCACCTCCCAGTGTCTCTTCCAATTGGCATCATGGACTAGTGAAACAATACTAGCACATGCCTCATAATGCTCTTTGGAAATTCACTAAACAGATAAAGAATGTGTTACTAGCAACCTATCAAAATTTCCGGATAATAGTACCAGCAACAATTGTTCAATAATTTATTAAACCTAAAATGTGTTCTTCCCAGTTCAGATCAGACATCTGTTGTCAGGGAAACTTAGCTGTACTTAACAGAATGCACCAGCACCAGCCCTGTTTGGAGAGACAGACCGAAGCTGCTGCTTTCACCCATTGAGTAAGCAAAACACATTTGATTCTCGTCAAATCTCCTCTACCAATGTTATTGTTGGCATTTATAAAGCATGCCCCTATCCCCAAAGCAGAAGCAGATATGTGTCCAATATGTAAGCTGTGCAGAATGTGTCCCGCTGCCTGCATGTAGTGGGCACCGGCACTCATATTTATTGACTGGTGCACAAGCGAGAAACACGCAAAAGTGAGAAAAAAGGTGGACGAGTAAGATAGGAAAACAATGTAAATTGATACTCGTATAGCGCACTACTCACCCGCAAGGGTCTCAAGGCGATTGTACGAATACCGCTGTGGAACCCATCCTGGCTTTCCCTGTGAGGCGTCCACTCCTGGGCACCCCCAGGCATCCTAGCGTTGTGGGGGCCGTTGTGGAGATTAAGCAAGCTATTGCCCATTGCAGAGTGGGACTCCATGATTGGAATAGGCACAGAGGCGAGAATTATCAGGTCCGTGGAATTTTGAGCCCAAGACTCGCCGAGGCGGGGGCTTGAACCCTGGTCCTGGGCTAGACCTCTGCATAAGGGTCTGCCGCTCTAATCATTGAGCCACACTTCAAAGCAGAGATGAACAAGCATTGGTAAATCCAACCGGTCTCACTTTGCCAATGCATGCATTTGGTTTTGCCAATGCTTGTGCTGTGCAAGCACTGGCAAAGGCAATACTTTCAGGTTGCCATCTTGGAATTAAGTGTTTTGTATTTGTTAATATAGGTATACAACTTCAAGATGGCCCTACATTGGGTTTAAAGCAATGTGATGCAAGGTGAGGCCTCTTAGAATTGTACTAACATATTAAGGAATGCAAAAAGTAACATTCCAAGATGGCTGTCTAGTTGCCTCTTGTTGTATTTTGATGCAACTGAGCTCCACCTTCGATTTCTGTTTTGTTTTCTAATGTTATTATATAATTTCAATTAAATTTTTTCTATTGTTTACTATATAATTCAGAGCTGTCTGTAGTATGACAGAAAATAATCTGCAAGAGAGGTAAAGAGATAGAAAATGTACAAACGTGGAATAAAGAGGTAGATGCTGGAATCCAACCACTGCCCGTTAAGGTGAGAGCGGTGCGGCTGGGTTGGGTGGGGGGATGGATTTCAACAGACGACAACCAGGGAAAATTAATTGTTTATTCGATTTTCCCTTGTGGTCGCCTGTCGAATCCTCCACAACCCAGCCCCACTGCTCTTACCTGCACGGGTCATGGCTTTTGGAATCAAAACCATGTAGCCTTGGTTTTTGGCAACCCTGTCATGCAGCAGGACCAGCAAAGGGGTCCTGAGAAAATTCTTAGGCGCCCTTCACTTACTTTTTCCCCAATTAAGCACAGCATAGAAATGATTCACAGACATCTGTGAAGTTTGCCATGGGAACTAAGGACAAAATATGCAGACAAGTGTAAACGGGATCAGAAGCACAGTATCACAGCTGAAGTGAGGTGAAGGAAGGGATTATACAGTCTAGAATGGTAGGAAGATTGTAAATAGCTGTGTTTTGAGACCTTTCCTGAATTGCACAGAGTAAGGAAAAAGTCTTAGATGTAAATGGAGGTTGTCTCAGAATCTTGGTCCAAATGCAAAGAAAGGATTTTACTGTGTGGAGAAGTGTGGCTCAATGGTTAGAGCGGCAGACCCTGATGCAGAGGTCTAGCCCGGGACCAGGGTTCAATTCCCTGCCTCGGTGTGTCTTGGGCTCAAAATTCCACGGACCTGATAATTCTTGCCTCGGTGCCTATTCCAATCATAGAGTCCCACTCTGCAACTCTGGGCAATAGCTTGCTTAATCTCCACAACGCCCCCCACAACGCTAAGGATGCCTGGCCCCCACCCTGGGGGTTCCCAGGAGTGGACGCCTCACAGGGAAAGCCAGGACGGGTTCCACAGCGGTAATCGTACAAGCGCCTTGAGACCCTCGCGGGTGAGTAGTGCGCTATACAAGTATCAATTTACAATTTACATTGTGTGTGATCTTTTTGAGCCTTTAGAGATTCCTGGCTGATGAGGGGTGTTACCCCGAAACCGATCCCAGGATGCTTGTTTATGGTCCAGGGAAGACCTGGCTTAGCAGTTCGGGCTGGACTGTTCCTATGAGGCACAGGGTCAAGACTGATTTGCATAAGGCTGGATCTGAACTGGGGTGGCAAAGTAAGCTAAACAACGATGATCGATTCAACCCAGATCTGCGACTAGGTTTGAGTGAAAAGTTTCACCGCTCCGTCCATCATAACTTTACTCACAGCTAATAAGACTTCAGTGCCGGATTATTAAATAGGCAAAGTAGGCACCGGTCTATGGGCCCCACTCATTTTAGGGTCCCCCGCAACAACGGATCAAAATACTATTGATTTGTTCTTGAAATTCATCTTCAATAACACAAGAACGTCTGAACCCACTTGCCTTTATGGCCACTGAAAATGACGATTTTGCAAAAGGTAAGCTTCCAAGATATCCTGAAAGATTTCACCACAAACAAATTGAGAAAAGTGAATATTTAAAGTTTTGTGGGTTTATTAAAGTTACAAAAACATACTTGTTGTTTATTAACAATAATGTTTGTTAACCCCTTCACTGCGGGGGCTATTCCGCCGCAGTGCTAAGGGGGCGGGGCGGCCGCGCGGCGGCCGCATGATGGTGACGGAACCGTTCCGTCAACAGCCTCGGTTGAGCTGTGCTCAGGACGGAGCGGTTCCGTCATGGCCCGCCCCGCTCAATGGAACGTCCAGCGCAGACGAGGAATTCGCACAGCGCAGGCGTTCTGAGTGGGCCATGACGGAACCGCTCAGTCATCAGCACAGCGCACCCGCAGCGGTTCCGTCATCAGCATCCAAGGAGTTAATGTTTAGTTTTATGCAATAAAATAGTTTTTTTTTCAATTGTTGGTTGGTAAAAATTAAAAACTTATTAGGAGATAATTTGCGACGGAGGCTAGACATTTCGAATGCCCAGATGCCTCCATGGGGTTTAATCTCGCACTGTAAGATACACGAGTCGCTTAATACAAAACGTGTTTTTCATTATGCATACAAACCAGGCCGATTGGCATTGCCAAGACTTGTTTTCCAAGTGTTTTATGATACACAGAGAAATCTTGGTGGAACTTCACCTGTTCGCACTGTGCTCGGGGTTTCCTCCTCGACGCCATCATCACTGTACAAGCGGCATCTCTGCGTCCAATCAAATGAGTCCTTTTATCTCGCCGCCTTAAGTGGAGTCCTTTGTACTGCAATGGATTTCAGCTCGGAAGCCATAACTCACTGTGAGTGGGAACACATGGGGCCGGGCCGTTGCGATGCTGAGGTGATGAGAAAGGCCTCAGCAGCTCCCGTTCAAAGCGCGGAGGCCAGGGCCTCATCCCTGAGGCTCAGAATTCCTGCAGTCTGTGCTTTTCGAGGAGGTGTTGCTGCTTTTCATTGTCGAACACATAGTCAGGCTCAGAATATTGGCTGTGGATGCGTGTTGAAAAGTGACTATACCAGGCAATACAGGGCTTCTTCCGAGTCACTGGTTCCTTAAACATCAAGGGCCTTATTTATGAAGGCCTTGCGCCGCCGGTGCGTCACTTTTTCCCATGTTAAAAGTGACGCACCGGCGGCGCAAGTCCTTCATAAATAAGGCCCCAAGTTTTTTTTTTACTTATCCACAGTGCTTAATTTGTGCCGGTGGCTGTAGGTGCTGGACACCAGCTCTAATTTTTGGGACCGGGACCTATTGCCTTCTCATTACATTTTGACCTAGAGCAAGAGGCAGAAAATGGAGAAAAGAGGAGGAAGAGAACAACGGGAAAACAATGACAAAGACAGAAAGCATACACGAAAAGAAACTGTAAGTGTGAAAGAGGGAAGAAGTGCAGGGTAATGGAAGGAAAGTAGTAGGTGAAAATAAAACTAGAAAGTTTTGGTATTTGGCAACTCCGGAATTAGGAAGCGGCTGTAAAAAAATCTTTGACTTTTACACGTTTTTTTTTTTTACAAATTAAAGATCTGTAATACCGTCTATTGCTTCCTCTAAAAATGTATAATCCAGCAAAAAATCACAAGATGACAAATCAAACATCTAAAAAAAAACTTTCAAATTCTGTGTAGTTTTATATACAGTCAATTACGGTATTATGAGAATTTGTCTCGATTCTAGTGCTAAGAAAATAATTCAGCTTTGCAGTTCCAATAAACATATACTTCACCCATGCATAGCAAGGATATGAAATATGAATACTCGTTCATAAAGGTGTGCTTGCGTTCCTCTTTTGCAACTGCACATATTCTAGATCAGGGGCGCAACTAGACCCGAACTTCAGCGGGGGGGGGGGGGGGTTCTAAGTACTCAAAAGTGATGGTGGGGCTACAATTTCGCACACTGGGAACCGGACACGTTTGGAAGGCCAGTAGTACCGGTTTAATGTACTAATGCATAGAATGGCATATGTGCATGCCTGTTCTTTCATGTTTTAGCACATTAAAGCCAGATCTTTTATCTTCGCTAGTGCATTCCACTGAGACACCGAGCACTGCTGGAGCTCAGAGTGTGTACACCAGACCTGCGAGCATCCGATTTCTGCAAGATGGTTGGTACCAAGCGAGTCCTATGCATGTCTGAGGAAGTAGCATAGCAAAGATGCCATAGGGCCTGGTGCAAGCTGGGGAAATGGCCATTTTGAATGCTGGTTTGGAAGTAAATACAGCAGTTAGCAGGTTCAATGCACCCCACAGGGCACTGGCCTACGGTGCCACTGCACCTGCTGCATCAATGGTAGCTACACTGCTGGTCTGATGCACAGAAAAGAAAAGCATCTTATCTAATTATTAGTAGCATGAACTGCATAATTATAAAAGGCTTCCAAGGAACAAGAAGACATGTGTGGGAGGAATTTCCCAATGTGGCGAAGAAAGTGCACCCACACATGTATGTATAGGCATTTTATATAGCGCACTACTTACCCAGAGGGTCCCAAGGCGCTTCGACCGCTGCAAAACCCTTCCTGGCTTCCCTGAGAGATGGTCCCTTAATGGGTATCTCCAGGGTGAGACCAGGCATCCCCAGCGGTCTGGTGGGGCCGTTAGTGAAGATGAGGCAAGCTAATGCCCAGAGTTGCCGAGTGTGATCGCTGATCAGAGTGGGCACCGAGGCGAGAGAATTATCGAGTCCGCTGACCCTGGTCCAGAAACCTGCCGCGCCGGGAATCGAACCCTGGTCCCGGGCCATCCTCTGCTCTCGGGTCTGCCACCTCTAACCAGTGAGCCACACTACTTCACATTGATAACATTGATAAGTAGACTTGAGATGTGATGGACAAACTGGAATACAGAAAATTGTAGAGATCTTCTATCTTGTCACAAAATGAGGGGGGCTCACCAACAATTCAAGAGAAAGGAGTATCCACAGAGAATAATAAGATAGATATCTGTTGACAATGTATAAGCATATACGTGTTGGTATTTCTATAGCATGAACCCTATGGAGAGCAAGAGAGCATTACTCATTATGGGAGGAGATAGAAAATCATCCAAGACAGTATTTATCAAGTGGTAGCTAAAGTCCTTTTGTTACACGTACTTACAGTAGTATCTCGCACATGAACATTTTAGGCACATTTTGATTAAGTGATTACCCACAACTGCACAATTTTCAGTCAGTGCCAAGCTGCATTCAAACCAAGGTCCAAAGATCGACAGCTTAGCAACCAGACTATACCTCCTTCGTTAGCTGGTGTCTTAAAACTTTCAAAAAAAGCTTCAAACATTTGATTTCACCACTCCTTGGGAATGTCCATGTTCTGTTGAAGTTTTAACATCATTAAAGAAACATGGAAAACCCTGTGTCTTTTTAGGAAAGGCACAGAACAAAGAAAACAAAACAAAATTTAGCTGTACAGGAATGTTACTTCGTAAGGACAAATTCCCTCCCCCACCGGAGTTGTCATGCTTCATCATTGGAAATCTCCTCACGCCATGCCAGCTAATCACAGTGCAGGCTACGACTACCTCTCTAAGAGAGAGGAGCTCTTTGAATGTTTTTAGGATGGTTGTAGATACCCTATGGCGAGCTGATGGGTGGTGAGGCTTGCAGAGCGTGCTCACCTTGAAACTAAAACTGACCCCAGGACAGGTGTCTGACTTTTTTTCTGCATAGTCGAGAGAATGGACACTACAGGAAAATTGGCCGTGCTTTTGTGTCACTTGTTATAGGTATTCGTCAGGATGTGAAGGGTTTACGTTTGATGTTCCGCATGAAGTACAATTTTTAATTGGACTAGACCGCTTTTTACAATTCTAAAACATAGCTGCCAAGTGGATCTGTCACATGTGCAAAACTTTCACTCTAACCCAGTGCTTAATTTGCTTTAAAAAAAGTATGCTGGTGACCAAAATGTTTCTTGGGAGACTAGTATAGACACAATCCACCACCAGCACCAGCACTGCCCATGTACACTATGAAAGGCAGACTTCTGATGTAGGGAGCAAAAGAATGGGGGAAATGTGCTGCAAAGTTTACTTTAGTCAACATAGTCACACCTTCTGCTACCATGCCCTCAAAATGCTCAATGAAATCCTCAAATGGTTCCCAGCTAACACATGCAGAATGGTCACCCAGCCCTTCATCACCAGCAAGCTGGACTATGGCAACACACTCTGTCGGAATCACTGTCTAACTGCTAGGCGGCTTCAGACCAAACAAAACCCAGCAGCCAGACACACACTCAGGCTAACCTCCACATTCACATCACTCCGCACCTCAAAGACCTCACCTGACTCCCCATTCACAAACCCACACTCTTAAAGCTGCTCACATAGACACTTATACAAAGTCCTGTAGAACCTCTCACCCACCTACATCAATAGCCACATCAATTTCAACACTCCCACCAGACACCTCTGCTCAGCCAGACCCCTGCATCCACATGACCATAATCAACCTTCTTGCTTTCTCCTCCCATATGCCCAAAACCTGAAACAACCTGCTCCTACACATTACAGCTGTCTTCTCATACCTGAGCTCCGCGAGAAACTGCACACCTGGCTGTTCAAACATCTCTGTGGTGTCTCCTGTTTCACTCGTGGTCTCTTCTTTCTCACTTCTCCATCCATATTCTCACACATGCTTAATTTTCTTTCACTACTGTCTACCTTGCCTCCCCCTCTCTCTGTCTCTTCTATCGCTTCTCTCAATCCCATTTCTCTCGCTGTCATCCTCCGTCCCACCTTCTTCTCCTCGCTCCCTATCAGAAACAGGCCATGTGCAACATTAACCCGGGTGAGCGGCATGGGATACTCCCACTGAATAATAGCTGGTTCCGGTTTTTCGGTCCCCACAGAACCTCAGGTTTTTACATTATAGGTTTGAATGCCGAAAGTGCTCAAACCTGCCTGTGAACTGGTTCACCTCACTCTGTCTGCTCGGGGGCTCAGTACTATCTGCAGTGGAGCAGTGGCGTAATGAGATCCGAACAGGCCCCCCTGCAATGTGCAGTAAGGGGCCCGCTCTGGATTTTATCAGGAGCTCTTGGACGACAGTACTGTGCTGAGGGGGCCCCCTACAGCTTGGGGACCCCCCCGCACCGCGGGGGCTGCGGGGGCCTGTGTTACGCCACTGCAGTAGAGCTCTGCTTCGTACTTAGAAGAGATCTGTCTTTCCAGGGCTGCAGCATTATGTCTGCAGGAAATCATCGCCAGCTCAATGAACGAAATTAACTAGAGGCTCACAGTCTCTGCTCTGGCTGTTTATGGGTTCAGCGCCAAGTATGCAGGTACTTAGCTGCATCTGGGCTGGAACTCAGTTCTATCTGCAAAGGAGTGAGTTCAACTCCACTAGAGGATGCGGTCTGTTTGTGACAGCGCTCCATTGCCTCTGTGTGCACAAGAGCCTACTTCTCTTTGTGTACAAACGTATTTCGATGCGAGTGAATCTGTGTTTGAGACTGTGTAAGAATAAGTGAAAGTGAGTTTGAGGAAGTGAGTGAGTGAAGGAGAATTAGTGTGTTAGAATGAGTGATTGATTGGAGGTTGTGAGAGGGAGGGGAAGTGAGTTGTATGTGTAGCTATCAATGGTGCAGCAGGTGCATTTGCACCCGTCCCAAAGTTAGTGAGTGTGTGTAAGTGTGTTAGCAATAAAGAATGAGAATCAATGAGCATGAGTATGTTTGTGTATGAGTAACAGTGAGTTGGAATAAGTAGGAATGAGCAAGTGAGAGAATTAGACTGAGTGAGGGGAAAGAGGCTAAGGCCCAGATTATCAAAACGTTCACACAATGCAGCACAGCACCCAAAGGTACTGTGTTGTGTGAGAGAGCTGGAAAGCGCCATATCTGCAAAGATATCCCTACTACCCTGCCTTCTCTGTATCGCTGGTGCACAGCTGGTGCACAATTAGGCTGCCAAGCACCACACAGACACCTTTGCACCATGGTGCAAAGCTGTTTGTTGAGAGTGAGCATAGGTTCTGTGCTGGAAGGGTGCCCTTTCAGGACAAAATACTATATTTTGTCTAACTTTAAAACATTTCCTACTTTGGATGTGTGCTGTACAGTGTAGAACACATGCAAAGTGGGAAAAGTTATGAAATATAAAAGCATTTGTTCATTTTAACACCTGTTTTCAGGTGGCAATTATTTTTTGGTCACAACCATGTTCATTGCTGTTAGTAGATAGGGTTTTGCGTAAAAAACATGGGTGGTTGCATGGGAATACCAATGTACCTGCCATAGAACACTCCCTTGACACATAATACAGCAAAGCAGCTCTTTGCACTTTTTGGTAATAATTTTAGGCAACTTTCCAGTGCAAAAAATGGTTTATGCTGGAAAGTAAATAAAAAAACACATTTTGCAGAGGTTTGCGTCCGTTTTGAGATGCACGCCCAGCAAAAATTGTTCGTTCATCTGGGCCTAAATGTAAAATGTGAGAGGGAGTGAGCATAAATGAGAAACATTTCTAAAAATAGTAGTGTGAACTTGTTAGCATCGGATCAATTTATGGAAAGGTCCCGCTGTTAGTTCAGCACACCACATAACAACTGTAGCCTGCACTACCCAAATTCACCATAAAGAAAGTGCTGCAGTTTCAGAATGACCCTTTATCAGATCCATATAGCACAGCTGCCCTATGTTCATCCCTAAAATTTACCATGATGGAAACATCAGATATGGAACAAGCCTCAAACAAACCTGGAAGATTGCAGCAGTAAATCAATATGGCCATAGCATGTGATACCTATAGAAACAAGCCAGATGCACACACATAAACACAAATAAATGCACAGCAGAGGGCGTGCATTCTGCTTGAGGACACAATGCCAAAGCAGTTGCATTCATCAAATAAAGTCTAAAAATGCCTAGTGGTAAGCGTTGCCCTAGATAACATACATGACAAACCCGGCCAACTGTTCTACCATAGAATGTGACCTCTTGTTGGTATTTATGGTTTCCTCTATCAGAGTGGGATCTTGCCCCTAAACACGCAATTTATGACCCACTGTACCAGTATTTCCGGCCCAAAGGGGGACCTGCTTCATTTTATTGCACTCATTGTACAGTATAAAGCATGCCATGTACCTAATGCGAATTGAATTCCAGCACACAACTGTAAGAGATGTGGCTGCTATTCCTGGCCGTTATTGTTTAATTAAAGTTAAACTGTTCCTGATTGCCAAGCCTCGCTGATCTCCTTTTTGATGATCAGATCCTGCTTCAACAAACTCCTGGACGGTATTATGCCCACCACTTTCAAAGATCACCAGCAGCCACTTAGGCTAATGCTAATCGAGGAGATGCAGCCTAACAGCCTGAGCTGCCGACTTTGTAACTGGGGAGTTGGAATCCCAGCATCAGCTCAATATCCTGCGGTCCTGGGCAAGTCACTTAATCACACCGTGCTTAAAAAAATGTTTTAACTTGATTTTCTGTTATGTCGCTCGTGCCAAAAAAAACAAACAGATTTTCTGTTATGTCACCCCGTGCCTAGAAAAAAAACATTGGATTTTCTATTATGTCGCCCCGTACATAAGAGAAAAAATTCTGATTTTCTGTTATGTAATCTGGTGCTCGTGTACAGAGCCCTGAGACTTTCTCTCCATGAAAAATGCTATTGGCAAAAAAGTCTGGCCACTGCCTTTAAAAACATAATTTCTTTCTTTACCTTTTTTGTGTTTATTTAGCGCTCATTACCCATCACAGGGGTAGTAGTCGCTATATAAATGCAATTCCAAATCAAGATAATGTGCTATTTCTACCTTGTTTGCTTGACAGCACATGAAAATGGCAGAGATTGATTTTTTAAATGCGGTCGTAGTCTCATATACCTGCGTTAATGGGCACGCAGTTTCTCTCTTTAAAACAATGGTGATCAGTGACTCACACTGCCTTGCACATGAGAACCCCACTGTGAGATCTTTGTCCTGGAAATTGTGATTCATCTGTGACCCCTATCGCCTCCTTTTGAGGACACTGCAGAAGCAAGGTAAGCTGAAAGTGTCTGTCAGAGAAAAGAAAATGTATGCTCCATGGTCTCTTCTCCAGTTGTAACTCGCCCAGGCTTTTCTTGTCCGTCGATGGTTGGGTTACAATATCATTTCAAATTGTGTGGAGGTGGCTCTTCTGCAACCGCAGTCGCAGCTGTAGTAAATTTATTTACATCTGAGTAAAATTACATACACAGTACATCAAAAGACAAATGCATCATGGCCATCAGAATTTTTATTTTTTACAGAAACATAGGAAATTACAATTTTCTTTGGTAATACCAGGAAATACAAAATCCTACTTTCAAAAGATTAGGACCATCTTAAATCCCAGTTGCACTTTAGAGCATTTGCAACTACACAACACATTCAATAGTCTTCTGTCTTCGGCTCAATTGAGTGGTGAATAAAGATTCTTCCATCCCTCACTGCCCGCCCGAACACAACTCTTAAGCGACTCCCCCATCCTCTTCCTGGTTGGTTGCATATGACCATGGATGACCCACTTGTCACCCTTGTGCAGTGTCCATGTGCCCCTAGGTGTGGATGAGAATTTTAACCTCGCGAAATATGTAAAATATTCTTCACAATTAAATATACTACACAAAATACATTGAATTGTTTGTGTGATGATTTTTAGGCACTTTGCATATAGAAGTCTTTCCGCAGCAGCACGCCTCAGTTTCACAGTTCCCGCCAGATGCTTTCTGCTCAAATCACTCTCTTGGGGGCAAAAATTACACAAACAACACATGACCCAGAAATAGGCAAAATCAAATCAATTACATGTAATTCCACTTGGAAAAATTGCTGCATAACATTGCTTCTGCACTGGCCTGATGCTCCCCATACAGCCCATCGATTCTTAAATTCCAGGATTTCCATACCCTCTTGACTATTATCTACCTTGTGCCAGTCATCAGGCACACACCAGATCTGAAGAATTCACGTGCCACGGCAAACAATCTATTATGACTCCGAAATATCAGGTATGATTCTTTTACAGGAGAGCACAAGTGGTCAGGAATCTGGGTCCGTTGATTCTACAGGCATGTTTAGGCATGAGATTTAAAAGGGGAGGCCAAATCACATCAGTTGTTTTTTTGTATTTCTGAACCCTCCCCCGGTCTTGTTGCTTTCTTTGTCATCAGCAAGTAAGCTGTCCTTTATTTTGGAATTCGAAGACACCCCTGATAATGAAATAAAGGAATCTGTAAATACCCCGGAGGAAAGTGCAAACAGATTTCTAGCTTTTCTATATCGCAAGGAACATGTTTTATTTCCCCACCATGAAAATATCCAGAAGCATTCACTCCCTTGACCTTTTTGTTCTGTATATCCTTCAAAATGTCTTTGATGTTAACTCTGCTGCCTTGATCACTTCTCACTCCTAGCGTATGTGACCTTGGTTGATAACCCCTTTCACAGCGCCCATATCATTCAATGCCAGAGCATGTCATCTAAAAACTGCAACAACTTTCAAAGTCACCTAAATAGGTTTGTGATGTAGTTTCTCCTGGTAGATGCATAGTTGTTATTTAATTTCAGCCTGATCTTTATTTTTTGTCCCCTTGAAATTGATATACTTAACTTTTTTTTCAGTTGCAAAGCCTTTGATTAAGGCCTTGTTACTGCAAAAAGGTCTTCTCACCATTTAGAAAGCCCATTTAATGGGTAGGAAAGCTATCCTAAATTGTAACAGGAGGTTTGCAACCTTTTCTGAATTACAAACATGGGTGAAAGAAGTGCTCCCCCTCTTTTTTTGAGTCTCAGTGGAATGTGTCAATGGTTTGGGACATCAATTGCAATTGCAAATCATTAAAAAGTTACCACATCTCAAGTTAGTGTGGTAGCTGATTCGCTAAAGGGAAGCGTTGAGAATTATCTAAGATGGCCTAGCTGGACCTTTGGCCGCCCGTGGCAGTCCCTGTGTTTGCCGCTGCGGACGCAGGCAAGAGCGGAGGGTGCAGGCGATTCCTGCGTTTGCCGCCCCGCGATGGTCGCAGGAAAGAGCACGGGGGAGGCCGCCGCCCCCAAAACTCGTGCTGTCCGGTCTCGGAGTGGACCACCCCCACCATTGCTACACCACTGGTCTCAGGGGGAGCAGGCAATGGTTCCAGGGACCACAATGTGCTCCTCTGAACGTGTTCCTACACAGGATTTTTTTTTGTTCAAAGCTGCACTTGTCTCTTCAATGGAGAGGGGCTGCTCTAAAGAAAATGCTTCGGTTTTGAAAAAGCAAATGTTAGAGTGGTGGTCTGCTGACCCTTGCAGGCCACCATCCCTGTTTTTGCAGCCATTCATGAGATGTTGCAAAATGAAACCTGCATAATTAATATTCATTAGGCAGGTCATTTTACAACCCCCCCCCCCCCCACTCCCCCCAGTCGGTGTGCAATTGGTACTTCATTTGTTTTTGTGAACTGTGCTAGTACATAAGGGCCTTTCTTTAAAATGTCACTGTACCTCATTTCCTCCGACTTTTAAGTGTCTTAACCCATTGCACTGTAAAGGAACTTAAAATTTTCAGGAAATAAAACTTGAATTCGTTTTAATGTGACAATTATTTTAATTGAAAGGGTTCTTTAGACCCTGGCAGACATCCTGCCAATCAGCCAGGTTAGTAGAGGCCCTGGTGTTGGATGATCCACAATGTTATGGGATCCATACCTGGCTTCTGGAATCTCACCCATATGTATCCACTTGGCCAGTGTCCTCTCTGGTCCTTTCTCAGACATACACATTTGAGACAGTGGCTCAGCCGCCCAACCGGTGAATCCGGCATCGCACGCCCGGTGACTTCACAGAAACATGGGTATCCGGGCGAGGCGGATATCCAAGTTAATGGACCCTCCACTATCTTCTGCGAAACTGGGATGGAAATCTCTAGTGGGAATGCCTTCCTCGTGACCTAAGACAACTTACTAATAAACATGTGGAAAAAAAAGAATAAAGATGATCGTGGGACCAGTCACCTGCTGGAAACACGTGACTAACAGTTGTAAGGGAACCTGGACATCACACATGCCGCACTTCTTCAGAACTGTGGCAGCAATCATTGGACAGCGATCCTTGACAGTACACAGCCAACATCTCAACAGAAACTCGCAGTTAAAAGTGGGATAGTTCCCTCTGACACCACATTATTCAGCACCTCTTTAGAATCGTATGTGCAACAATTAGAAAAGTGGTTGTGGTGTCACATAAACCACATCATCTCAGCAAGATGAACGGAACGTGGCACAGACCATAATACCAAACTCAAACGTATAGACACACGATAGTGTGGGTTAAGCATACCACACAGGTACTAGCGTGCGGTCACACACTCATGCAAACACTCATCCACCCACGTACACAGCACCTCCTCAGAAAAATTGAGTGTAGTTGTCAAGCAGATATGTCGACCCAACATCACTCACCCTTCGTCTTCTCAGAAACATGTGACATTGTGCAACAGGTATACCTGACATCACAAACCTAGAAATATCGCACGCCAGAGTCGTCCTCACGCCATTTCAACATTAGCAAAAAAAACAGTCGCATTTTTGTCCGTGTCTTCTTCCATGCTACCAAGACACTGCCAAATGTTTCCTGCCTCAGCAAACTGAACTACTCCAGGAGCATCCTTCTATGCCTACTCTTTGCAGCTACATGAAATAGTCCTCCATTTTGCCAACCGTAACATTTTTAACCTTCCCGGATACACCCCACGTCTCCATCCCTGTGACCCTAGATAGGATGGCCAAAGATTCTGGTTTCTTGTTCAAAGTCCATGGACTCAATCACTTCCTCTGAACCTGTGATCCCAATCCATTCCACTCCTTCAACAGTGAATCAAAGAATGGTCCACCAACTTCTTGAGTTTTAGGTAGTTTCCACTCCCTTCACTGAAGGCCGCCCTCCTCATCGCAAGATCAGCCATCACCCTATGACCGTATTACTACTACAATACAAAATACCAATCAAACATCTCCTCGCTCGAGCTGAAAATGTACCTTGTCCCCTCATTTGATATTTTGTGTGTACAGTTTATCATGACCTTTAACTCTATTGCATATTTTGGTATTCACCTTTTATATATTTCAATTATAGCCCTAGCTCATAAACCCTGACTGTTATCACTCACCTCTACAGTCCAATGTATCGTTTTATGCAACAGCTCTGGAGCATTTCTGTTTGAAACACTTTACAAGCAACCAAATAAAAATACTGAGAGAACAGGAGAATATGCAAAGGAGAGGGAGGGAGGGAGGGAGAGAGGAAGGGAGGGAGGGAGCAAGGAAGGAAGGAAGGAAGGAAGGAAGGAAGGAAGGAAGGAAGGAAGGAAGGAAGGAAGGAAGGAAGGAAGGAAGGAAGGAAGGAAGGAAGGAAGGAAGGAAGGGAGGGGAAGGAAGGAAGGAAGGAAGGAAGGAAGGAAGGAAGGAAGGAAGGAAGGAAGAGAGGGAGGGAGGGAGGGAGGGAGGGGAAGGAAGGAAGGAAGGAAGGAAGGAAGGAAGGAAGGAAGGGAGGGAGGGAGGGAGGGAAGGGAGGGAGGGAGGGAGGGAGGGAGGGAGGAAGGAAGGAAGGAAGGGAGGGAGGGAGGGAGGGAGGGAGGGAGGGAGGGAGGGAAGGAAGGAAGGAAGGAAGGAAGGAAGGGAGGGAGGGAGGGAGGGAAGGAAGGAAGGAAGGAAGGAAGGAAGGAAGGAAGGAAGGAAGGAAGGAAGGAAGGAAGGAAGGAAGGAAGGAAGGAAGGAAGGAAGGAAGGAAGGAAGGAAGGAAGGAAGGAAGGAAGCATGGAGGCACTATGCAGGTGAGAGTCCTTTGTCTGCTCGCACTCAGTAATGTCATGTCAGGGATGTGTCATCTTTCTCCAAAAGAAGGGTAGATGCCATGTTGTGCAGAGAACACTAAGACCCTCCAGCATGGAATCGTCCCTGGTCTACAGTAGGGTCACTAGAAACCAATTCCTGCCCCAAGGAATGGACGGGATGTGGAGGAGCGAGCCACTCCAGAGGACAGTATAGGGCCAACATGGGTGGAAACAAACCCCCCGTAGTATAAGAGCTTACAATAGTGAAGGATTATACCAATTAAAGAGGTTATAATGATAACACATAGTCAGTGTGGTCATTTAACTTTGAGTCCTACCGTAATGTTGACATAGTGTGAGAAGTTGGCCTGATATATGATGTCTTCAATTCTAGGGGCACCTTGTATCAGTCCAAACAATCCCTTATGGTGTCTGGTTGTAAGTCAACCTTATAGACAAGCTATCCTAAGGGTAGCATGGACTAAGCAGCCTTAAAGGCTTAACTCAAGAGGTCGTGTTAAGCAAGCTGTTTTACCAATCACAATCCTGTAATATCAAATGAAAGGACACCACACAAGTTATATATTATAAAAATATATGTATTTATTACTAGAATAATCCTCTATAGTCTTTATGAGTCTAGAAGCACAAGCGTTTAAACAAAAGCACAGTTAAACATACAAAAGTTGCACAATTATGGATGAGGCCCAGGGGCCACTCAAACCATATACTAAAATAGTGGTATAAGTATCACTAAACGAACAGTGGTCAGGCCTAGGGCCTGGGGAATCGCTGGGAGCAGTCGAGACTAGCAATGCTGAAGTCGGGAAAAGCTCACGGGATTCGGGTGCCGCGCTTAAAGCACACACATGCACCAATGCAAAGTCAATGGTCCGTAAAAGTTATCGAGTTACTGTTTGAAGAGTCTTCCGACTCACCTAGAAGGATAAAACTTTAGACATAGACACTAGAGGTGTATACCAGTACAGGAGCACTGGCGTTCATGAGTTACCTCATCCACAGGAAGCGGGTGCACAGGGAAAAGTAGTGACGGCTTTCGTTGTGTAGATCTATGGAGCCTGGAGATGAAGACGCTGCAGGCAGCCAGAAGAGAAGTGTCCGGTGCGATCCAAGGGTGGATCGAAGATGTAGATGACCTGAAAGCAGAGGGGACAGAGTCTGGGTCACTCAGCAGTGACCAGGGTGGAACCAGGAAGGAACCAGGCAATGTCGGGCGCAATCAGGTCAATGTTGTGAAGCTTGTCTCCGCTGCCACGTGGACTGTGGGGCACCGAGGATGTCCAGGAGTGGATCACGAGCTGTCCCACAAAGGCTCTCGCTGGCGGCGGTGTCGGCTTCCGGATTGGAGCAAACAAATCTTAGCAAGCGCAACCCACGCAGGACTCAAAGATCACTTCTTACTCGGACCAGGAAGGTCAGAGCGGGTGCTCCTTTTCAGGGGAGCGAGGGCAAGTCTGGAGCAACCAGACTCACAAGTTAGATTCAAAGGTTCATCGGTACTGGGGCCGCTAGCCAACGGGCAAGCGACCGGACCAACGCATTGAGCCAAAAGATGCAGAAGGGCCCCACGCAGCACTCGGTGAGTGTAGAGGGGTGAGCTTCGGTGCAAGAGTGGCTCAGGGCTGGGGCTTCTCAAATCCCAATGCACAGCTTCAAGAGAGCCTCGGAAGCTGCACGGTCAGCGCCTCGTGGTCTTTCCAAGATGGCCGGCCCGACGCTTCAGGTCGCCTCCACAGGTCTCAGCTCTGCAGGGACTGTGGATCGGGCTGTTAGAAGGCAGGCACGTTGGGTCTTGTTGATCTCTGTTGCTCGAGTTCCGGCGGGAACTGAAACAAGGCAAACGTCGAAGTGCTGGATGGTGCCTGTTTGCACAGGGTGGTCACTCCTTGACCACAAGGGAGATTCTTCAGTCTTCTACGTCGAGTAGGATGTCAAAGGGTCCAGAGTTTTGTTTCATAAGTTTCAGTCAGGATAATCTGAGTGCGTTGGCACTGCTCCCGTTCTTATACCAATCTAGGGGGCTGGATTACCTGCTAGGTCCCTCCTATGGGTGGGACCAGGAAGGGGGTGGTTACACCCCTTTCCCTTTGTCCAGGGTTGCGCTGGGACTGGGGCTGGTGTGCCCCAGAACCGGTTTGACTGGATTATGCAAGAGGAAGCCTTGTGCGCCCCAGGCACTGTCTAGTTTCTTTCAGCCCTCCCTGCCCCAATACACTATCTCCTGTCTGGGGTGGTGTAGCACCTCCCCGCGACAGGAAATCCTTTGTCCAGGCCTCCTCTGCCAAGTTTCGGTCAGCAGCAGGAGGTCAGACTTGTGTCGGTGGCAGCAGCATCCATTTTGTGATGCTGAGGCTCTGGTTAGGATTAACCGCGTTTTAGTAAAGTAACATGTCTTCTCCCTCTAGAAGGGTGTAATGCTATCCCCGTCGACAGGATAGTATTCCAAATCGCATGGCACCTTACACGACATGTTTTGATAAAGCCAAACCAAAGTTAGCACATAACCGCGATGGATTATAATGCACTTAAGAGTATATGGTATGGCAATATCCCTGAACAGCTAAGGGAGTTGTTCCCGACAGCTGCAGACAGGCTCAGCTCATGCTAGAGCACCATCTCACGTAAAACCAAGCACTCTGCCTCCAGGATTGATAAGGCCTGCCATTGGAGTGACTTAAAGGTTTATATGCGTCCAGGTATAGGTTTAGATATAGGTATACTATATCTAAGCAAGGGGTGATTACACCACCTTGCCCCAGCTGAGTGATCAGCCAGTTGTGTCAATTTAAGAACCAGCCAGGGGTGGCAAAAGATATGCTGCAGCCCCTGGTAGGCCTTGGATGCACCTATGTCCTTGGCACCTATGGTGCACTGTATGGGGTCTGACAAGGTGTCCAGTACCAATTTGGTTATGCACCTAGGGTGCATGGAGTCCATTTTAAGGAGAGAGTAGATAGCCTGGGGCCCTGATTAGCAGGGAACCAGGCCAACTAAGTCGAAAACCAGCTAAACACAAAGCAAAAAATCTGGGGTAACCATAGTCAGGTGTCCATCTTCCTACACATAGGCAAACCAGAAACGCGGTTCTGATGTCAGCGGTGCTGCTGCTTACCAGAATTGTGAGCACTCAGCCCTGTATACAGCTGCAAAGTCATGGATTCTTGTTTGATAACCAAGGCCTGGCACCCTTTACTACTCTTTTGCTATACCTGGCTAGTGCCAGTCTGCCCTGCCCCAACATGAGTCTCCCCTGCCCCAGAGCATGGGCACTTGCAGTGCAGAAGTATGAGAGTTACCTGACTCTTCTTGCTACACCTCACCTGTATTAAGACACAGTTATGGCTGGCAGCATGCACCATATCTGATTGACTGGCTGCAACATTAACAGAAATGTACCGGCCGCCAATTTAGGACTGGGGGACTCGGTCTCCTTGTCATGATTTTAAAAAAAAATAAGATACAAGGGGGCAGGGTAGGAGTACCCTGACCCATTGCCATTTTGGTGTGGTGTCCAACAGGGATTCCTGCCCCTGAGGCCAAAATAGAATTTTAAAAAATGTTTGTGCCGCGACTCCCGCAGTGCTCCAATGGGACCCAGAGAGGCCTCCAGTGAAGACCCGTGGTAGTGCAGCAAAACTCCATGTGCCACCCGCATTTTGGTTCCTCCAGACCATGGGTACTCACAAACTTTCTCTCGGGGGCCAAATTTACAGTTTGGTTTGTGTCCGAGGGCCGCATTGGTGGGGGGGTAGGGTCAGTGGGGGAGGGGGAGGGGCTAGAGCAACAACATAAAACTGACCATGAGGTTGATCATAGGTCCCTGCAGCGGACGCCTTCGTCCACTGAGCCGTCCCGGCATACACACATCTCTCTCGGTCTCCCCTCCCTCTCTCTAGCTCTCTCTCCCTCTCACCCTCCCTCTCTCCTGTCTTCCTCTGTCTCACTCCGACTGTCTCACTCCCTCTCTCTCTCTCACTCCCTCTCTCTCACTCCCTCTCCGTCCCCCTCCCTTTCCCTCCCTCTCACTCACTCTCTGTCTCACCCCCTTTCCCTCCCTTTCCCTCCCTCTCCGTCTCTTCCCTTTCCCTCCCTCTCACTCCCTCCCTTTCCCTCCCTCTCTGTCTCCATCTCACTCCCTCTCCCTCCCTGTCCGTCTCACTCCCTCTCCGTCTCACTCACTCCCTCTCCCTCCCTCTCCCACTCATTCACTCTCTCTCTCTCTCTCTCCCCTCTCTCTCGCTCGCTCACTCCCCCCTCTCACTCCCTCTCCGCCCCCCTCCCTTTCCCTCCCTCTCACTCACTCTCTGTCTCACCCCCTTTCCCTCCCTTTCCCTCCCTCTCCGTCTCCTTCCCTTTCCTTCCCTCTCACTCTCTCACTCACTCACTCCCTCTCACTCACTGACTCCCTCTCACTCACTCCCTCTCTCCCTCTCACTCACTCCCTCTCTCTCCTCTCCCTCCCTCCCTCTCCCTCCCTCCCTCCCTCTCACTCACTCACTCCCTCCCTCTCACTCCCTCTCACTCACTCACTCCCTCTCATTCACTCCCTCTCCGTCTCACTCACTCCCTCTCCCTCCCTCTCCCACTCATTCACTCTCACTGTCTCCCTCTCTCTCACTCGCTCACTCACTCCCTCCCTCTCACTCCCTCCCATTCACTCCCTCCCTCTCACTCTCACTCTCACTCACTCTCACTCACTCCCTCCCTCCCACTCACTCACTCCCACTCACTCACTCACTCCTCCCTCCCTCCCACTCACTCACTCCCCTCACTCACTCCCTCCCTCTCACTCACTCCCTCCCTCTCACTCACTCCATCCCTCTCACTCACTCCATCCCTCTCACTCACTCCATCCCTCTCACTCACTCCATCCCTCTCACTCACTCCATCCCTCTCACTCCCTCCCTCTCACTCACTCCCTCCCTCTCACTCACTCACTCCCACTCATTTACTCATTCTCTCTCACTCACTCCCTCTCACTCACTCACTCCCACTCATTTACTCATTCTCTCTCACTCACTCCCTCTCACTCACTCCCTCTCACTCCCTCTCACTCACTCTCACTCTCTCAGTCACTCTCTCACTCCCTCCCTCTCCCTCCCTCCCTCTCCCTCCCTCCCCCTCTCTCTCTCTCTCTCTCCTCCCTCTCACTCCCTCCCTCCCTCCCACTCCCTCCCTCCCTCCCACTCCCTCCCTCCCACTCCCTCCCTCTCACTCACTCACTCCCTCCCTCTCACTCACTCTCACTCACTCACTCACTCACTCCCTCTCATTCACTCCCTCCCTCTCACTCACTCACTCTCTCTCATTCACTCACTCCCTCTCACTCATTCTCACTCACTCTCACTCTCTCAGTCACTCTCTCACTCCCTCCCTCTCCCTCCCTCCCTCCCTCTCTCTCTCTCCCTCCCTCCCTCTCACTCCCTCCCTCTCACTCCCTCTCACTCACTCACTCCCTCTCATTCACTCCCTCCCTCTCATTCACTCACTCCCTCTCTCTCTCTCTCTCTCTCTCTCTCTCCCTCCCTCTCCCTCCCTCCCTCCCTCCCACTCCCTCCCTCTCACTCACTCACTCCCTCCCTCTCACTCCCTCTCACTCACTCACTCCTCTCTCTCTCTCTCTCCCTCCCTCTCCCTCCCTCCCTCCCTCCCTCCCACTCCCTCCCTCTCACTCACTCACTCCCTCCCTCTCACTCACTCTCTCTCTCTCTCATTCACTCCCTCCTTCTCACTCACTCCCTCCCACTCACTCCCTCTCACTCACTCACACTCACTCTCACTCTCTCAGTCACTCTCTCATTCCCTCCCTCTCCCTCCCTCCCTCTCTCTCTCTCCCTCCCTCCCTCTCACTCCCTCCCTCCCACTCCCTCCCTCCTACTCACTCACTCACTCACTCACTCACTCCCTCTCTCTCTCACTCCTCTCACTCACTCACTCTCTCTCATTCACTCCCTCCCTCTCACTCACTCTCTCTCATTCACTCACTCCCTCTCACTCACTCCCTCCCACTCCCTCCCTCTCACTCACTCACTCCCTCTCACTCATTCTCACTCACTCTCACTCTCTCAGTCACTCTCTCACTCCCTCCCTCTCCCTCCCTCCCTCCCTCTCTCTCTCTCCCTCCCTCCCACTCCCTCCCTCCCACTCCCTCCCTCTCACTCACTCACTCCCTCCCTCCCTCTCACTCACTCTCACTCACTCACTCACTCACTCCCTCTCATTCACTCCCTCCCTCTCACTCACTCACTCACTCTCTCTCATTCACTCACTCCCTCTCACTCACTCCCTCCCACTCACTCCCTCTCACTCACTCACCTCCCTCTCACTCATTCTCACTCACTCTCACTCTCTCAGTCACTCTCTCACTCCCTCCCTCTCCCTCCCTCCCTCCCTCTCTCTCTCTCCCTCCCTCCCTCTCACTCCCTCCCTCTCACTCCCTCTCACTCACTCACTCCCTCTCATTCACTCCCTCCCTCTCATTCACTCACTCCCTCTCTCTCTCTCTCTCTCTCTCTCTCCCTCCCTCTCCTTCCCTCCCTCCCACTCCCTCCCTCTCACTCACTCACTCCCTCCCTCTCACTCTCTCTCACTCACTCACTCCCTCTCTCTCTCTCTCTCTCTCCCTCCCTCTCCCTCCCTCCCTCCCTCCCACTCTCTCCCTCTCACTCACTCACTCCCTCCCTCACTCTCTCTCTCTCATTCACTCCCTCCTTCTCACTCACTCCCTCCCTCCCACTCACTCCCTCTCACTCACTCACACTCACTCTCACTCTCTCAGTCACTCTCTCATTCCCTCCCTCTCCCTCCCTCCCTCTCTCTCTCTCCCTCCCTCCCTCTTACTCCCTCCCTCCCACTCCCTCCCTCCTACTCACTCACTCACTCACTCACTCACTCACTCACTCCCTCTCTCTCACTCCCTCTCACTCACTCACTCCCTCTCATTCACTCCCTCCCTCTCACTCACTCACTCTCTCTCATTCATTCCCTCCCTCTCACTCACTCCCTCCCACTCACTCCCTCTCACTCACTCCCTTTCACTCCCTCTCACTCACTCACTCCCTCCCACTCACTCCCTCTCACTCTCTCACTCCCTCTCACTCACTTATTCTCACTCACTCTCACTCTCTCAGTCACTCTCTCACTCCTTCCCTCTCCCTCCCTCCCTCTCTCTCTCTCTCCCTCCCTCTCACTCCCTCCCTCTCACTCACTCAACTCATTTACTCACTCACTCCCACTAACTCCCTCTCCCTCACTCACTCCCTCTCCCTCACTCACTCCCTCTCCCTCACTCACTCCCTCTCCCTCACTAACTCCCTCTCCCTCACTCACTCCCTCTCAACCCCTCTCTCTCTCCCTCTCACACTCTCCCTCTCACTCCCACTCACTCACTCCCACTCACTCACTCCTATTCATTTACTCATTCTTTCTCCTCCCTCTGTCACTCACTCCCTCTCAGTCACTCACGCCCTCTCAGTCACTCACTCCCTCTCAGTCACTCACTCCCTCACTCCCTCTCCCTCACTCACTCTCACTCCCACTCCCTATCACTCTCACTCCCTCTCACTCACTCCCTCCCTCTCACTCCTTCCCTCCTTCCCTCTCACTCACTCACTCCCTCCCACTCTCTCTCTCCCTCTCCGTCCCCCTCCCCCTCCCTTTCCCTCCCACTGCCTCTGTCACCTCACCCTGCCTGTGCGCCAGCTGGGGCACACACACACAGCCGCACCCAAGCACTTCACAGGTCATTAAAAGACCATTTGCATGTTAATGATGCCTTTGTATTTCACCTCTCCTTAGGCCCCTGCAGCTTTACTCTGGCCATTCCTCAGATCGCCCGGCCGGCAGCCCCCACAAAGCAGCAAGAGTCTCTCTCGCTGCTGCAGACACTTTAAAGAAAAAACTCGGGAAACACAGTTATGATGTCTCGGGGGTCCGCGGGCCGCCAGGGAAGGCTTGCCGGGCCGCCACTGGCCCGCGGGCCGTACTACGAGTACCCCTGCTCCAGACGGAGTGCAGTAAGGTACCACAGGATTGTGCATGTGTTAAAAAGAGAAGCCTGCACTGTCACAGAGTAATTGAAAAGCCGATTGTGCAACAATACCCAAGGAGTAGCACTGTATCATGAAAAAATATCAAAATGGAAATGTGGGGTGGGTGTCCGTTGGGTGTTGCAAGGCCATGGGGAGGTGGCTAGCAAAGGGGCATTGGCTGCCCACGGGGGGGTTTGACTTGGCCACAGGTCAGCCGTGGACGGCTGAGGATTGGACGCTTAATGGGGTGGTGGGTGTAGAGCCCGGCTGAAAGGCAGGCCTGCGGCCAAGCCAACGCCCATATCAATGATGTCATGAATGACGTCATTTAACAAGTCATGAGAGATGTAATGTTCGAGGTGGTAAGCAGGGCGGGAGCAAGAGTATTAGTCAGGGCTACTGTAATTATGCTGCAGGGGAGCGCCAAATTATGTGGCTGGGTTGACTAAATCATGTGACAAGAAAAGGCAAATTATGCAGCATAATGTGACACATGTGGGCCACCGCAAGGCTCCAGGAGGGGGGCCGTGCTGCCCCCCTCCCAACATTTAAAAACCCCGGGAGGTGATGGTCCCCGGGGCCAATTAAAAAAATGTGTGCCCCGTGGAGGTGGCGGTCCCCGGGGCGTGTGGGCTGGCTTGAGCCCCCTCACACAGGTTTGTTTTATTTTTAAAAAAAGAAGCCCCGGGGGTGGCGGTCCCCGGGGCTGTGGGGGGCCGTGAGCCCCCCGCATACGTAACATTAGAGCCCCGGGGGTGGCGGTCCCCAGGGCTGGGGGGCCCTTCTGGGCCCCCAATAATAATAATACAACAACAGTGTCTCCGGGAATTGGCCCCCACGGAGACTAATTACAAATGAAGCAGGCGTCATTTGTTTTTTTTTTTTCACGTATCCCACGATTTTAAAAAAATGTTTTTGGCCTTAGGGGTCCTTGTGGGACCCCCTGAGCAGGCCTAGGGGGTCAGGGTGTTTCTACCCTGCCCCCTTATCTTGTTTTTTGCGTTTCTTTTTCTGTTTTCTTGTGCCTCGGTTCTACCGAGTTACAAGATGGCTGCCAACACTTCCTGGTTGGAGTGTTGACAGACAGTTGACAGCCAATTAGCATGAAGTTCGTGCTCGTAAGGGTACGCGTATAATCCTCGGACGGTACTTCGTCCATAGATGTATCTATGATTTTACTTTTGATTTTCTCAGGAACTACTGCACGGACTTACACCATTTAACAAAAAGCATCATCTACGAAACCAAACTCTACCTTTTTGCCAAATTTGGTGTAATTCGGTTCAGCAGTTCGGGCTGTAGCCCGTCTTAAAGGTCCCTATGAAAAATTGCATGGGGAAAACACGTTTTGGGACCCCCCATTTTTCTCGGCCCCCGCTTCACGAATCACCCCCAACCTTTCAGGGAAGGAGCGGAGCAGGCCATCTTCTTGGAGAATTTCGTGAAGATTCGTCAACCGGCGCCAAAGTTATTCCAAATAGAATGTTGCAGATTTCCTATGGAAACTAGGTCCTAACTATATCTACCTACTGGCAACCGCCAGTAGGTAATCAATATGTATATATGTGTGTGTGTGTGTGTGTGTGTGTGTGTGTGTGTGTGTGTGTGTGTGTGTGTGGTGTGTGTAGGTGCATAGATGTGTAGATAAAGAGGGATGTGACTTGCAGCCATAGTAGGATACACATTTTTACCAGTCTATTAAAATGGAAATTTTATTGCATATTGACACCCATCCCCTTTCAGTAGGTTCATGTTTCATGCTTCTAATAGCGATATAGTGTCACCTTTCTGGCCCATATTGCTGTGTGTGCAAATATTTTCAGAGGGTGGCAGGAATATGCAGAGTATAAGAGACTTATGTCTGCTAAGAGAGGCCAGCCTATTGTATTTCTGCATGTCACCAGACAATAAAAATTACTATATAACCAGCATTTCAAGCGAAGCAACTTGGAAGGGCAACATACAAAAGCGTCACTGGTTATCACTTTAGGTAACGTAGTACTAACTTTGGCAAGACGTGCCTGACTTGGCATGCCAATAAAGCAGTTTCTCATTGTTCTGCATTTTATTGAAAAGCTAGACTCTCCTACCATTTTGTCAGCAGCCCACTATTCATAAAACCTAAGTCCTTTAAATCTGACTTGTTGATGTTGTCCCAGAAATCCAAGCGCAGAACTGGTAGGTGTCGGCAGTTCTGCAATCTGAGTCCTGGCCAGGCGCCCCATTGCAGATAGCGGAAGGGGCGCCTTTAGTCGCGCCATGAGGCAGAGTGAGGAGTCCGTTGCCGCGTATTGAGGCCTGGTTTCGTGAATATTGCCCGAACCCTGATTTTTGAGGGTGCATCATTAAGAACATTTTTCTTTACGCCAAGTAACTCACAATCTCCAGGCGATGAGTAATTTGGCTCAAGAACTGGCCCTAGGTACCGTCCTGAATCAAGTCTGAGCTTCACCACTGAGATCTATGAACATACAAAGGAGCCATGATTGTTTCTCAGAGTCAGCAGTGGCACTTTTTCAGCCAATTGTATTTTAGGGTATGTATATCTGAACAGATCACGCGAATGATAAGTTGGTCCCCTGACATCAACAGATTTATCCGGAACAGCCTACACATAGGAAAGCAGCTTCTTGAAGGGAGCATCTAAAGTAATGACAGCATTCTCCGGTCATTGTATCGTCTGGATCTGCCCAGAGCTGCTACTTGGGCAGTCGGTGAGACCAAGGGTACTCTGATGTGGCATGCTGTAGCTGCTAATGAGTTTTTTCCTTGGTTCAACAAGCGGTTGCCTTGCATGTGCTATGTACACAGTGGGGCCGAAGAGGCTGAAATGCCAGAAACCGGTCCCCGGTAGCTTGTCTCCTTTCTGGTAAAGAATTGGCTTGGTAGTTTGGTCTGCCCTGTTCCCATGATGCACTGGGCCAGGGACAGACTAATTTGCATATAGCCAGGTTCTGAGCTGGGATGGGGCAGTGAGATAAATAACGGTGATGGATCAAGCCCTGATCTTTGGACTGGGTAAGAGTGGTCTGCTTTATTTAGACACTCTGTTCATCACCACCCCCTTTCTGTATCGTTTTTGGCCACTATAGGTGTGGCAGGGTATACTCAGACATGAGTCCCTTTCTCACTGCTCCATCAGGATTCAAGCAAGCCGGGCCGAAGAGGCTGAAATGCCAGAAACCGGTCCCCGGTAGCTTGTCTCCTTTCTGGTAAAGAATTGGCTTGGTAGTTTGGTCTGCCCTGTTCCCATGATGCACTGGGCCAGGGACAGACTAATTTGCATATAGCCAGGTTCTGAGCTGGGATGGGGCAGTGAGATAAATAACGGTGATGGATCAAGCCCTGATCTTTGGACTGGGTAAGAGTGGTCTGCTTTATTCAGACACTCTGTTCATCGCCACCCCCTTTCTGTATCATGTACACAGTGGAGGCTTTCCCTGTGTATAGTGAGGCTGGTCATCATGCTGGCTTTGTCCAGGAGAGGGCTGGTCTAACAAATGCTTTAGTGCCGCCGGGCAGTCGGTGAGACCAAGAGTACTTTTATTGGGCAGGCTGGGTCTGCCAATGAGTTCCGCTTTATTTAACAAATAGACGGTTTTGGTGGCTTTGTGCACACTGGTGGTTTTCCCTGTGTATAGGGAGGCTGGGCATATTGCTGGCTTTTGCCAGGAGAGTGTTGGTCCAATAAATACTCTGATGCTGCCTGGGCAGTCGGTGAGACCAAGAGTACTTGGATTGGGCAGGCTGCGTCTGCCAATGAGTTCCACTTTATATAACAAGCAGATGGCCTTGGTGTGCTGGGTGCTTTTCCCTGTGTATTGGGGAGCTTGGAATCTTTCAGATTCTTGTCAGGAGGGTGTTGGTCCAACAAATGTTCTGGTACTGCCGGCGAGGTGGTATTCTTGTGGGCACCGGGCTGGTGGGAGGATGGACTGACCTGCTGGTGGTCCTGGACCGTCCTGCCCTACCCTGCCATGCCTGGTTTAGAACATTGGGGGCTGCACCAGTATCCAGGTATCCCTGTAGGGCAGGTGCGCTATGCGGTGCACTGGGTTTAAGTTTTGTGGTACCCCTCTGGGATAGAAGTTGGCACCAATGTTTGCCTGTCAGATGCCTTCTTATTATTGTTCATGGATGCCCTGGGTGGAACCGGGGGGGGGGGGGAGGGAATGTTACAAATTGGGGCCTTCTGGCACAATGTACATGGCAGATTTCACAATAATGTTTTCGATGCTCTTTGAAATGTGCAATGTCATTTGGTTTGATGTATCCTGCCTTCTTTCATTATTTGTCTCTGCTTAAAAGGATACCGGTTTTCTTGACTATCAATGAGCAAATTTAAGCTTTGACATGAATAAAAGGCTACGCCGGCGTCTGCGATGGCCATTGGTGGGATGAAGTATATACCCCTAGAAAGGGGGAAGGGCCTGGGATTACTCAGCAATGGGGTTCATTAGGAACCAGTGGAGGGGTGGAATGCACACAGTGATGCTCTCCTGGGACACAGCCCAGTTGTCTAGCTTCTGCTGAAAGCACATGGTTCTGTGGCAACTAATGTGCACTCTGGGTGAGTTCAGTTGGGGGGGGGGCAAGATCACCAATGACCTCCTCGCCCTGTCGTGGAATTCTTAGCAGCAGAAAAGAGGGTGCTCAAACATTTGGACTGATTTACTGGACTGACACATTGACGGTGGTGTTTATTTGTGTGGGCACTGGGCTGACAGGAGGGGGACTGACCTGCTGGTGGTCTTAAACCTTTCTGTCCTAACCCCTGAAGTTGAACATTTAGGGGGGCTTCGCCTAGTGACAGGTACCCTGGCGGGGACAACGCGCTATGCGGTGCCATGAAGTATGTTTTGATTTTGGAATTGAGGGTATTGCCCAATCCTCTGTGTGAGATGGAGGGGAAGTTGTCACTAATGTATTCTTTCCAATAACCACTCTGGAAAAGTGGAGAACATTGCTGTTTTGCTTGTACACTCTGTGAGCTGTTTGCTGATCTGGTGTCCTGTTTTGGCTTAACCAATGTCTACCAAACTATGAGTTGTATTCTTTGCTGATGCTGTGCGAATAAAAGGCTTTGTCTTGGTTAATCCACCATAATCGAAGTTGTCTCTGTCCTTGGGAGGTTCAGTGGGGAGGGCAGCGACTTGCACTTTGTGAGCGCACCATGTGATGAACGTGTTTCAAAAATGAGCCCCAGACCTCTGCTGGCAAATAGCACGGGGGCTCACAGGGGCGGCCAGCTATACAGCGCAGAGTATACAGCACTGAAAGCACCGTTCAGGCAACACTATGCTAGGTGAGCCCTATGGCCAAGATTTATGCAAAATATGTTGGATTCCTCCAGGGAATTTCCTAACAGTAGTAAGAGCAGCCAGATAAATGTGCATCTGTACACCATTCATTCAGTCTAACCCCCTCTTCAAATGTCGGCACACAGGCCAATGTCTCCAGCTTTCGCTTCAGCCAAAATGACAAATTGCTGTTTGAATGGTTCGATTCTCTTCATACAATGACATTTCTGAGGCCATTTGTAGGAATCTGGAACCCCTTTGAGGCCATTTTGATGGTACTATAAGGAAGCCACCTTCAATGGCCTTAATATCAATCAATCAGCAATCTCATAACACACGACTACTCACCTGTGAGGGTCTCATGGCGCTGAGTGGAGGGGTGGGGGGATCTACAGTTCAGTCAAAGAGCCAGGTCTTGAGGTCCTTTCTGAATTTCGGCAACGGTGCTGATTGCCTGAGGTGCAGAGGCCGGGAGTTCCAGGTTTTTGCAGCGAGGTAGGAGAAGGATCTTCCACCCACCGTGGTCTTGTGGATCCGTGAGATACAGCACCAACCCTGAACTTATCATCTGTGGAGGGCCTGTGTCGGAGATCTGAATTCAGACCCTGTGTGTAGGCCTTTTCTGTCTGCAACTCTGCAGACAAAGGCTCAGCTCATAACGTGAAAATTTGGGTGAGTAAATAAGTGAAGGAATGTGTGAATGGCTGGATGTATTAGTGAAAGGATGAACGAAAGGGTGAATGGATAGATAATGAAAGAAAGGATGGATGAGTGAGTGAGTGAGTGGAAGGATGGATGAGAGAAAAGGTAAATAGATGGATGTATGGGTAAAAATGGAGATGGATGGGTAAAAGGGTGGATGGATGGATGAGTGAAAGGGTAGATGGTGGGTGAGTGAATTGGTGGATGGATGAGTGGAAGGATGGATGAATTGATGAATTGATGAATTGATAAGTGAAAGGGTGAATGGATGGATGAGTGAAAGGGTGGATGTAAGGATTGATGAGTGAGTGAAAGGGGGGTAGATGGACAAAAGAATGGATAGATGAGTGAAGAAGTGAAAGGGTGGATGGATGAGAGAATGGATGGATGGATGAGTGAAAGGATGGATGAGTAATAGGGTCACTGGATGGATTCATGAATGGATGAGTAGATGGGTGGGTGGGTGGAAGGATGGATGGATAACTGAAAGGGGGATGGAGAGAGAAAGGGAGGATGACTGAAATGGTGAATGGGTGGAAGGATAAGTGACTGGGTGGATGAATGAGTAAGTGAAAGGATGGCTGGATGGATGGGTGAAAGGGTAAATGGCTAGACGGATGAGTGAATAGATGGATATGTGTAAGAGGGGAAGGATGAGCGTACGGATGGATGGGGTGAAAGGGTGGATGAATGAATAATGGATAGATGAGTGAAAGGGTGGATGGAGGGATGGATGAGTGAAATGATGGATGGAAGGATACATGGTGGGTAGGTTTGCAAATGGTTTAATATGTTTGGAGATAGACGGGCACACAGATGGAAGGACAGAATGAATAGTGAAAGACCGAATGTTAGATAAAAGAATGATTACACCTTGTAGCACCCATTATCTTAAGTAACATTTCCTATACATTGACTTTCACGTGTATATGAGTCATTGTCTCTATTTGATGTGTGTGCGATGTAACGCACTTCAACACCCTGCCCTACATTTGAGGGATGAGTAGCATTATAAAAGAAATTAAATACACATGAGAGACGGTCTATGTGAAGATTAGGGGCACCATTGGAGGGTGGTAGCAAGGCCGGACTGGCCGACCGGGCATCAGGTGTTTTCCTGGGAGGCTGGAATGGAGGGGGCAGGGCTAACACCTGCTGGAGCAAGATGCGAGTTTTGAAACGTCTAAGGTAGCAAGCTGCGGGCATACTTAAAAACCGTGTAGTGCACGATTGTCTCAACCTAATATAAACGTTTTTCGACTTGTACTTAAATGGTTGTCTATTTACTTACTTTTATACTATTGCGCGATTTCCTCTGACGTGTCTGTAAAACTTACCTTTTCTCCCGAAGTTTTGTCCTGAATTTTTACCTCCTGTCCTGAATTTTTACACTCAACGTCCTGAATTTGCACCCATGCCAGTTGGTCACCCTAACAGCAGAGCATCCCTCCCTGAGCATTACATTTAAATGGGAAAGCAAGCGCTTTGATGCCTTTTCACTTAAGCGCTATGCACGTAACAAAAGATAATGTCAACAGATAATGTACACTACTATATTCTTGTTGTTACAAATTACAAAAGGTTAAGGACTAACCCTCTTTTGCGGCAGACCTAAATACGCTTTTAGGCTTGCAGTTTGCTAGCAGGGAATGGAATGCGTCCATTTCCCTGTAACGACTGGACTCAGAAATGTAGTGCCAGCCTGCAAAGAGGAAACCCCCACATAGCGACATCAGAACCGATTAGCAAGCAGTCGGAGCAAACCTGTAAACGAGGCGGTGTTAATTGTAGGCGAGTCTGCATAGGTCTTGTTAATGGACGTCACCTCTGAAAGGGCTCCAGACGGTTCAAACACATGACAGAGCGCCCCACAAGAGCGGGTGCCTACGAAAGAGAGGGCGGGCGATTTCAAAGTAGGCCTGAGTCCTTCTTAGGCAAAGCTGATAGCGACATTTTATGGACGAGCGTGTGTGCTTTGTATAATGACCGCCTGAAGCCCAGATGCTCTGCAGCTGTTAGCAGGAAGCGGTCGGGGCATGAACAGAGAGGAAGGACTGCAGATGCCATGCACAGCAGCCTCGGGGAATGTGGACAGGAGAGACCGACACCCGGGCGTGTGTAAGTTACAGGTTCTGATAGGTTAATCAGTACAGGGGACGCAGGGTCCTATGAAAATCCATTTACTGGCTCTTCCGACATCTCCGTCGATTTTTCAGCGAATATTCTTGACATATTAGGGAAACCATTATTGACTTTCTGGACTTAAGGTTGTGAAGCAGCTAAGTGGGTTGAGTGCCTGCTGTACATGCAGAGGTAAATGTATTTATTTATTTAATTAAAAAGGTGTGGAGTCCCGAAATCAGTAGCCAAGGCGGATGAATACCGGGGTTGCCGAATATCAAGTCTCCTTGGTCTTGATTCAACCTCATGCCTCTGTCCTCCTCCAGCATACACTTCCTGACTATTCATTTCACTACTGCAAGTTCTTCAACATCCCTGCTTTATGCCAGTCACCATTATCAACATATTTTTCTTACTCCATTCTCCCTTCTCTGCCTTCCTCGTTCTTGCTCCAGGTCCAAGTCTAATGATTACAATTAAGTCTCAGCCCCCAAAATTCAATGCTGGAGCATTCTGAAGTGATGTTTCGGAAAAAAACTTAAGACCTGGTTTTTCAGACAAATGTAATTCACTAGCTAGAATAGGGTAGGTTTCTTTAGGTCTTATTCTTTGGAATCTAGCGAAGGGACACTCCGAATGGAGTCACGGCGGGGTTTCGTATATATTTCATGATTTTTTTATTATTTTGGCTATTTTGCAAAATGTATCTTCTACGAAAGGCTCTTTTGAGTAGAAAAAAACTGTTGCACAGAAACTGACAACCTGGTAGACCTGATTCACAAAGGTAAACTTAGACCTGAAGTCTAACTTTAGACCTGAAGTCGAAGGGGCTGATCAAAGTCTGGTAGTGGTGGTCCATCCTCTGCATTACGACTTCAAAAGTCGTTGCGGTGGAGGACCATAGGCTGCAGCAGGGTACAGTCGTTCCCTTGGCAGTGGCGGAGCTGTACCTCAATGTAAATTGCTGAGCGGGACTGGCGCAGTCCCGCTGAGCATATTTCAAGTTCCTCCACCGCCAGCCATTTGATGGCGGGAGCCCTGCCATGCAAAGTTTGGTGGTGGAGGATTAAAAAGGGTGGTGGAGGAGCATGCCCCCATGCCCCCCCATGGGGATACGTTCAGGGAGGCACAACATGTGGCCCCATCTGTATTACCCCAAAGTTCCAGCACATCATGGCCATCACCATCCTTGCTGAGCTAGAACTTTTTTGCCGTTCTCATTGTGATGCCTGTTTTCCAGGCACCACAATGGGAAAAGAGAAGGAGCATCCACCATACACGAATTCGACTCGTAATATGGTAGGCGGTCCTTGTGTGGCTTTGGCGCAGCTGTGCTGGCGCAGATCCGGCACAACTGCGCCAAAGAAAAAATCAGGCCCTAAGTTTACACTTCAGGTCTAAAGTTAGACTTCAGGTCTAAACTTAGAATTCAGGTCTAAAGTTAGACTTTAGGTCTAAACGTAGACTTAGGTCTAAAGTTAGTCTTTAGGACTAAACTTAAACTTCAGGTCTATGTTTACCTTTGTGACTCGAGCCACATGTGTGGTGCGGCTGCATGATCCTTTCCGCTCCACTGTGTCTCTTGTCGATATCTCACATATCTTTTGTATCTGAGGTATGCCATGTGCTCAATTTTCTCACAAGATATCAGACAAGTAATTTACTTAATGTTATAAAATTTTCACAAACAATGTTGCGTATTACAAGAGGGAAACATTTAGCATTTTTGTCCTTCTGCTCCCCCTGCAGCTTAATGTCCTGCAGAATTGAGTAACAGTTGCTGGGTGAAGATGAACAGTTTACTGTCCAGGGAGATCATTCAACTGGAGCAGGGTTCTATGTTGTTGGTATCTTCCAAAGTCCCTATTGCCTGAGAGCCACCTGGATTAGTGAGCATTGACAAAGCCAATACGTCTGGTTTTAATGTCCTAACATAAAGGTGGGTGAGCCGCTGAAAGCTCGAGCCAAGCTGAAGTCTGAAGCCTCGCCCTGGCTCTGCTCGAGGTCCTTTTGGAACCATAACCCCATAATGATCTGAGCCTTCATGTGGCATCGCTGCCCTTCCTCTCTCTACCCAGTATGTGGCTTTATAGCCAGAGCTGTCGACTTTGAAACTGGCGAACCAGGTTAGAGTCTTGGCATTGGCTCAAAATCCAGGCAAAGCACTTAATGTCCCCATGCGTATAAACGATGATTGTGACCTAATGTAATTGATGCTCATGAAACACAATTCATGTTTGTGCTAAATAAGAACTGCACAAAGATAAAAACAAAGCCTTAACTCAAGGAAAGACAAATACATACCCATTTACTGGCTGATTTTTACAAAGTGAACTCACAAAACCTGAATAAATCATGGCTTTTCCGCTTAAATTGTGTCATCTTAGGCAAATATGTATTTCACCAACACATTTTTTTTCTTCATTATCGCGTATGAAAGCACTGTCAAATATGTGAGTTCAGAATGCCTGTTGTACAAAACCTATTGTGTTTAATTTAATAGAACTAAAATGTTGCTCGATAAAAATCCGGGCAAGGTACAGGGTTTACTTGACATTTGTCTTGTCTCTTAGTACACTAATGGTTCATGTTTAAATACAATCTTTTAATAAGTACTTCTCAGTGCAGTGCTGTAATGCGACGTCTCAATGTCAAAGCTTCCATATGTTAAAGAAATAAACGTTTTTTTAATTTTGAAGAGATTTTTCCATACTTTATGTGATGTTTGTTGTATGATTTATGTGGGAAACATTTTCTGGGCTTGGCCCAACCTGCCAGACCCTTGGCTCGGCTCTGGCTTGGCTCTCCCTATTAATTTCTTGGCTCACCCATCTTTATTCTAGCACATATAGTGTTAGCACTTTACCATGAGACACAGATTAAGCAGCCAGCAGGAGTGGACAGAGGGGGCTATATTTTAAAATGATCCATTATGGAATTGAATGCAATCACTCAAGTGGAGGTGGAAGGACAAACCAAAACAGCCAATATTATTAGGTGAGAGAGGACCGCTCCTGGCCTGGTCCATGACGTAACTGACAAACTCTCAAGACATTGGTTCGATTAGTCTGGTAAAAAAAACTGATGCTTGAAAGAGGCAGACGGAAAGCTCACTCTGTGCATGTTGCTACCAATGGGTCAGTTTGACAGCTGAGTTGTCAAAACCAAAGTCCGGGGAGGACCTGGCTTGGCAGTTCGGGCTGGACTGTTCCCATGGGGCGCAGGGTCAAGACTGATTTGCATATGGCAGGGTTCAAACTGGAATGGCATGGTGAGCAAAAAACTATGGATTTAGACTCAGATCTCTGTACTGGGGTGAATGTATGACATTGTTCTGCATTCTGTCCATCAACTGTTGTTTTTGCAAAACCAAAGTCCCAAACATGTGCAGTCTGTGAACATGTGGCAGCTGAACATAGCATTTCAGCAGCAAAGACTCATCCCTGTGACATTTTTCAATCTTCTAGGAAACATCTTCTACCCAAATGGGTTCCATCAGTGCAACAGTCCTGAGCTGTAATGGCAATCCCACCTCACCTTGGGTTGTACCAACATAAGGTCACAAACCTTGGAATGTCATCAGCTGTAGGGGACGCTAAGGAAAAGCTCCAGCAGGGCAGTGGTTGCAAATATGGATGTAAGCCGCGTGGCCAATGAATATGTGAAAAAAGCAGCCTCAAGAATTAAAAGTGCACTGATTGCAAAGGGTGCAAAGATATTGATACTTTGATAACATAAAACAGTGCATAATGATGGATGTATGACGTTACAACGCATGCTTTTACCACGCATGCTGTTACAACACCAGTTTTACAACGCAAACCTTTACAACGCATAGTGCTTTGGGGTGCTGGATAGTGAATAGTTTAATTTACTATTCCAACTCCAGTCCCCGTGGACACTAGGGAAGGTGTTGGAGAGTAAATTAAATCTATTCCCTATCCTAGAGCGCCCCCAGCGCAATGCGTTGTAATGGTTTTCATTGTAAAACCTGCATTGTAATAGCACTGCGTTGTAAAAGTTTCGTTCTAAAGGATGTTTCCCATAATGATACACACAACTGAGGATCTGAATTATGCTAGCTTTACTTCAAGCATATGTTTGTGTTAATGGAGAATGCGAATATGGACATTATGCGCAGCATGAGTTTCTTAAGCCTCTGGCTATGTGCCGTAATGTTTCAGTTACAGCAGCGAGAGTCTAGTGCTTGGCATCTGGCAGCAGTATTACAAAGAGCCGAGGTATGCCAAGCTCCCTGGGAGGCAGGGCTGTAGCCCAACGCTGAGAAGTGTGAATTCAGTGGACACCAAAGCACCAAGATATGAGGAAATGTATTCTTGGCAGATGGAATCCTTTCACAACCTAAAAGGAAATTCTATTTTTTGTGTATTTGTAAAGTGCTGAGCCCCCCAATGGCAGCAAAGCACACAATAGCAACTCCCACAGGAATAGAAGATATATAAGACTTCCAGAAAGCTGTAAAGTTGATGCTATTGATATTAAACTCAAGGTATTCCAGATGTTAGGGGCCATATAGAGGCAGTGCTTAAATTATGCAGGTCCTTGCAGGTGGTGGGCACTGGCGCTCATTTTTGGGAACCGGGGTTACGTTTTCAGTATCAGACTTTGATCCTGAGCAAGAGAGGCAGTGAAGGAAGGAAAAGGGAGAAAGGAGGTAGAGAAAGAAAGAAAAACAGCGATAAAGGGAGAAAGTGGGAATGAAAAAGAACCTTCAAGACAGAGATCAAGACAAGGCAAGTGTAGAGTAGGGGAAGAAATAAGTCTGAGGTGGAAACAAGACCAGGCGTCCTTGGCATTTGACGGTGTTGGCGGTGGGCCCTAAAGAAACAAATTGTGCCCTACACTTGTTCCAATTAAGCACAGAATAGGGGAGAAGTTTGTACCCCCACTCTCACATCTGTACACCAGATAAACTCAAAGACCAGATGTATCATTATTGAGAATAGAGATTACCTAATTGTGATTCTGTGCGAATCGCACTTAGGTTATCACTGTTACGAATGTATGAAACTCATAGAGTTTCATTTAGCAATTCTTAGTGGGTCGCAAATCAACCTACCTTATGAATATTAATGAGGTAGGTTGCAATTTGTTACCCATTAGGAATCTCTAAAATTACAGGGATGGTGGCCTGCTGGAGTCAGCAGACCACGATGTCTGTGATTGCTTTTAAATAAAGCAATATTTTTTTTCTAAATTCAGCCAATTTTCCTTAAAGGAAAACGGGTTCCATATAAAAAAGAAAATGAAACATTTTCTTTTCATTTTTTTAAGAGCAGGCACAGTGGTCCGTGGGACCACTGCCTGCTCTTAAAAATGTTTTTATGACCATTCAATAAGGGGAAGGGGTCCCTTGGGGACCCCTTCCTGTTTGCGAATGGGTGGCGGCCTACTTGAAGTAGGTGGTAAAATGCAAATGTTTAGCGCCCACATTTCGGTCGCTAAGCATTCTTACATACCACTGCGATTCGGTATCAGGAAGGGACATTCTAAACATGCCCACTTCATAATACCAAATCGGTATGTATTTGCAGTTTCAAACTGCGATTCGGTAACATGTTCCGAACTGGGCCGTTTGCAACTGGAAAAATGATTGATACATGTGGAATTTAATGCTCTGGCTATGTTTTCAAATGGCCATATGCAGGATCATGCAATCACCAACACTGTGTCACGCATGACCTGACTACACATAGGTTGGCATTTGAGTGATCAAAATGCTATTCAAAGGGACACTTGAAGGACAGTGCTCATTGTCTATTTCCATCAGATATTATGTGCAGATGTATGTTTGATGTCAACCTAGTGGTCCTAGATCAAATTCCGGAACCATACATACATTTAAGGATTAACCCATGAAGACTTGGTCCTCAGGAGGTCATTGCAGACACATTAGGGGCAAGAACCAGCGAACCCAGAACAGGCAAGCCTGATAGTAGTAAGAGCTTAAATTCGGCATTAACCTCAGCCTCTATGTAAATAACTGTACCATAGCCAGGGCCAATATAATTATGCGTTTCTGGGGATGTGGTGCTTACGCAATACAGGAACCCTATGTCAAGGGTCCAGAGACCTGGTAGGTGTTGTGTGGTTACTGCTTACTAAGTCAGTATGTACCAAATTATGTAAGAAAGAAAAATTTCTTTCTAGAGTCCCCTCACTCACCGGGGTTGCCCCACGGTGACATGCTTCATCATTGGGGCCATCCCAGTTCTCTACGAAAAGGGGCGTGCTGCGACAAGGCGACTACGCTGGAGCACTGGTTTTGTGAGATGACTATGTGTGGTGCAAGTGTGGTGATGGTGGAGTGGGTGTGGAATTAAAAATACCGTGCTAGTGGGCCTCAACAATTTATTTTGCTCCTAGTGTGGTATAAAAAATTAAAAAGGGGTAACACTGTGTTCTAACTTTTACTGAGCTAGATCAGTGTTATGGTCAACATGTTTCAAGCTCCCCAAGCTTTTCTTCAGGACCATACAGGGTCCAGCCCTGTATTGCCACTCCTGTATTCAAATGAAAAAGGTGTTTTTAAAATAGATACTAATTTTTTTATATACTCAACGCTGTTATTAATAAAACATGCGTGTTGTTCTACATACGGTTTGTATTTATTCTGGATTTTAAAAGAGTGTTTGATTACACCCCATGGTCTTAGGCAAGGGCAGGAACGCCTCGTGGAAACATTGTTCCTATCGGCAAACCCGCTCGGTACTACCTGATGCTTCCTCACCTCACCCGATACTGCGGTCGGGTGAGGAAGCATCAGGTAGTACCGAGCGGGTTTGCCGATAGGAACAATGTTTCCACGAGGCGTTCCTGCCCTTGCCTAAGACCATGGGGTGTAATCAAACACTCTTTTAAAATCCAGAATAAATACAAACCGTATGTAGAACAACACGCATGTTTTATTAATAACAGCGTTGAGCATATAAAAAAATTAGTATCTATTTTAAAAACACCTTTTTCATTTGAATACAGGAGTGGCAATACAGGGCTGGACTCTGTATGGTCCTGAAGAAAAGCTTGGGGGAGCTTGAAACATGTTGACCATAACACTGATCTAGCTCAGTAAAAGTTAGAACACAGTGTTACCCCTTTTTAATTTTTTATACCACACTAGGAGCAAAATAAATTGTTGAGGCCCACTAGCACTGTATTTTTAATTCCACACCCACTCCACCATCACCACACTTGCACCACACATAGTCATCTCACAAAACCAGTGCTCCAGCATAGTCGCCTTGTCGCAGCACGCCCCTTTTCGTAGAGAACTGGGATGGCCCCAATGATGAAGCATGTCACCGTGGGGCAACCCCGGTGAGTGAGGGGACTCTAGAAAGAAATTTTTCTTTCTTACATAATTTGGTACATACTGACTTAGTAAGCAGTAACCACACAACACCTACCAGGTCTCTGGACCCTTGACATAGGGTTCCTGTATTGCATATACTGACTGGAGGCCGACCTGGTTTGGTCTAACCTCCTTCTCCCCCCTTTTTTGTTGATGTGGTGCTTACCACATGATTATATATTTGCCTCATTTACCACATAATGAATGATCTGATGCAAAATTTGCAGATTTTACTAATAAAAAATGTTCGTAGCACAAACGGATCTAAGTTACTAAAAACGCATCAACATGTCTTGCGGCATAGTAGATGGCCCTTTTTAAAAGTCTAAAGGTCACATTGAAATTGCCTATTTCTGTATTTAAGTGTTAAACTGTTACTAACTAGTTGGAACCTTTACCTAGATGATGTAAAAAAGAAATATTTCAATAATACTGTCACAAATGTGCTGTATTATGCCACGTAATTTGCCTTTTCCTTAGTGGCGGCTCTTCCGCAATGGCGGAGGAGCGTCGCCCCACTACCTTGATCAGCTCAAGCAAATGTAAAATAAAACGATGTTCTTGCATCATTTTATTTTGCAATTGCTGGCCCTTAGCCAGTGCTGTTCGGAGGGGCAGGCCGAGGCATGGGAGGGGGAGGAGGAGTGCTACGTGCACTCCACTCCCTAAGTGCTCATGTGTGTCTGGCTGGCCGTCTCAGACCGACTAAAACACACATGCGCACTTAGGTTTTCTCCAGCCCAGCTGCATTGAGCAGCCGGGCTGGAGAAACCCCACAGACTCCCTGATCTCAGCAGGGCGTCTTTCCTGCCTGCTCAGACCGATCCCGAGCTGCTCTGCCGGATGGGCATTGGACAGGGAGTCTGTTCCAGGCAGGAAGAGGAGAGGAGGCGCAACAAGCTGCGGTGCTGGAGGCAGCAGGTGGCAAAAGGTAATTTTTTTGAAAAATATGGGATTTTTGACCCCCGCATGACACTTCCAGCGTGACCCCACCTACCCAATCACCCTTTGTTTATGGCAGCAGCCACTGCTTTTACAGCTGCATAATTTTATCAACCCTGCCATATAGGGGGCATGGTTGGCAGGATGGCCGACTGTCAGCTCTAAACTGGAGCTCCTAGCTGCCGGCACTATCTTGCAACATCCTGCTGCAACAATAAGCAATATTTCCCCAGCAGTGGCATTATCCAAAACAGGACACGTGTGAATGCTCTATCTTTCCCTCCAGACTTGGCTTGGTCCTCCGAAGGAGCTGTTAAAGAAAGGCAGGCCCTACGCTGTGCTGAAGCCAGGAGGCCTGGAGACGGGTCGCCACCAGTGGTGGATGCTGTGGGGCTGGAGAGGTGGTTCGCGGCCGGTGCCTGCCCAAACTCTGCACAGTAAGAATTGTTACAATTCCATAGAATACAAAGGGCGAAGTCATAATAAAAAGACTGTGGAAAAAGAACAATAAGACCTAACCACCCACCCCTTGACTAGAAGAAGTTTATTTTATATAAAGGAAGATCTCTGGGCTTTAACAGCAGACCCCATACCTTAAAGCCTGGATGTAAGGTTTAAATCATAGGAACAGCGGAACTCTTCTCCATGGAACGGCTTTCTCAAGTGTGTTAAAACAACATGCAACCCAGTAATATCAAAGCACGAGTCTTCAGTATTGCAGCTGTGTGTAGCATATTATGTCTAGGTGCTAGGGACTGACCATAACAGAATAACAAGGGGCATTGTTTATCGACCTTGAACATCATGTTCAGACTACACTCCCTGAAAGGCAGAGAACGCAAAAAGCAGCCCATTCTCATGTGAGAGGCAGAAACAGAGTATTGCAAAAACAAAGTCATGTAGTAACATGCGCAAAAGCAGCGTCATGGCAGCCAGGCTCATGCTAACTTAGCAATGCCATCGTGGTAGGTGGATGTGCACTGCCGATTTGATTATTGTCTATACTTGCTCCAAGGTATCACTCACTACTCTCGAGTGTGTGTAATAATGTCATGGTAAGCAGAACATGGGACTTTGATCTGTCTCCGTGGGCTTTAATTCTTTGAGTTTATCTGGTTTACAGACTGTGTCTTTAACTGCAGTCCGCATACGTAGTTGGTTCTTTAAAAGACGCACACCACAATCCGCGTCTTACGACACATCATCCACATTCCCAGCAAGCATAGAGCGAAGTAACGGTTCCAGAACGCTGACACGGTAAGCGCCACCATCCCTGCATTGAAATAGCTTTAAACTCTACCATAATGAGTGAGTTATCTCATATTTGAGAACTTTTAGTGGGTAGACGCGACAAGAGCATGATAAACTGGATAAGCTATCCCGGTTACGCATTAACACGCATTATCGATGCACTTTGAACTAGCAAGCAGCGCGACGACCCAAACCAATTCTAACTGCTCACGTTAACTAAATCTTAGCGCACGGCGCGTATCGGCAAGCATTTAATGGGTGATCATCACGAATACTGTTTGAGCTTTCGGAATAAGGATCCATAGATATGAATTTAGACATTAGGATATAGGTTGTAAATTACATTATGTGAAATATTTGATTTGGTGGCATTAGTAAGCAAGGCAAATAATATGTATTATCGTTCTTTTGACAGATCAATCCCTTGATAAAGGCGCTGTGCGCCGAAATGCATTGGGAGTAAAGGGAAAGATGAATAAACAAGATTGTTAATACAATTGTTTTGAAGATGAACTAGTAATGAGAATAAAGAGATGTGAATACAACATCTAACCAGGAAGAAATATTGTTGAATAAAAAGAATCATCATAAATAACCAACAGTAATGCGACATTGTTTATTGTGAATCAAAAACTTTATTGTAATACCCAGCTGGATTTACAGCACATACTGTGCCCAGGGAGACAGATCAAAGTCCCATGTTCTGCTTACTTTGACAACTTAGCAATGTCGACAATGTCCCTAAGGGCCATATAACAGGAGCTCTGGGATAGACTGCACACTCACGCCCGGAAGGAATACAGACAGCGACTACACAGATAGGGGGATAAGTTGGGTCGCATGTTGGCCTGGTTGCTCCGGAGGGTGCACCCCCTCACTGATATTGTCTTTGACCCGCCCTGATAGGACTAGTTCATCTAACCATGTGGGAATAAATTCAATGCACTGCAGAGGGATCACATGGTAGAGGTTTATGAGGGACCGCCACAGGCTGATGGAGACTATAGGGACATTTCTGAACCGGGTAGTGCCCCCAGCACTCAATAAATCCCAGTGAGAAATGTTAGAGTGAGAGCTAAGCGTGGAGGAAGTGACAGCTGCCCTCTGTGATATGTCAAGTGGAAAGTGCCTGGGCCCGGACAGTCTCCCGGTGGAATTTTACCGGACCTACTCCACGTTGCTCGTGCTTCACCAGTTTGAGATGCTCTACAAGGCACAGTGGAAAGGAGAGTTGCCACCTGCCATGAGAGATGCACTTACAGTTATAATCCCCAGGCCCAATAAGGAGCTGAGAGACCTGGGGTTGTACCACCCACTTTCAATGCTGGAAGTCAATACAAAATTACTCTCCAGGGTATTGGCAAAGTGGCTGTGGTACGTGGTGACAGGTTTGGTGATGGAGGGCCAATGTGGATTCATACTGGAGCATGGAACGCACATGAATCTTCAACACCTTTCTCAAGTAATACACATGGTGCAGTAGACAGATGTGGAAGTCTGCCGGCACTCGATATTGAGAAGGCGTTCGATACCCTGAGCTGGGAGTATCTCTGGGAGGTACTTTCGAGCAGGGAGATAGGGGAGGGATTTCTTTCCTGGGTTCCCCTTCTTTACGTGAGTCTCACTGCCAGACTGCAGACAGGAAACATTGTGTGGGGCCTATTCAGGTACAGAGGGGCACGAGACAGGGCTGCCTACTGTCTCCATGAATGGGTTGCCGATGCACTCAAAGAAAATTAGTATATAGATTGTTAGGTAACAATATTATAACAATTCAACACAACAAATGACAGAAGTATTTTGACAGAACTCCAGCTGAAGAGTAAATCTTGGAGTCTTTAATGTAGTATACAGCCAGCCGACATGTGTTTCATCGCACTCGCGATTCCTCAGGGCTGAAACAAACAAGTAAGTAACATAGAGCATGTGTCTTCTACTAATACAGTTCAAACATAAGACCTTGGTATTTGGTCTGTACAGCCATTATTTGCTTCCTCCTGCAGTGAATACACAGTGATTCACCTTACATCTTTTATGTGCCACCACAACACATTCGTGTCGAAAGTGTGTCTAGTGCCGATATTATCTATGAACGTGCTTGTGACTGGTGCCTTTGTGATGACATTGGTGAAGGAACCTGAATGCTGTTCCTGAGGCGAATAGTATCGAACGTTAAGATTGTCGCAGCGGAAAAAGTGTGCTATCCGTGTACGACTCATTCATCCTTCATGCTTACTAAGTAGTGCACAGTGACAAAAAACTGTGATTTGATGCACAGAATAAAGACATACCTAGATGGCCGTGTAAATGTCCGAAGGTCTGTATATTTAGATAAAAAAACAACACAAGAAAAAGAAAAGGGGAAAAACCTCATCACTAATCTTCTAAATATGATAGTGAGGCAAGAAGATATGACCATAGTGTGACTGTCAAAGAAAGTGAATGGAGGCTCACCGCTCAGCTGGTGATAATTCCGACCCAGCCGGGCCCGTGACCGATGACACTCTGTATGAGTGTGTGTAACGAGGGTTATTATCCTTGTTTCTGTAACTGGACCAAATAAGATGAGTCACTATACACAAGTGGGACTCTTATTAAACAAAGTTTCCTCCAGTAGTCATCTGAAATATGAATCCAATTCTCCATGTAAATTGTATCGATATTGCACATTAAGAGAAAAACATCGTGACTGATCGTTGACTAATATGTTCACTCGTGAACACTCATATTTCTATACTTAATCGTAACCCAGTTAAGGTCATTGCGGCGAAAAACTCAAAAGTCCCTGACAAACAGGATTCAGTAGTTAAAGAAAAACTTACATATCTGCAATGTCGCCAAGTTTAAGAGGCTCGGAGGTCACAAAAATCTCGTGATTCTGGGTTATCGTGCCATCGAACAGGGTGCTGTTCTGAAAGAATTCGGGACTTCAGTATGGATATTTCCAATATCTACTATATATACCACATCTATATCAAAAATATCAAAATCGTGCCAGGGGTGCCGCTTCGTGCAAGCTTACCTATTCAAATGTATAATTCCACGTTTTCATGCCGGTTGTGGTTCACAAAAACGATGAAGACCCCAGGCTGAAATAAAGTAAATTGTCCTAGCGTCAGGTTCCTAATCTATATTCCCATGACGTATTCCTGGCGAGGAATATCAGTCCATACATCCTTTTAGTTTTTCTGTCTTACCCGTGTGCAGCTCTGAGATGCCGTACCGCGCGTCCTGTCCTCCGAGCTCAGTTCCTGTTTGGACACGTGACCAGGTCCATGCAGGCGTTATGTGCGTCCTGACGTGGCGTGCCCGGTCCACTAGAACGTCTATGTTTATTGCGAACGCATCCATGTTGGGTTTCCATGTTGGGTTTCCATGTTGGGTTTCCAACGAACCAAAAGATTGCAATAAAATGGCAATATTCGATGCTGTGGGTGATCCAGCGTCGGTATTCCATTAAATACCGTCTATGATTATAAAAAAGTCTGAAGTCAATTGCTCATATTACGTAGGCAATGTTTGATGCTATGGGTGATTAAACGTCGGTATTCCATTCGACACCGTCTATGAATATAAAAAGTCAACGAAACGTGTCACGTGTCCTAAAGTCAATTGCTCATATTACGTAATGTATGAAGATAACACAGACGATCTCGGCGAACCTCCATGCTGGTTAGTGCGCACCGTGAGTGAACGTAGTTTACCTCACAGTGTCTATCCCAGACATACGTGAATGTAAATTCTGTCTCTTTATCAAATACAGTGACACTCATAATTGTCTCTTAACATAAACAACGTCATTAATACATCTCGATTGACAGTATAATCGAAGTACAGGAGAGTTGTCAAAGCATGAGGATAGATATTTGGTCATATATGGTCTAAACTATCTACAAACCCAGATCTACATGTAATGTGCTTCTATTACAACAATATCATATCTTTCATTTACAGTGATCCATTGCTCAGTCTCTTTGACTATAGTGATCCATTGTTCAGTCTCCCAGGAAATACTGCATCTCCTGGTCATAATTGAGTCCTTGCTCCACAGATTTCAAACGCATGATCCAAGTTGCCTCTGTGCGCCTAAGTCTCAATTCTCGGTTTCCACCTCTCACTGTTAACGGGACTGTTTCAACCCCAAAGAATTGGACAACTTTATTGATCTTATCTTTTTGACAGGAAGCTACATGTAAAGCTACAGGATATTTCGGGTCGCAATTCAAAATTGCCCTGATGTGCTCCATCATTCTATCTTTTAGTTGTCTGATGGTACTTCCCACATAGTATTTTCCACATTCACATTCAATGAGGTAAATCACGAATTTGGTTGTACAGTTTATGTTACTCTTGATAGTGTAAGAAACCCCATCAGGACCCATGAATCGTGTTGTACCATGCTTTGCCCATTTGCACACACTGCAGAACCCGCATTTGTAAAAGCCTAGACTACGTTGGTTCATCCAATTTGTGCCTGTTGTGTTTCGAGGTACCGTGGGACTCAATTTACTCCGTAAAGTGTTACCTCTTCTAAAAGAGATTTGAGGTCTATCTGAAATGTGATCCGTCAATGCTCTCTCTGATTTCAATAAGCTCCAATGTTTAGTAAGACTTCTCCGTAATACATCATGGAGTGAATTGAAATCAGTCACCATTCTGATGTGTTCTTTGCTCGAATCGGTGTGCTTTTGTGTCGTAGTCAGAGTGTGTGCTCTCTTGACTTTTCTGACTCTTTTTTCAGCTTTCTCAATCGTCTTAGTTGAGTAGCCCCTAGTGTAAAATCTTTCCTTCATGCTTGTCAAACATCTCCCGAACTCACAGTCCTCACTACAGTTCCTTCTTGCCCTCAGAAATTCGCCAAAGGGTATGGCGTTTATTTGGTGTGGGGGATGTGAGCTCGAGGCATGCAAGACTGCATTGCATGCTGTGGACTTCCTGAAAAGTCTACTATGTAGACAGAGGATATATAAAACTCGATATCCAGAAATTCAATATTCGTCCTGCTCCAATTCATAGTGAACCGGATCTCCCTGGCATTTTCATTGAGATGTGTGTAAAAGTCATTTAAAAGCTCCTCCGAGCCTGACCAGATCAGGATGCAGTCATCAATATATCGACCCCAGAATATAATGGAGTCGATATATTGAGCACCCTTCGTGCCCCAAATTAGGTCGGCTTCGAGTGCGCCCATGAATAAGTTAGCAAACGAGGGTGATATCTTGGAACCCATGGCCACTCCCTTCTTCTGGCGATACCAGTTCTTGTCAAACATGAAACAGTTGTTTTTCAGAATCAGTTCGGTCATTGTGGACAGCATCAGAGTGTGTTGCCACAATGTAGCTGGTCTGTTGTAAAGAAATTTATTTATAGCCTGCATACCCAGATCTGTGTTGATGCTGGTGTATAATGACACCACATCCATCGTGACAAGCAGAGATCCCTCTTGCCACTGGATGTCCGCTAGCGTGCTCAAGATGTGTTTGGTGTCCTGTATGTAGGAAGGTAGGTTTCTGACCAAGGGGCCCAAGAAGAGATCCACGTATTCAGCTATTCTTTCTGTGGGTCCCCCTATACCAGAAACAATTGGTCTCCCTGGTGGAAAAGGGAGATTCTTGTGTATCTTTGGGAGAGTGTATAGCCATGGATATGTTGGTCTGAACTCTTTCAAGTACAAGTACTCCTCCTCGTTTAGTAACCCAGACTGTTTCCAAGTTAACAACTGTGAGTTAATTTCCAGTGTTAGAGGACCAATGGGGTTATATGTGAGGCGTTCATAGCAGGAGTCATCCTGAAGCTGTTGAAAAATTTCTTGGTGATAATCTACACGATCCATTATCACTACGTTACCCCCCTTATCTGCCTCTCTGATAGTAATGGTGTTGTCATTCATGAGTGTCGTGAGTGCACGTCTTTCCCCATTGGTGAGATTATCTTTGTATTTAAACATTCTGTCCTTTCGTAGACGATTCAGGTTGTCTATGTCTTCTACCACACGTTTATGGAAATTATCTATGGCATTGCCACCAGGTAGTGTGGGAATCCATTTGGATTTTGATTTTAACCCACTGACAATGCTAAAGTCAGATTCTATGTTCAACTCTTCCAGTAATCTGTCCATGTCTAGAGGAGAATCCTCCATATCAGTCAATGACAAGAGAAGGTGGGTTGTATGCACATCTTTTATTGACAGGGAATCAGCGGTGCTTGGTACAGGTGTGTTTCTTACCCCTCTATCCTTTTTCTCCAACCCAAAGAAATGTTTCTTGAGTTTTAAGTTTCTAACAAATTTAAAAAGATCAATCTTTAATTTGCAAATATCTCCTGTGGCATATGGGTTAAAACTCAAACCCTTGCTTAAAAGGGAGATCATATCTGGAGTAAGGTGCAATTTGGAGAGATTAATCACCTGAACTTCCCTAGTATCCACATCACCTAGTTCTTGTTGGCCCCTGATCTCAGCTTCCTTCTGTAGTCCTCTGAACTTGCTTCCTCTGCCCCTCCTGGTTTTGGATCTGATTGGTTTCTTACTGAAGTGTACCTGTTGCCCTTCCTTATCCGTAAAACCTCTTGAAAAAAAGCTGGCATACTTTGTCTGTCTGGATTGTCTGACTCTCCTCCGGTGGTACCAGCAGAGTTTAAAGAGGTGTTACTGGACGACAAAGAGGCAGGTTCTGAGCTTGTTGTATTCTTATTGGCAGTTTTGGAGCTGTTCGGGATCAGGGAGTCATACTTTTTATCAAAAGTGAAAATTCTACCACGAGTGTAGTCCAACTCGTCCCTTCTCAATTGCCTGGCTTTCCTATTTTTAATGTCTGATTGGTGTTTTAATAGAATTTCATCCAAAATGGTGTAATTCTTGACTGTGGGTTCGGGCTTATTTAGATCTTTAATTTCCTGTTCCAGGGCTGCAATTTCAGCTTGCAGTTTGGTGACCTTACGTTCAGCGCTAACAATCAGTATCTCCATAAGAGTAATAGAGTTATTAGTAAGAGATTCTTCCCATTTTATCATTAGGTCAGCATCTAGGTCATTGTAGGTGGGAAATATCTGGCCTCTTAAACCTCTGGGGATACGTTTCAATCTCAAATATTGTTTGAGTGTGACCCCATCCCACCATTTTGAATTCTCCAATTTCTTCAATCGTTCTAATTTGAGAAATTTGTCTTTTAAACCCTCTATACGAGGGGGATTAGTGCTAGTGGAAGCAGATTGAGTGGACATCCCTTTCGCTAAATTTTCAAACAACTCTTCTGCCACCTTGGTGCGATCCATTTCTGGATTTGTTTATAGTTAACAACCTAGGAGTATACTAGGTAACACGAAAAAATCAAGTTTGTGCGTGGCGGCTACCCTCTACTGAAAATCTGATAAGGATTCTGAAGGCTTTTAAATCAGTTAAAGCTAGGTGCACTGCCAGTTCATACGCACACAGGTTGCAGAACAATTTTATCATAGGTGCAAATCGGCGAGTGGACAAACCTTAAACCACTCGGATTGAGTAGACAGACTACCACTTGTCTAAATGAATGGGTTGCCGATGCACTCAAAGAAAATTAGTATATAGATTGTTAGGTAACAATATTATAACAATTCAACACAACAAATGACAGAAGTATTTTGACAGAAATCCAGCTGAAGAGTAAATCTCGGAGTCTTTAATGTAGTATACAGCCAGTGATGAGGTTTTTCCCCTTTTCTTTTTCTTGTGTTGTTTTTTTTAATCTAAATATACAGACCTTCGGACATTTACACGGCCATCTAGGTATGTCTTCATTCTGTGCATCAAATCACAGTTTTTTGTCACTGTGCACTACTTAGTAAGCATGAAGGATGAATGAGTCGTACACGGATAGCACACTTTTTCCGCTGCGACAATCTTAACGTTCGATACTATTCGCCTCAGGAACAGCATTCAGGTTCCTTCACCAATGTCATCACAAAGGCACCAGTCACAAGCACGTTCATAGATAATATCGGCACTAGACACACTTTCGACACGAATGTTTTGTGGTGGCACATAAAAGATGTAAGGTGAATCACTGTGTATTCACTGCAGGAGGAAGCAAATAATGGCTGTACAGACCAAATACCAAGGTCTTATGTTTGAACTGTATTAGTAGAAGACACATGCTCTATGTTACTTATTTGTTTGTTTCAGCCCTGAGGAATCGCGAGTGCGATGAAACACGTGTCGGCTGGCTGTATACTACATTAAAGACTCCAAGATTTACTCTTCAGCTGGAGTTCTGTCAAAATACTTCTGTCATTTGTTGTGTTGAATTGTTATAATATTGTTACCTAACAATCTATATACTAATTTTCTTTGAGTGCATCGGCAACCCATTCATTTAGACAAGTGGTAGTCTGTCTACTCAATCCGAGTGGTTTAAGGTTTGTCCACTCGCCGATTTGCACCTATGATAAAATTGTTCTGAAACCTGTGTGCGTATGAACTGGCAGTGCACCTAGCTTTAACTGATTTAAAAGCCTTCAGAATCCTTGCCTACTGTCTCCATTGCTCTTCACACTGGAGATGGAGCAAATGATGTATTCAAAAAGAAGAAGGTGGCCTCCAAGTAGATTAAGCAAGTTAGTTTATTAAGTTAAGATGTTAAGATAAGAAGATAAAACAATAACCCCATCAGGAGCAGCTGTCCCGCTGATCAGCCCTCACCCAACTGACATTCACCAACCTCTAACATTCCATTCATGCAACATTCTACATTACATGCATTCTAACTGAGCAGCAGGAAGACCTAAGATACAACATATCTCCCTTCGTTATGGTAATAAATGCATTGAGAAATATAATAGAAGAATCAAGATACAACATATCTACCTTCGTTATCGGAACAATTGCATTGAGAAATATAATAGAAGAATCAAGATACAGCAGAGCCACTGATGGAGCGGATCCGGTGGAATCTGGGGGGCTGGGCTGTCCAGACCGGGGACTCTGTCCATGTGATTCGATGTATGCAGATAACACTCGTCTACCTCAGCATCCTGGATCGCTCGGTGCAGATGCTGCTAGTGATCATGGAGGAATTTGGGCAAGCGTCAGGTCTGTGGGTTAACAAACAGAAAACAATCCTTTCCCCCCTGGTTTGTTTGGTTGGACGGCCGATGGCAGACCTCCCTAAAATGGGATTACCCTGAGAGGTATCAGATGGTGCAGATTGCTCACACAGAGAAGCTCCAGTATGATCTTATTATGGGCCAGATGATCACCAGACTTCACGCCTCAGTGGGGTTCTTGGAAACACTGTCACTTTCGGTTATGGGCATGGTGGCTCTCACCAAGATGGTCCTCCTTCCCCGCTGCTTGTACACCCTTTAAAAATGATTTCTGTGATATTCTAAGATCCACCTTTTTGATCCTTCATAGTCTACTGGTCTGGGCGGGATGAAAGAGCAGGGTTAGGCTCGAGATCCTGAAACTTGACACTTATGAGGCTGGCCTTGGCCACCCAGATCTCAAACTGTACTACATGGCTGGGCAGCTCCAGCATGCAATGCTATGGTGCGCCAAGGGCAGCAAATCGAGAACTGTCTCTTGTATGGGCTGGTCGAGGAGAGCGATCTCCCCAGACATCTGATGGAGACCTCGTACATAGTAAGACAAGTAGGCAAGGTTTGGGAGTTGGCAATCAAGTGAGTACTACAGAGAACCCCTTACGCAAATCTGCTCACACTCTGGTGGATGCAGCCTTTTCACAGTATGCGTACACTGATAGACATGTCCCAATGGATGGTGGGTGGGTGTCAATGTGTGGGAAACATGTATCAAAGTCGGGTGTTCCTTATGATGGCTGAGACCACTGACTTGTTTCAGTTACGGCCTGGCCAATTTCTGCAGTACACTAAACTGCCCAATATGGTCTGAGAAATGTGGACGGATTTCCCAGCTGAGCTGACGAAGTACAATGTGCTCACCACGATACTGCACACGGGTTCTGACAAGAGCCTGATTTCAAGCTTGTACGCAGCACTGAAAGGGGAAATATGGGTGGACAATCAGAGGGTCTGTATGTCTATATGGGATCGAATGATGCGCTGGAAGACCAACTTACAGATGGGGTGTGGAAAAGTGCATGAGCTCAGGTCAAGGATACAGCTAGTAATGCACGGTTTAAGCTCACGTAGTTTTTTACCTACATTGCGCCTACCTCACACCACACCGACTACACAGGACTTTCCCAACTAGAACCAATGGGTGCCCTGGGTGTGGTGGGACTCCGACACACTTCATACATATGCCATGGGACTACAGAACTGAGGGAGTAAACCGTCTGTGCAGTGTGACGAGCACCCGGGTGGAGAAAGCGATGTGGCACTGCTTGCTGGGATTGCTGTCAACCGTAGCTAAGGAGGGAAAGGTGAGGTTTTGCTTTGCCTTGCTAGGTCTGGTGCTGGCGAGGAGACGTATCTCAGTACACTGGGCTAAACCTATGGCACTGTTAATGTTAATGTTATGGGGAATTTATAAAGCGCACGGCTACTCCAAGGAGTGTCCCGGTGTTGAAACGCTGAACAGATGGTTGGTGGACCTCAGGGAGTGGGCTCTGGCTGAGGAATGCAGGCTGAAATAAGTGAGAGTGGATGAAGATGTGGAATGTGATTTGGAGATATAGGGAGATATGCTGGAGAATCTGGCAACGGACGATCAGGGAACCGATGTGCACCCCGAGTCTTCCAGAAGGAATGGGGATGCAGCTAGTGGGGCAGAGAATGGTGAGGACCGGAGTGAGCAATTGATGGTGGAGTGTGGTGTCTGATTGGAGACCTGTGCTTGGGGGGACATCCAACTGTGTGTGGGGGGATTTGAATGATGTAGGTGTGAGTGAGTGGGAAACAGTGTCCGGACCATACCTGCCAACTTGAAGAACAATCTCACCGTGTGAATAGGGCGCGAGGCCTCTCGTGCCGAGAAGTATCTACGAGGCACTTTTACCCCATCCTAAACCCCCTACTCCCAAAAAATAAAAAGCTTGCTAAGGCTGTTCCTGATGTCCTGGGGTGTTTTCACGCTCCTTTATGGACTATGGCAGTTCAAAGCCTCAAAAAACGAGCTAAAAACACTATTTACCGTGGCTTTCAGCTTGTTTTCCCTGCCACTCCCCAGGAGACCGTGTGATGGAAGCCAATACCAAGTGTTACACTTCCAGTGGTCCTGATGATAGATATAGGCAGGTAATAGATACAGGCAGGGAGAACATTGGTCCCCATTGAATTGAAAGGGCGGAGCTAGGCCGAGGTGTGCCTGTGTGCACTGTCTATCTCAGCCTCAGCAGTACAACATGGTCCTCTAGGTGCAGACCCCAACGGCGGCTATATTGCAGTGATGAGGGGCATTCTCCATCTTGTGTCTCTGCACTTCGCACTAGCCCCCTGGCCCACCCCCTGACACCCAACCAGGGGGGTGGAGAGGAAGGGGGCGGTCCAATAAAATTACCAGTGCTGCTTCGTGTTCTCAGTTCAGCCGTGGGTATCAAATAGCCACATGTGAAGAGAAGTCAGGAATGTCAACGCTGACACCATCCACCTGAAATTTTAAATTATCCAGTACTGATATTACCACTGACCCCATCCTCCAGCCAAATCCACACTCTGCCTATGTGTCGTCCATTTTGTCTCTGGAATCCTGGATGGGGCACCTGGCAAACGAATGCTTGAAAACTGTGGTAATTGGGCCTTTAATGTATTTTATTTGTTCAATTAAGTCGTTTATCGAGTACTGTGTATTACCTTTCAGTCACATCAGAGCACTGTTATGTTAGACAATGTACATAGAGTGGTTGAGGAAGTTACAGTCCATTGGAGGAAGGGTAGAACAAAATGACATCACTTTAACATTTTAGCTTTCTGCCGAGGACTATTTTAACTATTAAATGCCTTCCCTATGAATTATAGGCAGGGCCACTGGAATCAGGGACGGACTGGGAACCAGAACCGGCCCTGGCAAAGTGCTCAGCCGGCCCCCCTTCCCCCCTCCAGGAGGAGGTGGGTGGGGGTGGTGCGACCGCGCTCTGTGCCAGGACCGGTTTTCTGCCATTTTTGTTACAGGGCCGTTTTTGCAACATAACGGTCCTGTAACAAAAACGGCCCCCAGGGGCCCAAAACCGGCCCCCAACCATGCGGCCCACCGGGGGATCGCCAGGTGCCCGCAACGGCCAGTCCGGGCCTGACTGCAATGATGCGATTTTGAAGCCGCAGCGTTTTCTCGCTTTCTAGACTAGATGCATTTGCCACATTATGCATCATCTGCTGTATAATCTACAGATATTCACACTCACCCAAAAAATATATACTAGCTCAAACAGTTCGAAAGTTATTGAAAAACGCAGTGGAAGGGCGTTTGCAAATGTTGACCCTTTCTGTCGCTTATTACTGTATTTGAGCACTACACTAGTACCAATAAGGTGAAGCCTTTGCCCAGACAGTGTTAAACTTTGTAAAAATGAAAAAAGAAATTTATGTGAACACAAAATGTGCCGTATTACTCCAGGAGTGGCGTTCTACTCACTAGAAAAGCGCTCCAGCACCCTTCAGGGGTAACAAGTGCTATATGAATGCAAACCTATCTTCCCTTTTTATCCCTCCGCTTTCCTTCTCACTCGAAATAACTGACTAATATCCACCACTGAAATTACTTTCATATTTCACCATATTAATTCACCACTAATCCTTTATGGGCTTCCTGACTAACGTGCTTCAACACCCCATCAGGGGTTACAAGCGCTATATAAATACAAACCTTTTTTTCCTCCTCTATCCTTCTGCTATCATTCCAAATCTAAATAACTGACTAACCTATCCACCACTTAAAATGTACTTGCATGTTTTACTATACTAATTTAACACGAATCAGCTATGGGTCCCAGAGTAGCATGGTACTCGCCGAAAAAGCGCTTTGACGCCTCGTCAGGGGTAGTAAGCGCTATATAAATGCAATTTACAATACAATTACAATATGTTTTGCCTTTTCTAGCCGCATAATTTAATCAACTCTACCGCATAGTTTGATCCTCCCGTGCCACATAATTCCTGCGACCCTGGTTATAAGCCTGAGCCGCAATTCCACCCCGAGAGCACAGTGCCTTTCCTTGGCTCACAGGTGTTCTAGTTTACTTTTTAGTTCCCTCACCCCCGCACTCAAATACCTGTCGGGCCGGGAGCCATGCGCACATGTCTGAGACCTATCGACATGAAGGATGCTTTTTCCTCGTCCTGTGATCGACCCTGAATTTCGCCATCTCTTGCTGATATGAAGGACGGCGTGAAAAGACCTCTCCCTCCTGAGCGACGGGTTGGCACAGGCCTGCCATGCATTCCTTGGCAGAGAGACGTACGCACCTGCGGGGCCGCCCTCGGCTGTGCACGGAGCTGCCAGGGGCCCCTGCAGGTCAGCTGACGCAGCCATAGGTTAGAATTGAAATATATGTGTATGTTTTTGGTTTGGGTGCGGTTCGTCAGAGACTGAGGAAATGTTGTGAATAGAGGTCTGTAAAATCCATTGAGGGCTGTAAACATTCCTGAGTAGAGACTGGTGAACATTCTAACAGGTAAGGTGCAAATATCCACTCCTGCAAATACCACCCCCCCACCCCACCGCCCCCGCGCTTTACCAACTCTGATTAGTTGATTGACTGATTACTGCACCAAAAAAGTGACACAGGGAATCTCAGCAAAGATAATAGTTTTGGGAGAGGTGGATGGTTCTCAGATATATTACACAATGCAGCCAAATTGTTTATTTTTCACACTGCTATCTAGATACATTGACAGTAACGCAATTTGTATTAACCCGTTCGATGCTGATGACGAAACCGCTCTGTCATCAGCTGCGGTTGGGCTGTGCTGATGACGGAGCGGTTCCGTCATGGCCCGGCCGCCGCGCCTGCGCGGCGCGTTCTATTAAGCGGGGCGGGCCATGACAGAACCGCTCCATCACGAGCACAGCCCAACCGCGGCTGGTGACGGAGCGGTTCTGTCACCAGCATGAGGCGGCCGCGCGGCCGCCCCGCCCTCTTAGCGCTGCGGCGGAATAGCCGCCGCAGCGAACGAGTTAAAGGTAGCTCAAATAATTAGGGATAGTATTGGCATGCTAACAAATACTAAACTCTAGTCAGGTTTGCGCCAGTGTGAGAGCGCATTACCTCATTTCCATTGGGTGTCCTCCCATGCAAATGAGCAAATCACTTTGCCTCTGTGCCCTATTGCCAGCAGCGGTCCATGCAGGTAAGTGCGGTGGGGCGGGGGTGGATGTCGACAGATGACGGAATAGGAATTATTTATTTATTTAATTTTCCCTATTCAGTCGTAAGTTGACATCCCCCCTCCTGCCCCGCCCCACCATGCTTACATGCAAGGGTTGCGCTGCCTAGTACGGATGCGGGCCCAGAGGTAAACAGGACCTTAGCAGGCACACTAACATTGTTTCACAAAAAGATGGTACAATGACACTATCTAGGTCTTCGTGTGTGTGTGAACAAAAACTCTAGGCAGTCAACAATATGGCAAACAAGTAATATAAAGTGACAGCGAAAAAAATCATACATAGAGAATTAAAATAAAATTAATCATGATTTTAATGAACACAGATAAAAATCATACAAGTAAATGGCATAACCATCACCGTATGATAGTAAAAATATAATTAAAAAACATATATTTCATACATTTATTATTTCATCATGCAAAATACACCCCTACAGAATAATATCACTAGTATCCGTGAGAGAAAACACTGTCTAGGTCTTCTCCAGGTGTAACTTTTGAAAGGTTATCCATGGCGCACACAGGGACAGTGCTTCCTACGTATAATAAAGGCTCTGGCGGTCTAGTATGTTCAATTCTTTCAATTAGCATCAAGAGCTATATTAGTACGGTTTATAGTCATGGACGTTGGTAAGGGGTAGTCAGAAGTAAAGGCAACCCTTTGCTACCCTTGGTATCAAGGGTCCTTAACTGGAGCAACAGAAATGGAAATTAAACATGGCTCTAAGTTCCCAGTTTACTTTCTGTAGGTTGCAGTCTCACCTTCCTCAGCAGCTGCAAATGAACGATTGTTGAATAGGTACGTTTAGGATTAGGACTAGGCAAAATTTCCCTGAGATTTGTGTTGGACTTGGTACTTACTGCTGGGTCGTCCCCAAACATGTTGCCTTCACTCCTCTTATTTTTGCTGAATTCGTTTTTGTTGGCCTTAGGACTCTGCTGCTAACTAGTGTAAAGTGCATATGCTGACTCCTTAAAACACATTAGATTGGCATATACCCAATTGACATATTTAATTTACATGTAAGACTCTAGTAAAGTAGCACTACCTGTGCCAGGGCCTGTAAATTAAATGCTATTAGACGGCCTGCAGCCCTAATTGCCATCCACTTAAGTATTACTTCAAAGAAATTCTTAAGTCTGCCATTGCAGCCTGTGTGCAAAATTTTTAAAAAGTAGGACATACACCTTTAAGTATTACATGTCCTTGTAGTAAAAAAAAGTCTACATTTGTTTTTCACTGTTGCAAGGCCTACCTCTCCTATACGATAACAGCTGAGTTACCATAGTACCTTATGTAAGTGTAATTTCTAAGGGGGAACAGGTGATCAGTTCATGTTTGGTGTCACAGAAATTGTAATTTAAGACCCTAACTTTTGGTGAAGTAGAATTTTGAAAATTCCACTTTTAGAAAGTTGGTCTTTCTTGCCTCAGCCATTTGGTGCCTGTAGCCTTTCTCTGGGTCACATGACTGGGTGTAGTTGATAGTTGGGTTTGGTGTATTCCTCCTAGATAGCCACACACAATGTGGAGCATTGGTGTGATTGAAGGGTCCATCACTGGCAGGATGGGAGGGAGGCACTGGGCCCAGCCCCATGTACACTTTAATAGGCTCTGTCCTGTCTCTACACAAAGGGGTGCTTAACCCCTGGAGTTAGTCTCGAGTCAGAGCCAGGAAGGCAGAACACCTGCACACTTCAAAGGCATGCCTCGAGACGTTTCCCCCTACTTCAAAGGCACAACCGGGTATATGTACTGAACCTCAGACACCAACACTTCAGCGCACTTCTGGACCTGTAGATATTCTGCCAGGAAAAATGACTCCTGTTCTACTGAAACTAATGCCATTCTGATGGACTGCTGCTCTGAAGGACTATAAATGCTGCCCTGCTGTCTGCTGCCTTGTCTGTGTGGGAAAGACTGGACCTGCACCTCTTGAACCCAGAACCTAGAGTGACTCCAAGGGCTAGTTGGCTGGCCCCCTTATCTGAACCTATGGATATAACAAGCGTTCAATCACCTTGCAACTGCACCTGGAATCTGCCACCTGTGAGTCTAAACTGTCAAGTGGTGCCACCCTAGTTCTGTAACCCTGGAAGTGGGCTTATGGTGTTCTGCAATCCTCTGTGGATCTAGCAGACTGACAGATCTCCTCATCTGCGCTTCGCAACCCAGAGCAGAACTGATGCATCTCCGCTGCTTTGTGGACCTGTTGCAAAGATCTGTATTGCCGCCACAGCCCACAACTCCTTCAGAACCGCTGTTGCGCAATGCACCCTTGGCTCAGGCCCGTCCATCCCTTGTTGATGGCAGCCTCGACATGACGGTGGACTCCACATCGCCGCCTCGCAGCCCATCTGAAGCGATGCATCGCCCTTATTGTGTGCCACATCCTCGACGCCAGACTATGTATCACAAGCCTCATGGAAGCGATCCTCAATGACAACAGGGCCTTGCATTGCAGCCTTGCCGCATATCGGAACCGACACATTGCTTCAGCTGTACACCCCATCTTTGACATGGATCCTTGAAACGCTTCGCCAACCAGTATTTAAGGTACTGTGTTCAGCATACCTAACTGGGTTCCTGTAGCCAGACCACGCTCAATCGTGGTCGGCCTGAACTTTTGACATTGTCCTGGTCTGGCGCAACCAGATATCCACAGGTGGCGCTTTGTGCTTTTCGGTGCCATTTTCACTAAAACCTTTAAAATTGAATATCTCTGGTTCTACTCATTGGATTATTTTCATTTTGATCTTGGTTTGTTTATTAATGAAAGCTCTATTGTTCTAACTTGGTATGGGAACTTTTTTTGTGTGTTCACTTAATTACTGTTTGAAGTGTTGCACAAATCCTTTAAGTTAAGCCTAACTGCTCTTTGCCAAACTACTAGAGGGTTGAGCACAGGTTAATTTAGGATTAGCTAGTGCCTTACCCTGACAAGCATTGTGGGTGCTTCATGACCAGGGCTCACACCCCAGTCAACCAACAACCCAATTTCTCACAATTTGCATTACAGTTGCTACATACATTTCCTGAATTTACGCCATTGCTCAACATGGTTTCATTATGCTGGGTTTACAGACATTTGTTAGTGATGGGGGTATGGGAACAACGTGAACAACCAAATCGCGAGTATGTGTTGTTTGATGCACTTGTATTTTTGTCCTTTTTTATCATTAAATGTGTCCTTGCATTTAAATGGACACGAGGATGCATTTCGTGCTAAAATATAGTGCTAAATGCTAATTGTGCATTCAGAATTACATAACAGCAAAATCCATAAATTCCGCACCCTTAAACCTTGGATGTCCTTAAGGATCCTGGTGACGGAGCTGCTGCATCTGCTACTCATGCAATATTGTTGACTTACATGTCTATAAAAGGAGTGTGCAATTCTGGAAATCACAGTGTCTGAAGCAATGTGTGGTCATCTAGTAATTCTGTGTGGAAGGGACTCCGTGCTACTAGTGAGGCAAATTCTTGCAGACTATCAGCCATATTCATGAACCAGAATTGCACTCGCAAATGGCCAGATTCTGAGAATCTGGCCGTTTGCGAGTGCGATTTTTGCAGTTGGGATTCTTCAACCCAAATGCAAAAATCGCTATTTGCGAACTCGCATATTTGCGAGGAATTGGATTTAAGGAATCTCTAATAGAGATTCCTTAAATGCAATTCATCACCCTATTAGAAATTGCGAATTCGCAATATTTGGTCGCAATTTACCACAAAATCTGACTTCGTGGTAAATTGCGATAAACGAGTAAAAAGCACTTTTGTGCATTTTTTACTTTTGCATGTTGCACACACACATGTCCTCTGGACATGTGTGTGCGCAACACCTGTTCAAATGTACATTTGAGGGGTGCTACAGGGTGTCCTTTGGACACCCCTGGCACCCTTCAAATCGCAATCTTATTTGCGATTAGCAAATTGCTAATCGCAAATAAGGAATACTCTCCATTCATTCCTATGGGCCTTTTGGCCCATAGGAATGAATGGGGAGTTTTTCCTTATTTGCGATTAGCAATTTGCTAATCGCAAATAAGGAATCAGTAGGAATCGCATAATTTTTGCTAATCCTACATGAATCCCATTTTGCGAGTCCTTAATAGCGAATCGCTATAATTTGCTATTAGGGCCTCGCAAAACGGGAGATTGATGAATATGGCTGCATCTCTTCGAAAGAAGAAAACACTTGGGGGCAGATTTACGTTTCCTGGCGCATCCCTGCTGATTTGCAGGGATGCGCCAGGAAAGATATGTAAAACAAGTTTACCCTTGCGCCACCACAGATGCGTCACATTGTAAATGCGGCGCATCATGGCGCAAGGATAAACAGATGCGTGTCGCATCTACCAGCGTACAGTTGGTGCAGTGCTGGAGTTGTGAGGCGTGCGCGACGCAACTCCAGCATTGTGCCAACCTGGCCTATCCTCAACATGGTGCGTCACGCCTTACGACTGCTTCAAGCAGGCGCAAAGTTTTGACGCAGCTCAGTCGAAAAAATTACTGAGTGAAATCTTGTAGATTTCACTCAGGCATTTTTCCGCGGTGTTTCTTGTGATGGAACACCCACCCTGCACCGGAACGCCCACATGAAACCTGATGCAGGTTTCATGTGGCGCAGGGCTTTATAATGTGACGCATCTCCCTAGATGCGTCACGTTGTAAATAGAGCGCAATGTGGTGCATGATTTATGCTGCCGCTGCGTCACAAAAGTGACGCAACGGCAGGGCAAATGTGGCGCACGGGGCTCGTAAATCTGCCCCAGGGTCCATACAGAAACTATGTTTTTACAGCGGATTAAGCTCAGATTTCACATGAGGTATCTGTGCCTCCATTAACCTTCATGTTCCAAATGCATCTAATCTGTGTTTGTCCAATGTTGGATGATTAGAGAGGAAGACTGGTACAATCTCATTTTTGGGGGGATAAGTGCTCTCTATATAATTTACTCCCATTAAAAGGAATCTTCTGTAGATTCATCTCATGTGGAAATCCTTACAATCTGGCATGGATCGTAAACTCGAGGACCATCGTTAGACAATTCTGATCTAATCTTTGGCGAGCACTTCTAAGCACAGTTACCGCTCGTCCAAATTAAGGCCTATATGTACTAACATATTTTTTCATAGACACAGCCTGAAGTCTTTTATGTTTATAGCATGCTAAAGATGGGTTAAAAATTTGACACACGGGTTCAGTAAATATAGAATTCACGCTTTTGCAAATGTTTCTAATACATTTTACTGGAAAGCATTTGCTGCTCAGACCTTCCATCTGGAATCCTGAAATGTATTTCTGTTGCCTTAGTGTTTTATTCTAAGCTGGTGCACGTGTTACAGTCGTTACTACCGTGTAATTAAAAATGATTCTAAAGTGTGCTTCACAGAATGAGTTCATGGACACAGAATTGCGAAATGTTTGTTTCTGTGAAATATAACATTTTCGTTTTTTATTCACAAGTTTATTGGATCTCAAAAGGCAAAGTTCAACATCTACTAAATTATTTAATGACAAATCCTGTAGCATACAAAAACAATTTGTGTGGTTACGAGTTCATTTGCAGGTGGCACATATCAGGGCTTAATTTGTAAATAGAATATGGGACAGGGCCCTCACCAGGAGGCCACTTCAGCTTGCAACATGTATTACCCCTGTCATTGCTGCCAGTGACAGTACCAACACAACCACTAACCATCACACTCATACAAGTGTCACAATACAGACTATTCTGGAACTCAACGCTATATGAGTGGCTTTGATGACAGGTTTCAGCCATTTTTTAACGTATATTGCATTAATAAACATGTTTTTGAGCTAATCTCTAAATTAGACAAACAGTGTCACCATGTGGCAGACTGTCATATGTGACGGGGTTGACAATTAAGTGCTGGGCCCCGGAAACCTCCAGCTCAAATTAAGCACTGCACATGATGCAGATTTTAAACAATTGAGAGATATGATCTTGTTATATGGAGGTTGATGTTTTTGACTTAGCGCTTCATAGCATGGAGCAGTTTTGGGAAAATACTGCAGTTCTCCCGGAAATGTAACATTATGAGATCAAATGTATAACTCAATTACTTCCTAAAAAGATGTACAAAATCCATGATTTTTTTACCGGGGGAGAGGGGGGGGGGGGATTGTGCAATGCAAAAAAATATATACGCTTACCTTGCCGCTGGGTCCTGTGACTCTGCTCCTACCCGAGGAACAGGAAGCCAGGAAGAACAGCCAGGCTCCCCTGACCAATCACAATGCTGCATTTCCGCATTGTGATTAGTTTTGAGCTTCCTGGTTCAGGGAATGGGGACCTGGGCATGTTCTCCATGCAGGCTGTAATGCGGCCTGCATAGAGTACAGTGAAATTACGGACTTAGGAGTGGGCAAACCACTCATCACCTGCCCTGCTACGAGAGCACAGCAGCCCCGCTCACCTGCAAAGGAAACATAAAATGATATTAACTCAAACTTAATTATCCTTTATCTTTCCTTTACTTTGCACTGCTCAAAAGCAGAGGGGTCGACGCTCCTCCGACACAGCGGAGGAGCCACTACTGTCTTACAGTAGACTGGTCCTTTAGGTAATACAACGTTTGTATGACTACCATCCGGCCTTTAAGTGGGACGGGTCCTGCCGGTGGTGACAAGGCACTGAGACGGGTCCCTATCGGGCTCTCCCTTTTTGACCTCACCCTCAGATTGAAAGCCTAAATCTCAGCTCTGCAGCAGTACCAAGCTTCACTGGCTCTGATGTAACTTCAAAGAGGCTCGCTATAGTTCTTTCACAACCACATAATTTCCGATCCAAAGCATTTTCTGTTTTATATACAACAAAGCCATAGTTGTTACTTATGTATCTTATGCAACTAACAACCATTAACAAAGCCAACAGTCCTGACTTGCTGTAGGTGTAATGTTACTTGTTGTAATATATATCTGGATGCAATGACAGAAGCATCAAAATACCGGTCGGGCAGAACACTATGCTAAGCACAGATTTTTAGCTTTTGTGTTTTTAATCCACACCCTAAGTTACATCAGCCACACCCCTTTGACAGACTCCCAATTTTTTCATCCGACTTAAAGCCATGACTAACATGCAGTACATCTAAATACCACACTTCACCCCTGAAAGGCATCCTAAACGATGCTGGTCACATAATAAAGGGCCAGAACAGTTCCAGATTACCAAATAGGCAAAGTAAGCACCAGCCTTTAAGCCCCACTCTTTTTAGGTGCTACGCAAATAAATGATGGACGGAATGCTGAATGAATCATACAGTCACCCCCAGTCAAGAGATCTGGGTTAAATCCATCATTCCCTTGCACACCATGCCACCCCAGTTTAGACCCAGCCATATGCAAATCAGTATTGACCCTGTGCCTCAGGGAAACAGTCTAGACTGAACTGCCAAGCCAGGTCCTCTCTGGACCGGAAACAAGCATCCTGGGACCGGTTTCAGGGTATGTCACCCTTCTTCAGCCAGCCTAGCTTGAATCTAGTGGCACAGTGAGAAAGGGACCCACGTCTGGGCATACCCATCCCACATAGGGCGAAAAGTGCTACGCAAACAAATGATGGACGAAATGCTGAATGCATCATACATTCACCCCCAGTCAAGAGATCTGGGTTAAATCCATTGTTCTTTTGCTCACGATGCCACCCCAGTTAAGACCCAGGCATATGCAAATCAGTCTTGACCCTGTGCCTCAGGGGAACAGTCCAGATCGAACTGCCAAGCTAGGTCCTCCCTGGACCGGAAAAAGCATCCTGGGACTGGTTTCAGGGTATGTCACCCTTCTTCAACCAGGCTAGCTTGAGGATCAGGACTGATTTGCAGATCGCTGGGTCCAAACTGGAATGGCATGGTGAGCAAAAAAACGATGGATTTAGGCCCAGATCTCTGAAATGGGGTGAATGTAGGACATTGTTCTGCATTCGGTCCATCAATTTTTCTTTTTGCATTTGTCACCCCGAGTGTGACGGGTATGCCACTGGAGTCAAGCTATCCTGGCTGATGAGGGCTGAAAGTCCGAAACCGGTCCTAGGATGCTTGTTTCCAGTCCATGGAGGACCTGGCCTGGCAGTTCGGGCTGGAATGTTCCCATTGGGTGCAGGGTCAGGAATGATTTGCATATGGCTGGGTCCAAACTGGAATGGCATGGTGAGCAAAAGCATGATGGATTTAGGCACAGATCTCTGTACTGGGGTGAAAGTAAGACATTTTTCTGCATTCTGTCCATCAATTGTTCTTTTTGCATTTGTCACTCACTCTTTTTAGTGGTCATGAGACAACGGATCAAACTAATTTTGATCTGACCTTTGAAAGAAAATTACAATCAAGCTTTCTTAAATTGTTTCCATTTAATTTTTGCTTAATAACATTAATAATGGTTAATGTTTATTTTTGTGTAATAAAATTGGTTTATTAAAATATTGGTTGGTAACATTTAAAACGTATAAGAAGATAATTTGCGAGGGGGAGGGGGGGGATTACAACTGCCCAGGGGCCTCTGCAGGGTTTAATCTGGCACTGGGCCAGAAGAAGTTCAAAAACCCCACCCTGAAACGACGTAACCATGCTAGCTGCCCCGCCTGGTCCACATCACCACCAAGACCTGCTACATGTTACCGCAAATCACACCCCAGTAAACATGGCCGAGCCCCACCCCTGGAGCCAGGTCATCACCAGAGGGAAGATGAAGAAAAGGCAGAAGGGAAAGAGGAGAAGTCCGGCCTTCTCCGTCACCACCATCAGGATGTGGAACAATATTACCATTGACGTCAGAACTGTGTCACTCTTCAGGCAGTGCACATAGAAATGGAAGATACCCGTCTTCAGGCAGCACTGCACATAAAAAAAGCTACGACTCGTCTCTTTATAAGTGATTGTGAAGCTGCATATCCATGGGTCCTCGCGTGCCGTTTGTCCCACCTCAGCGCCTCAGTCCCATTTTCTCACCATATAAATACCTACAAGCATAGAAGGATATTGCCTTTGATTGCCATGTTAAGACATATTTATATATAATTTTGGAGAATTTCACCAGGCTTTTTAGACTTTACAGCAACAGGGAGATGTGATCTTAGTGTTAGTTGACTCTCACTTCCCAGTTCCCCATGGATAAAAAGAAGTGTAACGCATTAGGCCAAATAAAGCAGACATTAGTGAAATAAAACCCTAAATATTCATATAGCTCTTACTAACACAGTTTCACAGCACAGTAAACAATGGGTGTTAGTGATGGCATTGTTAAACTCAATGACACTCCAGCCATCGTTTGAACATGTCCTTTGCAGGTCACTCACGGTACCCTGCAGCAGGTGCTCTAACCCACTGAGCTGTCTTCTCATCTGGCCCGCAGGTAACGAGCCACATGGGGAAAGATGACGGAGCTTGAAGTACATTAACAGTAACCCAGAGCAGACGCTGTTTGAAACGGCTACGGCCCACGTTTGGGCAGGGCGCGCCCCTGTCTCTGAGAGGGGGGCCTGGGAGAGTGAAGATCTGAAGAAGCCGCCCTCTCCCATCCCTGCTTCTGATTACCTGAGCCTCTCGGCGGAAGTAGTTCATTCTGTGACTACAGCAGGTCATAGCTGCAGAGCTGAGCAGGGGCTGCACCATCTGTAAGCAGCATGTCGGACGGCGCGCCTTGAAGCAATGTGCTCATTTTGTTGCATTTCTACCCCACCCTAGCTTTCTATGCCTTCCTGTGTTCCTCTCTTCCCCATTTTCTCTGTCTCTGAACTGCTGCCCTTGTTAGGCGTATGCCTTCTCTTGTCGCAATGTGGCCGAATCATCGGTACATGCTGGAAATAGTAGGGCATAAGTACAAGCCCCTATCGACACTGGACTGTCACTTTTTTTGACGCCCTTTCCAATGGATGTACGTTGTTACCACGCGATGTATTACATCGCAGTACTTTACAACACGTCTTTTATAACGCAATTCGTTACCACGACCTGCGCTGTAGGGGTGCTGGACTTAGGAATACTTAAATTTACTATTCCAACACCAGCCTACGTACAGTAGGGAAGGTGTTGGAATAGTAAATCGACTATTCCTTAGCCTAGAGCGCCCTCCAGCGCAAGTCGTGGTTACGACTTGCGTTGTAAAAGACGCGTCGTAACTGCACTGCGGGGTAACATCCGCGTTGTAAAGGATGTTCACCCTTTCCAATATTTACAATGTGGCACTAACGCCACCTTGTAATTATCGTCCCCTTTCAGCCGCAGTCCACTGCGGCAAAGGGGCATCCAATTGGTGTTGCTGTGGGCCTGCCACCGCAACACCCATTGCTTTTTGACGCAGCCACAGATTAACAAGCTGAGGCAGCGCCAAAAACAGAACTATTCTAACACCATGGATAACCAGGCACTATTCTAACACCATGGATAACCAGGCAATAGAATGGCGATTCAAAGAGAAATAATTTATTTCTCCTAGTTCTTTTGCTCTTTCCACATGTGCTGCATTCTGCAGCACACATAGAAAGAGCACATCGCAGTGAATGATTGTTTATGTGCATAAAGGCGTCCCTTCCTGCTCATAAATAATCACCCCTGCAGCGCAGGCACCCTTGTAACATGGCAGCACGGTGACTTTACCCTGCTAGGCAGCTTTTTTGAGCCAGCGCTAGGGGAAACACAGGGGTGCACTGTATTTTTGTGAATACTGCGCATCCCTGTGTTTTAAGAATGTTGTAGCGCTGCTTAGTTTGGCGCAGCTTTGCACGCCAACATTTCTTTGTAAATATGCCCAATTTTCGGATCAAAATCCCTCCAATGCACTCATGCAGCCAGAGCTTTAGGTGGATCAGATCCAGCAGGGTCCAAGATAGCATAGTAAATAAAGACAGCCATTGAAACTGTCCCCATCAGACCCTATAATGATATCAGTAACTTCACATGAAAAAAACACTGATCGGGTGAAAAATGACTGTAAATACTGTTAAGGTAATCCATGTCATTTTATAGTTCTTGATTACATTTGACATGTTTTACATGTTTTACCTAATCTTGCATTCCCCAAGAGTGTTTTCTTTTCAACGCTGTTAAGTTTTTGTAGCTTTTTTCGTGTATCATATTAGTCTTGTGTAATGCTTTCTGTGAGTGAAAGAAATTAGTTTTGCTTTGTTTATTTCGAAGCACATGCAGGTCTCCATCAACAAAATTAGTACCCACCGCAGTGACATCAGCCCCCACCTCTGTAGCATGCCAAAACACCCGGTAGCCAGTCCGGCCCTGCCCACTTCTCCTGTTAGCGCCGCCTAAAACAGAACCAACTACTCACCATGAAACCCATCAAGTAGGGAGAGGATGTGGCTTAATGGCCAGAGCTTCTGACTTCGGCACTGAGGAACCAGGTTCACTTCTGGGCCTTACCTCAACATCCTGTGATTCTGGGTGAATCACTTAATCTCCCTGTGCCTACCAAAAAAGAACTTGTCCTTAATTGGTGCTCAAGCACCGGTGTTGATGATTAAGTGCCTGTGCTGAGCACCGGAAACCACAGGCTCAAATTAAGCACTGAGTGTGGGGAGCCACCCGGCCGCTACCATACAATGTTTGCATGCACCTCCCTGGGCCGGGCGCGAACCAGGGGGTATATAATAAAGGGTGACGACGTCAGCGCATGTGGCTGACTGCACGGACCCAGTATCTGTGTGCATGTGTCTTGTGTGTGCTCCGCTGCAAGGCCTCCACCGCGCACCTACCCCTCCCCAGTCATGAAGGGTACCCGAGTGAAGGCATATCCAGGCCCCCCCTGTCCCCGGGGTGTGGGGTGTCACACTGAGGTGGTTGTTTATTACCGGACGATATTCACAGCTGTGAAGTTGAGGCTAAAGGCAATGAAAGTTCACCACAGACCCTCTCAGTGAATCATTGGGGATCACAATACACGTTCATCCAATCCTTGGCCTCTCTGCAGTCACACAGAGCAAAAGTCATGGGTGCCAACTGGAATTGTGATTCTATGCAATTTGCAAAGCGTGTGAAAGTGATACACAGCTGTCGAAATATTGACAGTATGAAAGAACAAGCATTTACAATGCAATGGTTTTGCCTTTGTTAAAGTTAGAGCTATTGGCATTGCTCTTGACATTATTTTTATTTATGTTTTTTTTAAACATAAATAAATGGCATTGTCATTTACAATAGCAGGGCAGGGCCCAGGGAAGGGGGGGGCGAGGAGAGACGAAGGAGAGCTGCGAGCTCTGGAAAGGAGGGGGGGCGAGGAGAGACAAAGGAGAGCTGCAGCTCAGGGAAGGGGGGGTGAGGAGAGACGAAGGAGAGCTGCGGGCTCTTGTTGTAATGCTTGCATGGATGAGTTGGTGGATGCATAGATGGGTGCATGCATGGATGGGTGTATGGATAGATGCATGAATGGGTGGATGGATAGATGCATATATACAGCCAATCCCTCAACAATTTATGCAATTCACCAACCCATTCAACCAACAACCCATCCATGCATCCACCCATACATCCATGCATCATGCATACATCCATCCATCATGCATCCATCCACCCACTGCGTCCCACTCCGACCCCTCTAAATATAACTCATTTTTTCTGTATATAGAGATGACTGTATTCACTAGTATATGCAGTAGACCTTTCTACTCTAACATTCCTATGTGACTCTTGCAGTACATCTATTCATATCCCTTCCATATGTATATAGAAATATAACGAGAAACAACAGTCTCTTCTTTGTGTGACTACATCTAGTACATTTCAATCGTTTTCCTGTTTGTATCTTTTACTTAACGCATGTAAATCAAAATCCTTAGGTTTGGCAACTGGTTCTTATGTAAAGCGCTCTGACACCTTTGGGTAAAGTTCGCGCTACATAAAATCACATTAAATAAAACATTACCCCACAAATCCAACCATCCATTTGTGCCTTGGCTTACATTTTACGGCCTCGAAGCACACAGAGAAGGGACAGTTTACTAAGTCGATGCTTTGTAGGGTGCATGGCAGGGGACAGGTTTAGGCGCCAAGGGAGGGTAGGGAGCAGAGTCAGAGTACTTCACGGAGGTAGGGGGCACTTTTTTATGGTTCAGGGCAGGGGGCTACGGTACTTTTTGGAGCATGGCCTTATTTTAAAGAGCTCAGTTCAGGTGGAGGAACGGCACAAAACACCAGGCAGACAGAGGGCAGAAGGACACAAAAACGAGGGGTGGGTAATTCTAACGGAGGGCAGAACGGCACAAATCACAAGGCAATGGATCACCCCCAACTACAATAACAGCCACCAATTAGAAGCACCGTGACACTAAACACACCCGAGACCAACAACAGCCGCCAATAACAAATTCAGTGAAGCTAAAACACATAGAGAGCAGCTGCCACCAAGAACAAGTACCTTGATGATAAAACGCACACGACAGCAAGTGTCACCATTAGCAAACATCGTGACACTAAAACACACCCCACAACAATAACTGTCACCAATAACAAACACATTGATGCTAAAACACACACGAGAATAATTACTGCCACCAGTAAAAAACACTGTGCTCCGAACAGTGAAACTACCCACACCTGAAGATTTTTAACAAACACATTGGGGCATCGAAATGAATATAGTGCTCGGCTGGTACCTTGTGGAGTACAGCACAGACAGTACTGTAGAATTGCTGAACGTTGAGCATTGTCAAAACCGTGTTACTTAAGGCAGTGGAAGTGAATAGACCACCACGTGAATATCCACGTGACGCTTTGACTTTGAGCAGACTATTTTAATATCAGTTTCCTGTTAGTGCACTTATGAACCTGGAGCTGCAAAAGGCACAAAGTCCCTGTTTGGTGCTGTGCTACAGTTGTGCTTGTGAGACGCACAAGCAGTCGGAGATAGTGTGGCTGGGCACAGGGCACTATCCCGCTGCTTCGCAGCCCCTCTCCTGAGGTTAGACAGGAAAGCTCAGCTTCTGAGTGGAAGTGCAGGAAGAGAAGTCAGCCTGTCGCTTTAAAGGCCGTTTGTGACAAAGCGATAAGGAATTTGATAACACCACCGCCTTTAATAAAGTAGAGGGATTGAGGCTTTGGTGGAAGCTCCACAGCTGGGCCATCCCGGCCACATTGTTGTGAGCCATCATGATCCTATACGTTAAAACCTTGGTGAGAGTCAAGGGCTGAAACAGGGATGCATATTGGGTCCTCTATCATTTATTCTGTATTTGGCCGGCCTAAACAACGCACTACCTGATGTGAATGTATTTCCACCCAAATGTGCGTGCTTTCATCTACAATGTTTGCAATATGCTGACGATACTATCTTTTTTTATCTCACCGTTGTTGGTCAAAAAGATCATTGAATGCCTTGTCTCTCTACTGTAATGAAAACAAGATCCTTATCAATGCCACGAAGACAACAATAATGGTGTATGGGAGGAAGAAAGTCAAGAAAACCTATTTCCCCTTGGATCAGGTGAATATTGAGCAGGTTCCCAGCTTTAAATACTGGGGTTTCTACAGCAGGGCTCGCACTATGCGCAGGTTGAGATGATGAAAGGAATGTCAGCCGCAAAGATTATCAACTTTCAGAAATTGCTAAAACAAATGAAAGGGCCTGACCTGTCTGCAATTTGTTGAGTCATTGATTCCAAGTTCATTCCTACATTGTTTTAGGGCTCCCTAATATTTAAAGTCAGTTTCGGACCCTGACCAGACATGGCCCAGTGCTGCTGTTATAGAACTAAGGGCCAGATGCATCAAGCATCCATTTTGCGATTCCTTATTAGCGAAAAATAAGGAATCGCTAATAAGGAATAGCAAAATGGAATGCATCAAGCAATCACTGTAAAAATTGCGATTCCTTAGAATTCCTTAATTGCGACTCGCAAATTGCGAGTCACAATTAATGGATACCTCCCCATTAATTCCTATGGGCCTAGAGGCCCATAGGAATGAATGGGAAGACAATCTCAATTTGCGAGTCGCAATTAGCGAATCGCAAATTGAGTTTGCGAGTTCAAGGGTGCAGGGGTGTCCAAAGGACACCCTGTTACACCCCTGAATGTGATCTGTGCACATATGTTGCGCACACACATGCCCTTAGGGCATGTGTGTGCGCAACATGCAACTTTGAAAAATGCACAAAAGTGCATATTCCAAAGTTTTTGCAAATTACCATGAAGATATACTTCGTGGTAATTTGCGTGCCCTATTAGTGAATTCACTATTTTTGATACTTTCATGCATTGCATTTAAGGAATCTCAATTTGAGATTCCTTAAATGCAAACAATCGCAATTTACCGAATTCTCTATTTGCGATTTTTGCATTTGGGATGATGCATCCCAAATGCAAAAATTGCACTCGCAAAGGGCCAGATTCTGAAAATCTGGCCCTTTTGCGAGCGCATTTCGCTTGATGCATCTGGCCCTAAGTGTTTCATAAGGGGTAGTGTCAGTGCTGATGCGCATAGGGTGGTTATCCGGCTGCAGTAGCCCAGTGGTTGAAAAACGATGGTTTGGAATGCTACCCAGAGCGATTGTCTGTGGTTGAACTATTTCCAAGCATTCCTCCCATCACCTTTTGTGTGTTTGAATCTATTTATGTCAACAGGATGAGTTTATCAACAAGGCTATACCGGTGACTATTGGCGTTGTGCTCCATCATCCATTGTCATTCTTTGACAGTGGAAGCGTTTGCCTCGACTCTTGTGATTTTACATGGTGGCGGAAATAGAGTATGAGCTGTTTTTTCTATTGGACTAATCTGCTGCGATACAACAATCCAACAGAGTTTGGGCGCAAGACCCTATGTGGGATGCTGATGCATATGGCATCATCAAAGAAGGCATGACTTTCCACTTCTTTGTGATGATGACAAAGCAACTCCTTAACAGAGACACATCCTACAAGTATGTTAAAAAGCTATAGGAAGGAAAGAAAGACTATAGCAGAGATGAACAGCTACCCTTTGTACAGGACTAAAGTAGGATTGCGCATCCTTCTGTAGGATAAATTGAGAGAAGAGAAAAAGTGGCTTCGAAATGAGAAAAAAATTGTTGGGTTGTCTCATTATTTCTGACTTGTTTGTATACCTTAATGTCTTAGGTCTATTTACATGCTGAATAAACATATCTCCCTTCTTGCTCACCATAAGAAAGACTATCACAGCTGCAGGTACTTTGTGAAAACTTGCAAACCTGTATCTTTTATCTGGTTTATGAACCCGTAAATCACTTTGGATTTAATCTCTTGCCATTTATTTTTGATTACACACCTTCTGGGGTCGCCAACTTGCTTCATGGTATCAGATCCCAGGTACCCCTTTATGGGCTGTTGTGTGAACATTTATTGCAGTCTGAGTATTCTAATATTGGTTTCTTCCATTGAATAATACTGTTAACACACTGATATTTATTACGTGTAGACAGCATGCCCAGGGGTACCAACATGGTGTTACTGTTGGCATGGACATGAGCTGCCCATTCTTGCCCTTCCGGATTTTTGGACGTAGGGCATATCCAAAAGCCCCTTGGCACACCCCTCCACACTGTCAATTGGTTTTGGTTTCACAGTAATGTCGGTGACAGCCACCCAAAGCAGCTGCTAATTTTAAAGTCCCAAATGTGAGATTTTAAAAATCTTTGTGTAAATGCTTTCTTTTTTCACATCATTGGTCTTGACAACAGTACAACATTTCACAGGGCGGAAACTGTAATCTTTTGGAAACCCCCCTTAACATTGCTTTACCAAGAAGTCTCTTTGGAATAGTGAACTTGTGTTAAAATGTGAAATGTGTGACTGTCCTCCAGCAGCTGGGCCCGCTCATCTGCTGTTGCTTCTACATTGTTACCGAGGTGTGAAAAAAACACAGTTTTGTGTAAATGGATATAGAACGAACAGGAGAAATGTGTGACTTCGCGAAGCTGTGGCACAGAGTGGCATGAGCTGGTGAGGGTGGGCAGACCTGGGACGCTGAGCATGTGCCATGCTGCATGACACTGTGGCTCCCCTCCGCCATGCCCACTTTTGGCAGGCCGGATGGCATCAGATCTGTCACCGGCGCAGGAGCAGAGCCTCGTAAACAGCAGATGGTTGTAACTGGGAAGTGTTGGCGAATGCACATGCCTGGAATTCTTTGGGTTTGCAGTAATAATAAGCAGTGTCACAACAGATTTCATCTTATAAGACGGTCAAAAACAGCAACGTCAGGAAAGAAGCTACTAACAGTGGATCACTTTTATTTAAATTAACCACATGCAAACTTCTAGAGGTTGGATAGGTTGCGGGATAATAGCGCAGTGCACGATATACGGTAGCCCTTTGCAGTTATTTGCAAAAAATAAGGCGAAACAGTTTGTTGGGGCTGAACCCACAGGGAATGTACGGGTAACAACATCTCTGGGAACTCTCTCATTTGGTTAAATATTTCCCGGTATCCATAACGATAGTGTGCCGCGCACTTACTCACTTGAGGGCAGTCTTGAATTGGGCAAGTTGATGGACATAAATGGCCTTGGTAGTTCGTTTTAGGTTACAATTTGGATACATCAGGCGAACCCTCGGTGCTTCAGGGATCACGGATGGCTTCACATGGCCTCTGCGAGCGATGGGCCAATCCCAGCGTGGCCCTGAGGCGAGCCCCCGATGACGTCAGAGCTCCTTGACCAATCGGAGCGCGGCTCCCTCGTGCCAGCAGCCTATCAGAGCACGGCTCCTGCGTGCCAGCCACCAATCAGCTAGCTGCCCCTTCGGTTTGGTCTCCGTGGCTCTGGAGATGTGGGCGGCGATTTCTAGGGCAGTCTCAGGCCCCGGGCCGCGGCGGTGGAACACAGCAGGGTTACCTCACGGCAGGGGCGCTCACAGCCAGGAGTTTTTAGGCCACAAAAGCTGGTCCGCGTTGACGGACAGCACTAGTGTTAATGGATTAGCAGGAAGCAGGAAGGCGAGGCGATTCGGGGGCGTGTTTGGCCAGAATGACGTGCAACAAAGTCGATCCCACATAAGATAACCACGCCCATGGAAAAAATCTCAGGAACGCCCCCGAATCTGGTCCGTGAATGACGGACAGATCTCTGTTCCAATGGCTAGCCTCCATTTATGGAGCTAGCCAATGGAACAGAGGGGCGTATTCAAGTCCCCTTACTGAAATCTAGAGATTTCTCCTGGGGGCGGAGCTAACGCTCCGTGCCCCAGGCAAAACCTAAAAAGAAAATGCAGTGCTTACAGGTGAGTGGTAGCATTGAGTGTGTAGGGAATTTTGAAGTGAAGGAGAAAACACATGCAGGAGAGGGTAGAAATCAGTTGTTAAAGAGGAAAGAGAGAGCGGAGCTATGTGCAAATGAAAGATTTCAGAAAGACTTGGGTCAAAAATGGGCATAGCTGTCTAATAGAGAGACAAATGAAAGTGGTGTGACCGCAAGAACGGGAGTGCTTGACTACCGCCCCTTGCACAGACCTTCTAACGTTTAATTCACTCACATTTTTTAAATTGAAACATTTTTTCAAATCTAATTATTCAAAACAAAATCATTGATGTTACTTATTTATCTGATTCTGGGAATAAGCATTGGCAAATTCCGTAAATTTGGCTTGTTATGGATGAATGTCCATTGCCATGTGGCTTGTCTTTGATGAAAGCTCACAGATTGGCACCAAAATACAGGTCAAGTAGCAACTGAACACAGAATTGTACATGTGTTAAGCCCCGCTTTTAATTATATATATTTCACAACCTTGGAAAGGATTTCTAGCTACTCATCGTAGGACACGCCACTTTTAGAGACTCTCCACTTTCTTCATCCCACTTTAAAGTCCTGCCTGATGCTGTATTGTGAGATGCTCTACTCTGTTTGGTTTGGCCAGTACGTGTTTCCGTTGCAGTCAATACAAGTTATATAGTCTTGATTTCACCTTCTAGTAGTCGGTCTGCCTCTCTGCCCAGGAAGTAGCCAGAAAATTAAAATACTCCCACGCCCCATGATGAAGTGTGTCTCTAATGGCAACAAACATACATACTTGAGAAAGAGAGGGGTGGGACCGGGAGCCAATCTTTAAACAGGTCCTGCACACGTGGCTCCAAGGAGAACGTGTTGAACAAGGGGAGTGCAGTTCCTAGAGAGGGGATGAAGGGGGAAGGGGAAAAGACAAATCTTTTGTCATGTTGCCCTCACACACCCCAAAAGGTGTCATGCTTCATCATTGGGCCTTGCTCCTCGTCGGGTCGGCGCTGCAATGCTCGACGGGCTCACCGTTTCCGGGGCTCTTTGTCGGAGATCTTTTTTGAAGAAGCCGTTGGGTGCGCACAGGTGTGGGGGCAGTGGGAGGCTGTGTGCATGTGAAGGGGGATCTAAAATAGGTCAGGGTCAGTCCTATGCTCAATAAATTTTATGGTTAAGGTAGATCCTGCCTAATTAAAAAATAGACTGGACGCCCTATGGGAATGTGATGTTCCTAGCGGGCAGTCTCTAAGGTGGGGTCGACATGTTTCATGCCTAGTTGTTCCAAAGGAATCGGGTGGCACTTCTTCAGGACCTATGTGAAATTGGGTGCATAACTAGAATCAGGCCCCAAGACTTTAAAAGGTAGCCTGGTGTGGGGCCCTAGTAGTCATGTACTGGGCGTTTTGGAGACCCGTTGTACAGGAGCTACGGCCCGAGGGCGGTGTAAGGGAGCACGATGTTGCTCCACTCAGAAGGGTGGTGGCAACTTGCTTCTAAGCCTATTCTCGCTCCGGTTCCCAGTTGGCCATTGGGTTGATTGCAGCAACATTATTAGATGACCGGGTGGCATTCGCTTGTTTATTGAACTGGATTGTAGGGTTTTAGCCTTCAAGAGATGTGATTGAAGGGATTTACCATTTGTCTATCCTCTCTTGACGTGGTATCCATTTACAAAATGTTGCATGTGTAAGACATTTTCTCAGATAACTGAACATATGAGGGTCTGGGATAAAAAACACACAAACACACCCTAGAACTAAAGCCTACAAATAGGAATGTCTGACAAAATATCGAATACACAAATATCGATATACAAAATTATCGCAACAAAAATATCGATGGCAAAAATATCGGAATCCTATCCCTAACAAGGTAAGTACAAATATATCGAAAACAAAATATAGAATGACAAAAATATCGTTTTTTGTAAAATATCGTTTTATTATTATAAATTAAAAATCTAATATTAACCAAATAATACTTTTTAAATGTAATAAACATATTTAAAAATATACTATAATATTTTGAATTAATACATAATGTAATACAAATTAATATTAATAAATATATAATACAGAATATATGTTTCATTAATAATAATTGCAAATTAATTATTTTCATAACTTATAAAAATATATAAATATAATAAATTACTAATACATTTATATACATAAAATAATAATATAAATAACAATTAATAACAACATAAAACTAATAAAAAAGCTAAATACATTTTAGATAGCGTATGAGTAAAAATTACTATTCCCACTCCAGAGAGTGCGACAGTAGGGAAAGTGCTGGATAGCGTAGGGGTAACAATTACTATTCCAACTCCAGAGAGTGCAACAGTAGGGAAAGTGTTGGATAGCGTAGGGGTAACAATTACTATTCCAACTCCAGAGAGTGCAACTGTAGGGAAAGTGTTGGATAGCGTAGGGGTAAAAATTACTATTCCCACTCCAGAGAGTGCAACAGTAGGGAAAGTGTTGGATAGCCTAGGGGTAAAAATTACTATTCCCACTCCAGAGAGTGCGACAGTAGGGAAAGTGTTGGATAGCATAGGGGTAACAATTACAATTCCAACTCCAGAGAGTGCAACAGTAGGGAAAGTGTTGGATAGCGTAGGGGTAAATATTACTATCCCCACTCCAGAGAGTGCAACAGTAGGGAAAGTGTTGGATAGCGTAGGGGTAACAATTACTATTCCAACTCCAGAGAGTGCAACAGTAGGGAAAGTGTTGGATAGCGTAGGGGTAACAATTACTATTCCAACTCCAGAGAGTGCAACAGTAGGGAAAGTGTTGGATAGCGTAGGGGTAACAATTACTATTCCAACTCCAGAGAGTGCAACTGTAGGGAAAGTGTTGGATAGCGTAGGGGTAAAAATTACTATTCCCACTCCAGAGAGTGCAACAGTAGGGAAAGTGTTGGATAGCGTAGGGGTAAAAATTACTATTCCCACTCCAGAGAGTGCGACAGTAGGGAAAGTGTTGGATAGCATAGGGGTAACAATTACTATTCCAACTCCAGAGAGTGCAACAGTAGGGAAAGTGTTGGATAGCGTAGGGGTAAAAATTACTATCCCCACTCCAGAGAGTGCAACAGTAGGGAAAGTGTTGGATAGCGTAGGGGTAACAATTACTATTCCAACTCCAGAGAGTGCAACAGTAGGGAAAGTGTTGGATAGCGTGGGGGTAAATATTACTATTCCAACTCCAGAGAGTGCAACAGTAGGGAAAGTGTTGGATAGCGTAGGGGTAAAAATTACTATTCCCACTCTAGAGAGTGCAACAGTAGTGAAAGTGTTGGATAGCGTACGGGTAAAAATTACTATTCCCACTCCAGAGAGTGCAACAGTAGGGAAAGAGTTGGATAGCGTAGGGGTAAAAATTACTATTCCAACTCCAGAGAGTGCAACAGTAGGGAAAGTGTTGGATAGCGTAGGGGTAAAAATTACTATTCCAACTCCAGAGAGTGCAACAGTAGGGAAAGTGTTGGATAGCGTAGGGGTAAAAATTACTATTCCCACTCCAGAGAGTGCAACAGTAGGGAAAGTGTTGGATAGTGAAGGGGTTAAAATGACATACTTATAAAAAATGCTATTTTTTAATAATACAAATAGGAACTATTAAATAAATATAAACCATTTACTATACATATACATAATTATTAAAAACATGATTAGCAACATATATATAACCAAAAATAATCATTAAAAAATACTATTTTATTATATTTAATTACCAAGAAATAAATAATGAACTATTATAAAAATAAATTAACAATGATTTTTAAATCATTATTACTTAATTACATTTAAATTAGTTCCCACCATATTCCTCTATAAACACACAACCCGCAACAGAACACATTTATCAATTAATGAATTATTTAAAATGAATTACCAATTAATTAAAATGAATTACCAATTAATTAAAATAATGTATGCTTCCTACTAATTAATAATTAATTCTACATAATGAATTTACTTCCCACCCTATTCCCCTATAAACCCATAACCCGCTACAGAACATATTTATCAATTAATCAATTAATTAAAATTAATTAAAAATAATTAACAATTAATTACATTAATTAATAATTCCTACTAATTAATAATTATTTCAACATAATTAAATTACTATTCCCACTCCAGAGAGTGCGACAGTAGGGAAAGTGCTGGATAGCGTAGGGGTAACAATTACTATTCCAACTCCAGAGAGTGCAACTGTAGGGAAAGTGTTGGATAGCGTAGGGGTAAAAATTACTATTCCCACTCCAGAGAGTGCAACAGTAGGGAAAGTGTTGGATAGCGTAGGGGTAAAAATTACTATTCCCACTCCAGAGAGTGCGACAGTAGGGAAAGTGTTGGATAGCATAGGGGTAACAATTACAATTCCAACTCCAGAGAGTGCAACAGTAGGGAAAGTGTTGGATAGCGTAGGGGTAAATATTACTATCCCCACTCCAGAGAGTGCAACAGTAGGGAAAGTGTTGGATAGCGTAGGGGTAACAATTACTATTCCAACTCCAGAGAGTGCAACAGTAGGGAAAGTGTTGTATAGCGTAGGGGTAACAATTACTATTCCAACTCCAGAGAGTGCAACAGTAGGGAAAGTGTTGGATAGCGTAGGGGTAACAATTACTATTCCAACTCCAGAGAGTGCAACTGTAGGGAAAGTGTTGGATAGCGTAGGGGTAAAAATTACTATTCCCACTCCAGAGAGTGCAACAGTAGGGAAAGTGTTGGATAGCGTAGGGGTAAAAATTACTATTCCCACTCCAGAGAGTGCGACAGTAGGGAAAGTGTTGGATAGCATAGGGGTAACAATTACTATTCCAACTCCAGAGAGTGCAACAGTAGGGAAAGTGTTGGATAGCGTAGGGGTAAAAATTACTATCCCCACTCCAGAGAGTGCAACAGTAGGGAAAGTGTTGGATAGCGTAGGGGTAACAATTACTATTCCAACTCCAGAGAGTGCAACAGTAGGGAAAGTGTTGGATAGCGTGGGGGTAAATATTACTATTCCAACTCCAGAGAGTGCAACAGTAGGGAAAGTGTTGGATAGCGTAGGGGTAAAAATTACTATTCCCACTCTAGAGAGTGCAACAGTAGTGAAAGTGTTGGATAGCGTACGGGTAAAAATTACTATTCCCACTCCAGAGAGTGCAACAGTAGGGAAAGAGTTGGATAGCGTAGGGGTAAAAATTACTATTCCAACTCCAGAGAGTGCAACAGTAGGGAAAGTGTTGGATAGCGTAGGGGTAAAAATTACTATTCCAACTCCAGAGAGTGCAACAGTAGGGAAAGTGTTGGATAGCGTAGGGGTAAAAATTACTATTCCCACTCCAGAGAGTGCAACAGTAGGGAAAGTGTTGGATAGTGAAGGGGTTAAAATGACATACTTATAAAAAATGCTATTTTTTAATAATACAAATAGGAACTATTAAATAAATATAAACCATTTACTATACATATACATAATTATTAAAAACATGATTAGCAACATATATATAACCAAAAATAATCATTAAAAAATACTATTTTATTATATTTAATTACCAAGAAATAAATAATGAACTATTATAAAATTAAATTAACAATGATTTTTAAATCATTATTACTTAATTACATTTAAATTAGTTCCCAGCATATTCCTCTATAAACACACAACCCGCAACAGAACACATTTATCAATTAATGAATTATTTAAAATGAATTACCAATTAATTAAAATGAATTACCAATTAATTAAAATAATGTATGCTTCCTACTAATTAATAATTAATTCTACATAATGAATTTACTTCCCACCCTATTCCCCTATAAACCCATAACCCGCTACAGAACATATTTATCAATTAATCAATTAATTAAAATTAATTAAAAATAATTAACAATTAATTACATTAATTAATAATTCCTACTAATTAATAATTATTTCAACATAATTAAATTACTTCCCACCCTATTCCCCTATAAACCCACAACCCGCTACAGAACATATTTATCAATTAATCAATTAATTAAAAATATTTACCAAATTAATTACATTTAATTCCCAATTAATTAAAATTAATGTATGATTCCTACTAATTAATAATTAATTCAACATTATTAAATTACTTCCCACCCTATTCCCCTATAAACCCATAACCCGCTACAGAACATATTTATCAATTAATCAATTAATTAAAATTAATTAAAAATAATTCTCAATTAATTAAATTATTTAATAATTCCTACTAATTAATAATTAATTTAACATAATTAAATTACTTCCCACCCTATTCCCCTATAAACCCACAACCCGCTACAGTACTAAAATACAACATTTAATTAAATTACATTAAAAATAAATTATAAAACATAATAAATACAATATAATATACACAATATTTATAAAAAAATCGATATTAGTAACATCGAAATTATTTACTTCGATATTACTGACATCGATATTTAAAACTTCGATATTACTAATATCGATATTAAGAGTGTCGATATTACTTACCTTCTATATTATATCCCTTCGATATTTAAACTTCGATATAATTGTATATCGAAATTTAAAACTCGATATTTTGTCTGTGTACCTACAAATAGTGCATAAAAGCAAAAAAAAACGAACAGATCCATACTTGACATGGACAATTAGCCTCACTTTACTGTGTTTTTTCATTCCCTATGCTTTAGTTAATGTTTTCTCCCTACCCTTTGGTTGGCTGGCACCCTGACAAATCATGTGTATCTTTTCCAGTTTATGATTGCTGGCTCCCAATAGGAAACTTGATGGCTGGAAGTTTAGCCTTCTTCTGTTTCTGGTGGCCACACTGAACATCTCAGGGTGCCTAGTTATTTATTTAGTTTAATTTCCTGTAAAAACACTTTTCAGTGATGTCTAATTATTTTGTTAATACCCAAACGCTAGCTACATACTTGGCTTCCTTTTTCACTTTTGCTGCGGCCCATAAACTCATTTACTGTTCATAATAGACACAGTACCCCTTGTTTTGTACAACTTAATTTAGGTTTTTCGAATGGCAACTGCCAGAAAACAGCTAACACTGGGAAAGACAATGTTCTGCTGCAGTGCAAAGAGATTTAAAAAATGATTGCTTCTGGTCTAGAATGCAGGGAGGAGAAAATTATTTAAATGTGTGAAGGCAAAGTGTACTTTTTGGATGTAAAATGCATTGAAATTGAGGTGAAAGTATATATCCTAAACAACAAATAGAAACCGGGTGAAATTAAAAAAAAACCTTTGGGCTCATCCAAAATGTAATTGAAATCAACCCAAACCAGCAAATGAAGGTACTTAAGCCAAAGAAGGAAATGGCTGAAGAAGGCTGAACCAAAGCCCTTTAGATTATGAGTAGAACATGATATATTGCCCACGAAGGGCACAGGCACCATTACAGCCTGATCATCAGTAATAATTGGAAATGGACATTCGGTTAACGCTTAACGTAGAAATATGAAGTGAGGTAGTGGATTTGTAAGATGCCACTCCAGAACCTTTATATATATATTCCACAATGCCACATATTTTATATTCATGGTCTTGATTCATTCATCATTATCTCAGAAAATCAAATCTGATGTATTCATCATTATCTCAGAAAATTAAATCTGATTTATTTTGGATTCCCTTCACTTCTTATTTATCCTCTAACCCTTCCATATCTTAGTTCCTTATCTCATTTCTCCCTTCTTTACCTTGTATTTTCTTTTCCTCTTTTTGTCTTTTCTTCTCTTTCCTTTCTCTTTTTCCCTTTACTTCAAAATGTCCTCTGCTTCAACTTGTTTTACTATGTACCCTTATCCTTCTTGATCTTTCCTTAATCATAAGTTGATCTCTTTTCCCTTCTTCGTATTATCTCTGCATTAGATTGCTCTTTATTATAATATTTAGTCATGTTATTTGCTATAATATTATATTGTTTCATCTTATGCTCATTTGTAACTTTGGTACCTTTATTATGACATTAATAAACATCATTTAACTAAAGAAAATGGTCTTGATTCATCACTTGAACAGTTATTTCGTGTGGGAAAAATTCTGTTTTGTATACTTCATATTGAACGCCAATGGAAGCAATATGTCAACTGTGCAGAAACACAATACTGGGATGTTTTAACCCCTTCGACGCTGAGGACGAGCTCAGCTCGTCATGAAGTACACCTCTCGTACGCTCATGACGATCTGAGCCGGTCATGAACCGCGGGATTTTTAAATCTTCAGCGCACAGCGGGAAAATGCGCTGCACCGATAGTGTTAAAAAGTAATATTGCAACAAACGCTGTTGCAGGAGTATTTTCTGTTTAGTGCAAAGCATATGCCTGGTTGCTGTTTCAAGATCTCAGCGTAGGCCTCTTCCACTCTTTATTAGGGTCATTTAAAGTAATTAACCTGCTGGATACTGTCATTTCCGGCCCCCAGCTGGCCCGTGCTTCATTTGACCAATTACTGTGCTTTTAGCTGCCATACCTTTTATTGGTTGTAACTTTGATGCGATAATTGTAGTTGTAAACTAGAGGCAGTCTCATTCAGAGGTTTGAGATGGTGGAGTCTTACATCCATGAACACTTCTCTGCTGCTGAGCGCTAGCAGTCTCAGGTAACCAAACCAAAAGTCCCACCATAGCTGGCAAACGGCCCCATGTCATGTGTCACGCCTTTCAGCTTGCGCCTGTGGTTGCATTTCTAATGACCATTGATGAGTGTGCCTAAAATGCTGTCTGGTGCAACCCGGAATTGTTTCTTCTCAATTGCGCCCCCTGTAATGTAAATAATGAGCAGTAGCGGGTGCAACCGGATGGGGGGTGGTGGAGCGGCGGGGTGGGGGGTTTAATTAATAAACAAGAAAGATGTACCCTAGAACAGCCAGCCGGCTGGCTGCAGCCTCCCCTGCGTCCTCTTCCTTCCGGCAATCTGGCTGGCAGCAGGAAGCACCCGGCACATAGGCTCCCCTGAGCCAATCACAATGCAATGCAGTGTTGTGTTTGGTCTGAGCGCCGTGGATCAGCGCTTAGACTCAAACAGGGAGCCTGTGCATGATCCTACCAGGCTAAGTAATGCAGCCTGGTAGGATCATGCACAGTGCGCATGAAGTGTTTGATCAGCCCAAGAGGGCCGGCCAAAAACAGTTCATGCGCACTTTGGGACTGCAAACCACTCCTCCCCTGCTTTGGCCCACCCTGCCCCACACTGCCCAGAGGCTGCATGCAAAAGGAAAAATAAAATGACAATAACGATACGTTATTGTCATTTTATTTTGCCTTTTTGTGTGGTGAGGCAACGATCCTTCACCTTAGCGGAGGAGCCGCCACTGTAATTGAGTGGGAAAACGGTAGACAGTCAAAATATCGAGTTGGAAATATCGACCTACCATAATATCGAGTCTGAAATATCGAAGGAGCATAATATCGAAGGCAAGAATATCGTAGGACAGAATATCGACCCAAGGTAAGTAATATCGAAATACTTAATATCGATGTAAGTAATATCGAAGTTAGTAATATCGATAGCATATATATCGATGTTAATAATTTCGATGACACTAATATCGATATTTGTATTATTTTATCGTTTTTTATTATGTATGTGTTATATGTTTAATTTAAGTATTTAAAATAATTACTATTATATGTGTATACATTTTCTATAATAATATATAAATTTATAAGGAAATTTGATGTTTTAGTACCGGAGCGGGTTGTTGGTTTATAGGGGAATAGGGTGGGAAGTAATTTAATTATGGTAAATTGATTAATAAATAGTAGGATTAATTAATTAATTATAATTATTTGCTAATTAATATTGATTAATTGGGAAATAATTAATTGATTAATTGATATATATTTTCTGTAGCAGGATGTGGGTTTATAGGGGAATAGGGTGGGGAGTAATTTAATAATAATTAATTAATTAATATATGTTTTTAAATATTTATAACTAATTAATTGGCAAATAATTAATATTAATTAGTTAATTAATTAATATAATTTTGTACATATTTTAAATTAGTAATTAATTGGTAATTAAATAATATTTATTAGTTAATTACATTAATTAGAGTAATTTATTTATATATATAATTTTTTTGTTACTGTTAATTAATTAATTGGGGAAAAATGATATTAATTATTAAATTATATTAATTACAGATTATGTGCTAATATATTTACTTTATTGTTATTGTTAATTAATTATTAATTGCTAATTAAATAATATTATTTAACTTTGGGTTAAGGAGTATTTTTAGGGTTCAGGGTCATTTTTGAGTTTTTGGGTAAATGGGTATTTTTAGTGTACAGGGTCAGTTTTGGGTTTTTGGGTAAAGGTTTTTTTTTAGGGTTCAGGGTCAGTTTTCAGTTCTTGGGTAAAGGGGTATTTTGAGTGTTTAGGGTCAGTTTTCAGTTTTTGGGTAAAGGGGTATTTTTAGGGTTCAGGGTCAGTTTTCAGTTTTTGGGTAAAGGGGTATTTTTAGGGTTCAGGGTCAGTTTTCAGTTCATGGGTAAAGGGGTATTTTTAGGGTTCAGGGTCAGTTTTCAGTTCATGGGTAAAGGGGTATTTTTAGTGTTCAGGGTCAGTTTTCAGTTCTTGGGTAAAGGGGTATTTTTAGGGTTCAGGGTCAGTTTTCAGTTCATGGGTACAGGGGTATTTTTAGGGTTCAGGGTCAGTTTTCAGTTCATGGGTAAAGGGGTATTTTTAGGGTTCAGGGTCAGTTTTCAGTTCCTGGGTAAAGGGGTATTTTTAGGGTTCAGGGTCAGTTTTCAGTTTTTGGGTAAAGGGGTATTTTTAGGGTTCAGGGTCAGTTTTCAGTTGTTGGGTAAAGGGGTATTTTTAGGGTTCAGGGTCAGTTTTCAGTTTTTGGGTAGAGGGGTATTTTTAGGGTTCAGGGTCAGTTTTCAGTTCGTGGGTAAAGGGGTGTTTTTTGGGTTCAGGGTCAGTTTTCTCGACTGTTGCACTCTCTGGAGTGGGAATAGTAATTTTATCCCTACGCTATCAAACGCTTTCCCTACTGTTCCACTCTCTGGAGTAGGAATAGTAATTTTTACCCTTACGCTATCCAACGTTTTATATAATTAATTGTTAAAATATCACATGTTTATTTTATTTTTTATATTACTTACATTTTATTTATGTTATTATTTTATGTTTGTAAATGTATTAGTAAATTAGAATATATTACATTAATTTATAAATTAGTAAATTAATTATTAATACTTATTGTTCAGTACATATATATTATATCTTTACTGTATATATTTAATTAATGTATTATTAATATATATGTATTATTTATTAATTTTAAACATTATTAGATACTTTTAAATATGTATATTTTATTTATTAGTGTTATATACTTACTTTTACATTTATATATATAAAAAAATCGATATTTTTAACATCAATATTTTTTACATCAATATTATTTTTTCGATATTTTTGTACTTACCATGTTGTAGATAGGATGTCGATATTTTTGCCCTCGATATTGTTGACTCGATATTCTTGTAGGTCGATATTTCTGAGGTCGAAATTCTGTCAGTGATCCTGGGAAAACAAATGCAACCCCGAAGACCTCTGTGCCTTTATCGCCAAACTCCAAAATTAAATATTTGGAAGAGACGCCTTTACTGCTGAGTAATTAGAAGAGATATAATTTGCATGTGGGGAATTTCATGAAGTAAGTGGGCAGTCAAAAGAATGATTCTGAGGTACATTTTAAAGAGTTGGAACGAGTGATAACCTTAAAGACAGTTATTTAGTTTAAGGCCTATCTTATTTATACCCATACAGTATGAAAGAAGAAGAGTATGCCAAGTCCTGAAGCAGGCTAAATAAATTAATAATTAGACGAAATGCTGAATCAACAGAATTAAGAGATAACTGTATTGATGACATCAAGTTGTGTGAATGTAGATGAACAGTTGTAATTGTAAATAGCTTGATAACAAAATGCTCATGGGTGACCTGATATTGGTGTGTGAATTAACAGAAAAGTGTGTAGGTTAGCAAGAGGGGGTCAACATTCTTTAAGGTCCTTGAAGAATTGTGTGGTGCTTCTGAGACAGTTGTTGGTAAAATGCAAGCACTTTATAATAGTTTGGAAAAATAAATGAAAAATATACAGTTGTGTAATGTTAATAAATATGTGTTACGTGTTTTGTATGGTATATTTGGTATATCTCAGACCTAAAGGGTATTTTGGGAACCTTCCTCGTTTTGATGCCATATGTGACACCTCCAGTAAGTCTTTGTTTATAGCCAACAGTGCTTTGAATTCTGGGACTTGTATTTTGGGTTTCATGCTGTAAATATGGGCTACAAAACCAAGCATACACAGAAACAAGGCCTAAAATGTAGAAGTAAACATAGGCTTCCCACTTCGCCTGACCACTTGACAACAAGGAGCCTTGGGCGGTGGAATGATTGGGTCCAATACCTGTGGCTCTGAATGAAGATTCAGTCCACTGATTGCGATGCTTGTCATCGAAGCCTGTGTGGAAGCAAGGCATGCCTTCTGGAATCAGTGTCGGATTCAGTGTTGATGCAAAGCTCTGTGTCCTCAGGAAATCATGTCTGCGGTTCTTGGGTTTTCTGTTGCAAATCATTGTCATCAGGTGTGTCAGTCCAATTGATTCAATTGAAAGAACCCCTGACTACAACACCCAGAACACATCAGGGGCCATATTATGTATTAAGGTGCAATTACCCTGTTTGCGCCTGGCTCACCTTAAAATAGGTGCGCCGGGCGCAAACAGAGAAAGTGAACCCTTTTACATAGAATGCGCTTCTCCCAGAGCAGCGGGAACTCGTACTGCCCTGGGGGCAGCTCTTTCAAGTGAAATATGGGGTGGGTTTGAAGCAGCTGCTCTGTGTTTCACTGTGCAGGTGGCAACCCGCCTGCACCTCGAAGGGGGATTAGATATCCCCTTGCTGGCGGGTACAGTCAGTTACTGCACCCTCCTGCAAGGGGATGTCTGGTGGTTCATAGGACTCCCTTTACCCCCTGCAGAGGGCTGCTCTTATGGGCGCACCTTTTAGGTGGTGCAGTCAGTGCGCCTCCTGGCAGCTTCTTTGTCTCTGCATCTGTAATATGGTGCAGACGCAGGGGCAAAGGGATACCCTCATTTGCATGGAGCACACCCCCATGCAAATGAGGGAATGCCCTCTGCAAATAGCACTGGCGCTTTGAGTGCGCCAGTGCTATTGGTAATACAGAAGGGGGCGCACAACCGTCTGCGGCCCTTTCTTTAATACCAATCTGCCCCGGGGGCACGCAAAGGGGGTGCAAATAACTGTTGTGCCCCCGGAACACTCTTCGTAATACGGCCCCAGATCATCAAATGCAACACAGGGCCTCATTTATGAAAAGTGACGCATCGCTGCGTGAAAACAGCGATGCGTCACTTTTCACTGCGCACTCCTTGCGACACCAATGATGCGTCATATTTAATGTATGACGCATCATGTCGCAAGGACTTACAGATACGTCAGTATTTCTGACGCATCTGTAAGCGCAAAAGTGACGCATTGCTGGAGTGTGTCACAAAAGTGACGCAACTCCAGCAATGCGTCTTTTCACATGGGGAAAGCCCCATGTGAAAGGGCTTGCGTCAGTCTTACGCCTGCTGTGAGGCTGGCGCAAGATTTTGACGCAACAGCATCCTAAAAGTGACGCAGTGAAATCTCATCGATTTCACTGCGTCACTATTACGAGGCTTTTTGCGGGGGCACGCCTCCTCTGCATACATTATACCTGACGCAGGTATAATGTGGCGCAGGGGTTTAAAAAGTGACGCATCTACCTAGATGCGTCACTTTTTAAATATGGCGCAACAAGGGGCATTTTTTACGCCGCTGGTGCATCACAAAAAGTGACGCACCGGCGGCGCAAAACTGACGCAAGGCCTCATAAATAAGGGCCACAGTGTTTAGGCAACTTCGAGCTAGGCAATTCCTAGCTCGAAGGCTGTTCCCATGAAGCACAGGGTCAGACTGATTTGCATATGGCCATGTCTGGACTGGGGTGGCTGAGTGAGCTAAAGAATGGTGATGGATTAAACCCAGATCAGTTGACTGGGGGTGAGTGTTTGATTTGCTCAAACGCTCCGTCCATCATCCCCTTTTGTATCGCTTTGTTCGCCTTAAGTTGGCAGGGTATGCTCAGACGTGAGTCCCTTGCTCACTTGGCCACTGGATTCAAGATAGCCTAGCTGATGAGGATTATGAATCCGAAACCGGTCCCAGGATGCTTGTTTCCGGTCCAGGGAAGACATGGCTTGGCGGTTCGGGCTGGACTGTTCCCATGAGGCACAGGGTCAGACTGATTTGCATATGGCCATGTCTGAACTGGGTGGCTGAGTGAGCTATAGAATGGTGATGGATTAAACCCAGATCAGTTGACTGGGGGTGAGTGTTTGATTTGCTCAAACGCTCCGTCTATTCCCCTTTTGCATCGCTTTGACTAATAGTAAGCGTGGGCTCCATCTAAATAGATGACACTTGCTGAGGCAAAGGTATGGTTAGTATTCAGCAGGTGTGTCCCTGCTCCTTGCTGTAATGCATGCAATCATGTTGCTACATGCATGTAATGAATGGAAATCATCTTGCTATGCGAGTGCACTTTTCCCAATTACATAAGTGAGTAGTTTGTCCATCCCACCTTTTTTTGATTCCAATCTGGTCCTTGGGTTTCTGTTTTTCGCACCTCAGTTCCACAAGTACCACAAAGTAAAGGCTGGCCTGGGTGACCCACTCACCTGTGACTGGTGGGAAAGCTGAGCATGCTGAAGTCAGCCCTGATCAATGCTATATGAATAGATATCACACATTCTGTACGTTCATGGGCCAGAAGATGATCCGGACACGATGTATTCTTTGCATTGTGCTACAAGAAGCCCTGAATGTATACTGAGATCAACACTGCTAAAATACTAGAATGCAAAAAAAAAAAGAAATAGCAAATCCTGGACTCCATTCCTCGACCAGTAAAACCTGAGAGCTCCTTGTTGTGGTTGCGTTAGATTCTGAGCCCTGCACACAATGGGAGTTGGAAAAGCTCTCTTCAGGGGTCTCCATCTCATATTGACACTGTGTGATATCGGCTCCTCACTAGGTGACTGTGTGAAAGGAGCCAATATCACGTGATGCACAGTCTCACCATGGGAGTTGAAGTTGGCTGGACTCCAACGTAAACCTGTGGCTAACCACAATGCTTTGGGGTTACATTAAAAGTCTCAGCCCTGCACCTAAGTGTGTGGAACTATTTTAAAGTGGGAATTCTGAGGCATAATATAGCAGTATGAAAGGGCAGGTGTTCTTTCTGACCCAAATGAAGACTACTCAAATATGAATATAACGTGCCCTTATAGGCACAGACCTCCCATGTTTACTCTGTCCACGTGTGGCTAGCCCATCCAGACCAATCCCAGAATGCAAAACAAAAACCTGGACTGAATGAGCTACTCACGCATGGATCTTGGAACCCTGAGAGAGGTCTTTTACCCAATCAGAGATCAGATTGTCCCAAACCACAACTGATCTCACAAAACCCGTGAGGCAGCCCCCGTAGCTGAGCCTCACTTCTGAGAAACAACATCAATGTTGGCCATACGGGACACAGGGAAGACCATGGTCAGGCTGAAGATCAGAGTGATGCTTTTGTGGGTACATGGATGGATGAAGGGATCATTAGATAAGGAGCCTGGCAAACAGTCCTGAGGGAAACACCCAATTTTCTAGTAGATATCCTGCTGGAGAGGGACGGACATACTTTCTACACTCACACAGTACAATATGAGGTTGGTATGAAAATATTTTCAACGGGTGCTCTTCGCCTCCCTCCACCATTGCATGACATGCTAGATCTGTGGGACAAGTAACACAGCCGTGGATCATTTCCACTTTCCCTCTTCCGCACTCAGGCCAGATTTACAAGCAACTGGTGCATCTGCATAGATGCGTCAGGTTCCTTGCGTCACCTTCAAATGTCCTTGCGCACCATGGATGCGCTGTATTTACAATAAAGTGCAACATGGCACAAGGAATTACAGATGCGTCAGAAATTCTGACGCATCTGTTGGAGGAAAAGTGATGCATTGTTGGAGTTTGTCACAAAAGTGACACAACTCCAGCAATACGCCAGAAAACATGGGTAGGTTCCATTTAAAATGCCCTGCATCATTCCTTACGCCTGGCCTGAGCAGGTGTAGGGATTTTGACGCAGTGAAGGCGTAGAGTGACGCAGTGAAATCTTGTAAATTTCAATGCACCGGTTCTACATGGCTTTTTGCATGGGAACGCCCACCCTGCATACATTATACCTGGCGCAGGTATAATGTGACGCGGGGCTTTACAACGTGACGCATCTGACTAGCTGCGTCACGTTGTAAATGGGCCGCAACTTTTACGCCTCTGCTGCGTCACAAAAGTGACGCAAGGATCTTGTAAATCTGCCTCTCAGTTTACAGCCCTGTGTCTTTTGTTATTCAGAATTTTCTATTATCTCGCTGTTTTAGGATTACCCACAGAACTTGGGGGCGGTTCTCCACACCATTTTGCAGAAGCCTGAACCTGCATCTGCCATGGGCTGAACATAAACAGCTGGCAACTTCCTCATTGTTGAATAGATGATATTTAAACAAGTTCTCAAAATGGATTAACAAGTTACATTTTGGCACAGTTCTCTAGCTTCAATTATTGCAGTAAGGATCCCACTAATGTTCTTCTTGGCCCACAGCTACAGATCAAAAATAGAACCAGCGAAAAATATACCTAAACATCAAGTTCTGGCTTTTCAGCAAACAGCACTAGGGATTCTTGGAATTGAAGATCTGAATTTTCTATTATTAATGTAGCCCCAAGTGGGAATGGATGTTGTGGAGGAAGCGGAGGCAGGAAAATCAGAGAGAAAGTGATACATTAATACTGGATGGTATGTGGATAGTCTCTAAAGTCGAAATTAGAATGAAAAGAGTAAGGTTTGTGCAGGGGAAGCACCTCCATTGGAGCGGAGGAGCGTCGCACCACTTAAATTATCCTTAAAGGTGAGAAATAAAATGGTAATTCTTTATCATTTTATTTTTCATCCTCCTGCTCTGAACCGAGCGCCGGGACGGGGGCAGGGCCGCTGCTGAATGACAGCAGCAGGGAGAAGGGTGGGAAGTTTCTGCACTTTTCAAAATGCGCATGTTCCTTTGGACCACCGTCTTGCGACGGCCAACCTAACATGCGCTATTTGAAACCTCTAACTCAATGATCTTAAGACTGGGTTAGAATAAGTGGAGGCCTCTAGGGTCCGGGGGAGCACCGAGTAAGGCCGCTCCCTCCAATCAGGGCACTGCTTTTACAGACTGAGAGCAGCACCAGGATTGGGGCCCACTCTGCAGCATGCAGTTCATCTGAAGAGGTCCATTGGGGAGGACATTAGTTCAGGTAAACTTATTTTTTAATATGTGCGCTCACGTGCCAGCACCTCCTACCCATATGTTAGCCGCCACTGGGTTTGTGCCTGGCATGGATGTTGATGCAATGTGTGGACCTGATGAGGTGATAAGGCACCAAGATCCGGAATGTGGACCTCCAGCAAACTTTGGATTGATTATGATGTAAGGGATACTAATGGGTGGGTTGTGTGGAATTAAGGGATTAGAAACCAGAAGGACAGAGTTTGCCATTCGATATAGTTTGCATTTGAGTTTGATTTGGATTGTTGCAGAATGATCAACGGACAATATGAAACATAATCACTTATAAGTGAAGATGTCGTTATAAAATTGGTGATATGACGTCTGTGCAATCCATTAGTTTAAAACCAATAAATACAATTATTAACCCCTTCGCCGCTGTGTGAATTTCGCTGCGGTCCGAGGGGGGGGGGGGGCGGGGTTGGGCGTGCTGCTCCAATACTCATGACAATTATAAACAAACAATGGTCCTAGACCTATAGATTGAAATACTTTGATCAAATCAGAAAGTGAATAAATGTTCAAAACAAAAACAACTATGATCAGTCTATTATCTGTAGATCAAAGACTATATCTTTGAAAGGAACCTTACACCACGGTTTTAGAAAAATATATTCTTGTTTAATTTTCTGTATTCATATTTTGCATTATTTTTGTCAATAAAAACATATAGGTTGCCCCAAGACGGGAAAGTGCAAAGGAAAGGTGTGATTCAAGGGGGTGAACAAGTGAGGTGGAGAAAGGAAATTACACAGTAGTGAAAAAGAGATAAATTTATAATTTTAACAATCAATACTGGACACAAAAATTCAAAATTCGCCGTATTGAGCACCCGACCAACAAAACTAATTCTTTTAAATTGCAATCAACAACATTGTAGTATCCACGTATAAATGTCCACAGTCTTGCACTGTCTACAATGCTGGAGAGACACTGGTCCTAGGTGTATATATTGAAAATGTCGACGTTTCGACTCGACTTATTCCCAAACGGTGATTTGGACCTGGGGATTGCGAGTCTTCATCAGGACAAAGAGCAATAACGAGGCAACCAGGGAATATTGAATAACCCTAAAACAAAAGGAATTTGGAATTACTCTCCGTGGTGTAAAGACGCAGCCTATCCCCCACATGGGGTATGGCAATTCCTCTTACCCTTTGTAGTAGAGGAAACGCTGTTGGGTGATCCGAATTCACCACATCTCAACAGGAATCCTGCAGAGACAAAATGGAATGGGATCCAGAATGTATCTAAATCACGTGGTATATAATTCCACCAATGGTAACTATTATTGCAGAGGTATCTTTTTACCTTGAAATCGTATCTTGGTCCATGTCAAAGAGACGTTATTTCTTATGTAGACATGGCAGGTAGTACCTAAAATTAATTAAGGCAACATCAGTGTACCCGGTGTGGACTGTCTGATAGTTACTAGTGTATTGCCCTGTTGGACGATGTCAATTACCTTGATTATTTGAACAACCACTGCCTCCAAGTCGGTAAAATACGAGCATCCACTCCAGAATTCATCGGGCAATACAAAAATGACAATGAGTCATCATTCATTATATGCCATTGGTACCACTTTGTAGGGTTTCTTTTAAGATTCTTTCAAGTGGACTAGAGAGGCTTACCTGATTTTACAATATACTGTTTTAGTAAGCAACAGCAACGGTGCTCCAATTCACTTCCGGAGGAGCTGTATTAAGGGAGACACAAATCAAAGATTCGGATCTCACTAGGGGAGTAAGCATAGTGGTGTCTGGATACACAATCTATCTAAGACATTAAACCGGGAGGGAATCCACACCTACCCGCTGTATTCACGATTTCAGCGTGTGCATCCGAGCCTCACGGTGCTTCCGGATGTCCAATCATATTAATGTAGAGAATTCTCCCACTCGATTTGGAACGCTGTATAAAGACACATATAAAGGGGTTGGTTTTAATGGTCACTCGAGAAAGGAGGAAGGAAGCAGCGTGGTCAGGCGGTAATCTCTAAATGCTCTCCACCTACCCGTAATTCCGTATGAAAAGTCGTCTACATCCGAGCCTCACGGTGCTACAGGATGCCGTCGGTAAACGCAACTGTCCTTCCGCGTTAGTAAATACACAGACTGCATCACGCAGTCTGCATAGAAAGAGGACTGATTAAGTTGGTGTTTTGAAAATGCGGTAGCGTATTTTGGGGATTATGTTTATTCGATAGAGAACCATTGAGTATAACTGAGCCAATTGCCTCATGTTTTTTGGCAATGTGTGTGGTTCAAAGAAATCAAATTTCGAAAAACATCGGGACGATATTAGGTAGAGGTAAACAAAGGACTAAACATAGTGTGTTGGACCCATGGCACCTGAAATAAACATAGTAAACAGATACAACAACATCAGATAGGATAATATACTGGTTACATTAACGACATAGGATTAATTCCATATAGCTAATTATTACCCATAAACAGTGACAGGTATCTTCTCATGGTTACATCATGTTTGGATACTATGTAAACTTGTAAACACTTATTGATATAGATAGCATAGTACAATCATGAATTCATATTCCCAACAGAGACAATTGTTTATTCATCTCCTCTAATTCATTTAACCCCTTATTGACAGTATTAAGAGTGTGTATCCATTTACACTCTCTTCTATTTAAGATGTTATGCATGTCACCTCCTCTGGGGTTAGCTGTTATCTTTTCTATAACCCACCACCGTAGGCTATTTTCATGGTGTTCAAATCTGTTAAAGTGGTCCACCAACGGTGCACCCTGAACTTTACATCTTATGCGGCTCATATGTTGTAGGATCCGACATTTGATTTTTTGTGTCGTTTGACCCACATACAAAAAACCGCAGGGGCATGTAACCGCATAGACCACCCACGATGTGTTACAGTTAGTATGTTCCTGGCTGGCATAAATCACGGTGGGCGTGTGCTCATGACGGCCGGGAGCAGTCAGAACTCCGCCCACTGATTAATTATCCCGCACAGGTGGGGAATTATCCATGCGTGGGCGGAGCCGCAACGTTCTGACGGCTCCCGGACGTCATGAGCACATGTCTACTGTGACTCATGAGGGCCGGGAGCCGTCATGAGCACCAAAGGAGTTAAAAACAACTGTGGCCTCATCTTGCTGTTGTCTAAATATTATTATCAGACAATGTCATGTTCCTGCTCTGGGCTCTCCACTTTCAAACCAACAGATTAATTTGTGTTAGCCCAGTTGGTTTAGTTGGCATGAACGAGGAGTACAAATCCCACAATTTAATGGATAATAAAGGAAAGCCCAGAAGTAGAATATTATGTCATGATAACATGGAGTCACGTGCAGTGCTTAATTCGTGCAGGTGGTTGCAGATGGTGAGCATCAGAGCTATTTTTTGGGGGCTGGAATTTATTTTCTGCTTCAGACTTTTACCCAGATCAATGCAACAGAGGGAGTAAGAAGACGGAAAGCTGGAGGGAGAGAAATACACGAAGCAATGACATAGGGAGAAAGCAACAATGAAAAATAACTTGCAGGAGGGAGATAAAAAGACAAGAAGTGTAGGGTGGTGGAAGAAAGAGGCAAGGGGTGGAATCAAGACAGGGCAGCCTGATCTTCAGGAATCCTGGCACTTGGCAACACCAGAAGGGAACTCCTATGAAAAACCTTGTCCCCTGGCCTTTATGTTTTTTTATTTAGATATTGACTAGTACTGCTGACATTATAATGCTAGAATATACTGGAACTGGATGAAGGAGACAATAATTTATGAACTGGAAGACTCCGGCCCTTGAACAACGATACATGCACTGAGGAATAGAGTCTCATAAGTAGGGTAAGATGTACACTGACGATGGGGCAGGGAATAGACTCGCAATTGCAATGGGGGCACCTGCTTGTAGGCACAAGAAGGAATTACACTGTAATGTTGTCCATCTGAACTTATTAAGGGAAACATGGACAGGTAATGGCCGAACGCTGGGAGACACGCACCCGGAAACATTATGACCTGAACACGGGATACCGCCAACACATTTCTGTACTGAAAAAACATGGAAGTCAGTGAAACTGACAAGGAGAGATACACAGGGACAGAGAGTCAGACATGCTGGATTGGAGGGTCACATACAAATAATAAGAGAGGGTGCCTTGCACATTTAGGATAAACAAGTTTATGGGAGAAATGAACACTTGAACACTGAGGCAGGAACACACTCAAAGTTAGCAATAAATATACTGTCACTGGGTCAGGGTATACAAGGACAATGATCCAGGGGAAACATTGGCAGTAGAACTTTAGAACAGGAAGATGTGAACGTTGATGGTAAGAGAAAGAAACTCTCAAATGTTCACTGGGACAGAAAGAAACTAATTTTCACATTGAGACATAGAGATACTGATTTCCAGGTGGTATCTCCACACCAGATTCTGGCCATCGTGAGTTGTTGGGGCTGGAATATGAAACAACATGCTGGACGTGGGATTAGTCAGCCCAATTCACAGAGGTAAACGTAGACGTTTGGTCTAAATTTAGACCAAATGTTTAAGTTTACGACTATCGGAATTCACAAAGGGCATTTATGAGTACTATTTTATGTCCACACTCAGGGTGGAGATCTGGCCTGAGCGCGAAAATAAAGATAGCAGTTGTAAATGCTATTCCCAAAGTCGTAAATTTAGCTGTTTGGTCTAAGTTTAGATCAAACGTTTAAGTTTACCCTGGTGAATCGGACCCATCGACTTCATGACCACATGCAGTTAACAGTTTCAGGTCTATTTATAAACACATGATCCTCCTGTTAAAAGAGTTTGGTTTTACCTGACGAGTTCCTGCACCTGTAAAAATTTGGAATTGAACAGGGAAGTATCTCTCAAGGATAAATTCCTCCCATGAAATGAAATGAAATGAAAAATTCCACTTATATAGCGCATAACTGCCCGGAGGCCTCGCAGCGCTCCCATCCAACTCATAACTCAGTCCTAAGTCTGAAGCTCCATGGTGGAAGTCACCACTGCTTCTACATCCCCCTTCTTTTAAGGTCTGAACCTAGACACACCGGTAGCTGTCTCGCGGAGCACATGTAACAAGAAAAATTCAAAAACAGAAAATACATACATAGAAAGGCCGTGGAGTTAGTGCTCTTCAGTCATTGTTCGGTTCAAGGGTCATACACTTATTTTTTTTTCCAACCACATCATACAGCATGCGGCAAAGCGCAAGCCTACTCCAGTTATTGCCTGTCTTGCACTGTGAGTGACCACATTTCACCTGATCATGGGCACATCTGCTTGGAAAGAAGTGCACTTCAGTGTCAAGGCTGCTGGGGGAATACTTTACAAAAATAAATTCCTCTTTTCATTCGGGATTCTTTTTTAATTTTTGTCATCCTAGTGTATCAAAACTATGCTTTCAAGTTACAGTAATTCAAAGCCAATAGTATGTTTTCATTATGCTAATAAGTATCATATTTTCCTGTGATGTACACTGAAATTAAAAACAGGCTTTTCACGGATGTTCTTTGTACAACTGCCTGCTATGTGTTTCCAATAGAAAATAAAAAAACATAACCATCACACCTGTAGCGTCTTCTCAGCCTGGGTACCTGCCAATGACTACGCCACACATGGAGCTTGGTATTACACATCTTTATTCTGCTGAGTGTAACTGCAATTCCAACATGCTCAATTTGCTTTCATGGCATTGCGCTCGGACACCTACGTCACAGCGCTACGGTCCCGTTAGAAGCCAAAAGGGTTCCGTCATAAAATATCACAAGACACTAAGACACTTATTTATCGCCCCCTGGGTCCAGCTGGTTCATGGGCGTCTTCACTTGCTGAGTATATAGCTCCACTGCTACTGAATTCAACAAACGTTGTTCTTGTTGGAGATTTCAACATTCATTTCAATGACAAGGCTTGTCTCAGTAGCTCTATTCTGTTAGCTGACTTAGCTGCCCTCAATATTAGCCTGCATAATACCGGCCCTACTCACAAAGCAGGCAATCTACTTGATCATGTGCTATCCAATCTGGCGGCGGTTAAGTGTAAACCAGCTCTACCGGTTCCTTGGTCTGACCACTTTCTTGTGGAGTTCTCTATCTGTACCGAACCCGGTCGAACCTTTCCAGCCACGCCAGCTAAACCTAGATTGACTAGAAACTGGAAAAACCTGGATACAAACAAACTGAATGCTGCCCTCTTGGCCTCTATACCACTTAGTGAGGTTAGTTGTCTTGCGCAGGTGGACATCAATAATAACTGGCTTACCTCTGCGGTGGACTCCTGCCTTCCTCTTCGCAAACAGAAATTCAATTTACATCACCCCCCCGGCCCCCTGGTTTAATGACCAGCTAAAAATACCTAAATCCGGCTGCAAACGTCTTGAACGGAAGAGGCGCTCCAACTATGACCCTTTAGTCAAATTAGAATATAAAGCTGCGCTAACCAGCTATCATGCCCTTTGTAAAAATGCTAGAACGGAATATGTGAATCTCTCTATACTTAATGCTCAGAACTGCCCCAAAGCTTTGTTTAAGGTGGTCCAAGAACTCTCGGGTGCCACTAAGCAACCCAAGGCACCCTGCTTAGATGAGACGCAATGTGATGCCTTAGCCGATTTCTTTGTTTCAAAAATTGAAAACATTTACTCTGATTTCGGCTCCACTATTCCAGTTGTTTCTACCACTTTCCCCCCCTCGTCTAATCCCCAATCTCCCGAACCGGATCTTTGCAGATTAGAATCTGGAATTGCTGCTTGGACTCCCTTGACCACACTTACTTTACGCAACATCATTAGTACCATCAAATCCGGTTCTCCTCTAGATCCTATCCCCCCTCAAATTCTGTCTATTCTTGATTCCCCTTCACTTAATCTTATTCTAGAGTTACTTAACACCTCACTTAGGGAGGCTAAGGTTCCCCAATCATGGAAACATGCGATGGTTGTACCACTGTTAAAAAAAGCCAATGCTGACCCGAATAATCTGGCTAACTTCCGTCCTATCTCCCTTCTGTCAGTTTTCTCAAAAATCTTGGAGAAGCACATTAATCAACAACTTACTAACTATATCGAAGCCCATACCATCTTACATCCTTCTCAGTCGGGTTTTCGTTCAGGCTTCTCCACCGAATCTACATTACTGGGAGTGTCGGAAACTATTAGGCATCTGGTAGATAGAGGGGAAACCATGGCACTTATCCTGCTGGATTTAAGTGCTGCATTTGACACGGTTTCCCACTCTATACTTATCAACACCCTCAGATCTATTGGCATCTCCCATCGTGCCTTAGAATGGCTTATTAGTTTCCTGAGTAATAGGACGTTCCAAGTTTTCTCAGCCTCATCAGCATCCAAAACTCATACATCAGCATACGGGGTTCCGCAGGGTTCCATCTTGAGCCCCCATTACCCTTCAATCTGTACGTAAGACCTTTGGCTACGATTGCAGAGCAAGCTGGGCTCATTATTTACTCGTATGCTGATGACACTCAGCTAATCTTTTCACTATCCACTAGTCACACATCCCTCCCTTCCTCCTTACGTCTCGGGCTAAGTAAAATCTCTGCTTGGATGTATGAGAACAAATTAAAACTGAATGGAGGGAAAACTGAGCTTCTTCTGTTTGGTACTAATCGTGATTTATGGGGGCCCTCTCACTGGCCTGACCAAATGGGCACTCCCCCCTTGCCCTCCAGAACTGCTCGAAATTTGGGCATCATTTTTGACGACCAATTATCAATGAGGGAACATGCTGTGAAGGTCTGTGCCACATGTACGGTCATTCTCAAGTGGTTAAAGAAAATCATCTGGATGCTCCCTCCTGACACCCAGAGAACCGTAGTCCAGGCACTAATCACCTCCCGCCTGGACTATGGGAATGTTCTTTTTCTGGGTGCCGGTAAGGAGATTGTCCAGAAACTTCAGACTGTTCAAAACATGGCAGCTCGCCTTCTTGGCAAACTCCCTAGCAGGTCTCCCATCTCTCCCTTTCTACGTAGTCTTCACTGGCTCAGTATCGAGAGTCGGGTTAAGTTTAAGGCTCTGTGTTTTATACACAGAATCATTGCGGGCAATGCCCCACAATACCTTAAATCTTTAATTATTTCTTATGTCCCTTCCCGTACTCTCAGATCATCCTTCCAATCCAAGCTTCTGATTCCTAGGATCAAGAGAGCAAGAATGGGTGGCCGCTCATTTTTCTTCTTAGGTCCGTCCCTGTGGAACTCCCTTCCGCTCTGTCTTCGGACTGAGCCCAACTATCTGAAGTTCCGCTGGAATTTGAAAACATGGCTATTCAACCAGTAATTGTTGTAATTTCCATACCTTGTTGGTCAGCGCCGGGAAACCTCTGGGTAGCTGTGCGCTTAATAAAATTAATAATAATAATAATAATAATAACACCAACTTGCCAACTTAGGTGTACTATCAGCACTCACCTTTCCCCATGCATTCCAGAACCAAAAGAGTTTCCTTTGCAATCCGCCCAAAGCATGTTATAAAAAACACGTTACCATTTGGCTATATCACGGCCCGGAATTCACGCTTTAACATAGATCCACACACTTAGGTGCAGGACTAAGAGGCATATGTATCAAACGATTTTGTATTCGCAAATGCTGCGATTCGCAAAAAAACTGCGTTTGCAAAGGTATTCCTTAATTGCGATTTCTCTATTTGCTAATCGCAATTAAGGAATACTAAGTAATTTTTAAATACATCCCAATTTGCGATTCTCAAATAGCGATTCTCAAAAAAAATCGCAATTTTATTATTGCAAAAACGGATTTTGATACATATGCCCCCTAAGACCTTTACTGTAACTGCAAAGCACTGTCGTTGGCTATGGGTTTATGTTACAGACCAGCCATATTCTAACAAACATTTCACAGTGTGCTAGGAGGGGCGGGGCCTGGAGGGGTGGGTCCTTGGGAGGGGCGGGGCTGAGGCAGTCTGGGGCACTTCAACTCCCTTCCTCCAACCCGAGCCTCCACTAAAAATCAAACAAAAAAATTAGTTCTAAGCCTGTGACTGATTTCTAGGGGACATTCGCCACCTCAATGCACATCAGCTGTACATGGCCTCAAAACACGAGCTGGAACCCCGCTCTGCAAAGGGGTTTCTAGCTCATTTTTGTGCCATTTTGTGCCACCATGTGATATTTGCGCTTCAACATCAGACTGTGTAAAGGGGCCAAAATTGTATTGCACACAGTGGCATTGTGTGAGTTGGCATGTTTGATGTGGTGTAAAATGTGTGACAAACCCCGAAGAGACTGACTTGAAAATTTCTCGAGCTGAGAAATTGAAACTCGAAAACAGTTACATTATGATGCATGTGCGGACGACAGATGTGGGGGAAAAACATGTTGTTTCTCTCAGATTGTGGGGCATATTACCAAGCAATAGCGATAATTATCGCTATTGCTTGGTTAGAGATAAAACTTTACCGCTGAGCTGCGGCGATTTTTACAGCAAATAAACCTTGGTATTACCAAGGTTTATCGCAAATGCGATAAAAATCGCCGTAATGCATGAATATCGCTGAAAATTCTGCGATATTCATGCATTACTGAGCTAATGCTCTTAGCCATGTTATCCACCTCCCATTGGATAACATGGCTAAGAACTGCTCAGGGCAGGTGTTAGCTTTTGGAGATATTCGCGCTTAGCGCGAATATCTCCAAAAGTTGGTAATAGGAGATAGCGATGTTAGCAACTGTTTTCAGACTCTAACATCTTGGCACGCCCACTTTGCATGTCATTAGTGATAAATATCACTGACATGCAAAGTGGGGCCCAAGATGGTCGCTATCTCCTACTAGCTGTCGCTAACTGGTGTTAGCGACAGCTAAGTAATAGGGAGATAATTGTATCTCCGCTTTCTTGGCTTTTAAAGCCAAAAAAGCGGAGATAAACTCCCTTGATAATATGTCCCTTTGTCTTTTACAGTCTGCAATCATCTACCTTCTTCCCCTTCCACTTTCATATTGTTGGCAGATAACAGCAAATTAATAAATGAGGAAGAATTCCCTCAGCCTCAGAGTAGACTTAGTTTAGGGTTAGGCAGGGACTGTGTGTTGACTCATACAGTTCTCATTTGTGCTTGAAGCTGAAAAGGTTTTGATTCAACCTCTTGAAGGGAATGTTGCAAGGACTTTTAGCGAAGAAGGTACATTTTTAGTTCTTTTGTAGGAATGTGTTGCTACCGCTAGGTGGCTCTCTAAAGGCTTCCATCACTCGGCTTCCTAGCACCTGGCATGTGAGCTTACCACACCCCATTCTGTTCATTATGGTCCTCCTACTTCAACAGATTTTCCACAAGGAACTTACCTCACGTGTACTGTCCACATGCTCCACTGTAAGCTCCATTGTGACAGTGACCAAGTGATCTGGAGCAGGAAATCAAGACTTTTAGCCCTGGCCGCCTGGGTGGAAATGTACATCATCAGGGCCCTGCAGTGTTTGAAGTATAGCGAGCAAGTCTGACTGCCCTCTGTAGGACTGGGGGACAATTTTGCATACATCAAGAAATCTTGTATGTGTTCAAGCATGAATGTTTATCAGATGTGTTAACCAATGATCCCTTTATTCACCTTCCCCTAATCACAGTCCTATGGTCCTCAGTTTACTGAGGATTTCCCTTTTCCTATGTGGACAATCCAGTCCTGCCAGCCCCATTACTAAAAAGTTGTGAATTGCGTTTAATGAGTGAATCTGCTGTTTTTGCAGCCAGGCAGGGGGGTAACGCAGACTTCTGTGGCCGCTGCGGTGCATAGTACCCCCATACTTGTAGGAGTCCCTCGGCCAATGAAAAAATGTGAGATATGGGAGACTCAGGGGCCACTCTTCACATTGGGCCAGGTGTGCCTTCATTTTGTGTGACGCCACTGCGGCCAGAAATGCTTAGCGACCGCTTCTGAGGGAGGAGCAGAGAGGCTTGGCGTTCTCTTCTTCATTTTGCCCACAACAGCCTGAATGGGCGACTCCGCTCACTTTAGCCTGCAGGTAAAAAAAGAGCTTCACAGACTATCGGATGGGCTTGCACGAATTTAAAGACTTACAGCCATCTTGGAAAAACACCCAACAAGCAGCGCATTGTCGATTATTTGGCTTTTTCAAGGAAACTTTAACTCACCTGCTATGTGCATGCTCAGTGGTTGTTGATCTGAGGATACAGTATTTGAAACCCATTTTTAACAAGTTGGGTATTCGCACGTGCAGGCAAGCCGTGATACGCTGGTTGGAGGGATCCTCTATTATCTTAGCCTGCCGGGAGTAAAATACCTGTCAGAAATAAGGAAACTTTTACGACAAGTTAATCTGGAGGAAAACAAAGATGTATGATCTATGCCGGCATGGGTCAAGCTGATTCTGGTTCATTTATATAACAAACTGCATCTTTTTTTTGTTTGCTGGCTCTAGGCCATTTAGTGGGGCGATGCTCCTCTGCCATTGGGGGAAAGGGCAAGTGGAGATCGAATAACTGCGATGCTATTACATTTTTGGACAATTATCTTAAAAAGTTCAGATTGCACATTGAGAACTGACCTTTCTCCCTATGTCTTTTTTCTATACTGGACTCACTTGGGTGGCCGTCTCACTGCCTTTTACTTCCTGTGTCCACTTGCCCCACAGGAAGGACCCTCAAATAACCTGAGGGAAAGCTTATGTGTATAAGTGTGCAACAGTAGTCTACATTCCAGAAATATATAGGCAGTCTCTTGCATAACATGCAGCAAATGCATAGTACTGTCCTTATTAATATGTAGTGCTTTAGGTTGGAATGCAGTGGCTCGGAATGTTTTCCTTTGCTTTGCTGTTGCAAATCGACGTGACCAGGCAGGGCAGTGGTTACATGCTTGAGAGCTCTGCTGTATTGCGTATGCATACCTTCATGGACTCTAAGTCTCCCTTTCAAGAGGCAACAATATGGGATTGATGATTAAAAGAGAAATTAGTTGCAGGCCTATTCCGGAGCAATTGAAATTCATTGTAGCTGCACACTGCTGAGGTCAGGCTGTCCAACCATATAATCCTATCCACATCACAGTATCAACCTCTCCTGGGGGGGATTACATAAATAGCGCTGGGCAGTGATAATTTGTATAGAGGTGCTATGTAGCATCATAATACCTAACTAAGAGAGTAGGCTATTTTGCTTGCGCTTTTCTTGGGATGCTAAGTGCTGTTTTGATTAAAAAAAATGTTTTTAAACAATTCTTGCATTTGATTTTTACTGTCATGCTACAGCCAATGCTCCTGGGCTCATCATGGGCCCAAACCCGATGCCTGGAATGACACCTGGTGGCCCCCCACCCTCGGAAGCCCGCCCACTCCCACAGACCACGCACGCAACCTGGGAATCAATCATCCTGGACTCCGAGCTCAAAATGGACGGCCAGATCAACTCCGTCTTGTCCTCCTGCTTCCACACCCTCCGCCTCCTATGTAAGACCTTCAAATGGAACCCCCTCGAACACAGAAAGACCGTCACTCGTGCCCTAATCACCAGCAGACTCGACTACGGCAACGCACTCTACGCCAGAATAAAAACAAACTACAGAACATCCAGAACGCCGCTGTAAGACTGATCCTCGACCTGCCCCTGCACACAGTCAACTCGCTCCCCATCAAAGCTAGAGTCAGCTTCAAGATGCTCACCCACGCCCACAAGGCCCTCCATGACACAGGACCAGCATACCTGAACAGCCGACTCAAATTCCACTCACCCAAGAGGACCGTACGATCAGCCCAGATCTCCTACGCCGTGGTCCTCCGCACCAGAAAGACCAGATCAGGAGGCCGCTCCTTCTCCTTCCTCACGGCCAGAGCCTGGAACGCCCTTCCACTCCACCTCAGACAGACAACCTTGCTCCCCATCTTTGCAAGAAACCTCAAAACCTGGCTCTTTGACAGAACCCCCTTTATGGACTTGAACCTGTTAACCTCCCTCCCCCTCCCCAGCGCCTTGAGACCCTTACGGGCGAATCGTTGCTCTTTAACAAACGCCTGATTGATTGATTGAGTGCTCAATTTCGGACAGTTGTTGTCGGTGGGGCCCACCAGTACTTATTTTTGGGGACCGGCACTTATTTTTACTCATCGGACTTTCACCCAAAGCAACAGAGAGAACCCACATGGGGGAAAAAGGATGAAGAAAAAGACGGTAAAAGAGTGATAAAGGGAGAAAGCAGGGATGAAAAGGAACTGGACAGTGTGCAATAAACAGCGAGGGGTTGCCTGGTGGTGGATTGAAGGGGCTTGAGGAGGAATCAAGAATATGCACCTTTGGATGCGGTGCCTGCCCTTCCGTAGTGCTGGGTGCGTGCTACTAACCAAAACTATGGGCACCAGCACTTATATGACAAGTTAAGCACTTGTTACGTTGCTGACGGCCACAAAGAAAATAGATTGTGAACCTGCCTAGATCACCTACCAGGAAAAGACCAAGCGTTCAATATTCTTCTTGAGGCACATTGACCCTAATTAATGGATTTAGGCAGAACTTGATATGTAAAAGAAAAAAAGCTGGGCCTAAAGTTTTGATCAGATGCCCCCGGTGTATGCTATTAGAGGTTCCGGGTGCTGAATACCGAGGCTGTGTAGTCTTGATTTCACCTCATGCCTCTTCCTTTCACCACCAGACACTCCCTACCTCTTTATTTCACTTTTACAGGTTATTTTACACCCATGCCTTCTCCCCTTGTCAATGTTTTTTGTCTTTCTTTTCCATCATCTTTCTCATTTTTGTATTTTTCTCTCTCTTGCTCTTGATCAAAGTGTGATGAGCAAAAATAAGGGGCGGTCCCTAAAAATGAGTGCTTTTGGGCCCCAACTGCAACCACAAGCTCAATTTAAGCACTGGATTTACAGTAGCCCTGGTTACTAAGTAGATAACTCAGAAAGGTCCACTAACTCTGCCCCAGAAAATTCTTATACCTGGAGTTACCAAGCCTGCGTTTTTGCTTCTCTCATAATGAGAGTCGATGAATCGTATTTGCTGCTACCACATAAGAAACAATATGAACAATATACACTCATTATCGACATGACCATCACAAAATGAAGTACAAAATATCTGAATTGAGCGTTGTTCTATCACTGGAACTACTTTAAAAAATAAAACATTTTCACAAGGCAAATCCGCCGAGATGGCTTTGCACTTGCATCCGAGAGAAATACATTTTTTTTTTATATTGCTCAGACTGCCTGCAAACACCCAATATTGGGGGAATGGAACAGTCCAGGACAGCCGTCCCCAAGATGATAAGGCTTTTATCCCTTACCACAAGTGACCCTGTGGAGTTCCAAGGCCTTTGACAAGCACTGGTTAAAATGGAATGAAAGAAGTGCAGGTACTCATTGCCCCATAGTTCCCTCGTGCTACTGAGAAGTACTGCCAATCTTCCATTAAATGTATTGAAACGCTCTGGGGAGTGCAGGTATTCACCATTTAAACTTAAAGGCATGTAGGTACTCAGTCCATGTGAGTACCTGCCCATTTAAAGCACTGTAATAACAAGAGGATAATGGGAAAGGGACTCCTTCCAGAACTTATGCTACCCTAAATCTCACCTACAAAAAAATCCTGGGCCAAACAATCTGGTCTCCTCCACAAGTAGGCGGTATTACTACTACTTCCTGCACCAACAACCCCGATCTCTTTCACCACGAACAAAGTCTACAACTACACCCCGCCTTCTACCTTGTAGCATTGCATTCTTAAGCTCAGTATTCGAAATCAAGGGAATTAATGCGGTGCTGGGCCTAGAATACAATGTAGATCCTAGGGGTCACAGAATGTTTTGAATTTGTTCTTTTCTGGCATTGCAAGGTGACAAGGTGGCACACCAGTGTATGTCCTAGATGTCTGAAAATTAGAAACCAGAATTTTCAGATGCTGTGTTTTCTTACAGTATTTATACATGTGGACGTCATCAAACTGTTTCTAATTGGCAATAAAGCGGAAAAGGTGACAGAAGCTGGTGTAAATTCCACATAATCAGTTTTGGAATGGTCTCTTACAGACCCCACTGGAGTGTGTATCTCTGGGGGCATCGAATATTTGCTCATCTATGTTCAGAATCATCCCAAAGTGACATTTGGGGATTTCTAGTGGGGGGGTGCCAAAGCTGGTCGAAAGTACGACCTTGACTGTTACTAAATTACTTAATAAAGAAATATTACTGTCACCTTACCACTCTTGGTCCTTCTGTACGCCTGCCCCCACCAAAGAACATCCGGTTACGAACTGGGCTACCTACTATCATCGAAATAAACAAAGGACATTTCACTAGTTATTTAATAATACAACTGAAAACCATTGCAACCCAAGAAAGTACTTTAGAAACCAGTACGAAGATGCATTTTAGAATGTTGTAGCAGATAAGTGAAACATTTAAATCGTTGAGATGAATTAAGCCTGTGGAATGACGCAGACAGTATTGCCCCAGACGCCGAGATGAGACTCGAACCCTTGAGTGGAGTGTCGCGTCCTCAAATCCCTTCAAGTAAAGAGGCACTCGGGTGGTGTTCGACGCCTCGGGCCCTCTGTGAAACCAGAGTGCAGCGTGAGGTCATTTCTAAGGGGGTGAGGGAGGGAGGGAGGCTACGCGGGGCAGGGGGTCTGTCGAGCTGTCAGCCTTCAGTCTCTGCCCATTAGTAACTCCTGAGGTATTCACAGAAAACCCATTAATCTTGCCGCGCTCCTGTGGCATTGACGCCTCGGACGCTGCAGGATTTCCATTGTAGCTGGCATACCATAAACAGTTCACTTATTAAGGGGGTTTCACTGCCCCCTCGGCGCTCGGCTAGGCGCTGACAGCTGCTAAAAGCCCGACGTACAAACGGGAACTGGATACCGATGTATCGTGTTTACAGTTCTACGAAAGGGTCGCCTCTTTGACACACTTAACCCCAAATTGCAAGGTTTTCGGAAATGCTGCGGCTATAAGTTGTTTCTACCTCGTCTGAAAAGAGTTAATATGACTTTTTTTTTTTATAGGACTAGGTCTTTAAGTATGCGAAGAAATGTTTTTAAACGGTTTATTTAAAAAATATATATATATATACTTATTCAACATAAATATCAGAGGAAAAAATTGAAAATATTATTTCTATTAAAAATAATAACTTCTTTTATAATGACTTCCCATTCTGATGTGTTTGCATTTACCAGTTCCATTGTTTTTTGAAAGATAAAAGCCACAAAAACAAGTTAACCTCAGACAGGAAGAATATTTGCATGAAAGCATCTATTTTTAACTGGGTTTTTTTCAGGTAGAAAAACAAATTATACGATTTTTTTGCAAAGAACCGCTGCTGCGTTATCAGAGCTGGGACCTGCATGAAAAATGTTGGCAAACAAAATGACAGCTATATCATTGATATATAACGTATTTTATAATGAAACATCATGAATCATTCGACTGTAAAATGCAGGTATGCATATTTCACGTGTACAAAAAAATTCAATTTCCATGTCTGCCAGTGTAAAATGGTCGTTGGGAATGGTGGAGGGAGTTGGGGGCAGTGGCAGCTCCTCCACTATGGCTGTGGAGCTTCGCCCCACTGCTTTCTTGCAGTACGAGAAGCAAAAACATAAAATTGTATTAAACTTTATGTTACCTTTGCGGGTGGGTGGGGCTGCTCTGCTTACGGAGCAGCCCCACCATGAGGCACAGGGTCAGACTGATTTGCATATGGCCATGTACGAACTGGGGTGGCAGAGTGGGTTAAAGAATGGTGATGGATTAAACCCAGATCTATTGACTGGGTGTGAGTGTTTGATTGGTTCAGATGCTCCGTCCATCACCACCCCCTTTTGTACCGCTTTGTTCGCCATAAGTTGGCAGGGTATGCTCAGACGTGAGTCCCTTGCTCACTTTGCCACTGGATTCAAGCAAGCCGGGCTAAAGATGGCTGAAATGCCAGAAACCGGTCCTCGGAAGCTTGTTTCCGGTCCAGGGAAGGCATGGCTTGGCCGTTCGGCTGGACTGTTCCCATGAGGCACAGGGTCAGACCGATTTGCATATGGCCATGTCTGAACTGGGGTGGCAGAGTGGGCTAAAGAACGGTGATGGATTAAACCCAGATCTGTTGACTGGGTGTGAGTGTTTGATTGGTTCAGATGCTCCATCCATCACCACCCCCTTTTGTACCGCTGCTCACGGAGCAGGGCAGGGGAGGAGAGGTTTGCCCACTCCTGAGTGCGCAATGACTGTTTGGTCGGCCCTCTCGGGCCGCCTAAATCAGTCATGCGCACTTTCCCCTTCATGCCCACTCCTCCAGCCCCTGGCTTAGCGCCATGTCACAGCATTGCAGCGTTGAGATTGGATTAGGGTAGGGAGCCTAGCTGCTTGCTTCCTGTTCCTGTCCAAGTCGGAAGCAGGAGCCAAGAAGACGCGGGACCCGGCCTCGAGGCAAGTTTTTATTTTATATATTTTTTAATTATGACCGCGCCCGCGCGAAATTAACTGTTCTGACGTGTCCACACGTTATCATTTGTGCGATGTATACTTTTATTAGTAAATTGTAAATGAGTGTAAATGTAATGGTCATTTCAATTAAAGATTAGTTGTCTGTAATGGCAGTACGCTACCATACCATGAATACTCCATGTTACCCAACTTCACTCTACTCTGCACTACTCCACACCACTCCACTCCACACCACTCTACTATGCACCACTGCACTATTTGCGAATGCACTCTACACCACTCCACTCTGTATCACTCCACTCTATGCCACCCTACTCTGCAACTCTGCAACACTGCACTCTACGCCACTGCACTATCCGCTAATGCACTCTACTCTGCACCACTCTACTGTACACCAGTGCACTCTATGTCAATCTCAATGCCACTCTAATCTACTCTGCATCATTGCACTCTACTCTGAGACAATCTACTCTACGCCACTGCGCTCGGTGCCACTGCACTCAGCGCAACTCCACTCTAGTATGCACCACTTTGACCCACTGCACTCTATGCCAATGCACTCTACACCACTTTGCTCAAAACCAATGCACACTACGCCACTCTACTCTGCACCATGTACCTCTACGCTTCTATACTCAATGGCACTGCAATCTATGCCATTGTACTCAGTCACTGCACTCTACGTCACTCTGTTCTACTCTGCACCACTGTACTCTACAACACTGCCCTCTACGCCACTCTACTCTGCAACACTACACTGTACACCACTCTACTCTGCACCACTGCACTCTAAGCCAATGCACTCCATGCCATTCTACTGTACACCACTGCACTCTATGCCAGTATACTCTGCAACACTACACTCTATGCCACTCTATTTTATGCCACTCTACTTTATGTCGCTGAACTGTACGCCACTGAACTGTGCATCGCTCCACTCTATGCCAATCCACCCCAAGGCACTCTCATCTACTCTGCATCACTGCAGTTTATGACACTCTACTTTATACAACTGTACTCTAAACGACTTCACTCTTCTCTATGCCACTGGAGTCTATGTCACTTGACTCTACTGTATGCCACTGCAGACTATGCCACTCTTTTCCACTCTGCACCACTCCATTATGCTCCATTGCACTCTATGCCACTGCACTCTATGCCACTGCAGTCCATGACACAGCACTCTGCGCCACTTTACTCGAAAACAATACACTCTACACCACTGCACTCTAATACTGCCTACTCGCACCACTGCACTGTACACCCCTATACTGTACTCTACTCTACAATATTGCACTCTGTCACTTTAATCTGCACCACTCTACACCACTGCATTCTACACCAATGCACTCTATGCCACTCTACTCTACACCACTGCACACACTCTAAGACACTCTACTCTGTGTCACTCTACTCTGAGACACTTTACTCTATACCACTGCACTCTGCTCTGCACCACTCAACACCAATCTACTGCACTCTATGCCAATACACTCTATGCCACTCTAATCTACTGCACACCACTCCACTCTATGACACTGCACTCTACCCCACTTTGCTCTACGCATCTCTACTTTACTCTGCATCACTCTACTCTATGCCAATGCACTCTTCCCCACTCCACTATTCACCACTGCACTCTACAACACTCGAGTCTCAGTCACTCTACTCTGCACTTTTCCACTCTACATCACTACACTCTGCTTTACTGCACTCTACGCCACTACTCTATACCACTCCATTCTGCACAACTCCACTCTACCAGGCACCACTACACTCTATACCACTTCACTCTACTCTGAAACAATCTACTCTACACCACTGCACTCTATGCCACTTAACTTTATGCCACTCTTCTCGGCTCTATGCCACTGCACTCTATGCGTCTGCAGTCTACTCTATGCCACTACACTCGACGCCAATCCGCTCTATACCACTTTGCTCTACACCAGTACACCCTAAGCCACTGCACGCACGGCAGCTACTTTGCACCACTGCACTTTATGGCACTATACTCTACAACATTCTACTCTATGCCACAGCACTCTCCACCACTACAGGCTACACCACTCTACGCCATTGCACGCTATGCCACTGAACCCTATGCCACTCTTTTCTACTCTGCACCACTGTACTCTACGTCACTGCTCTATGCACCACCCTACTCTGCACCACTCCACAACCCTGTATCACACTATGGCCCTGTGCCAATCTTCGTCCCTGCACCACTCTACGAGCCTGCACTCTACGAGCCTGCACTTTAACACTCTACTCTGCACAACTGTACTCTGACACTCTACTCTGCATGACTTCACTCTATGCAACTGCACCACCCAATTCTACACCACTGAACTCTATGCCACGACACTCTACACCACTTCACCCTACACCTCTGCCCTGTATGCCACACTACTCCACTCTACCCTGCACCACTCCACTCTATACCACTTCAATCTACGCCACTCTACTCTACACCTCTGCACTCTACCCTGCATCACTCCACTCTATGCCACTTCACTCTACTCCATTCTGCACCACTGCACTCTACACCATTGCACTATATGCCACTGCAATGTGTTCTGCGCTGCGCTGCTCTATTCTATGCCTTTGCACTCTACACTGCTCTACATCACTGCGCTCTACGCCAGTGCCCTTTACATCACTTTACAAAACAAAACAATGCACTATATGCTACTGCACTCTACACCAATCTATTCTGCACCACTGTACTTTATGCCACTTCATTCTAGGTCACTCTACTCAACTCCACTCTATGGCACTCTACTCCATGATACTCCACTCTTTGATGCTCTACTCCATTAAACTCTGCTCCACTGACACCCTACTCCACGCTATGCCACTCCACACTACAGCACTCTACTCCAATCTATGACATTCTATGGAACTACTCCAGTCTATGCAACTCCCTCTAAGCAACTGCATGTCACTTTACTCCACTCTATTATATGACACACTCCTCCACTCTACTCCACTTCACTCTATGCCATTCCACTCTGACAATCTACTGTGCTCTATGCCACTCTGCTCTACAACACTGCATTCCACTCTACGCAACACTCTTTATGCCACTCTACTCTCCTCTACACCACTCCACAACATTCTATGCCACTCCACTCTATGACACTCTGCTCAACGTTAACACTGTACTCCACTCTACACCACTCAACTCTACGCCCTTCCACTCTGCGACACTCCACTCCCTCCACAACACTGTATGCTACTTCATGACACTTCACTCTACTCCACTCCTCTCCACACCATTCAACTCTACAGTATACCATTCCACACCACTCTACGCCACTTCATAACACTCCGCTCCACTCCACTCTACTTCACTTTACGACACTCCACTCTACGCCACTCTCCTTTACCCCACTAACTTTTGACCATGCTGAACAGCAGCCACTCTGGTGTACAACATTGCTGAATCATTTAAGCAAAACCAATAGCTCTTCCATAGGCGAGACCTATTGGCCTTGCCACTGCTTGTTTGGTTAGCTGCGTAAGCTTCCTGTTCCAGTATTTGTCCCTCCACTGGAGCATTGACACATTACTTGTGTCCTTCCACCACTCATATATTTAGGCACTACTTTTTAATTTGTGCTTAAGCACCTTACGAGAATGCTTTTTTTTTAGCTGTTTCCCTCTTTTGTCTGTGTTGCACCATGACTCGCCCACCTTCCCTTCCTCCCTTCTTCCATGTAGTTTTTCACCCACTATGTACCCTCTGCCCAAAGTTGGTCTTGCCATTGACAACCATTAGCTTTACCAATGGATTTTAGCGATGCTGTGCTGCATGGCTAAAGAGGAAACCAAAAAAGGTGCTTTTGATGCAGCCGCATTTTGTAGGCAGTTGCAACACAGGCACGCCTACAAAACGCTCAGGGCATTTTTTTCTTTTTAATTACTTATCCAAGTTGGATTGGTAAATTTAAAAAATACACCATTGGGGCAAGAGAGATCAATGAAAAGTATGGGTGAACAGAAGCACATGGGCGATGGAGTGCGCAACATGGAACAGGGAAAAGCACACAGGCGAGAAAGTAATGTGGGGGAGATGCACACAAGGACAAGCACAACATGGAGCGGCGTGCAGAAGAAGCGCATGCGCGAGAGAAATATATTGTGTGGTAGGGGGGTGAATAGAAATACACCAACGAAACACCTGGAAAACATTAGCAGTCTCGTGGAGTGATTAACCAAAAAGAAATTAGGAGTGTCTGAAAAGTAAGCAGTGGAAGGACCAAGTAACAAGGTCATGCTCCAAGGGACAGACAAAAACAAGAAGAGGAAGGAAAGTCCACACAGCCTGTCTTTGAGGAAGGATTGATAGCGTTTCTATAGGTTGCTTTCTTGAAAGCATGCGAAGAACACTACGTTTTATTATTTACACTGCACATCTATACATTTTTTATGTAAAAGGCAATCAAATATGAAGTTTATGCAAATGTGAATCTACCCAATGAGCATGCGCACTAGGTTTCTGAGCAGTATCCCCCTTGGAGTTCCTTCTCAGCATTCACATATTGATTGCCATAATAAGGCTTACAGGTCGATACATCGCTATAGAAGGCATGGAAGTGTTTCTTAATCTTTATTATGACTTAGTGTTACTGGCTACCTAGATGCATAGTTTCAGGGGTGAACAAGTTACGCAAGATTAAACAAACACAAACATAGGTCACACATTTCCATGAAAACAGCAATCAATTTGAGTTGAAATAGTTGTTAAAAATGAAGAGCTTCTACAGGAATTGAGAGCCATGTTTGGTAAAAGGGTCTTGGTGGTTAGGGTGATGGTGGTGGTGATGAGCGTGGTGACTGTAGTAATAGTGTTGAGTGTGTGGTGTTGACGGTGATGTTGATGAGGTGGTGGTAGTAAGTAGGCCTGGTTGAAGTTCACTGAGTTTCACTCTGTGGAATTCTGCAGAATTGCTGAAAAACGTTACCAAATTCCGTTGAGTTCCATGAGCGGACGGAGTATTGCTCGGCCACCCCTAATGAAGTCCCCTTGGCTGCTACGGGTAGTTGGTGTCCAAAAATCTCTATTGTTGCCACAAATAAGTCCCCCACAACCGATTGTTGAGACGTTGTTGCAAAATCTTGTGCGTGACCGTCAAGTCTAGTTGAGCTACCTGACTGCACGAAATGATGTGATGAGTGCGCCAAAGGAAAAAACAATCCATTGCAGAGTGCAGCGTTTATCAGTAACTCTGCGTTCTCTACGGAATGCATAGCTGCCTAATTCCACAAACTCCGCAAGCAAAGCCGAATTTTATGCCCAGGTCTAGTGACAAGGCTGATGAGGGTGGTGGTAGGATGGTGATGGTGGTTAGTGTGGTTGTTAGGGTGGGGGTGGAGAGGGAGAGGGAGTGGTGAGGGTGGTAGTGAGGGTGATGATGATGGAAGTAGGATTTTGAGGATGGTGGTGAGGGTGGTGGTGATGGTAAGAGTAGTGGTAGTGAATGTAGTGGTGGTATGTAGCATGGTGGTGGTAGGGTTGTGGTTAGGGTGGTGTTTACGGTGGTGATGGTGGTTAAGGTAGTGGTTATAAGGGTGGTGGTTGAAGTCGGGGTGGTGGTTAGGGTAGTGTGGTGGTGGTTAGGGTAAGGTGGTGGGGGTTGAAGTAGGGGGGTGGAGATGGTGTCGGTGGTGGTAGTGGTTAGGGTGGGGGGCGTTAGGGGGGTATTGGTTAAGGTGGTAGTAGTTAGATTGGTGGTGGCTAGGGCAGTGGTGGCGGTTAGTCTGGTGATAAGGTGGTGATGGTAAGGTGGTGGGGCTGGTGGTGGTGAGGATGGTGGTTGTGGTTAGAGTGGTTTAGGGTTTGGTGATGATGGCTAATAGAGGTAGGCAAGCCAGCAAATAAACAAGGAGAGCCAAGCTAGAGCCAAGCCAAGTGTCTGGCTTGGCTCTTAGAACCTGTGCATGAGCCAAGCCCTGACAATGTTTGCTATAAAAATCTTGCTCAAACATCACATAAAATATGAAAAAGTCTCTTCAAAATTAAACACGCATTGGTAATGCATCAGTTTCGCATGAGTAATGAATAAAGAACTGTTTTCATAAATCATCGTCTGGCAGAAGGAAAGAGCTCCATGACAGATAACATGTAAGTGGCGAGGATGAGGCACAGCGACCAGAGCTGCTGGGGATCCTGGTTCATATCTTGGCGACGCCGCAGAATATCCTGTGATTCTATTCAAATCACTTAATCTCTTCAGAGGTGATACATTGTTATATAATATGCAGCAGTAGTAAAAGGAAAACCTTTATGAAAATATAGTTTTCCACTAAAGCGGATGTTAACAATATTTTGGCAGCGGGAAACTAAATTAGAGAAGGAGACGAGGAACAAGCATTGGTAAATTCAGGAAAATATGCTACAGCCAATAGAAATGGAGGAAAGGTAGGTTTATATTAAAAACAATATATTTCTCAAGCATAGCACAAGCACTGTTCATGCAAAACCTAAAAAAGTGTTTCTTTAACATGTGGAAGTCTTAATATTAATATGTCACATTATAGCACTGCTTCGAGACAAACTTATTAAAAGTGATAGTTTTTACATATGAACCATTAGTTAACTAAGCAGGCAAGACAGTTGTCATGTAAACCCTGTGCATGGCCCAGATTATTTAAAAGCAGCAACATTATAGCCTATTAAATCAAACACAATAGGTTTTTGTACAACTGGCATTCTGAACTTATATATTTGAAAGTGCTTTCACATGTGATAATGAAGAACAAGGAGTTTGGGTGAAATATAATATTTGCTTAAGATCAAGATTAAGCAGGGACGCCACAATGTTTCCAGGTTTTTTGCTTTAAATTTGCACAAATCAGCCGCTAACTAGGTTTCTATATGTCTTTTCTGTATATTAATGCTTTGTTTTTGGCTCTTTGTTTATTTTTCTGCAGTTTTTATATAGCACAAACTAAATCTGAAGGTATCGGAGCATTTTACATGAGCACCAGTCACATCGGACAAGGTCACATTAATTTTTATAGGGATGGGGAGATTAAATAATTTGCCCAGTATCACACGATGTTGACCCGACACCGAGATTTGAACCTGATTTTCCTAGTTTCAAAGTGAATATTGAAGAGATTACCTGTGGATCAATTAAGTTGAATTGTCAATTTGCTCCTAAATTACTAGAGCTGTGCAAATGTTCTCCAATTAAATTGATTATATTAAATATTTTTGAGGGCTGGTATAATCTTACTGCATAAGAATGGGAAAATGTGTTTCAGAAGTTTTTAATTTACCTTCAGCAAGAACAAGATCTTTGTACTTGAAAACTATTTGCATACGAGTTTCCAAAATCCGAAACATATTTATAGACAGAAAATTAGAAGATCTCTCAAAATTAAAAAAATTCTAGTATTATGAATAAAGACATACAAAAATTAAAAAAGACTTAAAGTCGGCGTTGTGTGAACTGAAATTTAAACAACAATTGCCCTTATGGACAGATTGCACAAATAAATAATACAAATATTTTTAAAAAGTTTTGGTTATTAATAGGATCTGGTCAGGATAGGAAGTGTAAATCATGGCTCTATCATATTAATCTCTATAAATGGAATACCTACCTTAATGAGCTCTATGGCTCTGGTGATCAATCTTCAGTAAATAGACAATATTGTTGATTTAAACTGTTTGGTGAAAACACTCTTTCTTCTAAAAACATACCATTGTTTGCCTATTTTATAGATTATTCAAAGATGTTTGATAAGGTTGATTGAAACACACTGTGGTCAAAACTGGCAGGTTGATGGATTGATAATATTCTTTTTTTAAGTTTAAAGGGGAACTTTGTTGAAGTAAAAAATGCAACAAAATAAATACATATTATCAATTAAAGCTTAAATGCAAATTGAAACAATGAATTAATTATTAGTACAATAAAAATAAGGTAAATCAAAAAGGGTTGCATATACAGGAAAGTTTACAACAAATCTAAAGAGAGAGAACATCATAAGGGGGGTGGGGGATAATGCTATAATATAATGTAAACAATAAAGTAGTAGGAGAGCCTAAGATATATTAAAAACATCAACATAATTTGATAATATCCTTTAAAACTTAATTATTGAGCTTTATTTGGATACCTGGGTTCAGGTTAAAATAGGTAATAGAAGAGGTTTGACAACATTGATTAAAATCACAAATGCTTTGAAACAAGGATGTATGGTAGCCAGTTTGCTATTTTTCTTTATATCTTCCTGATCTATTTATTACGTTAAACAATACGGAGGGGTATAGTCCAGAATTGAGGCATTGCAGCATACCGTATTTGGCCTATGCTGCTGATCTTGTGTTGTTATCTAAAAGACAAACAGGTTTTCAATGCCACCTAACACATCTACAAGATTATATTCAAGCGAATAATGTAAATACTAACTATGTGAACACTAAAACTATGTGCTTTGGGAAATCAACGTTTTGTTTTAATTGGATGATAGATTTATGAAAATGTATCTTGTTAATAGTTATGCTTACTTGGGAATAATTATATAGGGCACTCTACACTGCTCTCAGTAGATTGTGAATATAAACAAGCATTTGCAATGCAATAGGACTCGCATTGGGAAAGTTTGAGCTATTGGTATTGTAAATGACACATTTTTTATTTATGTGTTTGTTTTGAAAATAGCCAAATTAATAGCTTTGTCATTTACAATGCCAATAGTTATAACTTTCGCAAATGTGACACCTATGGCATTTGTAATGCAATATGTGTTGTATTTACGTGACTTAGATGTATTGATATTACAAATAACAATGGCTTTTAATTTTTTTAAATGATTAATACTTCAATAAAAGTTATTGTAATTTATAATGGCAATAGCTTAAACTTTTGTAAATAACTTTTGTGAAGATTATGTTCAGTGTATTTTATTGTGACGAAAATCCAAGAACAGAAGTGAAATATTAACATCTTTTTGTGAAATTTGTAATAAAAACATTGAGAGAACATATTTGAACCAGTTGTTGTTGAATGGTTGCACAAAATGATGCTGTGGTGGCGCTGAGTGATGTTGTGGTGGCGACGAGTGATGCTGTGGCCTTCAGTGATGGTGTGGTAGCGCATAGTGATGTTGTGGTTCCCCTGAGTGATGCTGTCATTGTGTTGAGTGATACTGTGGTGATGTGATAGATAGAGTGAGTGTGATAGATAGAGTGGGGGCGATAGATAGATAGATAGAGGGGGGGGCGATAGATAGCTAGAGGGAGGGCGATAGATAGATAGAGTGAGGGTGATAGATAGATAGATAGATAGATAGATAGATAGATAGATAGATAGATAGATAGATAGATAGATAGATAGATAGATAGATAGATAGATAGATAGATAGATAGATAGATAGAGTGAGGGCGATATATAGATAGATTGATAGAGTGAGGGGCGATAGATAGATAGAGTGAGGGCGATAGATAGATAGATAGAGTGAGGGCGATAGATAGAGTGAGGGCGATAGATAGAGTGAGGGAGATCGATAGATAGAGTGTAATTATGTGGCGTGTAATTATGTAGCAATGAGTAGCATTTGGAGTGTATGTAGCGTTGAGCACATTGTAATTATGTAGCATATATTTATGTGGCACTGAGTGGTATTGTGTGGATTGTGTGTTGCATTCAGTAGAGTGTAATTATGTGGTGTGTAATTATGTGGCACTGAGTGGTATTTGGAGTGTATGTTGCGTTGATGCAGTGTAATTATGTAGCATATAATTATGTGGCACTGAGTGGTATTGTGTGGAGTGTGTTGCATTCAGTAGAGTGTAATTATGTGGCACTGAGTGGTATTTGGAGAGTATGTTGCATTGAGTGCAGTGTAATTATGTGTCATGTAATTATGTGACACTGAGTGGTATTTGGAGTGTATGTTGCATTGAGTAGAGTGTAATTATGTTGCGTGTAATTATGTAGCACTGAGTGGTATTATGAGGACTGTATGTTATATTCAGTAGAGTATAATTGTGTGGCGTGTAATTATGTGGCACTGAGTGGTATTTGGAGTGTATGTTGCATTGAGTGCAGTGTAATTATGTGGCATATAACTATGTGGCACTGAGTGGTATTCGGAGTGTATGTTGCATTTAGTGCAGTGTAATTATGTGGCGTGTAATTATGTGGCACTGTGTGATATTTTGAGTGCATGTTGCATTGAGTAGAGTGTAACTATGTGGCGTGTAATTATGTGACACTGAGTGGTATTTGGAGTGTATGTTGCATTGAGTGCAGTGTAATTATGTGGCATGTAATTATGTGGTACTGAGTGGTATTTGGAGTGTATGTTATATTGAGTGCAGTGTAATTATGTGGCGTGTAATGTGGCACTGAGTGGTATTTGGAGTGTATGTTGCATTGTGTGCACTGCATTGAGTGCAGTGTAATTATGTGGCGTGTAATTATGTGGCACTGAGTGGTATTTGAAGTGTATGCTGCGTTGAGCGCAATGTAATTATGTAGCATATAATGATGTGGCACTGCGTGGTATTGTGTGGAGTGTATGTTGTTTTCAGTAGAGTAATTGTCTGGTGTGTAATTATGTGGCACTGAGTGGTATTGTTTGGAGTGTATGTTGCATTGAGTGCAGTGTAATTATGTAGCATATAATTATGTGGCACTGAGTGGTATTGTGTAGATTGTGTGTTGCATTCAGTAGAGTGTAATTATGTGTTGTGTAATTATGTGGCACTGAGTGGTATTTGGAGTGTATGTTGCATTAAGGCAATCCTATACCTAAAAAATCACGGGAGTGGGCTCAGGGCTGGGGAGCTCAGTTCCACAATCTCTTACTACAAACACAGGCAAGCAATGTCAGACAATAAGGCCCCCAAAGGGGTGTGCCAATAGGATTTCCATACACCCATGTACCTTAAAAGTAATTTCAAAAAATCACACAAGGATAGGGTGCAATGTAAATAACCTATGATACTGTCACTGTAGGGGGTTTCAAACTATTTTCATAGCGCTACATCGATGTTTGCCTCACTGAGCCATCCTATACGTCCTGGTACTTACCAACTCGGGTACTTCCGAGCCGCCTACATAAAGAGCGTCGTCCTAACAGAATTTCAACCACAACTGTATGTTGTGTTCTATCATGTTAAAAACATTCAAGCATTTAATTGCCTGTTTTAATTGATACACGAAGACTTTGATTCAGTTAAGAACAGCAAACGAGAGGAAGCCAGCACTCAACACACAGGAGAGACCCCATTTGGAGATAGCATACGATACACAGCCTTGAAAAAATCAAGGTGGCAAAACAAACACACGAGACTGCTTCCATTTTACAGTATGGGAACAGAGAACTGTAGTAACTGTGAACACAGCAAGAACTGTCCTCGATCGCAACCCTCATCCGGCCTATTTAGCTGCCGTTTGGAACGAATTGGAACACAGCCGGAAAGGGGTTTCCTGAAAATTCCATTCTGTAATTACAGCAGAGGAAAAGTGTAGTAAAATGTAAAGGAGCGGGCTAATGAAAGCAGCGGTCATATCTAGGAGTGTCCCCACTCCCACACCTCGGACCCTGAAGGCCTGTGAGAGCAGCACGGGAAAAGCCTTCAACTTTCAAAGAAACCCACATTTCTCCGGGGAAAGTGAGCCCTCGCAGCCGGGCGGTTTCTCTTTGGAGGGTTTGCATCGGGCTCTTTGGCCGCAAAGCATCGGTGTCTGCACCGTGCTGGAGAGTGACTCTCGCTCCTTTGTGACAGGGGCTTGGTTGTGAAAGACACGAAAAACATTCGTTCATTTCACAGGTGCACACGCATTTGTCCGCCAACGTGCGTCGTGGGCGCCGAAACACTGGAACAAAGAGGGCAACAAAAAGGCCGCCACTAATTAGCTTTGAAAGGCAAACAAACTCTTTCCTAATTATACACTTGTGCAGAGCCTGGTAGGGGGGAGGGCAGGGGAGCCAGCGAGTGGGTGGTAGGCGAGGAGCATATGGGGATGGGGTGTGAATGAGGGGGAGCAAAAGCCTTTGATGTGGTGATGTGGTGTGTGAGGCCAAGCGCGCGCTGGCGTCACAGTTGAAAAGTTAACATGCATTGTCGGAAATCCGGCTTGTTTCAAGAGATTTTGGTCGAATACAATAGTTTCGAGTAATAAATTACTTGACCTAAAAATGAATTTAAGAAATCAACAATGGCAATTAAACATTTTGCTTTCCATATCGAGGCAGTCCTATTGAATTGACTATTACGGCAAATAGTTTCCACACTGATGTATGATTCTATTATAATTAACTCTATTCTTTTAAAGAAATTGGATATTATTTTGTGTAATTGTGTGAGGATGAGGAAGTCACTTAGGCTTGATTTAGATCTCGGCAGATAGGTTACTCTTTCACAACAGTGACGATATCGCGACCGCTGAAATATAAATTCCCTAGGATATGTCTTCCATCAGTAGATCTAATTATATGCTTTCAATTCACAAGGTACCTGTTTTGTTGACAAATTATAATCTCCCTTCTCTAACTGTTCTTGCTGATATAAAGAGGCTGCAGCGTAAAAGTGTAATTAAGTTAGTAATTCTTAAATGTCAATTTGTGAAGCTGATATGGAAAAAATGTCAGAACTAAAAATAGTTGCTATGTCCTTGATTCCTATAAACTTACAATACAGAATTATTTAGATTTATCAATTGACCCTTTTATGATTAAAAATGCTTTAAGGTTTTGTCTTTTGTATATTTCACTCATCCAGTTTGAGGGTGTATGAAACAAAACAATTAATCGGTTTCTGCTACGTTGTCTGTATCACTCATCGAAGGAAACAGCTGAACATGTTCTCTGTGTTTGTCAATAATTACTTGCTATATGGAAAATATTTTTAAGACCATTGTTCAGAGCATTCGGGCTGAGAATAACTTATGATGCCACTAGATTTTGTTTTATGGGGATGTCGGGAAAAGCAATTAGGTGTATGATGAAATTCATGTCTATTATGAGAACATTTTCAGCATATACCTTGATCTATACTTATTAATCTTGTGCTTTTTAAAATAGGGTTTCTATACATGGTTATGTGCTGCAGTTTGTATTTTTATTTTGTATGATTTTAAGACATCTAAACAATAAATTAGTTTATATTACTACTAGTTCAAAAGTCAGCAGCTCTGGTTGTACCACCACATCCTGGGCAGAGTGAGGGTGGCAGGCAGAAGCCACATGAAATCTTGGCTCATTATGGGCTCAAGGTTCCAACAGGACCTCAAGCTGAGCCAGGCTTAAGACTTGAGCTTGCCTCGAGCTTTTAGTGGCTCTCCCACCTCTAGTGGTTAGAGTGGTGGTGGTTAAGGTGGGGTGATGTTTAGGGTGGTAGTGGGAATTTGGTAGTGGTTCGGGTGATGGGTGCGGTGAAGGTGGTGGTGGTGAGGGCGGTGGTGGTATTGTGGAGGTATGGTGATGGTTGTAGGGTAATTATAGAATGTTCGTGGAAGTTTAAATGGTGGTGAGGGTGGTAGTAGTGGTAGTGAGTGTAGTGTTGGTAGGGTGTTGGGGCTGCTGGTGGTGGTGATGGTGGTGGTTGTCAGGACAGTGGTTAGAGTGGTGGTGGTGGTGGTGATGAGGCTAGTGGTGAGGGTAGTGGGGTTGAGGGTAGTGGTGGTAGTGTGGAGGCAGGGTGATGGTTGTAGGGTGATTTTAGCATGTGGGTGGTGGTTTAAATGGTGGTGAGAAGGGTGGTGGTGAGGGGAATGGTAGTGTGGGTGGTGAGAGTGGTGAGGATGGTGGTGAGGGAGGTGATGGTGGTGGCTAGGGTGCTGATGGTATTAGGGTGGTGAGGGCTGGTGCAGGTGGTGGTTAGAGTGGTGCTGGTGATTTGAGTGATGGATAGGGTAGGTTGGTAGTTAGGGTAGTGTGGTGGTTAAGGTAGGGTGGTGGTCATAAGGGTAGGTTGGCGGTTGTTGGGGTGGTTTCGGTGGTGGTTGTGCATAGTGTGGTGGTGGGTAGAGTGGTAATAGTTAGGGTGGTGGTGATTAGGGTAGTGTTTTTTGCACTGGCTAGGGTGGTGGTGATTATAGTGGTGGTAGAGTAGTTTAGGAGGATGGTGGTAGGTAGGTGGCGTTACGGGAGGTGAGGTGGAGTTCAGTGGTGCAATGAAACTAAAGCCCCCTGTCAAGTACATGGAGGACCCCCCACACTCCAGACCCAGTCAGAAGCTCTTAGGCCAGTGGTGGTGGTTAATGTAGGATGGTTATGGGGGTTGTGAGGCTGGTGGAGGTGGCATTGAGGGTGGTAGTGTGGATTAGGGTGGTGGAGGTAGAGTAGTGGTGGTGGCTGGGGTGGTGAAGGTGGTACTGGTTAGGGTAGTGGTTAGGATGCAGGTGGTTAGGATGGTGGGTAGGGTCGGAATGTGATGCTAGGGTAAGTTGGTGGTGGTTAGGGCAGGGTAGGGTTGTGTGTTTAGGCTAGAGTTGTGGTGGTTAGGGTGGTGTGGTTGTGGTTGGGGTGGCTGTGTGGTTTGGTTAAGGTAGTAGTGGGTATGGTGGAAATAGGGTTGTGGTAGTAGGGCAGTGATGTTAGGGTGGCAGTAGGTTGGTGGTAATATGATGGTGGAGGTGATGGGTGTATGGTGGTGTTAGGCTGATTAGGGTTCTGGTGTTTAGAGTGGTGGTGATGGTTATGATGGTAGTTATGGTGGTGGCAGACTGGTGGTTGTGGTGGTATGGTGGTGGGCTGATGGTAGTGGTCACGGGGTGATGGCTGGTAGTTTGGGTGGTGTTAAGGTGGCGGCTTGAGTGGTGCTGGTGGTTAGATTGGTGGGGGTTAGGGTGGGGTGATGGTGGTTATGGCTATGGTGAAGGTGGCTGTGGTTAGGGTCAGGTGGTGGTGATTAGTATAGGGCAGTGGCAGTTCTATGGTGGTGTTAGTGTAGTGGTAAGTTTGTGGTAAGGGTGGAGATTGGGATGGTGGTGGTGGGTATGGTGGTGGAGGTACGGCAGTGGTGGTGGTTGAGGTGGTGAAGGTGGTGGTGGTTGTGGTTAGGGTCAGGTGGTGGTGGTTAGGATAGGGGGATGGTGGTTGTATGGTGGTGTTGGTGTAGTGGTAAGTTGGTGGTTAGGGTGGTGGTGGGGAGGGTGGTTAGGGTGGTGATTGTGGTTAGGGTGGAGATTGGGATGGTGGTGGTTAGGTAGTTCTTGTTGTGATGGCAGTAAGGGTGGTTGTGGTTATGGTGGTGGAGGTAGGGCAGTGGTGGTGGTTGAAGTGGTGAAGGTGGTGGTGGTTGTGGTTACGGTCAGGTGGTGGTGGTTAGGATAGGGTGGTGTTGGTTGTATGGTGGTGTTAGGGTAGTGGTAAATTGGTGGTTAGGGTGGTGGTGGGGAGGGTGGTTAGGGTGGTGATTGTGGTTAGGGTGGAGATTGGGATGGTGGTGGTCAGGTGGTTCTTGTTGTGATGGCAGTAAGGGTGGTGGTGGTCATGGTGGTGGAGGTAGGGCAGTGGTGGTGGTTGAGGTGGTGAAGGTGGTGGTGGTTGTGGTTATAGTCAGGTGGTGGTTAGGATAGGGTGGTGGTGGTTGTATGGTGGTGTTAGGGTAATGGTAAATTGGTGGTTAGGGTGGTGGTTAGAGTGGTGGTTGGGAGTGTGGTTAGGGTGGAGATTAGGTGGTGGCCTTAAGGGTGGTGGTGGCTATGGTGGTAGAGATAGGGCATAGATGGTGGTTGAGGTGGTGGTGGTTGTGGTTAGGGTCAGGTGGTGGTGGTGGTAGTCAGGATAGGGTGGTGGTGGTTGTTTGGTGGTGTTGGGGGAGTGGTAAGGTGGTGGTTAGGGTGGTGGTGGGGAGGGAGGTTGGCATGGTGATTGTGGTTAGGGTGTAGATTAGGATGATGGTGGTCAGGTAGTTGTTGTGGTGGCGGTAAGGGTGGTGGTAGTTAGGGTGGTGGAGGTAGGGCAGTGGTGGTGGTTGAGGTGGTGAAGGTGGTGGTGGTTAGGGTGATGTTTGAGTAGGTTGGTGGTGCTTAGGGTAAGGTGGTGGTGGGTACAGTAGGGTAAGGTGGTTAGGGTAGGGTGTTGTGGTTAGGGAGGTAGTGTGGTTAGGGTGGTGCTACGTAGGGTGGTGGTATTAGGGTTAAGGTGGTGATGATACAGTGGTAGCGGTGATGAGGATAGGGTTGTGGTGTTTAGGGTGCTGGTGATGATTATGGTGGTGGTTACGGTGGTGGTAGAGTGGTGGATGTAGTAGGGAGATGGTAGTGGTGAGGGTGGTGGTGGTTAGTGTATTGGTGTCTAGGGTGTTGGTTTAGGTGGTGTTAGGATGGTGGTGGTTAGGGTAGTGTGCTAGTTGTTTGAGTAGGGTGGTTGTGGTTGTATGGTGGTGATATGGTGGTGATAGGGTGGTGGTAGGTTAGTATAGGGTGATGGTTAGGGTGTTGGTGGTTAGAGTAGAGTGGCGATGCTTAGAGTGGTGGTGGTTAGGATGGCGGTGGCGATGGTAGGGTGGTGTTGGTGGTTTGGGTGGTGTGGTTAAGGTGGTGAGAATGTTTTGAGAATTGAACAATTGAGAGAAAAGTAAATTGCTGTTATTTTGGCACTTGGAAGTAAGCAGAGGTCCAGAAGGGCACGGAATGTGGGATTTGGTGTATCAGGAAAGAGCCTTAGAGAAGGTTAAGAGGCAAAGAATGAATGGAAGGTTGTCAGGCTTGGTCCATGGGCCGGCAAGCCTGCCAGGTGTGATAAGTAGAGGGGGCCAGGAGAAACGCCAGTGGCAGGGGTGCAGCTTGGTCAGTAAGATTAGGGGGATATAAACTTCAAATTTCCCAACAATCACCCTGGCATATCAAGGTAAAATACATAATCTGGGAAGCAGGACATGAGGGTGCTTAAGGGGAAGTGGAAAGGGAGAGCAGTGCGAATTGTTAGGGTTTTTTTAAAAGACAATATGTTGTAAAATAACCAACAGGTTTAAGAAATTCTAAACTGAGAGGAGAAAAAGTGTATGTATGTTTTTGTCTGTGTATGCATGTAAAAATCCTATTTGAAATCCGACAGACACCTTGCCATAACCAGACTGAAACAGCTGCACTCAACTATTTTCCAGAGAATACACGGAAACTTAAAGATGGATATGGTACAGAAGAGACAAAACAGGAAAATTTAAAGAGGGGTGGGGGTGGAAAATGTTATGGGGAGGCCGGGTAAGTTAGTTTGTTATTGTTTATTTCACTGTTTATGGCATTTTAGTGTCTAGGGCAAGGAGCTGGTGGATGTTTTTATTGGTACTCCCAGCTTGCTTCCAGTAAAGTTTACAGCTAAAGAGCGCCAGTGATAACTTTCTACTTCAAACAGTACATTTTGGCTTTCATTCTCCCAAGGAAAGATTTACTGTAGGTATGTCCATGAAAGGAAATCATTTGATGAGACCGGTCCATTTGAAGTTGAAAGCATCAACATCTAAGGCAGATACATTAAAAAATTCTTTGAAACCCCAGTTCCTTCTGTCTGTTCCTGCCTTTAACTCCTGGCCTCTTTTTCGATAAGACATGTGTGAGACTTTTCCATATAGGAATCGATGTGTGATGGGACTCCGTATGTTATGTGAAATTAGACCGAGTTAAAGTTTTGAATATGGTAAGGGAACCCCATAAACCAGGGTCGAGGTGAATCATTGTCTGTAGCCGAGGATTAGTGTTAGTGGGTTTTAGCGATTACATTGAGGGGGTCAGTGGAAAGCGATGCAGTTAATATTAGGATTAGAACCTGGCCTTCACGATATAAGAGAGACAGCAACATTATGGATGTTTAAATGTGTTTTTTAATTTCTCACTAAATGTTTCCTAACTTCATGCATTTCCCATTAAATGTCTATGTATGCTTTCTAAAAGATTCGCTTTTTACTGTTATTTTTTTACACGTTGTTTTTAAACTTTTAACCTAAATTTATGCATATCACCTATATCAATGAAACTTCTTCAGTCTCAATGTTTTTCATTCCAAATTATATGGAGTGCTTTGTGTTTCAGGCAAGTGGGGATCCTAATTCTTTTTTCATCATACCTGGTAAAACTGGAGACCAGGTAGACATGTGATAGAAAATGTACCCTACTCCCTATGGGAAACAGCGTTTACAACGCTGTTTCCACAATACATAGCATCACAACGCAGTTGTTACAACGACTGTGTTGCTGCCATGCGTGCCATTATATCGCAAGTTGTATCAACGACTTGCTGTAGGGGGCGTGCAACACCAGGGAATGTGTTTGATCTTAAATCCAACACCTTCCCTGCTGTTGCACAAACGGGAGTAGGAATAGTAATTAATACTATTCCTAAGTCCTGCACACCCCCTACCGCAAGTCGTTGTTTCGACTTGTGATGTAATGGCACGTGTGGTAACAACAAAGTTGTTATAACGACCGCGTTGTAAAGCCATGCGTGGTGAATGTATGCGTAGTAACATCATACATTCTCTCCCTATACTAGGCGTCGCTGTCTTTGAAACTGTGCATGTGCCCCTTTGGAAGAAGGCAACTGTACCCGTCCTGGTCGTTCCGCAGGACACTCAGCGGAACCAAATAGCTTCTGTTCGCTGGAAGTGCTACATCCTATCTGCAGGAAGTGCTACATCCTATCTGCAGGAAGTGCTACATCCTATCCGCAGGAAGTGCTACATCCTATCCGCAGGAAGTACCACATCCTATCTGCAGGAAGTGATACATTCACAGGAGGAATTTCCTCCACAAAAAAACTTGCTTGGCGTTGTATATTCCATTGGTGGATTATCCTTAATATTCAGCACGTTCCCCACCAATTAGCGGGTTTCCTATTACAACTGAGCTCTAAAAAATGCCTGTGGACGATACTACTAGTAAAAAGGAAATCCTTTGATACCCTTTTTTTATCTCCACTAATTCTCAGCACAGAGCATCTTAAATATTCAAACCATCTGAGAATTACTCACATGTGCCTGACAATCCCTTAATTGAAACCTTAACTTGCCCTCCCTCTTCTTGCCTGCCCACTCTGCTTGGCTTTGAAAAGCAGATACCTGATCTCAAAGTAAGGCAGCAGAAAAAATTGTCACTACAGCTTGACGCCACATACATTTCTAAGATAGGTAGGTCCTAAAATCTTTACAAAACTTAAGCGGGTGGGATACACCTGTGCAGTAAGATCACCCATCTGTGTTTGGATCTGCCTGACATAAGTAAGTTAAAGTAGGGTCAGGCAGTGCACCCAGTTAAAGCCCCACCAGGGGGACTACAGTCAAAATCAGAGGCATTTCCAGTCCTCATTTAGGTAGGGTGGTATTCGTGAAGTTCCACTCTGCGGAACTCCGCAAAGTGACAAAAAACTCTGCAAAGCTATGCGGAGTTCCGTGAGCAGCGTAGTGGGTTAACTCGCACCGTTCACACTTATTTTTACTGCCTCTTGTTTGTCCTGCGCTACAAAATCAGCACAAACTGCCTCTGCATCTGCAAGAGGGCGCTGCTTCTTTCTGCCTTCCTCAACGCAAATGGAAGGTTTCTTAACGTGAGCTGTAGCGACCGTCCGTGTCGAGAAATCTTGCTGGAAAGTGGTCTAGCATTGGATTTTCTTTGCTCAAATTCGCCAACTTGTCATTGGCGAGCGCGAGCGAGGAAAAAACTCTGCAAACTGCGAACGGAGTGGCGTTCCCCACCCAGGCTTAGCCCTCATTGAGCAGCACCTTAAACGTATTTATAGGGCCCAGGCATTTTTTTTGCTGCAAATTGTGGAAGTCAGATTTTTTTTACAACTGGCTTCTTCTTTTTTCGAACCCGTTAAGAGAGCCACTCAGGGTTTGCTAAATGTCACTACCCGACCAATTCGCTGTGGTTTTCTCAGTCGACGTTGGGTTGAGAAGGGCGAAAAGGGCGAAAAGCCACAAATATCGTGAAATTCTTCAAAAACACCTATAATTCAACACTGCAGACCAAATGTGTGGAAAAGGGTCAAATCCTTTAATAAGCGTAATTCTGCACGTTTTGCGTAAATGTTGCCCCTACCTCTAGTAAGCATTTTACAATAGATCACAAAGTCAGTATGAAGTGCATAAAGCTAGAGTTGCCGCCAGTGAAGATAAGGAACCCATGCATCTGGCCTTAGTTATACTGACATGAAAGAGTTCCTGCGCCGAGCGGGAAACAAGCGGGAACGTTGGACCGAGAATAAAGGGCAGCGCGTGGCGCCGCGCGCCAAGATACATAGAAAATCCGGAAGAGGTTCGCGAAGTAGGAAGGACGACAGGACGGTCAAACACCAGCCGGATGTAGTTTTTACGAATGCATGCTGCACGTCCGCTACTGCTGGGCAAACATTTAACCAGAGCAATGCGATTTCAATTAAGACAACATAACTGTTACAAGAGACGTAGCAGTACGTGTCAGGGCTACCTACATACCAGGATTACCTCAAGAACTGAGAAAAATGAGTATTTCCATGGTATTGTAAGGAAGAAACGATTTGCACTTTTAAGCTAATATACAGCGAGCGTGGCTTCTGTGATATTTAGGGTAGATAATATGGCGGCCGCCATACGATGCCACCACTGGGAGGCGCCACATTACTATAAAAGGTACGGAAAATGGCATATATTTTTTTAATCAGGAGCACTCCAGAAGCAAAATGCAATTTTTCCTGAGCATCGAAAATCCTCACATGTTTCCTGACGCTAGTTAACTCTTGGAAGAATTAAGAGGAAAATTAGGACGCAGGCGAGGAAAGAGAAAGAACATATTAAAGCATGGAGGCCTGGAGTTACACTTTACCTATGCCACGATGAGTTGTATAAAATATCTGCGATTCCAGATAATGTAGAAATTGCCAACAGAAAGAGCAAAGATGTCTAGGTAAATTCACAGCTGGAACAACCCTGTCTTATTTTTTGCTAAGGGTTGCATTCCTGCGATTAATTCCACACTAGTCATTGTTATGTTTTACTTTTGGGGAGGTTCTACACTAATATGCTATGAGACACTGAACCGCCTAAATCCTCCACATCCACCTCACATGCTACTGCACACATCACAGCCCAGCATGTTTGTCAGGCATGGGTAACTCCGTGTTGTTTATGTCACCACAGCGTTCTCTGTTGCCTTCTAGGAGGCTGACGTCCATTTCTTTAGAAAAAAAACAAGCACTGGCAAAGTCCACAGCTCTGGCCTATGCAAGATTGTATGATAGTTGATGTTTTTTATTCTAAATTTACATTACATTTTTTTAAAAAAGCTCCTAAACGTGACACCCATATTCTTGCAATAAAGAAAAGGGGTTGCATATAACTTTAATTTAAACGTACGGGGCTTCCTAGCGTGCCGGTGTACTTACAACAACTACCATCCCTTTTTAGTTTTAATGCATATCACAGGAAAGTATGATGCTTATTGGTGAAAAAAGAGATGCTATTGGCTTTGAAATAGCTTACCTAAAGGCATATTTAAACAAACAAAGAAGACATAAAATAGAAGAGGGTAACAAATGGAAAGAAAAACACAGTAAAGTGTGCTATTGGTCCACCAATCCTGGCAGAGGAGGGCAGTTCTTTTTAGTGGGATGTGCACATATGGCTCTCTTGCACTTTAAAGGACGGTACTTTGCTTGATCACAAGCAGAAGTGGGCTGACCCAATGCCCAATGCTGTGGTGGCTTCAGGAACCCCTTATGTACACATATATCGATGTATTTATTTTTATAAATTGTTTTGCTCACATGTGGCTGGTGAGACAAATGAAGCTGCTTCAATGCCATCCTAAGCAAGCATTGACAGAGCCAATAGGCATTGCCTATGCAAGATCTTTTGGCTTTGCCAATATGTTTTAGCCATGTTGTACATCAACGTGGCTGGTTCAGCAGGGCTAAAAGTTTGGGGCTTAGACAAGAGTGGCGTGGAGTGGCATAGACTGGAAGAGCGTAGAGTGGATGGTGTAGTGTGCCGTAGAATGGAGTGGCATTGAGTGTCGTGTATTGAACTGGCATAGAATTGATTTGCATACAGTGGTGTACAGCGGAGTGGCATAGAGTAGAATGGACTGGTGTAGAATGCATCATCGCAGAGTGTTGGAGAGTATAGTAGCATGGAGTGCAGCGGCATAGAATTCAACAGCGTAGAATGCAGCATCGTAGAATGCAGTGGCGTAGATTAGAGTGGTGCATAGCAGAGTCAATGTTGCAGAGTAGAGTGTCAGAGTGCAGAGTAGAGTGGCAGAGTGAGGTGGTGCAGAGTAGAGTGGTTTAGAGTTCACTTGCGGCCAGTGAAATGTTGAAGAGTAGAGTGTTGTACAGTGCAGTAGTTTAAGGTGGCATAAAGTGCTTTGGCATAGAGTGCAGTGGCATAGAGTAAAGAGGCATAGAAAGCAGTGGCTTAGAGTACAGTGGTGCAGAGTAGAGTGCAGTTGCGTAGAGTGCATTGGTGTGGAGTGCAGGGGTGTAGAGTGACGTAGAAGAAAGTGAAGCAGAGTAGAGTGGTGTACAGTACAGTGGCATAAAATGCAGTGGTGTAGAGCAGGTTGTTTCAGAGTAGAGTGAAGTAGCATAGAGCGGAGTGGTGCAGAGTAGACTGCAGTGGTGTAGAGTGGAATGCCATAAAGTGATGTAGAGTGTAGTGGTGCAGAGTAGAATGCATTGGCATGGAGTGCAGTGTTGCACTGTGGCTTAGAGTGGAGATGTGCTGAGTTGAGTGAAGAGGCCTAGACTTGAGTCGTGTGGAGTGCAGTGAGGTAGAGTAGAGTGGCATAGAGTGCATTGGCATTGAGTACACAGGGGCAGAGTAGACTGGCATGGAGTGGAGTGTTGCTGAGTGAAGTAAACTGCAGAGTGCAGTGGTGTGGAGTGGTGCAGAGTAGAATGGAGTGGGCAGTCACGGTCGGTAGTGGGAGTACCTGCTGGGCGGTGATGTGGGGAGGGGGAGGGGCAGGGTGGGGGGTAGTAATGTATGGATTACGGACCCTTTACAGGTAAGTAAACATATAAATAAATAAAACAAATTTAGTTGCGTGCCCTGCATCACCAAATGCGATGCAGTGGGCGCAACAAAATTAGTTTTATTTGTTTATATGTTTACTTACCTGTAAAGGTCCGTAATCCATACATAACTACCCCCCACCCTGCCCCTCCCCACGTCACCCCCCAGCAGGTACTCCCACTACCGGCCGCGGCTGGGAGTGGGGTAGGTTGGAGTGGCATAGAGTAGAGTATGCATGATGTGGTAGCACACTGCTATTACAGACAACACATATTCAAGTGAAATGACCATTACAAATGCACAGACATACAGTTTTACTAATAAAACTATACAGCACACAAACAATAAAGTGTGGAAATGACATCAACCAGTGTATTGATTTGTTTTGATCATAGTAAAGTATTTGTTTACAACATATTTCATAATTGTCAAAATATTTGTTTCATTTGTGCTTTTTATTGCTGATATATTCTGAAATACTTTCACAGTTCATTTAAAAGGTGTTGTATGCTAGAAAAAGATTGCCACATATATCCTCTCACTTTGAAGTTGGAGAAAGAAAAGTAATATCCAAGCTCCCTCGGAAGACAGAGCCTGGCATTTGACCTCTGACTTTGAATGCACAGCAAATGTGAAAAGATAATAATAAGATTGACAGACCTGTTAACCTAATTGTGTTCCTCTTCTGTGTCAGATGTCTCCTCTTCTTCTGCTCTTTCGGCTTATTCACTTCCCTCGTCTTTGCAGCTCTTTCTTGCACTTTTTTTTCCCCATTTAAAGCATTGGTTGTGAGGCAAGGGTAGTGTAAATACCCTGTGCACCACAAGATGCAGCTTTATAGTGAGACAACCTCCTCTGTCAAAACAAAGAGCAATATGATCAAAATTAAATAACTTTCAACTCAATTTACATTCTTCTTGATTGCCGCAAAGGCTCAGCACTCACTTGTTACCAGTAAATATTTTGAAGTTTTATTTGCCTCAGAATTTTTCTTTTTAATTGTCTAAATTCTTTTTAAACAGTTCCTCCCCCTTTTACATGGTATGACCTAAAAATGGAAACATGTAAATGCAGTGGTTTTAAAAAGACAGAAAGTACCAGTAACGCCAGACTGAGACAAGTCCATAAACCAAAACCAAGATGGCACCCGTGGGGAAGAGTGCATGTGGTAGCTGTGACAACTGGTCCGAGACGCGGCTGTGTAGACTCGCTGTGTCATGTCACAAGAGGAATTGAAATGAAGTACCAGAAGTTTGTACTTTAACAAAAAACTTAGATATCTAGTAAGTGTGATGGTAAATTGTAGTCGGCACACCCATTGTTTGGGAGCTGTGCATTTAACACATAATTATAAGCATACAGAAATTATTGTTGCGTCACACATACGTATGGTGGTACCATGTGGCTTCCATGGCCTTACTGTGACTACCACAACCCCCAACAGCAGACTGCACATACATTTCTCAGGGGGAAGGTGAGACAGCATGAGGCTGGAGCAGCGAGTCAATGGTAGCCGAGTGAGCCCGCCGGAGGAAAGAAGGCTTCGCTGTGCTCAAGGGGCTGAGAGAGCAGGGGGTGGCTTTGAGCCCCCATAGCCAGCACTGTGGCTTTGTGTGCATTAGTGTATGTGCAGAGAAGGGAGCAAGTGAGACATGAGCACACATGAAAAGCGATGTTAATCAAAGTCCTGGAAACATTTCCTAAATGGGACAATTGGAAGGCTACATGTAATGGGGCGGTGGTCCGAGAGAGGGACCAATCCATGGAAAGGAGGGTTAAATAGGAAAGATTAGCCACTTGGAAGCAAGGCCTTTTAAAGGACACCCAAAGAAATAAATGAAAAGCAGTGCACACTTTAGATTTGCAACCCAGATACAGATTGTTAAAATTCGAAAAAAGGCCTTTTGTTATATTTATATTAAAGTCTCCACATATTATGGCTGGCAGTGGCCACAGTGCCTACTCATTATTCAACCAATCAATAAATGTAGGATCATCAGCAACCAACCCATATATGGAACAGAGTGTAAAGGTCTTCTCAAGATGATGGCACTCCTTGGTCACCCACCTACCCTGAGCGTCAGCCCTAGTTTGCTGAAAACTGCACAGATTTCTCCATGCCATAATTGCGATGCCCGTGCCCCTTTTGACATACAGCCCACTAATTGAAATTCCAGAGAATCAAATGCCTTCTGTCTAGTCCCCTCAATATGCAGCTCTTGTAGGCATATTACGTCTGACTTTAACATCTGTAGATCTAACGCATCCTTTTGTCTTTATAGCTGACCATTTAGTCCCCAGATGTTAACTGTAACTATTCACAACTTACTCATAAAACAACAATATTGCCAGACCACAGAAGATCATAAATGGCATTAAATGCACTGAAAAAAGAGTACAGTTGCAATTGTAGGAACATGACCCCTCATAAATATTACGTAATGGCCCTACCATAGCGCTACTAACAGAAATGTGATTCACTGCATTCTGCATGTGTTGCCCCACTCCCCTCACCCTGGATCCCCTCCTAGCACCCAATATACCCCACCACCCGTCCCTCGGTCAACACCAACGAGCAATCAGGTCACTATTGACCCGAGTGATGCTACCCAATAGCACTCCCACTACCCTACCCACTCCCCCCAACTCCAAGCAATATGAAAAGAGAGATATAATCTTAGAAAAAAAGAGGAAAAGAGAAAGAGAGGAAAATCAGGATGTCCGACAGTGCCGATCTTATTTTAAGTCGGAGGAAGGCTAAGTCAGTCCAGAATTAGAGGCAACACAGAGCTTAAGCGCTTTTGGTCAGTCAAGCCTAATTCAGGACCCTGACAGAGCCGCAACAGAAAGCTCTTTCAAATATTCTTGCTCCTTTATTGCAGAGGTAAATGCCCAGACTTTTCTTTTGAAGACAACCTCCAGGCGAGCAGGATTCAGCAAGTAGACTTCAAAGCCCAACTCCTGGAAAGGCTTAAACAGTTGCCTGGGACGCCACCTCCTTTCCACTGCGGCGTGTCAGAAATCAGGCTAAACAAGGAAAGTATGCCCATCATAAGACTGCTAGGCCTCGGGTAGTGCCTTTTTCAAAGATTGCTTGTCTAAGGAGGAAATTTCTAAAATACCCCAGAATAGCTCTAGGTCTCTTTGCTTGGTCTTCCTGATGGGTTTTCTTTAGCATTAATGGAAATCGATGTACATATTGAACCTCAGATTCCCAGTCCCACTGAGGAAGATCCGGAAATTGCCCTTTTAGAAGAACAAGCAATAAAATCCCTAATGTCAGACCCTTCAATGCCTTTTGCCAAACCTAGAAACTGCAGGTTATTCCTGCATTGTGATTTTCAAAGTCTTCAAGCTTCCACATTACGTCCACCAATTGAGACTCATGTATGTCCTTTTGACCTTTCGGCACTCCAACTTCTGCCTTCAAGAGACAGCTCACTCCTCTACTGTGACAATCCTACCCCAATTTTGGAGCAGGTCTTATTGACCTTATGGATTGCACCTTGTACTTTTTTAGTCGACAGGAGTGCCTGACAGTTGTCATTATGGGGTTTTTCTTGCATCTGCCTTATCATCTTGTAAATAAGCCCAAGGTAGGGTTCCTCTGAATCATCCAACCTGCCCTTGACTAGTGAATGCGGTGTGGTCCCAGCACCGCCCTCACCCACCATTCTCATCAAAATACACCTGCTGGGTTGCCTAATTGTCCCGCTTTAGCTTTTGAGCAACACACATATATCGAACTCTTGTCTTTGCCCCATCCAATCGACCCTTCTCCATATGCTTCTTATGAGACCGCCAATTGCTTGCCGTCACTGCTGGGTCACAAAATTACTGTTAAGTCTGACCCCTGAGGGCCATGAGGATGAGTCTTCTTCTATCACTCCATCGCTTGAGTTAGATAGGTCTGATTCGTTCATAATGAAGAAAAACGTTTCACCATGCTCAGTGGAGTCTGTAGCGACTTATGAACTAAAATTATCCACTAATAATGCAGCAGCACCTACATCATTTCTTGAAGGGAAGCATAAACTCTAAATGGGGGGCCATGTTAGACACATTGATAACTATCCTGTCAGCAGCCTTCGACCCCTTCAAAGTTACTGCACTGATAGTACCGAAACTGACCCCAGTGTATAACAGGCCCTCGACCATAGCTCCACTAAGTAGCACTCAACCCTCCAAGGTGAGCCCAGTACTGACTAGCATAGCATCCAGTGGGAACTTAATCTTCAGCCGCTTGAACCAAAATAGCTGAACTTACGGTCTCTGCTAGGGCTTCCATCGATGCCGGGAAGGTGAGCCCTGTCCCGGCATCATGAGTAGCCAGACTTTGCGCTGCCGGCTTGATCTCCTCGGGAACAGACCTAGGGGCAGATTTACAAGCCCCTTGCGCCACTTTTGCTTCACGTTTCCCATATTAAATCTGCCCCCTAGAGCCTGGGGCTACCGGTGTGAGGTGTATCTACCCTGGTACGCTTAGGGGGGCTTGTTATGTATTTTGCTGAGTCGTCAATTTTTTAGGCACAGTATCTAGGCCCTGTAAGTCAGCATCTCCGCAGCCAGCATCCTCGATTTTCTTCTTGACATTATGCTTTAGTCCGGTCTTCCCAGGCCCGACTGCTGTAGTGCTATAGCAGCACTGCCTGCTTGCTTTCGGGTCGGTTTCAGTCCTTTCATAGGTATGCTCCATGGAAGCCTCATTCTAAATGTACAGCTGAGAATGTACATAAATTGGAAAACAATACTTGATGCAGCTGCCACAAGCACAAGGGCACCACAGGTCTCAGTGCTCCTTGCATGCTGCCTTGAAACTCGTGCCTGCTGCAGTGAGCCCCCCACATGCCGTAATGTATCACGGTCCTTAAACTCGGGTCTACTCTCTCTCTCTCTTCGCCTGTCGGTAACAACAATCAGCATGAGCTGGTTGGAGCAGTTGGCCTGGCGTGTTACAGGGATACCATCTTGCCCTACCTGTATTTCAAGTTCCAATGTAAGTGCATCAGTCCTCCGGCACCTGAAGAACTATTCATATTGCAATTCTGAAAGTTGGGAAATGCTGAGGTATTCAAATGTGTTTTGAATGGGACAAAATAGCTTCCATTTTGTTTTCCAAGTAGGGTTTGTCCTACTCAGACTGTGCTGTCAGCCGGTGTCCTGGTTACCCATCGACAGACAGTAACTGACTGGATAGTGGGTAGACTTTCAGCACAACAGGTAAAACAATATTTTGCCTGAAGGAGCACTCTATGTACACTAAATGAAAGGACATATTTACACCCTTGCACTGCTCTGTGAGGCATGGTGTATTCAGTACATGGGCATCAAGCTGGCTCATCACTTGTCATTGGTTGTTCTGAGTGCCTTTCTACATTCCTTACTTTTGAATGGTAAATTCTGCCCATTTGTCCCTCTTTTTGGTCAGGGCAACTCGGCAACTGGCCCTGTTATAGGGCTCATTTTGCTTCTCTCCATTTCAGTTTGTTTTGCACACTATTTTTTCCGATTGCCTGCCTGTGTTCGGAATATGCTGCAAACGCCAGCAGCTGACCCCTCCCACCAACCATTTTTCCATGTGTTCTCTCCTTCACACCTTAGCTTTTACTTACAATCTACAGAGCCTGGGTCACTGAATATGTAATTGAGCAGTCACAAATTTAGGATGTTAGAAATTTGACTTTATTCTCTTGCTCCCTTTCAACCAATCTTTCGTTTTTAGCATTAATTATGTTTCACTTGCTCTGAGCTCCATTGCTCCATTTCTGTAAACAGGGCTATAAATCTTGTTCTTTATCTGGCCACAAATGTGGCAGCTATGTCTCTGTTCCCAGTGGTGATATCTTACTCTAACCCTCTAGACTGTGCTGCTTCTCTGGTTCCAGTGGTAATTCCTCATTTTAAGCCCTCTAGACAGTGCTGCAGCTGCTTCTCTGGTCCCACTCTTAATTCCTCATTCATAGTCCTCTAGGCAGTGCTGCTAGCTGCTTCTCTGGTCTCGTCGGTAATGCCTCATTCTAAGTCCACTAGGCAGTTCTGCTAGCTCCTACTCTGGTCCCGTCAGGTATTCCTCCTTTTAAGCGCTCAAGGCAGTGATGCAGCTGTGTCTCTGGTCACAGTGGTAATTCTTCATTCTAAGTCCTCTAGGCAGTGCTGCAGTTGCATCTCTGTTTCAGTGGTAATTCCTCATTCTTAATCCTGTAGCCAGTGCTGCTAGCTGCTTCTCTGGTCCCAGTGGTAATTCCTCATTCTTAGTCCTCCAGACAGTGCTACAGCTACTTCTATGGTCCTAGTGGTAATTCCTCATTCTTAGTCCTCCAGACAGTGCTGCTAGCTGCTACTCTGGTTCCAGTGGTAATTCCTCATTCTGAGTCCTCTAGGTAGTGCTGCAGCTGCCTCTTTGGTCCTGTCAGTACTTCCTCATTCTAAGTCCTCCAGACAGTGCTGCTAGCTGCTTCTCTGGTTTAATCAGTAATTCCTCATTCTGAGTCCTCTAGACAGTTCTCCAGTTGTTTCTCTGGTCCAAGTAGTAATTCTTCATTCTTAGTCTTCTAGGCAGTGCTGCTACCTGCTTGTCTGGTCTAATCGGGAATTCCTCAGTCTGAGTACTCTAGACTGCTGCAGCTGCTTCTCTGGTCCCAGTGGTAATTCCTCATTCTAAGTCCTCTAGGCAGTGCTGCATGCATGTCTCTGTTCATGCATCCACTACACTCCAAAATAAAGCACATAGATAAAGGACATTGCCATTTACAGCACCAATAGTTCTTAACTGTGACAAATGCGAGACCTATTGCATTGCAAATGCTTGTTGTAATTTGGTGGCAAAAGGCCACTGCCTTACGTTGGCTTATAGTGGAACCAAAGAAGACTTGAGTCTGGTTACTACCTGGCCTAGACCACTCTAATTTACTAAACAACAAAAATGGCCAGATAGATTAATTCAGTATTTTGACACCACACCTAGCCAATAATCCTACTACTCTCTGCTACACTCTACTCATTCTCTACTACTCACTACTACTCTCTACTCATTCTCTACTACTCACTGCAACATTTCAATATGTCCAAAAAACAAAACACTCTTGTCAAAACATTTACATTGAACACCATTAATACAAAAAAATATTACAGACGGTATAAATGAAACACATTCATGTAGACAGCATATACAAACGGAGGGAAAGAAAAGATGCCTCTAACTATTTCATTTATGGGGCACCAGTCCTAATGACATATATACAAACAAGCGGCCGTTCACATATTCATACAGGCCTGCTCATTTAACTGCGCTGGAAACTATTTTTTGAGAGTCTAGTTACAGGGGGGATTATATCTTAAATTACAATCCTGTAGCACCCATTGTAATTCATGTTCCAGCACAGGGTCAACGCGTTTCGAACCCTGAATTTATTTGGGGGTTCTCCTCAGGACATGGACTGGGGATGGCCTTCACTGTAATTCTTTGATTCTTCCCAAAAAATGCTGTATACAAATCGCGAGGAAGCAGGGAAACTCTCAGACTTGTCTTTGATTTGTATACTCTCTCTTTCGGCAATCTGTTCATCCGGCTTCTGTCTACATGAATGTGTTTCATTTATACTGTCTGTAATATGTTTTTGTATTAATGGTGTTAAATGTAAATGTTTTGAAAAGAGTGTTTTATTTTTTGGACATATTGAAATGTTTTTGGAAAATATATGCAAATAAGTAAAAATGACTAAATGAAAAGTTTCCCCGCTTAGGCTTATTGGCTAGGTGTGGTGTCAAAATACTGAAGTAATCTATCTGGCCATTTTTGTTGTTTAGTTACTTTGGCTTATGGCACTGATGGATCTGTGGACTGCCCTCCCCTGTGCATCACTACCTGTTGAAACTATGTGGTAGCGAAAAATGTTGTGTACCACACCGCTAAAATATTAGCAGCATGTCTGTTTTTTAATATCATATTCTGAGAGCATGAAGCATAAGCTAACTAAGGAATACTTTTTATGAATTCTCAATTAGAAACTGCTTTTTGGGTACTGCCATTTGGATTGATGTAAGGTGAAACTATTTTCATTAGAGGTGCCTTGTACAGGGAGATTATTTGAACAAGCACTGGCCGAGGCAATAGGTCAGGCTTGCCCAAATTAATTCTTCAGAAAAAGATTTTTAAAAACGGACAGCTTTAGAGAAAATGTGAAGAAGAAAAAGGATTGATTTCTGAATACAAAGTGCATATGAGTTAAAAAGTTTAACGTGGTGAATGTGTGTACAGGGGCGGCTCTAGGCTCATGGTGGCCCTGGGCAGGTAGCGTAGGTAGGGGGCCCTGGAAGAGGGGGTCCTGGCGGGGCAGAGTGCGGAGGCCAGTGAAGAGGGGGGGTCAGGGTGTTTGGAAGTGGAACAGAGCCGGAGGCCACCAAATCCCTGCCAGGGGCCACCACGCAAATATGTATCCATCCTCAGAGGATTATTATATTAAGGATATATATTGATGTGGTGGCCCCTGGGGTTTGGTGGCCCTGTGCAGGTGCACAGCTTGCACATGCCTAAGGCCGCCCCTGGTGTGTATTTCTGACATGTAAAATAGTCACTCAAGCATTTAAATGCAAGAACTTCACAGGAAAGATACATTGAACAGCAGCATGAGGTGAAAGTGAAATACTCCTCTGGGCAGAGTCAAAGGTCACTCTTTGTATAATTTAAAGATGGTAACAATAGGCAACGCAGGAAACTGCGCTGTCAAGTCAGACCAAACGCGGTACAAAAGGGGGCGGTGATGGACGGAGCATCTGAATCCATCAAACACTCACACCCAGTCAAAAGATCTGGGTTTAATCCATCACCGTTCTTTAGCCCACTCTGCCACCCCAGTTCAGACATGGCTATATACAAATCAGTCTGACCCTGTGCCTCATGGGAACAGTCCAGCCCGAACTGCCAAGCCATGTCTTCCCTGGACCGGAAACAAGCTTCCGAGGACCGGTTTCTGGCATTCCAGCCGTCTTCAGCCCAGCTTGCTTGAATCCAGTGGCAAAGTGAGCAAGGGACTCACGTCTGAGCATACCCTGCCACACTTATGGCGGCCAAAAGCGGTACAAAAGGGGGTGGTGATGGACGGAGCATCTGAATCAATCAAACACTCACACCCAGTCAAAAGATCTGGGTTTAATCCATCACCGACCAAACAAGCATTGAAAATGCAATAGGTCTCGCCCTCGTTTAAGGTAAAGCAATTCTGTTTGTAATTAGGTGGCTTTTTAGCTTTGCTTTTATCAGTGTCTTTCAAACTTTCATGTACATAACATGCATATGTATTCCCCCAGCTACGCAAATCTTTTTGTTGGCTGGTGGGAGAAGCACAAGGCATGGGGAGGAACCAATGAAATATGGAATGACAACTTGTTGTTATGGACTAGGTACATAGATGACCTTTTTATAGTGTGGCGGGGTGATCAATCCTCTGCTGAGGCGTATATTGTGGCCCTTAATGAAAACCAGTGGACGATAAGTACCACAAGTGTGTTTTATCTTGATTTGGAGGTTTTTGTATATAAAGAAAGACTACATACAAGACTTTATAGGAAACCTACAGCAGGTAATGCCGTACTACATGCGGCGAGTTACCATCCTAGGAGCCTAGTAAAAAACGTTCCATATGGGGAACTCCTACGACTAAAAAGAAACTGCTCGTCTGATGATGATTTCTTAAAAGCCAAAACTGAGGCAGGAACACGTTTCAGAGACAGGGGCTATTCTAGCAACCTTTTTAAAGAAGCAGTTGAGAAATCATCATCTATAAATAGGAGGGATCTCCTGGTAGTCAAAAGCAAACCCCAACAAGATAATAATGTGAGAATGGTCACCACTTATAATAACAAATCGAGTGATCTAGTACGGAGTTTTCAAAAAAACTGGCACATCTTGACCACAGATAATATTCTAAGAAAACAGTTGACAGAGAGGCCCTTAATCACTTACCGCCGCTGTCAATCGTTATCAGATCATCTAATACACAGTCATTTCATTTCCAAACCCCCGCCTGCACCTTTAACGAAAACAAAGGGATTTTTTCCTTGTCTAAGGTGCAAAGCCTGTAAAAACAGCAAAAAAGTTCTAGAATTCCCAGGTAGAACAGGCGAAGACAGACCCCACAGAAATATCAAACATCTCCTCAATTGCAACTCTGACCATACGATCTACTGCCTCGAGTGTCCATGCAAGAAAAGATATATAGGAAGCACAATAAACGCCACTAAGCGGAGGGTTTTAGAACACATGCAAGCAATAACAAATAAGGATAAAAACTATCCGGTCGCTCGACATTTTGCCGCACACCACCAGAGCAATAGGGATCTGCTTAGCTTTTATTGCATGGACCAAATTCCAAAGACAGAAAGAGGCGGTAACAGAGAAAAAGCACTCCGAATCTTGGAATCAAAATACATCATTGACCTCAAAACAATAACACCTTGGGGTCTGAATAATGATGAGGAGATGTGGGTTCATCTCTGAAACCCTTCAAAACAGGGGGAGTTAGAACTATAAAACAGGGTTTTTGCCATAAACATCTATTGGACATTTTCTCCAGAAACATTAGAAGAAATCAAACCAGTTCCTAGATAATGTTGCCTGATAGTATGTTGCAGCTTATTAAGAATAGAAGAAATGATTTATATAGCCCATACAGGGCAAAAAGACAAAGAAATAACATTAGTGGCTAACCTAGGGGGATTCATCCCCAATAAAAAGGAAAATGATGTTCACGAAAAAGTTGGAACAAGCCACTATGAACGAATGTATTTTTCATGTCATGCTTGGCAGAATGAAGTATGTACATATATGAAATTATTATTGTGTTATTGTTTTGGAATTTTATCATGCACTTTATGGTCTTAGCCATTGAAAAGCAATAGAAATGTGTGTAGATAGGTACACCTTAAGATGGCCGCCATGATTCCTTGAAGGTATTGTCCGTCTTTTATGTTGATGTGAGCACGAGAGGCTGGCGGGCTTTAAAATGGCTTTGTAATTAGAGCACTAACTGACACTGACGAAGCTTTTCACAGCGAAACGCGTCTGTCTGGGGTGAGGGGGGTTTGCAGAATTAAAATCTTTATACCGGATTCCAGTGTGCTTGCCGTTTTTCTGACGAAGGAGGTCAGATTGTGTTCCAATATATATATATACATATATATATATATATATATATATATATATATATATATATATATATATATATATATATATATATATATATCCAAAAAGCCGCGTCTCGCTCCCAGCACGCAGAACTTCGCCTCAGCAAGGATAGCACGGACACGGACCAGTTAGGTGCTTAAATTTATTTGTGCAAATTCAGCCGCATGACGTTTCGGCTCCGAGGAGCCTTGCTCACATGATATATATATACGAAACGCGTTTGGTTGAGCACAGCAATGCACAGATAAAATGAAAAATAAAAATACCAGCAGCTGCTGAATGAATGGAGCGTCCGTCTCTCTCGTCTTTGTTGGCGCGTGCAAGCGGCCCTGAGAGTGGAAACTGGCTATATATATATATATATATATATATATATATGCATATGCGTGCGGGTAGAGAGGTAGAGAGTAGAGAGGTAGAGAGTAGAGAGTAGTAGAGAGTGAGGCAGAGAGAGAGGTAGAGCGAGAGGTAGCACGAGAGGTAGAGAGATAAGAGGTAGAGAGTGAGTAGTAGAGAGTAGAGAGTGAGTAGTAGAGAGTAGAGAGTGAGTAGTAGAGAGTGAGTATTGGAGAGTGAGTAGTAGAGACTGAGTAGCAGAGAGTTAGTAGTATAGAGTAGTAGAGAGTGGTAGAGAGTGAGTAGTAGTGAGTAGTAGAGAATGAGTAGAGAGTAGTAGTGAGTAGTAGAGAATGAGTAGAGAGAAGCAGAGAGTAGTAGAGAGTGAGTAGTAGAGAGTGAGTAATAGAGTGAGTAGAGAGTAGTAGAGTGAGTAGTAGAGAGTAGTAAAGGGAGAAGTAGATAGTAGAGAGTGAGTAGTAGAGAGTGAGTAGTAAAGAGTGAGTAGTAGTGCGTAGTAGAGAATGAGTAGAGAGTAGTAGAGAATGAGTAGAGAGAAGCAGAGAGTAGTAGAGAGTGAGTAGTAGAGAGTAGTAGAGAGTGAGTAGTAGAGAGTAGTAGAGAGTGAGTAGTAGAAAGTGAGTAGTAGAGAGTGAGTAGTAAAGAGTGAGTAGTAGAGAGTAGTAGAGCGTGAGTAGTAGAGAGTAGTAGAGAGTAGTAGAGAGTATGTAGTAGAGAGTGAGTAGTAGAGAGTAGTAGAAAGTAGTAAAAAGTGAGTAGTAGAGTGAGCAGTAGAGAGTAGGTAGTTGAGAGTAGTAGAAAGTGAGTAGTAGAGAGTGAGTAGTAGAGAGTGAGTAGTAGAGTAGAGTAGTAGAGAGTAGTAGAGAGTGAGTAGTAGGGAGTAGTAGAGAGTGAGTAGTGAGAGTGAGCAGTAGAGAGTAGTAGAGAATGAGTAGAGAGTGAGTAGTAGAGAGTAGTAGAGTGAGTAGTAGAAAGTGAGTACTAGAGAGTAGTAGAGAGTAGTAGAGAGAGTGAGTAGTAGAGAGTAGTAGAGTGAGAAGAGTGTAGTAGAGTGTAGTAGGGATACACATGGGGGCTCACAAGCACAGGACAGGGCCATACTCACAGGAGGGGTGTCACACGCACAGGAGGGGCGTCACACACACAAAAATGGTCTCACCTGCACAGGAGGTGCTCATATGCGCAGGAGGGGTCATATGCAGGAGGAGCTCATGCTCACAGGAGGGGGACATGTCCCCATCTTCTACTTCATCCCAGCAATAGGTGCCACATTGTGAATTCTGTGGAGGGTGCGTGCGCGGGGGTCACATACAGGATGGAGTTCGCACACACAGAAGTGGGGACTTGTGCACACTTCCTCCCTGATCCCCCCAGTAGGTGTCAGATTGTGAATCCTGCAGCTTACAAGTTGGAATCCTCACAATGTTCACTTATTCTTTCATCCCTACATTACCTCCTATTATTTCCAGCACTTTCAAATCACAAAACTCTAAAGAAAGTTATTATTACTCGTGTTACCCAAAAGATGCATCGCTGCTTGAACTGCTAACAGTAACCAGCACTGGAGTTCTCTTTCACCTTCCACCACTGCTGCGGATTCACATTACGTTCCTGCTTACCTAGTTTGTTGTCTCACCAGCTTAAGAAATGGGAAACGCGACTCTCTGCAGGCCATGATCAGCGGTTCTCAGCTACCCTCGCACTGCCCCCCCCCCCCTTGGTGAAGTCTTGCTGGGGGAGCGGGGATTTGTTGGTGCCGTGGGTCTGGCGAGGTCCCATCGCGACTGGGGTGAGAGGGAGAAGGGGCGTGCAAGCGGGAGTGGTGAGGGGGGGGCACTGGCTTGGGCGCCTAGGGAAGAGGTAGCGTTTGGTTTGGTCACGGGGTTAGAGGAGGGAGGGTGCCGTCCGAGGAAGGGAATTTGTCAGATGGGGAGAGCAGGGAGGGCCGGCTATGGCCTATGGAGCGGTCGGGCGAGTTGGGTCGGTGTGGGGTGGGCAGGGGAGGCTCCACCAGGTACTGCAGAATACGTGGTCCTCTGCTAACCTCGCACTGGCCCTCCCTTGGTGAAGTCTTGCTGGGGGAGAGGGGATTTCTTGGCGCCGTGGGTCTGGCGAGGTTGCAGCGCGACTGGGATGGGAGGGAGAAGGGGCGTGCAAGCGGGAGCGGTAGGGGGGCACTGACTTGGGCGCCTAGGGAAGAGGCAGCGTTTGGTTTGGTCACGGGGTTAGAGGAGCTGCGAGACACCCCGGATGAAGGGGGCAGGGTGGGGGCACCAGCAGGAGGGGGCAGGAGTGACATCGCCCGGCTGGGGGGCGCCGGACCCCCTGGAAGCCGACAACCCCTTGCAACATCTGTGCCGTTTGCATTGGAAGTGCACGGAGCTGGGACACCCCCGTGCACGGAACCGGATCCCCCCGTGCATGGAGCTGGGGGCAGGGCAGCTGGAACTAGCGGATCCTGACGTTGCAGCCGGTGTGTGGATCCAGAGAGGCGGGAGCCACAGAGGCCAGCGGGAGAGCCCCGGGGGAGATGGGGTAAGTGCGAGTGCTGGGGGTGCAGCGCAAGAAGTGCTGCATGGGGGGGGGCTTAAGTGCTCGGCTTACAAAGTGCTGGTGGGCAGTGCCCCGGAGGAGCGGTGGATGACGGAAGCAAGAGTAACACAGCTAGGGGGAGTAGGAGAGGGAGGGGGCAACAGACATGGGTGTGGGAGTAGCAGGTGGGGAGGAAGGGAAAATAAGGGCATGCAGGAGGAGGCAACGGATCTCAAGGGAAGATGCACACCAGGGAGAACAATACAGATCGAAGGGAGACTCACAAGGGCAAAAGAGAGAATCCTGGATCACAGGGCTAAACAGAAGGGCAAGAGCGAGCAGTACCGGGGCAGGTATGGGGAGAGAAGCACATGGGCAGGGAGCGAGGAGCACAAGGAAGGAAAAGAAGACGGGAAACAGTGGAGGGGACACGAGGGAGAGGAGGAGGAGCAGCGAGCAGGGGAGCTTGAAACGAGGACAGGGGAGGAGAAAGCGGTTGTCTGACGTAGACTTTTCTCTTCCCCTGACTTCCTTCTGCTGTAAAAGGTTTCTAATCTTTATGGGGCAAGCCCCATAAAGATAACAAATCTTTTACAGCTGAAGGAAGTCGGGGAAGTCAGTCTGAAAAGGACAGGGCTAAAAGAGAATGGAGTACGTCACTGGGACCTCTTTTCCAATGGTTGGCCACCGTTTACCATGAACGGTGACGCCAGCCAATGGAAAAGAGGGGCGGGGCTTAACCTCGCTAGTGAAATCTACCCTCTAAACATAAAATCTCACCAGCGAAAATGCGCATGAGCGCAGCCATCGCAGGCCGAGGCATAAAAAGGCTCATTTTATATGTGTAGGACCAATTACTATAATAATCCACGGCTAGAGGGCTCGATTTTGAGAGAATATCTGGTAGCAACAAGGACTAAAGTCCTTATTTTGAATTTACTGAGTAGACCTTCCCCAAAAAACTCCACACTTGCTCCAAGGAAATCAAAGGCAAATGAAGCTAAAAGATGAGTCTATTATTCTCTTTTGATGTAGAAACCATCAGAAGTGTTGATATCATTTTGTTTAGGACGCTGACTCCTCACTTAGACCCTAAGTAGTCTTAGGGTCTGAATAGCACATGTGCTACAGACCTGGCAACCTACAAAACAAGCATTGGCATAGCCAATAGGTCTCGCCTTTGGGACCTTATTAGTGTTTAGTTATGCAGCACAGTATCCTTACTGCAACAACATTAACTGTTGCATTGCTAAACACTTATAAGGTCCCAAGAGTGAGACCTATTGGCTATGCCAATGCTTCCCCGAATTGAAAGTGGAATCTATGGTGAGAAAAATCCATAAATCTGTGTCGCTCAAGATTTGCGATTTCCAGCCGCGGATTCGGAGGAATTGTCATAGGAGTAATTACTAACCGGGCGTTTAAGGGCCAAATCGACCACATCGGGATCATGCTATGCCCAGTTGTTCTCTGAGCTGGCACTCATTTTATGAGCTAGTGTATATACTTTGCTAGCTGTGCCCACGTGTTACCGAGGGAAATACAATGCAAGCCTGCCCAGATGTCCACGGCGACTCCAAGTGAGGAATCCTGGAATGTCAATGCAGATTCAGCTAAGAATCGAGCACAGAATATATGTCCCTGCTTCAAAATGTGTGTATTTATTCATTTTACAGCATCATATTTCGAGCAGAAAAGTTTTGTAACAGAAGAGTATCTGGGTACATGGCACCTTAAGAGGGTCGACAGTGAGTATATACACACTACGAGTGAGTGTGACAAGTGGATAGATGCTGAACTTGGGGACACTGATACGACACTGACAATAAACAAGCACATGTAATTTTTATTACCTTATTAAATATGTTTTCGTTTTAACAATTGCATGTGCTTTGTTTTGCTTGTCTGTTAATACCGGAAGTAAGATTTTGTGGACTTCTGATTTCCGTATCTGTTAATACCGGAAGTAAGATTTTGTGGACTTCTGATTTCCATACAAAGGCATACGAAGGACTGTGTGACCAAACAAATTTACTAGGGGCCCGATAATTGGTTAAAATCAATTGCCTCGATCTGGAAGTTGGAATCAGTCCGTCTGTTGGCGAGGGACGGGGTCTCCCGTCCCCCAGTTCCCGGGATGGTTCCAGGCAGAATTTACTGTGTACGAGCACCTGCTGCTGAGTGGAAGGACCCCGCAGAATACTGGGAAGAGCAGTGCTTAACTTGTAAAAGAATAAGTGTTGGGGCTCAAAGTTTTGCTCAGAAGCCCATGGTCGGCGCTATTGAAGTTTGAGGTGCCTAATACCAAGGCTGCGTACACTTGATTCCACCTTATCCCTCTTTAAGCCAACACTAGAAACCACAGGTGCAGGTACCCACAAATCAGTGCTGGTGGGCCCCACCTGCAATTACCGGCTCGAAAAATGCACTGGGGAAGTGTACGCCGGGGCCTGAGACAGGCGAGCTGCTGGGAGAACGCGCAGTGTCCTCGCAATGGCGCAAATTGCCTTAAGGCAAGTAGGGTAAATACACTGGGCCTCATTTATGAGCCCTTGCGTCACTTTTTGTGACTCACCAGTGGCGTAAAAAATGCGCCTTGTTGCGCCATATTTACAAAGTGACGCATCTGCGTCACTTTGTAAACCCCTGCGCCACATTATACTTGCGCCAGGTATAATGTATGCAAGGGGGGCGTATTGACGCACGAAAGGGTCATAGAAGTGACGCAGTGAACTATGAGATTTCACTGCGTCACTTCTAAGACTCCGTTGCGTCAAAATCTTGTGCCTGCCTCACAGCAGGCGTAAGACTGACGCAGGCCTTTTCACATGGGGCTTGCCCAATGTAAAAGGATGCATTGCTGGAGTTGCGTCACTTTTGTGACACACTTCAGCAATGCGTCACTTTTGCGCTTACAGATACGTCAGAAATACTGACGTATCTGTAACTCCTTGCGCAATGATGCGTCATAATGTAAATATGACGCATCATTGGTGTCGCAAGGAGGGCGCAATGAAAAGTGACGCATTGCTGTTTTCACACAGCGATGCGTCACTTTTCATAAATGAGGCCCACTGTGCGTTCCCTGTCCCTGACAGGTAGTATAATACAGCCATTAAGGGGTGGCCCCTCACATTCCTGAACCTCGGGGCTTCCGCACCTGCTGCACTAATAATGGGTTTATAGCGCCGTCTCTGAGGGCGAGGGCGCGCTAGCGAACAAGATGTCACTGGACCAACTTGCTATCACTTCCAAACCACACACACACCAAGTCAAAACAGACCCGCATCTAGGCACTCTGGCTCTGCCTCTTGGACTTGTTAGCGAACATCGTGCTGTCCTGTTCGTGAGACAGCTAAGCGAGCCTCCACCTGAGCTGGGTTTATAACAGTGCCTAGCACCCAATCCATAATATTGTGATAACGGCTGCGAGGCGCTGGTAAAGCACCCATATGGCGGGCCACTAAGGAGCTTTGCCCTGAATGTAGTGCCTTTCATCATTTCAGGCTCTATGCGGGATGGCCACGGGCTCTTTCATTGCATTAAAAACCGCAAAGCAGCATTTGCGGGTGGTGCATAAGTTTTAATTGCAGCAAATATTATGTACAAAAGTTAGTCCCCATTAGCAATAAGCACTTTAAAGGTATATGTGTTGGGATGAAATGAGAGGTGGGCAATGGCCAGGGTGGTTCAGCATACACAACGTGGTAGTTTCCTGGCAAAAAAATAATTTGATTCCACCTGGACTGCTTTAAGTGCCGGTGCTCTACTTCCAAGTGAACTGGAATGACAAATGGACAGGGACAAAGACATGTCTGGGGCATCCAGTTAAACGGAGGTATGTTTAATATGCAGCTGGTGGTCATATGATAACTAGAGGACTCCACGTGCTGGTACTGATAATTGATGCTGAGCGTGGTGTAATGTGCGTAGAAGCAGAAACACTAGAGACATAATGGTTTAGATCAGTGACCTCCGTTTGGCATGTCTGTCGGGGCAGTGGGGCTGTGGCAGGTGGACAGATCTAAGTGCTGGTACAAGAATGCAGAGTGAAGCGAGCGGCGGATACAAGTGGAAACACCATTTCTTCTGCATACATGTTGTGGTACGGTTTCATCATACACACCCACCTCATGTGTGTTTATTCGGGGCCCTGGGCCTGCTGTAAATGGGCGGCTCCAGGTATGGGCAGTGGTGAGTGGGGTGCAAAGAAAATGGTGAGCACAATGCTTTTTTGGTAGACGTGTTGCTCATTTATTCTCTCACACACATAAAAATCACAGTAGTAATGTATATTGGGTGGACTGTGGGCATGAGATACGTTGGCCGTCCTACGTATTGGCATGGTGTCAGAGCAGCAGGGAGAAAGGGAAAGCAAACGCGCTATAAACAGCACGTGCAACTTAGTCGACAAGGTGAGCCCGCGAGTGGCGGGCGCACGCTTGGGAGAGCAGTCGGCTTATTTTCAAGCACTGCACGCATGCTTGTGGTGCGCCGCTGGCTGCTCCCGCAAGGTGGTGCCAGCCACCACAAGCACGAGTGTGTGCTTGAAAATGAGCAGAGCGACGGCTGATGGCCCCACTATGTAGCGCATGCGCGCTGCGTAGGCGAGACCTAAAAAGTCACAGTGTGGGGAGGGGGCGGGGCTTTGCAGGGAGCGGGATCTCATGACTGGAGCTACCTGAGAAGAACTGTGCATGCCGCAAATCCCCTTGCGTCCCCTCCCCACCCAAAAAAACAAAGGGTCTCTGAGGCAGTCGCCATTGTCCTAGGGTGTTTTCACACTTCATAATAGACATCGTCTGCTTAAGCCCACCATAAAAGAGCTGGAAAGTTGCTCTGTGCAGTGCTTTCCAACTGCCTTTCTTGCTGCTGTGTAATTTTGGCTCCTCACCGGGTGACCCTGTGAAGAGAGACGAAATCGTGTGACACACAGTGGTACCTTGTGAGTTGGCAGGTCTGGAGCTAATTGTTTCAGGCATGTGTGGGCTTAACCTCATTTTTGTGGGAGTACTTCCTGTGTTGTATGTAGGGCCGACTCCTCCGCTAAGGCGGAAGAGCATCGCACTACTGCCTTAAAGGATGCAAAAAAAGGAAAAATAAAATGATAATAACGAAATGTAATGATCATTTTATTTTTCTGTGCTGGGGCAGTTTTGTGGGGCGGGGCTAGGCTGCACAAATGGAAAGGGTGATGGCATCCTCCTAAGTGCGCATAAATGTTTGGCCGGCACTCTGGGGCCGATCAAACATTCATCTGCACTTCGCATGTTCTCCACCCAGGCTGCAATTACCTGCCTGGGTGGAGAATATGCCTAGGCTTCCATTCCCCATCTGGGCGCCGAACCATAGCGCTCAGACCAATCACAACGCTGCATTACAGCGTTGTGATTGACTCAGGGGAGCCTGTGTGCTTACCTATGACAATGCTACATTGCAGCATTGTGAATGGCTTGTTTTTATTTTTGTTTTTTGTGTATTTTCTCCACCCTTCCTCCCCCGTCCCCCTCCCTGCCCCGGACTGATTCTTGGGAGCAGCCGCGACTGGCTTTATGGCTTTATTTAATGACAATGGAAGCCATCACAACATGAAGGTGGGGGATTGGGAGATGCATTGTTTGGGGGCAGGGACATGAAAATACTTATTTAAAAAAACGTACCTTTCGCGGCTGCCTCCGATGGCCGTCTCAGTGCTCTCCCAGCAGACTCAGGTAAGGCAGAGGTTACCCAGCCAATTCAGAGGATGCTCTCATTCTATGAGAGCAGCACCAGGATTGGTCTGAGCAACCTGCTCTGCCGCTCAGACACTGCCTTTTGTAAACACAGAACCGCGGGACACGTGAAAAGACACTTAGCAAGGTGTCAGACATCGGGCCTGGGATTTCCCAATTATTATAATGATGCTACTGAATCGTGATGGTCATTCCTGACGTATTAGCCTACTCTAATATAGAGCCCTGACAAAGTTCCATGAATGTATCTTGGGAACGAAACGCGATGGCTGGTTGTTCATTTTTGTGCATGAATTTGGAATAAAGAATTTCTTCAAGAATTATACTGGACTGGATCTGCTTTCTTGGTGCACCTCCTTGCTTTCATCCCTGTCTAGTAGGCTGTGGCTTTTCTCCAACACAGCTGGGTTGGAGAAATAGAAGTATGCATCAAACTTACATGAGGACTTGCAAGTGTTCACCACCTGCCTGTCATGCCAGAGCCAATCACAGAAAAAGAAACTCTTTTTTCAATATCATTTTGTTTTTCTGTGACTGACTCTGACAAGTGGGGCGACGCTCCTCCGCCATTACGGAGGAGCCTCCCCTGTGAGATGACACTATCACCAAACTTATCTTATCACTGTGAGGGGCATAACAGACAGAAAACTAATCAACAGTTAACATTTCATAGAGGTTAACCATAGAGTTTATTAAGCCATGGGAAGATTAAAAGCAATAGTCAGTGTAAATGAATTAGCTCTGCGAGTCACGGACATCTCACCCGCGGTATTCTCAGTGCCATTAACGTCAGTGTACTCATTATTAAGCATGGGCGAATTTTGCGGATCTCGCGTTCGCGAATTTTGCGGATTTGCGGATTCGCAATCCGCAAAATCCGCGAATTCCCGCGAATTTGCGGATTTTTTTTTTTTTGTGTTCGCCCGTGTTTCTGCCAGTTCGCGAGGGTTTTGTACACTTTCGCAAATTGCGAACTTACCTGTCGGGTCGCAAGTTTCGCGAACTTGTTGTTTCTACGTGTCCAGCCTGTTTGGGACACTCTTCTTCATCACTGCCACTCTCTGTCACCACTGCCACTCTCTGACTACTCATGCCACCCTCTGGCCCACCCATGCCACCCTCTGTTTCATCACCACACCCTCTGGTTGTCCAGTGTACATTATTTTCGGCAAAGCAAAGCACACCTTCCCTGCCTCAAGTGACCTGAATTAATTTGGGGCTGATTAATGTGTCACAGAATATTTTTTTAGCTGGCACCTGCTTCCTTAGTGCGCCCTGATTAGTGATCTTTTGCACTTGCTAAGTGCTTTCATTGTTGCAAAATTAGTTACAACACCTGCCCTGCCCCAACTGACAATAATGAATTAGGGGCTGATTAATGGATTTTAACTTCTAGCCTGGCTCCTGCTTGTCTCCCTTAGCTGTAATTCAGGACCTTTGTGGCATATGTGTAACTATTCTGAGGTTCAGAGCAGGGTCACATAATAGTTTCAACTGGCAACTGAACTCTGGAGGGGCCCCTCAGGAAGCACTACAGGAAATGGCTACTAATGATGAGCCTGAACTTTTGAACCTGGTAAGTAGTTACTTTCAGTTTTGCTAAGATCGTATTTCTGCAATTTTGCACTTATTCGCGGGGCGTGAACTCACGCGAACAGTGCGAGCAGTGCGAGCAAAATCCGCTGCTCGCGGATTTGCGGATTTTGCGGGAGATTCGCAAATCTCGCGGATTGCGGATTTCCCGAAAATCCGCAAAATCCGCGAGCGGAACGGATTTTCCGCCCATGCCTACTCATTATACAGAAAATAAGAAATCTGCTGCCCTGGATAAGGCCCTAGACCTACAAAGCTTTTGAATGTGGAGAAGTCTGGCTCAATGGTTAGAGCGGCAGACCCTGATGCAGCGCTCTAGCCCGGGACCAGGGTTCAATTCCCTTCCTCGACGGGTCTTGGGCTCAAAAATTCCACGGGCCTGATAATTCTTGCCTCGATGCCTAGTCCAATCATGGAGTCCCACTCTGCAACTCTGGGCAATAGCTTGCTTAATCCCCACAACGCTAGGGATGCCTGGCCTCCACCTTGGGGGTTCCCAGGAGTGGAAGCCTCGCAGGGAAAGCCAGGATGGGTTCCACAGTGGTATTCGTACAAGCGCCTTGAGACCCTTGTGGGTGAGTAGTGCGCCATACAAGTATCAATTTACAATATGTATACACCACAAACACCATGTGCATTTTTAAACAGCACTTTCGCCCACGGGTATCTTGGTGCAGATGCTTATTGTTTCCCAACTCAATGGTAATCATTTTATCAACCGTAGAAGGATGAAAGGTTGAGTGGACCCGCTGGGATTTGAACCGGTGACCATGCGGTCAAAACAGGCCTGTCCAGTGGATGCATTAATCAACTAAGCCACCAGACCCAGGTGAAACATTGGTCAATTTTCCTACCTTTACTGTCTATCTTAAAGCACGTAAGACACATTGTATACATATATTTTCACAAAGAGAAACGGACATATGTTAAAACTTTTTTCTTATGACTAAGACCTCCATTTCATTTCCTCTCTTTTTGGCTGGAAGTAAAGCAAGACTGTCAGCAATGCGACGCAGCATGTTGCTGTGTTTGTCTGTGGCAGTGGAGATTATTTGGATTTATGTACATTTCTGGGCTGTAACTCACTTTAATACCTTCATAAATATGCCTCTCATTGGTAAGCTTTAAATATCTGCAGCCATCGGTTATTACTGAGGAATGCTCCACGCAGGGGTCTTAGTGGGAGCAGCCTTGGAGGAGGGGGGAATACATCTGGGATATTAAGAGACATAAAGCTTGAACACCAGCAGAGAAAACATTTTTTTTCCAACATAAGCTGGTCTCGTATCCAGAGACCCCAGAACCCTCCGTAAAGACTAGGGGCAGATTTACAAGCCCCTTGCGCCTCATTTACACCGCTGTTGCGTCCTTTTTGTGACGCAGCGGCGGCGCAAATCCTGCACCATTATGCGGGGTACTTACAACGTGACGCATCTGGGAGATGCATCACGTTGTAAAGCCCTGCGCCACATATAGGCGTTCCTGCGCAGGGGGGGTGGCGTTCCGGTGCAGGAACGCCTCCTAAAAGTGGCTGAGTGAAATCTACAAGATTTCACTCAGTCACTTTTAGGCCAATGCTACGTCAAAACCTTGAGCGTGCTTGAAGCAGGCGTAAGGCTTGACACAGCTTTGGAAGAATAAGCTCCCCAGAGCATTGCTGGAGCTACTTTGCACTTGTGACGCAACTCCAGCAATGCGCCGCCTTTACGGCACAGATGCGTCATGCATCTGTGCCGTTTTTTGCCCATTCTAAATGCGGCGCATCATGGGTGGCGGAGGTGCGGCGCACAATTACTGGCGCATCGCTGATGATATGCAGGGATGCGTCAGTAATTGTAAATCTGCCACTGAATACCCTCTAAACTCTGTGGAAGCCCTGGTGTTTGTGATTCGCCTGTGGGTAAACTTACCAGGGACCTCTCTTGATCTGACTCTGCCAGAGATTTGTCTGGTAAACTGTACGTGAATTACATTGGGGACCCACTTGGCTGTATAATGCCCCTCCAAAACTGGCATGTTTAAAATATGTGCGGGATGCAGGGGCAGATTGGCCGTAGCGGGCACCGGTGGGCCGCCAGAGTTGGGGCCGGTTTTGAACCCCTGGGAGGCCGTTTTTGAGACTAGGAGCAGGTTTTGCAGCATAGCTGCAATATCTGCCCACTGTAACAAAAGCGGAGGCGGTGACCAGGGAGTGGTGCTTCCAATTAGTATCCCCCCCCCCCCCCAGGGGGCCAGCCGAGCTGTTTGACAGGTCCGTATTCGGTTCCCAGCCAAGCTGTGGAGGGGTGAGTGGCTCCTTCAGGTAAGGGGTCACTGCATGGAAAGTGATTTCTAACATCTAAAATGCAGTGTCCTTTCAGAAAGTACCTCGATGAAAGGCGTGCCTGCGAATTGAGACCGTTCCAATTATTAATTTATACACAAAATGCAAAAAACGTAAGTGCAAGGGCCCAAAGTTTTTTTAAGAGCCTTCTCCTGCACTGCCGAGTGTTGAGGTTGCCACAAAACAAAAGAGTGCCTAATCTTTAGTCTCACACATACCTCTGTTTTCTACTTCCCTGCACTTTCGGTCTCTTTATTGCAGAGGCCGCCGCATCCACCCGCAGGGTGGGGGAGGCTCAAAGGCCGGCGCCATAACCCACGCTGTGCCAACAGGGGGATGGAACTGGTCCTGGGCGCCCCGAAGCGGCCTGGACCAGCGGAAGCGGGGTGCGCACCAGCTACCCCGACAGGAAGTGACCTTGTGACTTTGGCGCCCATGGGGGGCGACCAATGGCCAACCTTGCTACCTTTGAACCCCCCAATCAAAGGGGGTTCACCTGAAGCCCATAGGGGGCTCAGGGGGGCGGAAACGGGGTGCGCACCAGCCACCCCGACAGGAAGTGACCTTGTGACCTCGGCGCCCATGGGGGGCGACCAATGGCTAACCTTGCTACCTTTGAACCCCCCAATCAATGGGGGTCTCACCTGGAGTCCATAGGGGGCTCAAGGGGATTTAAGCACCGCCGCTCCCCAGCCAGAATCACAACGTCTTCGAAGGAGCTGGGAGAGCGGCGCGACAACGACATCGTTTGAAGAAGACCGATTGCGGCGGGAGGCGGCGAAGAACGGCCGAAGCAGAAGGACGACCTCACGGAGCGGCGCGCCGGTCAAGTTCTCCACCCAGCTCCCCGGGAACCCGAAGAGTCCGGAAAAGATAACGAGCTCGGCAGCCTTGCCAAGCTCCAGCGCGGTAAGCAATTGTCTAGTTTGGAGCGCGCATTGAGCCGCTTCATCAGACACACAGCACACACGTGCAAAGAAGTTCGAAGGCGGGTCCGGAATTCCTTCCGACCCAGCGGCGCAGGCCAGCCCGCTGAAACCAGACCTAGGCCTTGGGGGCAACATGGCGGAAGATCAGCCAGGAGACATGGCGGAAGTGCTGAAGAAGATCCGCGAGATATCGGCGGTACACGGCGACGAATGGCTCCAGCCCCATTTGGCCAAAGGGAAGGAGAATAGGCCGGACGGCCAGGCGGAAGAGGAAGCAGGCCCGTCAGCACCCAAGAAGCCTAAAACCTCGCCGAGGAAGAAGACGTCCAAGAGGAATCCCCCAAAGAGAGTGCGCCAGAAGCTCCCGCCGCTGAGGTCAGACGACAGCAAGCAGGGTGAGACGAACGACAGAGCGGTTAATGGTGAGCATATTAGTACCATTGTAAAAGAGTGCTTGAAATCGCTCGCTCCGTCTTTACTTAACAGCTCAGGGCAGGGGGCGGCGGGGCCCAGGGAACAACGCACAGACGAGACAGGGGGCTTAACGTGGCATATGATGGATCCGGGGTGGGCCCGGCAGTCAAGGGTGCAGGATCAGGTGGGCCTGTCCCCACAGGGGGATCAGGTTTCCCCATTACCCGGTTGGGGGTATAATACTGGGTCCGGGAGCCCGGGATCAGGGGGGCTAAGCAGTGACTTGTACGCCAGACCATCTCCCGGCCCTGCCTCCTTGACGACGAAAGCCACGGGGCTCGCGTGCCTTATTCCTCTCACAGTGAAAGAGAGGATATGGCGCAAGGAGTTCATCGATATATTCTCGCTCCTAGAAATACAGCTAGAGGGCCTTGACCTGACCACATGTGACAGGAGAGAGGACGAAAAAAGGGAGAGGCGAGGGGCTAGAAAGGAGCGGAACTTCGATAATTGGCTAGACGCTTTTAGGATCATGGCATGTATCATTGTAGAGAGGTTCCCCCATTGCGCAGCTGACCTATGGCTGTATGAGGCTAACATACATTCTGCGCAGAGGCAATTCCCCGGGGACGCATGGTTGGAATACGATAAGGGCTTCAGGTTAAAGATGCAGAGGCACCCAGAGATGGAGTGGAACGAGGAGGACGTTTCAGGTTTTATTCATAAAATGCTCGCTGCCAAAGAAGTGAGAGCCTGGACGGGGAAATACGACCAGTCCTTTCGGAGTTCGTCCCACAAGGGGAAGAACAAAAGTTACCTGAAACAGTCCTCTAGGCGGTCTAACTCCCCCCCCGCGACCAAGGCCATATGCTGGCGATATGATGCAGGGGACTGTTCATGGGGCTCCTCGTGCAAATTCCAACATGCATGCTCAAGCTGCGGAGGGAAACACGCGGCAGCAACATGCAAAGGCTCCAAGCGGGAAGCAAAGAGCGAAAAGAAGGAGAAACACAAGAAGCACTAGCCCGAAGGCTAGTGAGGGCATGACACTAGTAGACATTGAGCAGTGCCAGCTGGCTAGGTCCCCCATTAATACACAACAGCTGCGCAGTTTAGCAAACAGGTATCCAAACAAAACAGACGCAAAGACGCTGGTTGAGGGTTTTGAAGAAGGCTTCATTATCCCGTTTCAAGGCTCACTGCCACTAACGGGAGCGAATAACTTACAGTCAGCGAGGCAGCATCCCCGGGTGGTGAGCGCAAAGATAGAAAAGGAGAAGAACTTGGGCAGAATCGAGGGCCCCCTCCCTCAGGAATGGTGCGAGGGAATAGTCGTCTCCCCACTAGGAGTGGTTCCCAAAAAAGAAAAGGGCCAATTCAGGCTAATACATCACTTGTCATACCCCGAGGGGGGGTCCGTAAACGATGGCATCGACCAGGAAGCATGCTCGGTGGGTTACGCGTCAGTGGATGACGCTATCGCGCTAGTCAAAGCGTCAGGAAAGGGGGCCCTCATGGCCAAGGCGGACATCGAATCTGCCTTTCGTTTATTACCGGTACATCCGACCAGCTTCCACCTGCTGGGCTTCCAATGGGAAGGGGACACGTACGTCGACAAAGCCATGCCCATGGGATGTGCCATATCTTGTGCCTATTTTGAACAATTCGCTACCTTCCTGGAATGGGCCCTCCACGACAGGCATCAAGGGGGCGGGAAGCTGCACTACCTGGACGATTTCCTGTTCACAGGGCCGGCGGGATCGCCGACGTGCGCCAGTACACTGGCGGCGTTCGAGGACCTGACCGAAACACTCGGAGTCCCCTTAGCAAAAGAGAAGACGACAGGCCCAACGACTAGACTGACGTTCTTGGGCATCGAGCTTGACTCCACGGCCGGGACCGCCAGGCTCCCCCCGGAGAAGGTACAGGAGTTCAGGGAGGAAATAGCCAAACTGCGAGGCCGGCGCAAAGCCACCCTCAGGGACATCCAAGGGGTGATAGGCAGGCTGAACTTTGCGGCGAGGGTCATCCCACCCGCCAGGGTCTTTTCCAGGCGCCTCACCGCGCTAACGGCCGGCGTTACCCACAAGCACCACCACATCCGGCTGAGCACGGGTGTAAGGCAGGATCTACAAGTATGGGACGAATTCCTGCAGGATTTCAATGGTGTGCTGATTTGGAAAAAGGGTTGGGTAACGGCCGATCAGCTATCCCTATACACAGACGCAGCAGGGAGTCTGGGATTTGGGGCGGTCCTGGGGAACAAATGGTGTGCCAGCCAGTGGCCAGACAGGTGGCATGCGCAAGGGCTCACAAGAAACATCACGTTCCTCGAACTATTCCCAATAGTAGTGGCTCTGACGATATGGAGAAAAGAGATAAGGAATCTAAAGCTCACTTTGTGGTCGGATAATTTGGGGGTAGTGCAGGCCATTAACAGAGGCGCAGCAAAATGCCCGGGCATGTTGAGGCTAATGCGAGAGTTGGTTAAATTGCAGCTCGAGGGGAACCTGGAGCTGAAGGCTCGGCACGTGCCGGGGACGGAGAACACGGTCGCCGATGCGCTATCCCGGTCCCAGATGACACGGTTCAAACAACTTCTACCCGGTGCGGACGAGGTGATGACCCCCTTTCCAACATACCTGTGGGACCTGGGGGGGTTGACTTGTCCAGATTAATAGGGCACTCGCTCACCTCTGAGGCGCACAAGAGATACAAGAAATACGCGGCCACAGTAATGAGAATCGGGGGCATAGTGTCGCTGGAAGACAAATCAACGGTCCGCACAGCGGCGGAGAAATTCGTGCAATGGGCATTCGACGCCAAGAAAACAAGGTCTTGGGCACAGGCGCACCTGGCCGCCATTGCATACTTTGCCAGGCTCCACACAGGCGAGGACCCCACGGCAACTGTTTACCTGAAGGCAGCCCTGAAAGGCTGGCGAAAACTTGAGGGGACCAAAAAGGACACCAGACGCCCCATTGATTACGACAAGCTGGGTCGGTTACTTAGCGCCCTAACCAGCATCATTGCAGACAGGTATGAACGGCTACTCTTCGGGGCCGCGTTCACCACGGCCTTCTTTGGGGCTTTTCGGGTAAGCGAAATAGTGGCCCCCAACAGGTCAGGCCCGGCGCAGCGCTGCTTGCAGGCAAGGGACGTCAAGCCGATGGTAAAAACGGTGGAGCTCACGCTTAGACAATCCAAAACGGATAGGGCTCGAAAAGGGGCGACGATTCGTCTACATTGTATCCCGGAGGTGGGGCGCTGCGCAGTGTGCTGGCTGCTGCAATACATGGCGGTTCGGCCGGCGGGGGATGGCCCCCTCTTTGTGCACCAAGATGGAAGGAACTTGAGCAGGTTCCAGTTCACGGCCATAATGCGCCAGGGCCTCAGTAAGGTGGGGCTCCAGGCAACATCATTTGCCCCGCACTCCTTCAGGATCGGGGCGGCGACCTCGGCATCGCAGTATGGCATGCCAGAGGACAGGATCCAGGCCGTGGGCAGATGGCGGTCCAGGGCATACAAGTCTTACATACGCCCGCATCTCATATAAAAAAAAAAAAAAAAAAAGGGTGGTGGGGGGGAGGGGGAGCAGCCGCCTTGGGATGCCGCACGGCAGGGTTTTATTGCCCCCTTTCCTCGTCCACATCCGGTGCGCAGAAAGCCACCTTAATGGAGCATTTTCTCTCGACAGGAGGACGCCCACAACTGGTATGGGTCGTGGGACACTCATTCGTGTCCAGAATGGAGTCCTGGTGGAGGCGAGTGGGGCACAACCAAAGCAGACCCAAGGCGACGTACATCCGCTGGATCGGACGGCCCGGCATGAGGTGGGAGCAGTTACTACCGACCCTGGACGGCCTCATGGCAGACTCAGCCTGGCTGCCAGACGTGCTGATCATACATCTAGGAGGGAACGACCTAACGCAGTTGGGCCGCAAAGCGGTGGGCCAAGCCATCCAGAGGGATATCGCCAAAGCGGCGGCATGGCTGGGGACCACGACAGTGGTGTGGTCGGAGATGATCAGCAGGAGGCACTGGAGGGGTGCCGACTCAAACAAAGCGGTGGACAACGCAAGGCGCAAGCTAAATACCGCCATGCACAAGTTTTGCTCAACCAACGGCCTGGAATCAATCCGGCACGGCCTCATCCACCCAGGCCGCCCAGAGCTATATGGACAAGATGGGGTGCATCTGTCCGATAAAGGAATGGAGGTGTTCTGGGGCAACCTGTGGGGCGCAATGACGCTCGCGGGTTGTCGTTGAAAAGGAGCAAGAAAAAAGGGGAAAGTAGGTAGCCACGAACCAAGGGGCAAAGGGGGGAGCCGCAGAAAGACGTGCGCCTCCCTGCGGCGTGGCGGAAATCCTACAATCGTTGGCTAACCAAACACACCGGTGGGCGGTGTGTAGGAGGAGGGCCACTCACTTTTCAATGCCGTACGGCAGGGTGACGTGGCCGCACAAAGGAGGGGAGGAAAAAACGGAGACGGCACTCGCGGCCCAGACCCGGCCGGACGGCAGGGCGCAAATGGTAGCGAGCTGGGGACCTAACTCCAGGCAAAGAAGCTCCCCTCCATGACACCCAAAAGGGGTGTGGCCAACCAACTACCGGAACACCAAGAAACTGATTAAGAACTGGTTGTACAAAAGTGCCATTTACGAACTGATGGGTGCACGAGAGACAGACACCTGTACCACGGGAAGGTGTCGTAAACTGTAATGTGATGTGCATGATTTATGGTTAAAGTTTGCAAATGAAGATTGTACAACCAGTATGTTATTAATATTGTTATTAATAATCAATATTGTTATTAATAAATCTGCGGCCAACAATGACCATCAACAAGAACTGAGATTGTTGGCTGACATTATTTGCTAGGATTGTCGTGGAGATGGGGGAGGAATGCAGATGCCGACCGACAAGTAAGTATAGACGGTGGACCCACTGAGTAGGCACATGCGAGGGTTATTGCAGAGGCCGCCGCATCCACCCGCAGGGTGGGGGAGGCTCAAAGGCCGGCGCCATAACCCACGCTGTGCCAACAGGGGGATGGAACTGGTCCTGGGCGCCCCGAAGCGGCCTGGACCAGCGGAAGCGGGGTGCGCACCAGCTACCCCGACAGGAAGTGACCTTGTGACTTTGGCGCCCATGGGGGGCGACCAATGGCCAACCTTGCTACCTTTGAACCCCCCAATCAAAGGGGGTTCACCTGAAGCCCATAGGGGGCTCAGGGGGGCGGAAACGGGGTGCGCACCAGCCACCCCGACAGGAAGTGGCCTTGTGACCTCGGCGCCCATGGGGGGCGACCAATGGCTAACCTTGCTACCTTTGAACCCCCCAATCAATGGGGGTCTCACCTGGAGCCCATAGGGGGCTCAAGGGGATTTAAGCACCGCCGCTCCCCAGCCAGAATCACAACGTCTTCGAAGGAGCTGGGAGAGCGGCGCCACAACGACATCGTTTGAAGCCCACCCACCCACACCTAAGGAACAGCAGAGTCGCAGTGCTGGACAGTGGGGAAAGCGTTGGCGGAAATCCTACAATCGTTGGCTAACCAAACACACCGGTGGGCGGTGTGTAGGAGGAGGGCCACTCACTTTTCAATGCCGTACGGCAGGGTGACGTGGCCGCACAAGGGAGGGGAGGAAAAAACGGAGACGGCACTCGCGGCCCAGACCCGGCCGGACGGCAGGGCGCAAATGGTAGCGAGCTGGGGACCTAACTCCAGGCAAAGAAGCTCCCCTCCATGACACCCAAAAGGGGTGTGGCCAACCAACTACCGGAACACCAAGAAACTGATTAAGAACTGGTTGTACAAAAGTGCCATTTACGAACTGATGGGTGCACGAGAGACAGACACCTGTACCACGGGAAGGTGTCGTAAACTGTAATGTGATGTGCATGATTTATGGTTAAAGTTTGCAAATGAAGATTGTACAACCAGTATGTTATTAATATTGTTATTAATAATCAATATTGTTATTAATAAATCTGCGGCCAACAATGACCATCAACAAGAACTGAGATTGTTGGCTGACATTATTTGCTAGGATTGTCGTGGAGATGGGGGAGGAATGCAGATGCCGACCGACAAGTAAGTATAGACGGTGGACCCACTGAGTAGGCACATGCGAGGGTTATGTCACGCCTGGACTGGCACTAGCAGACGCCGGGTGTTTTCCGTGGTGTTCTGGCCGGTTGGGGGCCGGTTTCAATGCTGGTGGAGCCATTTTATTGCTGGGGACCAGCCAGCTGTGATGCCTGCCAGCAGCGCTTACAGTGGCTGTTCCTCTGTTAAGGCAGAGGAGCGTCCCTGCACTGCTTCCACTGCGAGCTGAATACAAACAAGCATTTACAATGCAATGGTCTCGGCATCATTAAAAGTAGAGCTATTGGCATTGCTCATGACATTTCTTTTTTTCCCTTAAATCATAAATAACAGCACTCTGCACTCAACAGCACACACCACTCTGCACCTGCACTCACTGCTCTGCACACTCACTCTGCACTCACTACTCTGCATTCGGCACTCACTACTCTGCACTCACTACTCTGCACTCACTACTCTGCACTCACCACTCTGCATTCTGCACTCACTACTCTGCACTCACTACTCTGCACTCACTACTCTGCACTCACTACTCTGCACTCACTACTCTGCACACTCACTACTCTGCACACTCACCACTCTGCACTCACTACTCTGCACTCTGCACTCACCACTCTGCACTCACTACTCTGCACTCTGCACTCACTACTCTGCACACTCACTACTCTGCACACTCACTACTCTGCACACTCACTACTCTGCACACTCACTACTCTGCACTCACTACTTTGCAGTCTGCACACTCACTACTCTGCACTCACTACTCTGCACTCACTACTCTGCAGTCTGCACACTCACTACTCTGCACTCACTACTCTGCACTCACTACTCTGCACTCACTACTCTGCACTGACTACTCTGCACTCACTACTCTGCACTGCAATGGTCTCGGCTTTTGTTAAGTTAGAGCTATTGGCATTGCAAATGGCATTTTTTTTTTGTGTCCACATTTATTTAGCCAATAAATGTACCTTTATTTGTCAATGCCTAACAGTTTTTAGCACTATACCTGACAGGATAAATTTACAGGAGTGCTATGCAGGCTGGGAGGTTTACCCACTAAAGAAAATGCCCAATGCATATTGCCTTGGAGAGCACGGATCGTAGACTTAAATGCTGACTTATGGTCATAAGTGCACACTAATTCGAAATCTACGCCGCATTTCCCACAGATAACCACAAAACAAAATGCACGCATATTTGGCGGAAGTTTCCATTACGAAACAAATTATTTCTTCTCATTAGGACCTGATGTGCCTGACCCAAATACGCACACGTACACTGGGCTGGACATTTCTCATTTAGAAAATCTTCGCCCAGCACAGTATATCACATCACACACCGAGGCATCTTTTGCGCATTTTTTTCATTTTTGAAATCCAGCCTCGTACATGCAACAAAGCATCTAATGGGGGACTGAGGCAGATCACTTTCTTACTAATGCCGCCCGCCCCCTATTCGGTTTTCTCCATGGCGGTGGGAGGAAGGTTCGGTTGCATAGTCTACAATGGTCTCGGCGTCCAAACAATGGAGATTGGATGTGTGCATGGCTGAAAAATGTACATGCAATTATGGTAATGTACGTGCACCCCAGGGAAACAGTGACCAGGGGGGTGGAATTCCTGGCTTGGGGTTTATGGACTCAGCAATGTCCACTCACAAAACAAATGAAGATGTCCGTTTGGGAATGAGAGAGGGCTGTCTGGATTATAAAAAGCCATGCATTTGAAGAACTAGGCCTACGTTTCTTCGCTAAAAAATAAGACTGCTGGAATCAAATCTGCTAGTCGGTCTCCAAATAATGAGTCACCTGGTCACAATGGGGGGCCCACACAGGGCAGTCAGACAGCGGGACACCTCCTTTTCTTGGAAGCTTCAAGAGGGGCTCCAGCACACCCTCAACTGAAGATTTTATGAGGGAAAGTCCTTGTAAAAATGTTATTCCTGGGCACGTGCTTTCCACCGGGCCCCCGGTGACCATAATATTGAGGAACTGCTACTGGTTGTTTAAAACCAACAACCTGAATTATGAAGGTCACCTGAGGGACGCGCATGCTAAATGCGATGCTGTTATTTTATTTGTCCTGGGATAAACAGCATGCATGTTTACAAGGATGTAATGCATCAACTAAACACTGCATTTATGTAAAGGAGCACAACATCATTTCGTTGAAAGCGAGTTCCAAGACGCAGCTGCCATCCCCACAACAAAGTCCGAACAGTATCTTGCTATTAATTGGCACTCCAGACCTCCGTTTGGCTAAAGTACCCAAAAAAACACCCGCCAGCGAATATCGAAAGCCCCCCACACGGCGCACACAACGGATCTTCCAAACAGGCATCACCACATTACTATCTTTTTTAAATACATAAAAATACAAACCGCAATATCTATTACACCTTCTTAAACATTCGTCAAATTGGGGAGGGTGTTAAACAGCCCTCACCCAATGCGAAATACAAGTAAATCTATTTACTGCTCTATTTCTTAGATCAACAAAATAAAATCGAAACAAAGTTCCAGGCACTACAGAATGTCTGAACCCCTCGCGGCTGTTAGTCATAAAGCAAACACTTACGATATTAAGAGGACGAGGGAACTGTAGTGGGCTGGGCAGGCAGCAGAAGGCAGGGCAAGGCTAGTCAGGCAGGGGCGAATAATACATTAATTAATTTAAATTATGGCCCGTGACGGATGTGGGACAGTCTCTGGCGTAGAAGCGTGGCTGGGTCCTGAAATGCCACACCTCAAACTCATGCCCACTTTTAATTGTGTGCGCTCAATGCGCATGACCAACAATTCAAAGAAGCTGCGCACACGGGAAGTCAGGCAAAGTCGCCTGTGACGGGGGCGGGGCTGCGTACGTAACCGGAAGAGAAGGCGGAGTGAAAGCGTCTCGCGACGCCAGAAGGAGAGCGGAGTCCCTCAACATTGAGCTGGTAACTTACAAATGGCTGGGGGGGGGGGGGCTCGGTTCTCTCGTTGTGTGTGTATGCATGTGTGTGTATGCATGTGTGCGACGGCGGGGGAGAGGGGGGGTGCACTAGTGTGTGTGTGCACGCGCGCGCGTGTGTGTGTGTATGTCTGCGGAGGGGGGGTGGGTGACTCTGTATGTATGTGCATGGCCGCTTCTGTGTGTGTGTGTGTGTGTGTATGCGCATGCGTGTGTGCTTCCCAGGAGACAGCGCCTGGCCACAGCGCGCGTTCCAGTTACAAATCGCCTGGAAGGATGCGCGCGGCCGGGACTGTCTCCTGGGAAGCATAGTCGCTGACAAAAGATCTCGGCGGAGACGCGCTTCCGCGCGTTGACGCCGAGACCTAAAAATGAAATGATGATAACGTTGCAGCTGAAGCCAGGTGGTTGGGGCTGGGCTCCCCGCTTCACAGGAGGAGGAGTGGTGGCAGCACCGAAAGTGCTCATGACGGTTTGGCCGGCCTTCTTGGGCCGGCCAAACCGTCACGTGCACTCTGCATGTTCTCCTTGTCTGATGAAGAACATGCTCAGCCTGCCAGCCCCTGTCTGAGCACCGAACCACAGCACTTAGACCAATCCCAACACTGCTGTAAGGCAGCGTTGTGATTGGTCAGGGGTGTCTGGTAGACTTTGTGCTTCTGCTGAGTGCAGACAGGAGGACAGAGGAAGAAGAAGTGGTGGCCGACAGTATAACAGTAAGTGCTATATTTTTTTATTATTATTTCCCACCCCTCCACCACCTACCCCCTAGGCTCCACCACCCCTGTTCGGTAGGAGCCGCTACTGAGCGCTTATAAATAATCAATAGAAAACAAATGGGTTTAAAGCATTAAGTTTTCCTCTGGAGTGACCAGGAGCTCCGCTGACCTTTCAGGGCTTTAGGGGGAAGGGACGGTGGCATAATGTTTGCCCCTGCATCCTTCCCGGTGCAGGGCTCATCCGAGCTCCGGAGGGCCTCCTCTAGCTCTGTGCATGGGCAGCAGGCCTGTGGCCTAAGAGCTTTTGACTAAGTGCCGGGAGCGGGCGCCCCCTCCATGTACTTTGCAGAGGGGCCCCTTAAGTTTCATTACGCCACTGGGAAGGAAGTGAGAAGTTTTCGGTCCCTTGACTTAGGGAGACTAGTACATATATGATAAAGAATCTTCAAAATTCAAAACAATGTATTTCTTTATAATGTGATCCTTGCGACCACTGTGGCCTCGGCCTGGTCGCCCCCACGCTCCTCTCTTCCTCTGCCTCAGAGCCTCACCTGCTGCCTGCTCGCCTGCTCGCCTGATCGCCCGATCGCTCCCAGCGCCCCAGCCGCCACAGGGCCGCCCGCCAAGCCCGCACAGATTTCCCGCCGCTGCCTGCCTGCGGCCCCGCCCCCCCCGCGAGCCGATTGGCTCCCACGCTCCCGCCTCATAGCGAACCCTCCCTCCCGGCTCCCCTCTTAAGGGGACCTTGCTTCCTTCTTGGGAGCGACCACTGTGCCCTCAGCCTGGTCGCCCCCACGCTCCTCTCTTCCTCTGCCTCAGAGCCTCACCTGCTGCCTGCTCGCCTGATCGCCTGATCGCTCCCGGCGCCCCAGCCGCCACAGGGCCGCCCGCCAAGCCTGCACAGATTTCCCGCCGCTGCCTGCCTGCGGCCCCGCCCCCCCGCGAGCCGATTGGCTCCCACGCTCCCGCCTCACAGCGAACCCTCCCTCCCGGCTCCCCTCTTATGACGCCCCCAGAGCGACCGCGCAGCGGACGCGCGCAGTGGGAGCACCGATTGAGCGCCGAAGGTGCGCCAAAGCTAAGCCCGTCTGCGCCCGTCCGCGCCTGGACCGCGCCCAGCGCCAGGACCCCTGGCCCCCGCAGACCCCAGCCCACCCGCCGGACGTACGACGCCGCCACCCTCAACGCACTCAACACCGGCCGAATCCCGGGATGCCACCGAGCCACACCGAGACGAACCCACGGACCCTTCAGCTGCCACGCCTGCAAGTTCACCTGCATCCAGACCTGTTCCGCACCAACACCCGCCAAGCCGAACACCAGCAGCAACCACCTGAAGTGCATCCTCCTCAACACCCGCTCCGTCCATAGACACGCCATCGAACTCTGGAACCTCCTCGACACCACAGCTCCTGACGTCGCCTTCCTCACGGAAACCTGGATGAACGACTCCTCAGCGCCCGACATCGCCATCGCCATCCCAGAGGGCTACAAGATCACCCGAAGAGACCGCGACAACCAGACTGGAGGAGGCATCGCCATCATCTACAGGGACACCATCCGCATCAAGACCAACACCGACGACACCCTGACAACCGCCGAACACCTGCACTTCCAGATCCACACGGACCCCAAAACCACCCTCAGAGGCACCCTGATCTACGACCCCCGGGACCACGCACACAATTCAGCGAGGACATCGCCGACTTCATCAGCCCGCATGCCCTCCCCTCCGCTGACTACATCCTCCTGGGGGGACATCAACTTCCACCTGGAGAACAACAACGACTGCAACACCATCACCCTGCTCGACAACCTCGCCAACCTCGGTCTCAAGCAGCTGGTGTCCACCCCCACCCACCTCGCCGGACACACACTCGACGCCGTCTTCTCATCCTGCAAAGACATCGCCTTCAGCCACGCCACCGGTCTCCACTGGATGGACCACAGCTGCGTCCACTTCACCTTCAAAAGATCGACGATCCACCACCACCAGCAACAGGTTGCTCGAAGAAGCTGGAACAAGATCACAGCCGACCAGCTCGCCGCTTCCCTGAGCCAGGACCCTCCCGCCAGCTCAGCGAACCCCAGCCAGGCCGCCGACAACCTCACGAAGTGGATCAGCAACTGCGCGGACGAACTCACCCCACTGAGGACCCCGCCCAGCAGACCCGGCAGCAAGAAGGCCCCGTGGTTCACCGACGAACTCAAGAGCTCCAAGAAGAACTGCCGAGCCCTCGAGAAAGCCTGGAGAAGGGAACCAACACCGGACAACATGACCACCCTCAAGCTTGCCACCCGGAAGCACCACCAACTGATCCGCGCCACCAAGAAAACTGCATTCAAGGACCGGCTGGACAACAACTCACACAACTGCAAGGAACTCTTCAACATCGTGAAAGAGCTCTCCAACCACAACGCCGGAAACAATGACATCATCCCATCGCAAGACCTCTGCAACTCCCTCGCCTCCTACTTCAACAACAAGATCGCGGACATACACAACAGCTTCAGCACTCAACCGACGCACGCCACGACCGAACCACCGCCCCCCACCACCACCCTCCACGCCTGGACTCCGATCACCACCGAAGACACCGTCCGCATGATGAACTCCATCCACTCCGGATCTCCAACCGACCCCTGCCCTCACCACGTCTTCAACAAGGCCGACGCTGTCATCGCACCCCACCTGCGGGACATCATCAACACCTCCTTCGACACCGCCACCTTCCCGGAGAGCTGGAAGCATGCTGAACTCAGCGCCCTACTCAAGAAACCTGCAGCGGACCCCACCGAACTCAAGAATTACCGCCCCATCTCGCTCCTCCCGTTTCCAGCCAAAGTCATCAAGAAGACCGTCAACAAGCAGCTGGCCGCCTTCCTCAAGACGAATGGATCCCTCGACCCCTCACAGTCTGGCTTCCGAGCCAACCACAGCACCGAGACCGCCCTCATCGCTGCCACCGATGACATCCGAGCCCTGATGGACAACGGAGAAACAGCGGCCCTCATCCTCCTAGACCTCTCCGCGGCATTCAACACTGTCTGCCACCGCACCCTAGTGCAGCGCCTCAGCAACGTCGGAATCCAGGAGAGGGCACTGGAGTGGATCATCTCCTTCCTCGACGGAAGAACACAGAGAGTCCGACTACCACCGTACAAGTCAGAGGCCACCGAAGTCATCTGCGGCGTCCCTCAAGGATCCTCGCTGAGCCCCACCCTCTTCAACGTCTACATGAGCCCCCTCGCGGCCATCGCACGCCAGCACAACCTCAACATCATCTCCTACGCTGACGACACCCAGCTGATCCTCTCCCTGACCAACGACCCCCCCGCCGCCGCCAGAGCCGACCTCCACGAAGGGATGAAAGACGTAGCCGAGTGGATGACGACCAGCCGCCTGAAACTGAACTCAGACAAGACGTAAGTCCTCATCCTGGGCTCCTCGCCCTCCGCCTGGGACGACTCCTGGTGGCCCCCCGCCCTGGGCACCGCACCCAAACCGACAGACCACGCACGGAACCTGGGCGTCATCCTGGACTCCTCCCTCTCCATGACCAGACAAGTCAACGCCGTCTCCTCGTCGTGCTTCAACATCCTGCGCATGCTACGGAAGATCTTCCGGTGGATCCCCACCGAGACCAGGAAGACGGTCACCCAGGCCCTCGTCACCAGCCATCTGGACTAATGCAACGCCCTCTACCCCGGAACCACCGCCAAGCTCCAGAAGAGACTCCAGCGGATCCAGAACACCTCAGCCAGACTCATCCTCGACATCCCACGTCACAGCCACATCTCCGGACATCTGAGAGACCTGCATTGGCTCCCCGTCAACAAAAGAATCACCTTCCGTCTCCTCACCCACGCACACAAAGCCCTACATGATCAAGGCCCGAGCTACCTCAACAACCGCATCAACTTCTACGCTCCCAAACGCCATCTCCGATCAGCCAGTCACGCCCTCGCCGCCGTCCCCCGCATCCGAAGAACGACAACAGGAGGAAAATCCTTCTCCTACCTGGCCGCCAAGACCTGGAACTCCCTCCTGACCGACCTGCGCCTGACCCAAGACCACCTCTCCTTCAGGAAGAAGCTCAAGACCTGGCTGTTCGAGCAGTAGCAGCACCCCCTCCCCCCCCCCCCCAGCGCCTTGAGACCCTCCGGGTAAGTAGTGCGCTCTACAAATGTCTTTGATTGATTGATTGATTGATTGCAAGTAATTCAGTTTAGCATATTAACTCCTTCAACGCTCATGATGAGCTCAGCTCGTCATGAGGCACAGTAGAGCTGTGCTCATGACGAGCTCAGCTCATCATAACCGCTGTGGAACGCCCTCGCGGGTATAATTTCCCTCCTGCGCGGGGCGTTCCATTGAGTGGGCAGAGTCATGACAAGCTCAGCTCATCATGAGCACCGCACCACTGTGCCTCAAGGCGAGCTCAGCTCGTCATGAGTACCGCGGCACCACGCGCCCCCACCCCCGCACAGCAGGGGAATTAGCCCAACGGCGAAGGGGTTATATGATGCCACCGCAGTGAATGACTAGTGTTAGAAGTGACAGATTCTAATATTGACCTTGGAAACATTCACACCCTCACCACTACCCTGATGACGATATTATTAGTGAACCAAGAGAAAAGCTGCCTTTTGTTCCCTCTATGCAGCCTAGGGTTTTACTGTAGATGCAGTAAAATGATAGTCTTAACTTTTGTGCTGTACACACTCCTGATGTACTTTAGGTGGACTCTCATGAGACGATGAAGCAAAATGATGCACTGTAAAAAAATAATGGCCTAGCACCACAAAATGTGGTCAAGTGGAAGCCTGGACTGATGCAAGTTTTTTGTTGAATTCAAGCACTACATGGTTATCTCATTCTCCATTCCATCTTAGATCAAAGTCTAATGCTTTGTGCTTAATTCTTCAAGACGCCAAATCAATGCAGTGTTAAATACGTCCAGGCTATTCATGTTTCATAAGGATCGGGTGTGGCAGTGATGGGGATACTGATGTTTTAATGCGAAAGCCAAACTGGAAACCAGAGCACCCACTGTTGGACAGTGCTTTGAGACCATTTGCTCCATGTAGCTAAAAATCTTTGTTCATTGTCATCCATTCTTGAATTAATTCACTCCACACTCCTCACCATCTATCTAGTCATTCAATGAGCCATGCAGCCATGTCTCCAATCTCCTCATACCCCTTCAATGATTGGACAAGGTTTGATAACAAAAAATGTGTTGAAAAATGCACCACATTTAAAAAAAAATGTTTAATGTCTTATGGGGAGAACCCCCCATTTCCCTCCCCCAACCCGCCCTTGCAGTTGTCAGTCTCTCTCGCTACCTGCAGTATGGAGGCTGGTGTGGCCTATTTGTCTGGGCTGCTTTTGGTTCCCAGTCTAGCCCTGCTTTATGTCACTCCTGTGGGTATATTTTCATCTCTGTTTTCCGCCTGGGTATTGTTTTCCAATCATTCCCTTCCTTCGTCTTTCCTGCTTTTCTGCCTATCGCTTGCTCGGGTCAAAGTCTGATGAGGAAAAATAAGTCCCACCCCCAAAAAAAGAGGTCATGCCACAGAAAGTGGTTCAAATTGCTGAGACAATCATTATCATCATCATATAACTTAGTTCGATTCTATTGTAAAATCATACAAGTGTACATAGAAGCTCAAAGTGCTCAACCAATACAAAGTAGAACAATAACAGTGTTAACAAGCATTGGAAATGCAATAGGTCTCGCACCATTAGAGTTAGTGCTTTTAGAATTGTTTATGGGTTTTTTTTGTAAATGTTTAGCATTTTTGTTTCCTGTAGCCAATGCTAAAGAATTACAAATAAAAAAAGCCATAAACATTTCTTAAAGCTCTAACTGAAATGGTCTGAGACCTATTGCACTGTGTGAGGGTGAGGGGTTGAGGGTGAGTGAGGGTGAGGGTGAGGGTGGGTGAGGGTGAGTGAGGGTGAGGGGTTGAGGGTGAGTGAGGGTGAGTGAGGGTGAGGGGTTGAGGGTGAGTGAGAGTGAGGGTGAGTGAGGGTGAGTGAGGGTGAGGGTGAGTGAGGGTGAGGGGTTGAGGTTGAGGGTGAGGTGTTGAGGGTGAGTGAGGGTGAGGGTGCGTGAGGTGTTGAGGGTGAGTGAGGGTGAGGGTGAGTTAGGGTGAGGGGTTGAGGGTGAGTGAGAGTAGTTGAGGCTGAGTGAGGGTGAGTGAGAGTGAGGGTGAGTGAGGGGTTGAGGGTGAAGGTTTGAGGGTGAGGGTGAGGGGTTGAGGGTGAGTGAGGGTGAGGGGTTGAGGGAGGGTGAGTGTGGGTGAGGGTGAGTGAGGGTGAGGGTGAGTGAGGGTGAGTGAGGGTGAGGAGTTGAGGGTGAGTGAGGGTGAGGGTGAGTGAGTGTGAGGGGTTGAGGGTGAGTGAGGGTGAGTGAGGGTGAGTGAGGGTGAGGCTGAGGTGTTGAGGGTGAGTGAGGGTGAGTGAGGGTGAGTGAGAGGTTGAGGGCGAAGGGTTGAGGGTGTGAAGGTGAGGGGTTGAGGGTGAGTGAGGGTGGAGGGTGAGGGGGTGAGGGTGAGGGTGAGGGGATGAGGGGTGAGGGTGAGGGTGAGGGGTGAGGGTGTGGGGTGAGAGTGAGGGGGTGAGGGTAAGGGGGTGATTGTTAGGGGGTGTGAGCGTTAGGGGGTGTGAGCGTTAGGCGGTGTGCGGGTTAGGGGGTGTGAGGGTGAGTGTGAGTGAGGGGGTGTGAGGCTTCGGGTGTGTGACGTTGCGTGAGTGTGAGTGTGTGTGAGGGTGAGTGAGGGTGTGAGAGGTGTTGTTATGCAGAGGGTGTGTGACGGTGTGTGAGGGTGAGGGTGTGTGAGGGTGAGTGTGAGTCATTGTGAGGTGTTGAGGGTGAGTGAGGGGTTGAGGGTGAGTGAGGGTGAGGGTGGGTGAGTTTTATAGCAGAGTAGCTCCTTTGTGACTCCTTGTCACCCGAACACTTTTTCCACTCTTGGGATTTGATACTAGTAAGCCGGTTGCACTAATACATCTGAACGTTAGTACTGGTAAAAAAAAGCCCATAACTGGGAAAACAGAGTCTTGATGACATGTTCAGCCTAAGATTTAAGTATGTGACCTAAGTCCTGCCAACACTGATTTTTGGCTGCACACAGCTAATGTTTTTCCTAATTGGAACGTGACTTTCACTTACCTCCGGGTCAGCTTAATTTATATTCCAGGAATTTTAGAGTACGATTTAGTTGGCAATGTGATCATTCGAATCACATCCACGCAGCTATCCAAAAGAGCAACTCTTCATGGCAGACTCGAAGTTCGAATGTTGAATTCGAGGAAGTGCAAGATGTTGCTCAACGTACACTGCATACTCTTCCTTCTCAATGGTGTCAAAGAGGTGACGAAACATGACAACAAATGAAGTGGTTGTGGATTGCTCAAATACGGAACAGGAAGTGACGAGTTTAGCAGATAACCCAGTGAATACAACTAACCAACGAATTAATAAAACCATTATCAAACAGCGAAAATATGCACACATTCAAATATGCTTTGTACATCAAATGTCGAAATGACTACTAGCAGCTGGAGATTGGTAGGTTTGAATATGTGAAACTGCGATAAAGAGCTATGACATCCCAGCTGCAGTTCAAACTCAGTTATTCACTGGGCGTTTCAGTGAATACATGTCAATCTCGCTGCAAGAGAACAGAAAACAAGGCAGGCGGCTGGGGGGAGGGGGGAGGAGAAATGCGACGCGACATGGCAGGCAGGGGAGGGGGCGGAGCGGGGTTGGAGAACCACAGAAGGAATTATGGAGGTGGCCAAGGTAATATCGAATACTCCTGCTTCATCCACGTGGTGGCATTCTATAGTGAAATAAGTAAAAAAATTATTGTGATAAATCACTTACCTCTGGGTCAGCTTAATTTATATTCCAGGAATTTTAGAGTACAATTTAGTTGGCAATGTGATCATTCGAATCACATCCACGCAGCTATCCAACAGAGCAACTCTTCATGGCAGACTCGAAGTTCGAATGTTGAATTCGAGGAAGTGCAAGATGTTGCTCAACGTACACTGCATACTCTTCCTTCTCAATGGTGTCAAAGAGGTGACGAAACATGACAACAAATGAAGTGGTTGTGGATTGCTCAAATACGGAACAGGAAGTGACGAGTTTAGCAGATAACCCAGTGAATACAACTAACCAACGAATTAATAAAACCATTATCAAACAGCGAAAATATGCACACATTCAAATATGCTTTGTACATCAAATGTCGAAATGACTACTAGCAGCTGGAGATTGGTAGGTTTGAATATGTGAAACTGCGATAAAGAGCTATGACATCCCAGCTGCAGTTCAAACTTAGTTATTCACTGGGCGTTTCAGTGAATACATGTCAATGTCGCTGCAAGAGAACAGAAAACAAGGCAGGCGGCTGGGGGGAGGGGGGAGGGGGAGGAGAAATGCGACGCGGCATGGCAGGCTGGGGAGGGGGCGGAGCGGGGGTGTGGGAGGAGTGCGGGAACAGACGGCGAGGGGAGGAGAGTAGGAGGAGGAGAGTAGGGGAGGCACGGCCTAGCGGCCGTGCAATCAAGAAGTGAGGGGGCGGGAGAGTAGGCAAGGCAGGCGGCTGGGGGCATGTGCACGCGCTTTTAAGCTCAATGCGCATGCGCATTGAGCTTAAAAGTCACGGGCACTGCAAGGAATCGCCACGATTCCTTGCAAGTTGGACAAAGAGTGGATAAGCCCCCATAGCCTCGCTTGCTCGATGCGCATGCGCATCGACAGGCGAGACCTAAAAAGTGTTATCATCGGTAAACAAAGAAGAAAAAGCAACATCATGAACAAGTCATCTGTAGAGAGGTGTCGCAATATATGATGACTGTCCGGGAGAATCCCTAAAAAAAGAGCGGATGGGGATAGCAGCGGCATACAAGTAGAACACATGAAATTAGATTAATATCTAGAGCTTAAACCCCCAACCAGAAACCTGAATACATGAAAACAAATTGTGGGTGTAGATAAAAGCTGTAAGTGTGAAAAGGCAGGTCTAACCTGCCTCAGCCCTGTTGTTAACAAGAGGGGCCTAACTAATTTACTGCAAAGGATATTACATCTGGTGCATAGAAGAACTAAATGCATAGTATCTGCGTAATAGACCTCATCACAGACACATACTGGGAGGTCAGTCGTTTTGATCCAGGTACTTTTTGCAAATAAAAGCTGATGAACTATGCCCATTTTCAAGTATGTCATGCAACGCTGATGATGGTTGGGTTTCTCTTACAGGAGGTACTGTCCTATACCCTCCTCCCTCCCGTCTGTGACCCAACTGGAGAATTCCTGCTTCAAATGCAAAAAGAACAATTGATGGACAGAATCCAGAACAATGTCATACATTCGCCCCAGTACAGAGATCTGGGCCTACATCCATCGTTTTTGTGCTCATCATGCCATTCTAGTTTGGACTCAGCCATATGCAAATCAGTCTTGACCCTGTGCCAAATGGGAACAGTCCAGCCCAAACTACCAGGCCAGGTCCTCCCTGGACTGGAAAGAAGCGTCCTAGGACCGTTTTCAGGCTTTCAGCCCTCATCAGCCAGGATAGCTTGACTTCAGTGACATGGAGAGCACGGGGCCCACGTCTGGCCATACACGTCCCACCCGGGGTGACAAATGAAAAAAGAACAATTGATGGACAGAATGCAAAACAATGTCATACATTTATCCCAGTACAGAGATCTGGGCCTAAATCCATAGTTTTCGTGCTCACTCTGCCATTCCAGTTTGGACCCAGCCACATGCAAATCAGTCTTGACCCTGTGCCCAATGGGAACAGTCCAGCCCAAACTGCCAGGCCAGGTCCTTCCTGCTTCAACCACGCTATATCAGATTTAGTAATGCCCTCAGGGTTAGTAAATAGCTCTGGCGTCCCTAGAGCTTTAACATTTGATTTGATGTAGGTCAGCCAGGGTATATAGGACATATTGTCTAGGGTTAGGCAATCTTGAATGATTAGCTTAATTAAACGTGACTCCTCCTTAACTCAAAATGAACATCACAATAGGAGGGGCTAAGGTGAATGAAATCAGCGATATAGGCCATGCCAAGTTCCTCATGAATTATCTCTGCTGGTGGGCCTTGTCCTATACCTAGAAGGCCCCTCATGAACTTGTTTTCCCCCACCTGGATTGTGGCAATATTTGCATAAGCCAATAATTTGGATTGGTTTATGCCCCAGGAGACTGAAAAAGTAATTTAAACCGGTAATAGCCCTCTTCAGGCAACCTGTTTTTTTCTAATCAAGGGCTACTAGCTAAGGCCTCAGTCTAATAAAATCCTCAAGTAAGTAAAACTATCCATCTGACATAAGATCTTCCCTTGCACTGTAAAACTGGAGGATTTTTGTCTTCTAGGGCCTACCACCATAATATGAGATTTTTTTAATGAGTTATAAAATCCAGACTAACCATAAGTAAGATAAAAAGAGGCAATCAGTTTTTATATGAAAGTTGACTGAGCACAGTGCAAAATAACTTTACATCACGGAGCACTAAACGTGATAATTCCTGCAAAGTGAGCGTAACTGAGAGACAAGAATGCAAACACTCCTATATTTTTATGCCAAAACAAATGAACTAATGTCATTCAATGTAGCGTGAGCTGACTTTGCTGGGTATCCGAATATCAGATAAAAGCATATACAAGGCATAAGCAACTAGAAAATAGCGTGATTTTGCCATTTGTGATACATGTACTTGTTACAAATGTACTCGTTACACGGGGAACAGCCATGACAACGCTGGGATTACCCCGCACTGCCATTCCAACGCGGGGATTACAACGAAAGTCGTTACAACGACTTTCGCTGGAGGGCGCTGTTGGATAGGAAATAGTTTAATTTTCTATCCAACACCTTCCCTACTGTCAACATGGGCTGGAGTTGGAATAGAAAATTAAACTATTCCACTATCCAGCGCCCTCCAGCGAAAGTCGTTGTAACAACTTTCGTTGTAATCCCTGCGCTGTAATGGCATGCGGGGTAAAAGCCTGCGTTGTAATGCCATACAACCCGTTACACAGGTTTCACTCTGGTGATTGTTTGAGCATAGAGGTTTCTACTGTAGGGTGTGCCTCAAATACAAATCTAACAATAAAAACCACAAGAGAGAAACACTTAAACCCAGTTGAGACCTGGGTGAATTCAGTAGCAAACAATAATGTCTTAACAGGTATTGTATTTACACAAATTAGGAAAGTGTAAAATCAATTACAAAAAAAACAGAGACAGGGAGGAAGCAATGATTTTTAGAAAATGCAGTCTGTATTCAGAATTTTTGAAAAAGCAGTCCTATTAGTTAAAACAGCACTAATACATAATTTACCCGTGTAATCCACAAAATAGTGCACACAAAGGCCGTGTGTGAGAAGTGAACGGTGCAAAGTGGGACAAGTGACAAGGTGTAAAAACAGCATGAAAGGCACAAACTTACTTTTAAGAAAATGGATACATAACACGGGCAATGAAACCGTAATTAATACTGAACATGTTAAGAACCAAAGGAAGCCATGAGGTAAGCTGGGTAGTCAACAACGTTTCGACCTATTCAAATTAAGGTCATCATCAGGACAGGATTACACTTTAAACAGATGGTGCTGTGATTGAAGAAATAGTACTGCAGTAGTAAAGAAAACAAATGTTTTTATCAATCGACTATGAAGTATATCCTGGGGTGCATAATTGAGTGCACCTTTCAGGAGAATTTGCACAGAGGTGCAGGTGTATTGAGGTTCCGTGTTGATTAATAAGGCATATAGTCAGTCCATCAATGAGCGGAATTTACGATTTCTGTTAATGCAGTCTACTGAAGGCCACTATGAAGCAGCAACGTAGGCACTGGAGCTATTCAGATTGAAAAATGCTCCGAGGTATGACTCCCGTACCACCTTTGGTTCTTTGGATTTTACACTTTCCTAATTTGTCTAAAAACAATACCTGTTGACACATTGTTGTTTGTTACTCAAATACAAATCTATCACAAGACCCTGCTTTTCTGCCATTGTGCAGTGGCGCAAATGCTTTATTGTGGGGTTTTTTAGGTTGATGACATCATTGGTGCACAACGGATGTATGACGATACAACGCGATTGTTTAGATCGCAGTACATTACATTGCTATTTTTACAACGCAAGTCGTTACAACGGCTTGCGCTGGAGGGGGCTGGGCTTAGGAATAGTATGATTTACTATTCCAACTCCAGCCTACGTAACAGTAGGGAAGGTGTTGGAATAGTAAACACTATTCCTTAGTCTAGAGCGCCATCCAGCGCAAGTCGTTGTAACGACTTGCGTTGTAAAAACAGCTATGTAAATGAATTGCAGTGTTTTGACCGCATTGCAAAGGTCATTTTCCGTACACAACTCATATTAAAAATGTGCTATTTTTGCGGTTCGCACAGCGCAGCCGGGCCGCTTTCCCTGCAGCATTGCTAATAAACCTGGTTTATCTTTGTACATCAGTCTTGTACCTTCACCTTTCCGTGGAGGTTCCAAAAGCCCTCTAGCTCCTCACAGACTTTTCATGCAGGCCAGGTAAACCTTGAATCTTGTGCAAGGCGCTATGCTTAACCGAACAGAAGAACCATTATTTTTAGGTGATGAAATGTCATGCTCATAAGTTACACCTCCTTATTTGATCAGGTGGCCGCCACAAAGACACCATTCAATGTTCTGTTTGTTAAGCTCATTGCCCCTGTCTGCACTCATCTCTCACTCAGCAACAGCTTTTCGTAAATGAGGGACTGCCTCTTCCAAAAGACAAGGATAAATTATGACCACAAAGTGGGCCGGCCAACTGGCCAGAAAAGACCCTTTCCAGAATACATAGGGGAGCACTGCAGCTGGCAAAAATCGATTTTACCTGGAATTATGAAAATCCATGCACCATTCGTTTCCGAATGTAACTACCCAGTCTGCTGATATTCTTTTCCTGGTTATTACCTTCTGCAGTTTTGACTCAATAAACAAATTCTGAAATTAGTTAAATTTAAATGTACAGTCTTAAATATGTTTACAAAAAATACATGCACTAACAACTCTTATTGGACTGGTTGGGCCTGCGGAAGCTCACTTGAATGGGTAGCTCTTCTGCGTTTTTGAACCCCAGCTTGTGTCCTTTGTAAGTTATGAAAGAGAACTGCATTTTGTTTATTTTTTTTTCACAACCCCAACTATGGCTAACACGCAATTTATGTTCACACCCGCAAAAAACTTATCCAGCTGCTGTCCAGGAATTTCGTCCCACCTACCACCTGGACCAACCTCCATCATAATCGGGATGTTTACCTTTTTTGCTTGCTTTGCTAAAAATAAAAAGTAAAAAAAGAGCAACATTCTTGCTTGTCTTGGTGGGTGTGATGTGAGTTAGAAACGCGATTGCTCACTTGTTACAGCTTGCGGAGGCTGCACTTTGTTGCAGTGGCAGTAGTGGGGGCTGTATGGAGGAATTACTTGGCGCAGGAGCATTTAAGGTGGCCTGTTCATGTGTGACTGAAGTCGGCATGCACTCTGTCGACGGTTCAAACGGGCTGGTGCTTGAGAGGCCAAAGCCAAACACAGCTGACAGCTTTTGTGGCCCTCTCTCCAGGAGCACAGCCCAAACTCTGGTGTTCTCCACCTGTGAAATGTATTGGGGGGGCACCTAAAGTTTCATTTGGGTTGGTCAACTCAGTTCACAGATGTCCATAGCTCCAGGCATGTGTGAAATTTTAGTTACGCCGGTGTAATTTTACAAAATTCCCAAATTTTGCGTTATGCCAAATTAGTGAAATTCTCCTCATTTTTATTACCAAAAATGTTTTTTTTTTAATAAATATTTTTTTATTGCAAAATTATATAAAATTTCCATCACATTACATATATGCGCCTACAACCCGGAGGCCGGCTTGCATTATGCTGGAACGTCGATCTGAACGAAGACCTTATAGCCTTTTCTGGTTGTAGAGGCAGCATCGAGTACTCAGGATATGCAGTCATGCGGAACGAATGAAATTTACAGTGAAGATACATTTTGCATTTTATGTTTTTTGTTTTCATTTTTTTTTTTAAACTTAACTAAGAAACTTCACACATGAGTCAGTACGACAGTAATTTATACGTGGTGTATTACCTGGCATCGAAGCTGCCCTGTGAGAGAACAATCGTGCAAGTCTCCCAATTTCACATCCCGCCCGCACACCCCCCCTCTGCCAAACCCCACTGCATTGTGTCCAGCCCCGTTCCTTTCACATGTGCTGCCTACCGTTGGTCTCGACCCCTATTCAGTGTCTTCCTCATCCTCAGAGCCCTCAAGATCCTCCTCCGACAACGGCTCACAAATATCCCCCCTATAAGTGTTCCACGGCTGCCAAACCCCATTCCATTTGCGTGGGTTATCTCTCAGTTTGTAAACTGCCCTTTATGCCAACATGAGCATATCCATGTTCCTGCTCCACTGTGCCAATGTGGGGAGATCCGCCATCCCCCACTTTTGTGCAATGTCTCCTTTGGCTGTCATAAGTCATATCGTAGTCCACACCCTTTCATAGAATGTAAGATCTGTAGGCCCCCATACATTCAATAAGCATACCCCTGGGTCTAGTGTGAGTGAGATGTGAAGTGTTTGAGCGATAGTGCGGAGTACCCGCTGCCAGTAGCTGACAATACGTGTGCAGCCCCAGAGTGTATGTATGAACGTGCCCTCTTCCCCGCAACCCCTGAGACAGTATGGATGCTCAGCTCGCTGCAATTTGTGTAGTGTAGTTCTAGTGTAATATATCCTGTGAAAGATTTTTAGTTGTACCAGGCGGAATTTAGACGATATACCAGCCTCACGTGGAGATGCCATGGCGGCGTTCCAGTCGGATTCGTCTAGGTCTCCGACGTCGCCCACCCATTTGTGTTTTAGCCTCCCCAGCGGGTCAGGTAAATTGTTGATTAATTTGCGATATGTTAATGAGGTTGCGCCTTCTTGCATGAAATCTGTGAGCAGACGGTCCTCTAGCTGGGATGACTCTGGTGGAGTCGTGTCTGGTGGGATCGCCGCTTGGAGGGCGTGTCTGATCTGGATATATCTATACAGCTCGCTATCCCCCAGTTCGTACAGTTTCTGAAGGGTCGCAAACGGAATCACTCCCTCCCTAGTCCACATGTCTCCCACAGTCGATATCCCAATGTTATCCCACTGGGTGAAGCCCTTAGTGTGCCGTAGATGTCCCAGTGCCTTGGTATCCCACAGCGGTGTGAGCTTTGTGATGGTCCCATCCCAGTGCAGCTTCGCCTGCGCCCTGCACCATAGTTGTACGGTGTGTTTGCTAGGTCCTATAAGTTTCCCCGCCGTGCCCCGGTGGTACAGAGGCGCTAGCAAGCTATTTGTTCCTAATTGTGCCCTGTCTGCTTTGAATGCCGGGTCGTCCTGTGGGGCATGCACCCACTGGTTGAGGATCTTGAGTTGGGCCGCCCAATAATACAATTGCATATTGGGCAGCGCAATTCCTCCATCATACCAGCTCCTATTAAGCTTCTTGTGGGAAATTCGGGCTGGCTGGTTTCCCCAGAGCAGACTCGAGATCTGTGCTGTTACTCTCTGGAGGAAGTTGGCGGGTACCAAGTGTGGGGCGTTTTCGAGGACATATAGAAAGCGCGGCAGTGCCATCATTTTAAACAATGCTGCTCTGCCCAGCAATGTTAGCGGGAGTTCTTTCCAGTGTTGCACATCGTTACGGAGCCGAATCAAAGGGGGTTGCAGGTTGAGCAGTGAGAACTCAGCTTCATCTCGAGTGATATGGATTCCCAGATATTTAAAGGAAGAAGGAGCTATCTCCAGTGGACAGGAGTCCGGCAGGGGCGGGAGGGGCCCTTTGAGCTCAAAGAGTATCGACTTCGACCAATTGATAGTATAGCCTGACACTCGCCCATGTGAGTTGCAGAGTGCTAGGAGGTTTGGAAGGCTGTTTTCTAAGTCTGTGAGGTATATCAACATGTCGTCCGCGTATAGGGACACTCTGTCTTCCCACTGTGGATCCCATCTAATCCCCTTTAGAAGTTGTGTATTGCGGATAGTGACCGCCAGCGGTTCTAGGACCAGTGCAAATAGGAGGGGCGAGAGTGGGCACCCCTGTCGCGTACCACGTCCTAGACGTATGCCCCGTGACGTGTGTCCATTCGCTACTATCTTGGCCATGGGATCCTTGTAAAGCATCCTTATCCAGGAAATAAAGACAGGTCCAAAGCCCATGCGAGTGAGCACCGCGAAGAGATAGCTCCACTCCACCAAGTCAAACGCCATTTTGGCGTCCAGTGATAATATAGCTGCTGGTTCCCGCAACATTGAGATTCGCGCCACCACTCCGTGTACTCTGCGAAGGTTTAAGGCCGTGCTTCTATGCGGCATAAAGCCGGACTGGTCCGGATGAATCAACTGACTTAAGCATGGCATAAGCCTGTTCGCCAGCACTTTCGCTATTATTTTGGCCTCCGGGTTCAGGAGGGAAATAGGTCTATAGGATTTGCAGTCGCTGGGCGGTTTACCCGGTTTCGGGATGGCGACTATAGTTGCCATCCGTTGATCTGGGGGCAGTGTTCCCTTTAAACTACTCTCTTCATACATTTGAAGAAGGGGCTTACTCAGGGACTCAGACATGGTTTTAAACCACTCGATGGGCAACCCGTTGGGGCCCAAAAAATGTTTTTTTTTATTATTTGCCCCATGGGTACTGATTTAAGTAGAGAATGCCCATCAATTGATATTGTCTCCTACAGCTAGGTGTTTTCTCTTTGTACCGGTAAAGTGACGTTTTGTGAGAGGTATGCCTTTAAAGAAAAAAAAGTTGGATGAGACCCTGGCAAAATGTGTTTCCCGTACTGCGGGCAGTTTTGTCAAATTACATTTTTGCACATTTCGTGGAAAAATCGGCAAATCTCACATACCCCTACAAAGGACTTTTGGGGGAAATTAAAATGGGTATGCCACACAGAACTGCAGGTTCTTAAATTGGGATGACAAATGTTTACCTGTTTCCCAAAAAACATGTATAACCTTTGCAAAACGTTTGAAGATTGGTAAGATTTGTAATGCAACTTCCCGAAGTTTGCAAAAGGAAATAATTTCACCTACACATCTAGTCGTCTGAGTCTCTTTGGCATTCAGAAGGGCACAAGAGGTTAAACTCTTTGCAAGTTCTGATTAAATATCCAACCATTTCATGTTTTGATACGTTTTATTGAATTAACTGAAAGCAAGCGGTATCCAGACACAATAATGTAGTTTTCATATTCTCTGCAACTCCTTCAGATGACGAAGTTGAGAATGGAATAGTCTGGGCGACATCCATTTTTATCTCAGATTACCAGATGACTCAATGTCACCAAGGATACTGACCTCCAGTCCAACAACCAAATGCATTCTGGGAGTTGTTGTCCTGGTTCACTTGAGTTGATCCAATTAAACAAACACACTAAAAACATTAATTAGTAAAAGTAAAACCTCAGGACTAGGGAATTGCACCTTTGAATACATGGGGCCATTTGGTAACTTTACTTCTATCTCATTTTAGTTGCAGTACTCTCGGGGTGTGCTTGACCCAAAACTTTCCCCACAGATGCCTGATGCTCTCAGGCCATCTTTGAGTTTGCTTACCATCGAGGCCTCCTACTTCCAGACCAATCAGCATTGGCAAAGCCAATTGGTCTAGTTTGGGTTTCCAGCCCTTTGGCCTTGTCAATGCTTGTTTCTTTTTCATCATTTTTTTTGTAAACCGTTATTACAAAGGGAGCTACCAGGCTCTCTCCAAAACGAAAAAATACATTGGCTTAAAGGTAAAATACCTTTTAGTCCTAAAAAGCTCATATTGCCATGCCAGTTCCTGACAATGAAGGTAACTTCTTGCTTTGTTTACCTATGTGCTCTTTCTGAAAGTTCAGAATGCCATCACCCTGAGTGAAGTTAGCCTATGCCTGAAGTGGGCTGACCCATTGCCCTCATGCTGTATGCTGTAGTTGGAGGACCAATCAAAGTCAAAGGAATATCCCTGGATTGGTTCAAGGACAATGATGCTCGCTCTATTCTATCTTACATCATTTCACTTACACATAGAATACTGAATTGGTGTGCTCATTAAACATCAGTCTCAGACTAAAATGTAACGTTTCCACTCTTTTATTTAAGAATTAAAAAGTATATAGATCCTCCTTCACGATAGGAGACAGTATACAAATTAAAATTTCAGGAAAGAGATTTTTCTGAAAGCATTTCACCTAACAGAACATTTCATACAGTGCAGTAAAAAATATGTTAAAACAACTAATATTGCATAAAAATTCCACAACACATATATCAAAAAACAATATGGTCATTGAATACAGTAACTCAATACATTTTCAGTTAATTCAAGAAAGACAATCAAAAGAAACCCCCTTTGTTAAATAGCACAAATGATGTTGCTACGGATTGATCAGATCCAATAACCTTTCCACTGGGTATATGTGACTTCCAGTGTCCAAAATTGGGGTATATCTGGGGCCCCCTAGGTTTTACTTGGATTCTATGTTACGTAATGCCTCGACGCGTTTCGATGTTTGAGGTCGTAGATATGGTCACACCTTCTTCAGGACAGTTTATATGGGGTCATCACGCTCTTGTTTCTGGTATCCTTCTGTATATTAGAAAGATATCAGTCAGTGCATGCTTATGTCTGAACTTCATTGTCACAATATAACATTTGGAAAGGCCACTCTGCTTATTTCCCAGTCATATTTCCACAATTACTTTGGCGACAAAGGATCTCATATTAATACCACCACAGTACAGTCTATTGGAGGACCAAAACTGTGAATGACACAATAATCGACCAATGAATGAAGAGTACTGGCTGAAAGCCCCTAAAATATAGGTATATCATTTTAGTAAAATCGAAAGGTGTAGATAACGCCAGAGTTAAAAGACATTATATCTTAGTACTTGGTCAATGGAAAAGACCTATTTTATTCACAGTGAGTCATTTGTGACACAAGAGCCTTCAGGAGCCGAAAGATTTTGTTACAAGTCAGCAGCCAGTGGCGAAGAAGGCCAGGTTTGTAAATATCAAGGCTGCTTAAATTTCATCTCTTGCCTCTTTCTTCCAGCACCCTACACTTTCTGTCTTTTCATCTCAGACTGATGGGTTCCTTTTCATCCCTGCTCATGTTTTCACTGTTTTGCTATCTTTCTCTCAACTCCTCTTTCTGCCTTTTCTACTCCTCTCTCTTTTTGCTCTGGGTCAACGTTTGAGGATGAAAACATTCTCTGGTCTCCATGGATGAGTGTAGGTTCCCACCACCTGTGTGAATAAGCCATTGGTTGTAATCCGAGGCGTAGCTTAGTCAGTGGGATTCAGGGGGGTGAATCACAAGTTTCCCAATTAAAAAACACAGTATGCCAAAGGATGAAGGGATGAAATGACAAAGGTTTGGGATATACTGTTCCCACAAGGAATACATTCAATGCTAATTTGAAATAGGATGGCCTCTGTCTAAGTTCCTGATAAAAAATTTACAAGTACATTTTTTTTTTGTCAAATAAGGACGAAGAGAAAAACCAACAAAGGCCTAAGACACCCGAAGCAGGGCCCCGAGACCCAACTATCTGGCCAAGAATTAATTTATTTGGGGATGTCAATCCTCAAACACCCCTCCTGAAGCTACGCCCCTGGAAATACTTGCATATTATCTTGCGTGCCCGCTCATATCCAATAGAAATGATTGATTCGTGAAGCTCTGCTTTCTCCTCCAGTGGTGACACATGGTCTGGGCATTATGAATGTCTCGTACCTTTGCAGTGTTCTTGAAAGAGCATGGACTCATTGGTTTCTCACTCTACTTGAGCACATCTTCTTAGGTTATGTTAACATCTTCTTGATTTACAATGTAAACTATTTTGTAATTGTCTGGAAAGACTATCAGGGTGACTACTTTCCTGGCAAGAGCGGCCAGTATGTGGGAGGAGCGGGTGGGAGGGGGAGGGGGAAAGGGCCCTTGGGGTCACAGGAGGGGAACATTTTTTTTTCATTTAAAAACTTACCTGCAGCCGTCCCCTTGCGCTCCTCTGTTCCTCTTCACCTTGCGCAAGGCAAAGGCTCCCAGAATGCCCTGCGGCCAATGAGAGCAGCTTCAGGATTGGCCTGAGGGCCCTCAATGTGCGCTCCAGGACAGACTGAGAGTCTGTGCCTGCTCTCTCCAACCCAGATGCGTTCGTGGGCTGGAGAGACCTTTCACTGCGCATGATAGTATGGCCACCCTGAGAAAGCCAGCTAAACCGTCATGCGCAGTGATGGGAGTGCACTACCACCCCTCTCAGTGCCTGTCACAACCAGGACCCACCCCCAAGACTCAGCAGGAAAGGAAAAATAAAACAAATGTTTTATTTTTCCGTTCCTGCTGTTTTTGGGTGGCGATGCTCCTCCCCCATAGCAGAGGAGCTGCCGCCGCCGTTCCCTGCACTTCACCAAATAAATGATATGTCAGAATTGACAGAAAATACTATGGAGCACATCCGCCCGCCACCCCGACGCAAAAATGGACCGCTCGCCATAAGGGCGGGTATTCCGTGGGGGACATTAGGATGCTCCCGCCACAGTGGCGGGCGCATCCAGCATTCCTGACATTGTAGCGGGCGGTGCACTCAGCACCGCCCGCCGCAATGCCAGGAAGGCATGTTGTGCACTTCCATGCACAACATGGCAGGCACTGCGCAGTGCCTGCCCTGTTGTGCATGGAACTGCGAGGGTACCATAGGTACCCCCATGTGCACCCCCCACCCCGCAATGAGACCCCAATGGCAGAAACCGCCTGCCCAATGCCACCACAGAAAGGCACATCCCCGCACACATGCTAATATGGATGGCGGTGTCTCCTAGACACCGCCACCATGTTAGCTGCTTTTCCGCCTGGTCGATTCTGCGACCGGGTGGAAAACCAACGGACGGTCTTTACGTCCGTCGGGGTCCCCCCGCCATGGTAATCTGGCGGGGGGAATTAGGGAGCGGACGGTGGTTTTTAGCGGGCAGATATGGTGGCGATCCGCCCATTATCATAATGGGCCCCTATGTCTGTGTGAAGTTCTGAATTCCTTCTGTAAAAGCTGTAAAAGCAGTTTCTCAAAACTTTAAGCCTTTGTAAATTTAGAAAAAAACGTAAAGTTTCAGTTTTTTTCCACAAAAGTAGTTTTGTTGAAAGAAATCTCATCAGAAAAACACTTTTTATGCCTTCTTATGTATGCCCCAATAATTCTGAGTTACCTGGTAATGCAATCTACAGGAAAGGGAAAGGACACCTTGCTGATTTACAGCCATCTTGTAATGTGCCTCTGATTAGAATATTTCTCGAAAATACGTGTTTTTTTTTACAAAATCCGTACAGTAAAACTTATTTCAGATAGACTGTTCTGTCACAAGGAACGATTTGTGATGCTTACCCAACGTTTCGAACTTTGTGAAGTGCTAAGTTTTAAAACTTAAGTTTCCCTTCCCCATGGAAATAAATCAGGTCACTTTCCCATTTATGTTATGGCGATTGTTTTCCACTGTGTTTGTTGGGGTTGAGGGGTCACCCCATGTCTTGGATTTGGGATTTAAGCAGCGATTAAGCGAGCCAAACATACTTTCACATCAAATGCGATAATGTACAAAACCCTACTGTTTGAATCCGTGTCAAATGTATATATTAAAAGCGTGCATTGAGCACAAGGTTTGCTGATAATTGTATTTCAAAGGTCCAGTATTTAAAATCAAAGGAAAGGATTAATGAAACTCACAGCGGCATGGCTTCAGAAACTAACCTGGCTCCCTGCCTGAAACAAAGGGGTTCAGTTTCAGATTGGAATAAAGTAACCAAGTGCAGGGCGCTTATTAACCTTGTGACCAACAAAAAAATGTCTCTAGAAAAAGTGAAAAAATGAGAATTTCCCTTTTTTCTTGGAAAGAGCGAGGGCTTTGGAATTACCATTCGATGAAGATCGGTGTTATATAAAACATCTGAATAAATAAATCTTTCGGACAGGTCAGAATAGTCTTAGATGGCAGATTAGGGGTTCAGATGATATAGAAAGAGCTAGGTAGACTTCTACTGGACCTTTTTTTAATTTTCGCCTGATCACAGGTGCCTGTCAAATGCGAGTTCTTAGGGTTCCGTCAGAGCTTAATTTGAGCTGGTGGTTTCCGGTGCTCACCACCAGCACTTAACAATCAACACTGGCCCTGCAGTTTCATGAGCACCAGTTAAGAACACAATCATTTTTGGTAGGCACAGGAGATTGAGTGATTGGGGATGTTGAGCTGATGTTTAGACTCCAACTTGATTCCCCAACTCTGAAGTCTGCAGCTCTGGCCATTATGCCACATCTTCTCCCTACTTCTTGGTTAGTGGTTGGATCTATTTTCGGCGGCGCTAACAGGAGAAATGGGCTGGTGCAAGCTGCCTCCTAAAGAGAGCATGAGCACTTATGTTTTTTTTTTTTACAAATTAACCATTGGGTTCAGTAAAGGTATTCCTTCATATGGAGTAAAGTTTAAACATTTTAGCAGTACAAAAAGCCTTTCTGGAGTACTACTGGGAATCTATGACAGTGGCAGATTCTCAGCATTTCTCATATGGGTCACCATTTCTACACATGGAATGTGACATGTTTACTATGTAGGAATGTGATGCTTGGCAAAATGGTTGGGACAGGTATGCAGTAGTGCCTTTTCTATATTTGGTGAAAATCCCTCCAGTAGATGTTGAGAAAATTGAATTTGAGCAAATTATTTATCTATATGCGCTCACCGTACGCGCACCGTAATTGTACGGTACGGGTACCGTACGCGTACGTGCACGTACCCTTACGTGCGCGAGCGAGTTTCTGTTTGGCTGGCAGTCGACTATCAACATTCCAAACTGTCCAAACCAGGAAGTGTTGGCCACCATCTTGTTTTTCAGGAGAACTGAGGCACAAGAGAGCCCAAAACAAGAGTGGAAAACACGAAAAGGGGGCAGGGTAGAGACCCCCCAACCCTCTAGCCCTTCTCAGGGGGTCCCAAAAGGACCCCAAGGCAAAAAAAAAAATCGTGGGGTACGCGCATCATATGCGTACGGTACGCGTACCGTGCGCAACCCTACGATGATTTCAAGAATGGTAGTCTGTATTTAACACTGGGTGTATCAAAGTTTATATTAGAGTGTGAGGAGGTGCATCGTACTATCACATGAATGATATCATCAGTGATGTCAAATGAGATGTCATCAGTGATGTCATCAGTGATGTCATTTGAGATATCATCAGTGATGTCATCAGTGATGTCACTGACCATGTCATGAATGATGTAATATGTGACATCATCAGCAGTGGATTGCGAGTGCGCGAAATATAGTTAGTACAACTAACTATATAGGAGCAATTTCAATGGTTTTGTAAATGCTAATTCCTAACTAAATAAGGCCTGAAACCTATGGTTTTTAAGTGAATATATATATATTAATGATCGGTTAAAGAACTGTGAATCCTATCGGAGGACGAATTCCTGCCTTGCCTGGTGAACGCCGTTGTGCGAGCTACTGGAGGGTGCACCTTTGTCGAGGGGCAACTTGGAGCAGTGATATATATATAGTCTTGACTCACGCGATGCAGGCAAAGCAGGACACGGACCCAGTTTTCGTGCTCATTAGATTTTATTTACCCAAGTGTCAGAGACGCGTTTCGCAGCGCGAACGCCGCTTGTTCACTCGACAGTTTGTTAATACTCAGGAAGCATTTTTAAAGTGACAGTGCATGGTTTAGTGAATCACGTGAGTTCATTTCATTATAGAAATAGACAAAACACTCTCTATGTATTTCGTAACAACGCGTTGTGCAAATTAGGCTTTTAGTTGATATACAAATATCAGTAAAATACATTTTTGTATATAAATCAACCATTTTTTAAATCAATAAATAATCATTATTCGATTAAAAAATCTGTGTAGAATACGTTAGCCCATGAACAATTGCATGTATAGTAATCTAGAAGTTCTGTCTTTTTTCTAGTGAATATTTGTATATTGTGCTCATATGTGCAAGTGATTTTAAAATCGTCTCAATAGATCTGATTGTACATTTCATATTAACTCATAGACCAAATGGATCACAGCTCCCTACTGTTGTCATTATGTATATATAATCCAACTTGTATTTCCACTGTTCATTACTGTTGATTATTTCATATGTTTTCTTTTTTTCTTTAATCACTTATAGCAGCATTCAGTATCAACATCGTAAAATCTACCATCTACCTGCATCACATCAATAAATGAATTTTTAGAGAATGCATATTCATTTCAAAGATACCAGTATTGCGATCCTTATCATCATGTGCACATTGATACCTTATAACAGTTGATATTATTAGCTTTTTATCCCTTTTACACAAAACATTATATTTAATTTGATCTACATATATAAAAAATATTTAAAAACATCCTAAGATATTTACACATATTTAAAATCATCAGTATAAAAAATCTTAATATAAAAAGTTGTTTACCTAAATAAACACATTTTAAAATGTATCTATCTATTTCATGTATGTTTTGGGAAAAGTGCAGAATAGTGCATATTTATCTGATTGTATACTGGTGATCTTATTTATGAGCAAGGGCCAATTTCCTCAGTAATCAATGTTCTAGACAAGTATAAAGATCTTCCGTTAGGTTCAATCCATTCGGATGTTTCGAATCTAACAATAAAATGTATCTGGTCTCCAACTTTCTTAGTTTATTCTCCCTATCACCTCCTCGTCTATTGGGAGGGATTGCATCTATGAGATAATACGACAACCCTTTGTTATTGGATCCGTGGCATGCCTTAAAATGTCGGGCCACCGGATAGGTGTTGTCTGAATTCGTTATGGCCCCGAGATGCTGGAGTATTCTAACATGTGCTTGTAATTTGGTAGAGCCTACGTAGATTAATCCACATGGGCATGTTCGCACATATACTGAATATTCCGTTTTACAATTCAACATTTTATTTATTGTGTAATTTTTTGTCTTGAAAGGACTGAGGTATGTTTTGGTGTTGGTCCCATGTGTACAGACTTTGCATGTTGTGCATCTCCTAAAGCCTTTCAAATTTTGGTACCAAACTGGTTTGTTTATAATTTCAGGGTCAGATACCACCAAGCAATCTCTCATTGAGGGAGCCCTGCTATATGTAATGGACACCCTCTGCGGTAGCAGGGGTCCTAATACGGGGTCACTAAGCAGTAGAGGCCATTCCCCCTGAATGATTTTTTGAATTGCCTTGTGTTGCTTACTGTATCCTAATATAAGGCGAAAGCTTTTGTCCTCATCACCTGCTTGAGTTTTATACTGATCCCTGACTTTTTTACTAACCAGTAAAGTATCCCTGGCTACAGTAGCTGTTTTGGCAATGGCATTGTCAATCGTTTGTCTTGAGTAGCCTCTAGCTATAAATCGTTGTTTGCTCAGTGCTTGGGCCTTTTGTAATTCTTCTTGTGTGCTGCAAACCCTTTTTATCCTAAGCATTTCTCCATAGGGAATGCTGTTCACTAAATTGCGAGGGTGTGAACTAGATGCATGTAACACCGAATTTCCTGCAGTTTTTTTGCGATATAAGGTCGTTTGTATGGTATTGTTGTCAATATACACTTTAGTATCAAGGAAACTTACACAGGTGTTACTGATGTCAGCAGTAAATCTTAAATTAAGATCATTGTTATTGAGTTTGACCATAAACATTTCTGCTTCCTCTCTAGTCCCATGCCAAATTACAAACAGGTCATCAATGAACCTGAGCCACAGCTTGATTTTAGTCGACATTATGTCTCCATGTGTTCCCAAGAGGACCAGTTTCTCCCATTTGCCCATATGCAGGCAAGCCTAACTCGGGGAGAAGCTGGCCCCCATGGCTACTCCTTGGGTTTGACAATATAAAAGATGATCAAACATAAATATGTTGTTGTGAAGACAAAATTGTATCATTGCGTGCGAGAATCAAGAGGGAGAGAGAGGACCAGAAAGCTAGTCCAGATCCCCGGTTTATATGTTAGTAAATCAAAAAGAGACTAGCTAGAGATGGGGTTAGTTTGACATTAATATTGTTATTGTCATAGCGACTCAGTATCGTTTTGCCAATTGGCGGTGGCACCTGTTGGGTGTCTTTAGAAAGCCCTCACCCACCAACCTAGTTGGTGGCATGCTTCATCATCGGGCCCACCCAGTGACACCTAGCGTGTCCCGGGTGTGCTTCGACGCCTGATTACAGCGGAGCAGGTATGTCACTGTGTGTGCGGTGTAAGGTGTTCAAATATGTGAGGTTAAAACGGCTTGGCGGATGGTCCCTGGGGTGAGGATACTTTATTAAAAGGGCCTCCGTCAGCGGTTAAAAATAAGGCTGTGGGACGTTAGAGGCGGGTTACGACCTCCTACGTCCTAAGAGTGTCAACATGTTTCAGCCAGTGCCTTATTACTAATCTGGCTTTCTTCAGGACAATAAAATATGTGTAGGTTTAAAATAGGGGTAGTGTAGTGTAGTCTATGTGTCTACACGCCCTAAAGTGTATATAACTGTGAGAGGGGGGATTCCCTTCTCAAGATCACCTGTACATTTACCATTGAAAGACAGGGACAAGACAAACATGGGAGAGAAAGAGTCACTAGAAAGTATTGATCATCTGTTATGACAGCCGGCTTAATAGCGATATAGTGCAGGCTATGAGCGGCTCAAGTGTAATGATACTGGTGGTACCATTATTGTGGAATCGCACTAGAACTTCGAGGGTGAAGTGATTTAAAACAGCGGTATAAAATACTGCAGTAGTGAATAGTGAAGAATTTTGGCGCAAGGACCATGTCTTACGCTTTTATGGCTTGCTTTTGCTCCAAGGTTATTGAAGTGGCAAGGGGTGGCCCTAGTAGGGAGAAAAGGTAGGACCACTGGGGTTAGGAGACCTGTGGGAGAAAGTATGGGTAGCGCTTACCTATTGTAGAGATGTTCAGCATACTCACAGGATTTCTGGCCAGCACCGGCGTGGGACCTGTTGTGCCTCCTTCACAAAACCGGTAGTGAATGGCTGCTGTTGCCGGTTTTTATACTGTCGTTAATTGTATAAGTGAGGGCACCTGGAGGAAAGAGTAATGGTGGAAAGACTCGCGTTGCGGGTCGTTATCGCGCTCAGGTGTGTGCCCTTCGCATCGCGCTGGTGCGCGGTATAGTGCCAAGTCTTTAGCGCATGCGCCGGCGTGAGGTGCGGTCGGGCGCATGCGCGGCCGTGAAGTGGTTCGCGCATGCGCGGCCGAGAAGTGGTCCTGGCTGGTTACAGGGGCGGTTTCCGTGGCAGAATTAATAGCGCTTGAGACACATGGTTGATCTTTGCTCCACCCGAGCAGTGTGCAAGCAGGATACATTGGGCTTTTTGCCATCCCAGCACTTGAGAACAACCATGTGTCTCAAGCACTATTAATTCTGCCACGGAAACCGCCCCTGTAACCAGCCAGGATCCAAGGCAGCAGTTAGTTTTGTGCTAGCGCTAGCAGGAACATCTGCCCATTCGCGCATGCGCAAGAACTCAAGGTACGGCGCATGCGCTGACCACTTCTCGGCCGCGCATGCGCGAACCACTTCACGGCCGCGCATGCGCCCGACCGCACCTCACGCCGGCGCATGCGCTAAAGACTTGGCACTATACCGCGCACCAGCGCGATGCGAAGGGCACACACCTGAGCGCGATAACGACCCGCAATGCGAGTCTTTCCACCATTACTCTTTCCTACAGGTGCCCTCACTTATACAATTAACGACAGTTGGCAAAACGATACTGAGTCGCTATGACAATAACAATATTAATGTCAAACTAAACCCATCTCTAGCTAGTCTCTTTTTGATTTACTAAAATTGTATCATTGCCAACAGCATTTCATTATGTTGTTTGTAGATTGGCTCTCTGTATTCCACAGCTTGAATGCCATCCTCATGTACTATACTTGTATATAATGAAGATACATCTATTGCCATCATAGTATAGTCAGAGTTCCATTCAAAGTTCTTTATTTTGTTTAGGAAGTCGCGTGTGTCCCTTACCTAAGATGGTAATGATTTTACGTAGTCCTGGAGGAAAAAGTCTACGTACACTGACGTTTTTTCTAGGATGCTGTTCCTAGCACTGATTATAGGACGTCCTGGAGGTTTTTTATTGTCCTTATGCATTGTATATATCAAGCTCCATGGGGGTTGTCCAACAATGAGCCGCACTCAGAAGCAGTTCCACTTTTCCCCAAAAAAAGAAGCTTTTATTTTGGGTCAGGCAATGCGTTTCTCGGTATTTAAAGCATTTCACCGCAGTCCAACATGTTTCGAGTTTTTGCCTCTTCTTCCAGGGTACTTGCAGCGAACAAAGCGCATGATAGTGTTTAAATGTGCAGGTGAAGTCAATCATGCCTGACCCAAAATAAATTGCAAAACAACAGTTGATGGACAGAATGCAGAAAAATGTCATACATTCACCCCAGTACAGAGATCTGGGCCTAATCCATCGTTTTGTTGCACTCCACTTCACCCCAGTTCAGACATGGCCATATGCAAATCAGCCTTGACCCTGTGCCTCATGGGAACAGTCCAGCCCGAACTGCCAAGCCATGTCTCTCCTGGACCGGAATCAAGCATCCTAGGACCGGTTTCTGGCTATCAGCCGTCTTCAGCCAGGATAGCTTGACTCCAGTGGTGTGGAGAGCATGGGACTCCCGTCTGAGCATACCCATCCCACTCGGGGTGACAAAATGCAAAACAACAATTGACGGACAGAATGCAGAACAATGTCATACATTCACCCCAGTACAGAAATCTGGGCCTGAATCCATCATTTTTTTGCACTCCACACCACCCCAGTTCAGACATGGCCATATGCAAATCAGCCTTGACCCTGTGCCTCATGGGAACAGTCCAGCCCGAACTGCCACGCCATGTCTCTCCTGGACCGGAATCAAGCATCCTAGGACCGGTTTCTGGCTATCAGCCATCTTCAGCCAGGATAGCTTGACTCCAGTGTTGTGGAGAGCATGGGACTCACGTCTGAGCATACCCATCCACCTCGGGGTGACAAAATGCAAAACAACAGATGATGGACAGAATGTAGAACAATGTCATACATTCACCCCAGTACAGAGATCTGGGCCAAAGAACGGTGATGGATTAAACCCAGATCCTTTGACTGGGTGTGAGTGTTTGATTGATTCAGATGCTCCGTCCATCACCACCCCCTTTTGTACTGCTTTTGGCCGCCGATGGATTTGGGCCCAGATCTTTGGACTGGGGTGAGTGTGTGACATTGATCCACATTCGGTCCATCACCTGTTGTGTTTGCATATTCCGCCCTAAGTGCGCTGGGGATGCCCAGACGTGGGTCCCAGGCACTCCACACCACTGGAGTCAAGCTAGCCGGGCTGATGAGAGGTGTTACCTCGAAACCGGTCCGGTCCTCGGATGCTTGATTCCGTTCTGGGAAGGACATGGCTTTTGTAGTTCGGACTGGACTGTTCCCATGGGGCACAGGGTCAGAGCTGATTTCCATATCGCCATTGTCTAACCCAGGGTGGTGTGGAGTGCAAAAAAACGATGGATTTGGGCCCAGATCTTTGGACTGGGATGAGTGTGTGACATTGATCCACATTCGGTCCATCACCTGTTGTGTTTGCATATTCCGCCCTAAGTGCACTGGGGATGCCCAGACGTGGGTCCCAGGCACTCCACACCACTGGAGTCAAGCTAGCCGGGCTGATGAGAGGTGTTACCTCGAAACCGGTCCGGTCCTCGGATGCTTGATTCCGTTCTGGGAAGGACATGGCTTTTGTAGTTCGGACTGGACTGTTCCCATGGGGCACAGGGTCAGAGCTGATTTGCATATCGCCATTGTCTAACCCAGGGTGGTGTGGAGTGCAAAAAAACGATGGATTTGGGCCCAGATCTTTGGACTGGGGTGAGTGTGTGACATTGATCCACATTCGGTCCATCACCTGTTGTGTTTGCATATTCCGCCCTAAGTGCGCTGGGGATGCCCAGACGTGGGTCCCAGGCACTCCACACCACTGGAGTCAAGCTAGCCGGGCTGATGAGAGGTGTTACCTCGAAACCGGTCCGGTCCTGGGATGCTTGATTCCGTTCTGGGAAGGACATGGCTTTTGTAGTTCGGACTGGACTGTTCCCATGGGGCACAGGGTCAGAGCTGATTTGCTTATCGCCATTGTCTAACCCAGGGTGGTGTGGAGTGCAAAAAAACGATGGATTTGGGCCCAGATCTTTGGACTGGGGTGAGTGTGTGACATTGATCCACATTCGGTCCATCACCTGTTGTGTTTGCATACTGGATTCAAGCAAGCCGGGCTGAAGACGGCTGGAATGCCAGAAACCAGTCCTCGGAAGCTTGTTTCCGGTCCAGGGAAGATATGGCTTGGCAGTTCGAGCTGGACTGTTCCCATGAGGCACAGGGTCAGACTGATTTGCATATAGCCATGTCTGAACTGGGGTGGCAGAGTGGGCTAAAGAACGGTGATGAATTCAACCCAGATCTTTTGACTGGGTGTGAGTGTTTGATTGATTCAGATGCTGAAGGTGGAGTGGTGTGGCTCACTGGTTAGAGGCGGCAGACCCGGAAGCAGAGGACGGCCCGGGACCAGGGTTCAATTCCCGACGCGGCAGGGTTGTGAACCAGGGTCAGCGGACTCGATAATTCTCACCTCGGTGCCTACTCTAACCAGGGATCACACTCGGCAACTCTGGGCATTAGCTTGCCTCATCTCCACAACGGCCCCCCACAAACGCCGGGGATGCCTGGTTTCACCTTGGAGATACCCAGGAGGGAACATCTTATAGGGAAAGCCAGGACGGGTTCCCCAGCGGTCTATAGCGCCAGGACACCTACGGGTAGCAGTGCGCTTTACAAGACACACACATTTACATGCTCCGTCCATCACCACCCCCTTTTGTACCGCTTTTGGCCTCCATAAGTGTGGCAGGGTATGGTCAGACGTGAGTCCCTTGCTCACTTTGCCACTGGATTCAAACAAGCCGGGCTGAAGACGGCTGGAATGCCAGAAACCGGTCCTCGGAAGCTTGTTTCCGGTCCAGGGAAGACATGGCTTGGCAGTTCGGGGTGGACTGTTCCCATGAGGCACAGGGTGAAATGAAAATGAAATGAAAAGTAAATTTATAAAAGCGTGATTGCTGCCCGGGGGCGTCCAAGCGCTAGGAACCAACAGAGATGGCGTGACAGAGTAGCTAGCTAAATTTACTGAGGGGGGTTAAACAGAAATGTCTTTAGCTGTTTTCGGAATAAAGAAAGGTTGGGGTTAGATCTAAGATGAAGAGGGAGTGAATTCCAGGACTTGGCGGCATTATAGGTGAACGTCCTGCCGCCAGACCTTGCCTTTTTTATTCTCGAAGCTATAGCCATGAAGGCCTGGCTAGATCGGAGGCTTCTGCTGGGTTGATACTGTTTTACTAGGTCACGGGTGATCATAGGACCTGTGTCCCAAAAAGCATGGTGGGCATTACACATGGCCTTGAAGATGATTCTCTGACGCACTGGTAGCCAATGCAGGCTAATTAGTCCAGCTTTGGCTGATAGTCTGCGTGGGAGCTGTAACAGTGTGCGGGCCGGACAGTTCTGCACTGTCTGAGGTCTAAGCAAGGTGTACTCAGGAGCACCAAGGTAGAGGACATTTTTGAAGTCTAAGCGGGACTGTATTAAACCCTGGATGGCCACCTGCTTTGCCTCCATAGGTAGAAGAGGGAGTATTTTCTTTAACATCCTAAGAAGGCCAAAGCGGGTAGCCGAAAGTTTTGTAGCCTGGATGTTATATGAAAGGGACTTATCCAGCCACACCCTGAGGCTCTTAATGTTGTCCTTAGGTACTGGAGGGGTGCCTAGACAGGGGGGCCACAAGGAGTTGAAAAATATGGGGTTTGAGGGGCTCAGGAGCATCAGCTCCGTTTTATCCCCATTGAGCTTGAGGGTTGACGAAGACATCCAGCCCTTTACCTCCTCTAAGCACTTTCTTAGACCACCTGACAATGGCAGGTCGGCCTCCTGCGCCAATGAGACCACCAGCTGGGTGTCGTCCGCGTAAGAAATAATCTTAACCCCAAATGGACGAACAACCTCAGCCAGTGGTCTCATATAGATGTTGAAAAGCGCAGGGCTTAAGGAGGAGCCTTGTGGGACTCCACACCTCAATGGTCTACTAATGGACACTGTCTCTCCATCAAATACTTGAAAAGATCTGTCCCTTAAGAAGGACTTGAACCAAAGCCAAGCTTCATCCACTATTCCGACACTCGAAAGGCAGCTCAGCAGGGTGTCATGGCTGACCGTATCGAATGCCGCCCTAAGATCAAGGAGGATCACTGCCACTGATCCTCCCTGATCTAGGATTTTTCTGGATTCCTCGGTGACTACTAGGAGGAGGAGGTCAGACTGATTTGCATATAGCCATGTCTGAACTGGGGTGGCAGAGTGGGCTAAAGAACGGTGATGGATTAAATCCAGATCTTTTGACTGGGTGTGAGTGTTTGGTTGATTCAGATGCTCCGTCCATCACCACCCCCCTTTGCACCGCTTTTGACCCAAAATAAAAGCTTTTTGGGGGGAAAAGTGGAACTGCTTCTGAGTGCAGCTCATTGTTGGACAACCCCCATGGAGCTTGATATATATATATATATATATATATATATATATATATATATATATATATATATATATATATATATATATATATATATATATATATATATATATATATATATATATATATATATATATATATATATATACACACAGACACACACAAATTTGGTGTAATTCAGTTCAGCGGTTCGTGCTGTAGTATTCCCGCTTGACACATCACCCTGGAACTTTCCAGACAGCAGCTGAAGTGGCTGACAAACTAGTTTTGAAACTTCCATCAAGATTTGTCAAATGGCGCCAAAGTTATTAGCAAAACAAAAAACTCTCTTCCTATTGAAACTAGTTCCTAACGTTAACTACCTACTGGCGACCGCCAGTAGGTAATAGGTCCCAGCTGGACGACAAAATCCAAGTATTCTTAATTCTGTGAATCAGGAATGTGATTTTGTCCTTAGAGACACATCTAGTTGCACTCATAAGTTGCACATGAGTGCACAAGAGTTATTGTAATAGGATCCTTAAATTTTAAATGTCAGGAAATCTAATTACTTCCTCATTAAGCTGTAGTGCAGGGTGCTCTGTCTTCTGGTTCCACTGGTTTGGTAAACTCCTAGAAGCACAGAATTGTGTACAAATAAGAAGAGGTATATGACAGGCACACAGCTAGGAGGTGGCAGCAGGAGAGATCTATTATCTAGTTGCTGTGAGAAGTTGGCCTGGCATATGATGTCCACTATTTTAGTGGGCACCTTGCACCAGTCCAAACGACCCTTATTGATGGAAGGTTTAAGACAATCTTTATAGAAAGCTATCCTAGTGGTAGCTGTGGAGAGCAGCCTTCAGGCTAAGTCTTGAAGGAATGTAAAGCAGCTTATTTTACCTATAATCTTTTGAATGATCAAATGAAAGAACACCACACCAGGTATATATCAAATATATATGTATTTATTCTAAACACAACCCCTCTAGTCTCTTTATGAGGCTAGAGGCAAAGGTACAATACAAGGACTTAAATAGCACACAGTAAATTGGCACAGTATACGTTTTGCCCTAGGGTCCTCACAAACCATATACTAAAAAAGTGGTATAAGAACCATGTGAGGGATAGAAGTAAGGCTTAGGGCCTGTAGAACCGCTGGGCAACCAGAAACCGCCCAAGGTAGGGACACAGGAGACCCACGGGGGACACGTGCAGTGTCTAAACACAGGCGAGAATCACCATTGACTTCTATGGAGGAGATTCAAGTTACAGTTTTAAAGTTTAAGGACACTTAGGAGTGGACTGCAGTGAAACCCCTTTAGAATTAGACACTTCGAGAGTAAAGACCCACGGGAGCACCAAAGTACTCATGTTACCTCACCCAGGGAAGCCGGTGCATAGGTGTCTTTTCGTGCTGGGTTTCGTCGTCGATTCCAATGGAGAGCTGCGAAGAGGTGCTGCAGGCGACCAGAGGAAAAGTGTCCAGATGGATCCAAGGGTGGATCAGCGATCTGAAGAACCTGAAAGCAGAGGGGACAGAGTCTGGGTCACTAACCAGTGACCAGGATGGCGACAAGAGGATGCCAGCCGATGTCGAGTGCTTTCAAGTGAAGGAGGTGAAGCTTGACTCTTCAGTCACGAGGACCAGGAGGCATCAACGACAACCAGGAGCTGGATTCAAGCTGTCGCACGTTGGATGTCGAGTTCTGCAGCATTGGTATCCAGATTGGACCAAACAAGCCTTGGCAACAGCAACCCATGTCAGATAACAAGATTGGCTTTGGTGCAGACCAGCAAGGTCTGAGGGACTCACCCTTTAGAGGGGAGTCAGGGCACATCTGGAGAAACCAGGGAAGCCCAAGAACCAAAGTAGATTCCATTGTGGGGACCCACTAGCCAACGGACTAGGGATCGCAAAGGCGCCTCAAGCTGAAATGCTGAAAGCGGGCTCACAGAACTTTCGTGGAGTGTAGGCCCACAATCTTCAATGCAAAGGGTGCTCAGGATTTAGACTACAAATAGCCCAATGCACAACTTCTGAAACGCTCGGGAAGTTGATGCGCTAGCAAATGTACAGGATGTCCAGGAGTTCCAGTCCCATGCCTCTTGTGATAGCTACAGGTCTTAGCTTCGCTGGGGACTCGTGTCAGCCTCGGAGATGTTTGGAAGTTTGTGTCTTGTATTGCAGATTCTTCGGGATCCGGCGGGAGCCTCGAAAATACAGACTGGCAAGATGCTTCTTTGGTGCCTGTTTGAACAGGGGAGTCACTCCTTGACCCCAAGGGAGATTTCTTCCGTCTTCCAGTCGATATGGAATGTCGAAGGTCTAAGATTTCTTCTTCAGAGTTACGTCCAGGGTAATCTAAAGTCTCAGTGACTGGGTTCCTATACTTATACTAAGTTTAGGGGTTGGACTAACTCTAGGGTGCCACCTGTGGGATGACATGGGGAGGGGGTTGTACACTCCTTCTCCTTTGTCCAGTTTCGTGCCAGAGCTGGGGCTGAGTGCCCCAGCATCTTGTTTGAACTGGGAAATGCATGGGACACCTTGTGTGCCCCAGGCAGTGTCTGAAAAGCATTAACTGAATGCAACCCACCCTGCCCCAATACACTAAAGCCTGTCTGGGGAGGTGCTGGCACCTCCCTGGACAGGAAACCTATTGTCCAGTTCTCCACTGCCGGGGTTTTGTCCAGCAGCAGGAGGTCAGACTTGTGTCTGTGACAGCAGCGTCCATTTTGTGATGCTGAGGCTCTTTAAAACATTTACCGGGTATACCAGTGTGTTTAACAAAAACAAGGGGGACCCAAAAGGTAGCTTTGGACCATGGGTATCAAGTATTTTCAAAAACAAAAGGTCCTAAGCTTGGAATTTTCAAAGAACAGGTATATAAGGACCGCAATGGGAAACTATATAGTTTTATCCTGTACCCAGCCGGGCAAGGAATTTATTCATTTATATAATCAGAATTTATGAATTACAATTTCACAGTAACCGTATACATGTGAAGTAGGGCACAAGCCTGTACCGTACTGGAAAGTTGGAGGCGGAGAATAAAGAAGTGAGAAAGTTTACATCAGGCAAGAAGTAGTGAGCAAAACTGGGTACTGCTATACATTAGAATTGCCAGTATTCCCCAGAGTAAACCATACATGTAGTAGTATTCACAATTTTGCTGTATGTTTACTAAACCAAGTCGACGGCGTTTCGATCCCTGGCTCAAATTATAATGGGATCATCATCAGGACTTATTAATTTTTGCCTGGTACACTTTTTGTTATGTACGCCCACTGTGCAGGAAGGCTGCTGTACTGCACGTGGTTTGGTAATTGATGGACGGTCGGTGAGACGTTTCAGAGACACGATTGCGGCTCAAGTTTTAGGTATTGCAGCAGGTCCCAAATGGTAATCCTGTCCGGCGGGGTTAACGCGGTCGATAGGTAGTTCGATCCGCGTTGGCGAAGCGACTGAGTAGTGCTGCGGTCGGTGAGATACACGATCCGCGCTGTTTAGAATACTTGGACGATGTGAAGATCCACTCGTTCCAGTCGGTTGTATTGCTTCCTCAGTATTGGGCAAAATATTCCAGAGTATACCAGTGTGTGCATGTCTTCTCCGTCTAGAAGGGTGGAATTCTACCCCCACCACCAGAACTGGTGGGGGTAGGATTCCAAAGCATTTGACACCAAACACGACACGTTTTGATAAACCAAACCAAAGTTAGCATTAACCACGAGGATTATAATGCACTTAATGTATATGGTATGGCCATATCACAGAACAGCTATAAGGAATGGTTTCCAAAAGCTGCAGAGGGGCTCAGCTCATGCTAGGGTACCCTCACACACAAAACCAAGCACTCTACCTTCAGGATTGTCAAGGCCTGCCATAGGAGTGACTTATAGGTTAATATGTGTCTGTTTTAAATGGTAGATATAGGTATACTATATCTAAGTAAGGGGTGCTTACACCACCTTACCCAGGCTGCAAGTGCAGACCTGTGGTGCCATTTTGGAAGGCTTCCCAGGGGTGGCATAATACATGCTTCAGCCCCTGGTAGGCCTCTGGGGTACCTATGCCCATGGTACCTAAGGTACCATATACTAGGGACTCACAAGGGTAACCCAGTACCCAATCTGGTGTGTACCTAATGCACATGATATCAATTTAGAGAGAGAACAGCTAGGCAGCCAGACTAAAGTCGATAAACCAGTGAAACTTAGCAAAAAGTGGGGGTAACCATAGGAAGCAGATCCTACTCTCCTACAGTTGCTTCTTGGTGGTTTGTGTCCTTTAAAAGTTGGCACCTTTTGGAAGGATGGTATGTCTGTTGTTGCTTTTTAAAATGGTGTTCACTTCAGTCAGGCCTGTGTTGCTTGTCTACAACACTACTGTCCTGTCAGAGGCACAAGCCTAACATATGACTGACTTTGCTTCAGTTTTACCAGCTCGTGTTCCTTGCTCTTGTTCCCACCCTGGTGTGACACACAAAATGTGCATTTGTAAAGTGCATGTTCCTCCCGAGGGACATCCTGGAGCTATATAATATTATATATGTATTTATATTGTTAACCCAGCTCAATGGCACTCAGTTTATCAACCTTGAAAGGATTAAATGCTAGGTGGGCCCTCTGTGAGTCACATTTATGACCATGACGTTAAACGCAAACTCCTGAAGTGGGTGCATTGGTCTAGTGAGCCAACGTTCCAGGCCCAAGTAGTCTCACAAAAAACATAAAAAATAATTTTAGAAGAAAAAAATCTTCTCTAACAGGATGGATGTACCTTTCCCTTTTATTAATCATATAACACATTATATTTGTAAGCGAATACCTATTTTGAAAACAAATCACAGGATGCGGAAGTTATGTTCACACACAACGTTGTTGTTTAAACCCAGCTGCACCGGTGGGTACATGTGGTAGCAGAGAGGCTGTTATCTCTTTCATTCTGTTTTTTCCAGTTTTCCTGAGACTGGTGGATAGAATCATTTCAAGAAGACCAAGAAACATGGTTTGCACTTTTGTTAACACTGAAGATGATTTGACCTCCCACATATGACTCAATTAACGAACGCACCAGGACCTCAGGTTACATATCTATTTCTGCATTGGGTGCATTAATGCACTGAGGGGCATATTATCAAGAACGGCGTTAAAATTATCGCCGGTTTAGCGGCAGAAAACTGCAGCTAAAGCGGCGATAATGGGCTTGATAATCTGCCCTGGAGCATTCCAATAGAAACCCATGTTCACACCAGAACATGGACTTCTATTGGAATTCTCCAGGGCATATTATCAAGCCCATTAACGCCGGTTTATCGGCAGTTTTCTGTTGCTAAACTGGCGATAATTTTTAACGCCGTTCTTGATAATATGCCCCTGAGTTGTTGTTCCACGCGGCCCTGTGTGATGTGTCTGCGTGAGTCCCCCTCGCGAGACGCTGGCCTGGCATCAAAGGTGGGCTGCGTCTGTCTGGGTGATGGTCCATGCCCTGTCATAACACGTTTGATGTCATTGTGGAGCCAGACCGACCTCCAACACTATGGGTGTGGCGGGCGTGGGAACGTCTGCTGCGCCTGCGCCGTTCCTGCACGGCCTAAAAACTAGTCAGTGAAGTGTTTGGGTAACGAGCCTTGGGTTGGAAAAGGCCGCTACACCCTAGTTATGGTTGCCTTGGGCCGTGGATTAGCAAGTTTGCCGAGGAAGGAAATTGCTCGCCCACCCCAGCGAACACAGTAGTGAGAGAGCGCAAACTGACCAAAATGTAGAAGTGCGTCACACTTACACGTAGTAAGCACAAATCATGAAGAGAAATGCCATGAGTGCTGATAGTACCTACATCTATATTCTGAAATGTGTAGTTAATGTAGAGATTTAAGTAGAAGTGGAACTAATACAGAAATGTGTGAAACAAATGATATAATTAAACGTGATTATTCCTGAAGCCATGTTGTGTAGCTGCTAAAATATAAGATGGCATACAGAAACGCTGAACGTGGTAGGCCTCAGGGCCAGAGCTAGAAGGGAGGGGGAAGGTGGTTCAATTTCACAACATGGCTTGCACTAATGTTTTAGTAATAATAAATAGACCATGATTTATAGATGTGTTTACTGAATAGCAGAATAAGAGTACTAACATGCCATAATTAAAGAAAAAGTCGAAAGTTATAATTATTATGAGAAATGTTGTAGGCCTGAAAAGTTTAACTTTGATTTACACATATTAGTCTGGGCCGGGGAAATGTTGCAACGCGGTTGGAAAACTATGAGAATTGGGATTTGGCTGCAGATGTCTGTCTGTAAAGAGAAAAGGGGGTATTCAATTATACGAAATAATGAATAGAAGGTTGTTCAAGAGATGGACTAGACATGGAGGAGGGTTCCGGAATGTTTGAGGGGTATCAGCGGGCCGGAGACGAGTCTGAGAAGCAAGGTCGACTCTAACCACAAGGCATCATCATGGAAAAAGCCAGAAGCTACACCACGTGAGGGGCGTCTCACGAGGGGCGTCCTAAATGTTGTTGTATTTTTGTATTAGGGACAGCACCCCTGGGTGGAGTTAGAGCAGAAGCCTGAGGACCCTTAGGAGAGCGGATGGGTAGGCAGAGAGGGGTCATGATTGGAGAACTATAGGTTTTCACCAAGAGACTGAGAGTGGGTGACTTCCCTTGGGGGTCATTCACTGCTGACACCTTTTTTGTTAGGTAGGGACCTGGTTAAGTAGGGATACCATCTAGATCAGGGTAGGGACAGCCTAACCTGTATTTTCCCTCCGGCTGTAAATGACTGAGAGATCTCAGTATGTGTCTATGCTAATAGCCCTATTATTTTTAGAACTGGTTCTGGTAGTTTCCGTTGCTCGTCTGAGGGCTTTCAGAGAGCACATGTATGTAGTTGGGCCCGTGTATCTTGTGAATCTCATCTTGAGATGCTTGTACCTGCAACTTATCTTGACTTTATAATAAATCCTTGAAAGCTAGAAGTTGTTTGTGATCCTTGAAGCGGAGTCCTTTATTGGGTGAACTAACTTGGTAAGAGATGCACTTTCTTCCCTCAATGACAGGCAATAAAGATTCAGTCGACCAGATCGGGGTTTTAGATCAATAGTGATAAGATATCGATCAAAATCTCGCCCTTCCAGTTGGTAGCTATAGAGAATGGTTGCCTTCTTGAGGAAGGTGATCTAGGCCAGGTTAGATTACCCCAAGGCCCCTAGAGATCGATGATCGGAAGAACCGCCCGCCGAAGAAGGACCGGATGACGTGAGACAGAAAAGCAGCAGTATCGGTCGAGAGTGAGTATAAAGGGTCATGCGTGTTAAGATTGCGGTGTTTTGTATTGTATCTATGTTGTAAATGTCTGGCGGAGTTGAATGCTTGTAGAGTGACTGTGGAACAGGTTGTGAGCGCGCACAACCGGTGGAAATCTTAAGTTCAAGGAGAGCTTAAGTGGTTCGGGTGTGCCGGACACCCAGAGTAATTGTCAACTAGTGTGAGGGGGGGTCACGAGGTACCACTGACCACCCAAAGGACCGAGATAGGGAGAACGTAAGAGTGAGTGCGTGAGTAACGGACGCTGGTCGGAAGTTACTGTGTGTGTAAAGAACCTATCAGAGAGACGATAGACATCTCGTCAGTTGTGTTGACAATTACAGATAGACTGTGGACGTACAGTCGAGGGAAGTGACCGCTTGGCCGGAAGTAGTCATTTTTCGGAGTATGAATGGGACGCATGCATGACCGCGAAGAGAGCTGAGAAAGGAGGGGTGCTGCTGCGAAGCGGAGACTAGTGACGTCAGAAAGTGCCGCGCTGGGATTGGCCGGCCGGTGAAAGACCGCGCTGCGATAGGCCAGCTAGCAAAGCCGCGCTAGGATTGGTGGATTGTCATCAGGAAGTAAACAGAGTATTCAAGCTGGAAATTTTGCGCATAATTATGAAGTGTTTTAAATGGTTAAGAGCGCTGTTTAAAAGAGAGCGCAGGGGATCGTATGAAGGGGAAGAAGCCCCGCCGGAGGGTACACCAGCCCGTTATATGGGGGCCAATGTTGGGCTGCATACGATTCTATGGATCACAGAGTGGAGTAAGATGACAGATGGAAATGAGGAACTTACGTTCCCGAAGTACGGGACGTTCAGATTAGAGGTGTTACACAGATTAAAAGCAATTATGACCTCAACGAGACCCTTGCCTAGACCAACCCAGTTTGAAGCCCTTAATGCATGGATTAGGGCAGCGCATGAAAAGAACATGAACAGACGGCAAGAAAGAGTGAAACGCTCGGTAAGGGCAGTACAGGATGCCAAGTGGGATGCGGATGCTAAAAGATGGAGGGTGCATAACCTGGAAGTAAATAAATTATATCCAGTGTTAGAGATGCCCGGGAACAAAAGCCCCCTAGAAGAAGATGACGAGAGCGAGACAGAGGACAGCCTGATAAACAGATTATTGACAGACAGGCCACCTCCGTATAACAGAGCAGGGGGAGATGTTGAGAATAGTGAAAAAAGGGGGGGCAATGCAGGAGAGCATGGGCCGCTTCCCAGTCCTGATTGGGATCCCGCTGCAAAGAAAGAACTGTCCCAGCCTAGCCAGGTGCAACAGGTGGTCGGGAGGTTTGTGGTGCAAAGGCCGCCAGAGACGGAGTGTGCCACATCCTACGCATTACCTGATGCACTACAGGTACCTGTTACCATAGGTCCTATAGTATCGATATATGACCCAGAGAGGGCTAGAGGGGAGGAACGGGTACGGAGGGACAGAGAAAGAGCAGAGATGGCAAGGAGGAATGATACGATCAACTCCCCAAGCCAGTTGCCGATACCAAGAGAGTGGAGCACCCCAGTACACACAACAGGAGATCCGGGGGGCCATAGATGGCCAGAGGATATGAGGGGATCAGGACGGAAATCCTTTCAGGAGTTAAACGAGTACATGAAGAAGTGGGATGAGGCAGTAGAGGCTCACAAGAATATCATAACTGCGGAAGTTGAAAGGGAAAGGCAGGACAGCAGAGCCCGGACTCACTGCGGGGCTGAAGAGAGCAGTCCGGAGTGGGACGGGAGGGAGAAAGACAGTAGGAGAGGCACCCATTGGGCCCGGAGTGGAGGTAGATCAGACCTGGAAAACGGGGGGGTGTCTCGCCCAATACGTAGTGAGGAAGACAGAAGGGCTCGGGAGTACAGAGACAGCTTTAAGTGTATCCACTGCGTGCCAGACCATAGAGAACAGAGTGGGAGTTGCGAAAGGCCGCACCATAGTCCCTGTGATGACGGACATGAGCGCAGCCCAGGGAATATGGGAAACCAGGAAGGATCGTATCAGATACTGAGTGTCGTATTCCTCAGGGGTATACAGAGAGCCCATCGATCTTCAACCAGCTTCTAAAGAAAAATCTTGAAAGTCTAGTGCTGCCCCAGAGGTCAGTTCTGGTCCAGTACATAGACGACCTCCTTGTGGCGTCAGAGACAGAGGAAGCTTGCAGGGAAGACTCTATTGCTTTGTTAAACCACTTAGCTGAGAATGGGCATAAGGTGTCCCCGGGAAAATTGCAGTACTGCCTGACAGAGGTGCAGTACTTAGGACACAGAATTGAGAAAGGTAAACGAAAAGTGTCACCAGACAGGATAGAGGCCATCATGAAGATGAACGCGCCTAAAACACAGAGAGAAGTCAGGATGTTCCTAGGAATGGTGGGATATTGCCGACAGTGGATTGCAAACTTTTCACTGAAAGCAAAACCCTTGCAAAAACTGACGCACAAGGAGGTGAGCGATCCGGTACCATGGGACAAAGACTGTTTGATGGCATTCCTGCAGCTGAGAGAGGACTTGTGTCGTGCTCCGGCTCTGGGAATGCCGGATTACGATAAACCATTCTTGCTCTATTGTTGTGAGAGAGAGGGTTGCGCGCTGTCTGTGTTAGTCCAAATTCATGGGAATGCCCGTAGACCAGTCGCTTACTTCTCGGCTACTTTAGACCCAGTAGCCGCAGCGTTGCCCGGATGTCTCAAATCCGTTGCCGCAACAGGTGTCAGCATCGAGAGGTGTGAGAATATTGTCATGGGGCACCCGTTAGAGGTGCACGTGCCCCATTCTGTTGAATTGTTGATGACCAGGACCAAAACACAGCATCTGACGAACAGCAGGCTCACGCGCTATGAGCAAGTCATTCTTGCTGCAGAGAACGTGACCCTCAGGAGATGCTCTGTTTAAATCCTGCTACCTTGATGCCACTTCCAAACGATATTGAGGATGATGAAGATTGTACAGACCATGACTGCCTCGATGTGACTGAACTATGCACCAAACCAAGACCCGACATCGTAGATGAGCCACTGACTGACCCAGACAAAATTTTCTTTGTCGATGGCTCATGTGTAAGAGACGAAGTTGGGCAGTTGAGAGCAGCTTACGCTGTTTGCACAATTACTGGAGTAGTGGAAGCTGGATGCCTGGAAGGAGTACACTCCGCTCAGGTAGCCGAGATTATTGCTCTGACACGTGCCTGCCTGGCAAGCAATCAAATCCGAGTCACCATCTACACTGACAGTCAATATGGTTACGGGGTAGTTCATGATTACGGGCAGTTGTGGTCTCAAAGAGGTTTCATGACCTCTTCAGGCTCTCCCATTCGCAATGGAGAATTTGTGTGCCTGTTGTTAGAGGCATTGCAATGTCCAGCAGGTATCGCAGTTGTGAAATGCACCGCACATACCAGAAATATGGACTTCGTGTCACAAGGCAATAGATATGCCGACGAAGTCGCACGGTATTGCGCGGAAACAGGGTACTCTTTCACAGAGGTGGAAGTGGGTGGAATAAATGTGAGGACTGAATTAGCCATGATATTAGAAACTGTCGATACATGGGACGAACTAAAGGAAATGCAAGAAAATGCTCCTGATTGTGAAAAAGAAACATGGCAAAAGGCAGGATGTGTGATGGGTGAGGCCCATTTTTGGGTCTCAGCAGATGGCAGAGCAGTGTTGCCCAATGAGATGGTGAGCCCAATGGCCAGACACATACATGGTCCTGTCCACTTAGGAAGAGATGCTATGCTGAGAGTGTTTAGACAGACCTGGTACAACCCGAAGTTCAGAGTAGCAGCCGAAGCAGTGTGTCAGCGTTGTGTGACATGTCAGCAGTTGAATGTAGGGAAAAAGACACCAGTTGCACTGAGCCACATTGGGAGGTCAGGAGGTCCATTCAATCGGATGCAGATAGATTTCATTGAAATGCCAAGGTGCAGCCGCCTCCGTTATATCCTGGTGGTTGTTTGCGTTTTCTCCAGATGGGTTGAGGCATATCCTACACGTAGGTGCGACACCCTCACAGTAGCCAAGTTACTACTTAGGGAGCTTATCCCGCGCTTCGGGGTGCCGGCCTCTTTGGAATCAGATAGGGGAACGCATTTCAACAGCTCGCTTGTGAAAATGATTTGTGCAGCTTTGAACATAGATCAGAAACTACATTGCAGTTATCGACCAGAGGCTTCAGGAATTGTGGAGCAAATAAATGGCACCATCAAGGCCAGAATTGCAAAGGTGTGTTCATCAACATCCTTGAGTTGGCCTGATGCGTTGCCATTGGTCCTTATGAGCCTCCGTAGTACCCCGGATAGGAGAACTGGTTTGTCTCCTCATGAGGTATTGATGGGAAGAGCAATGAGGTTACCTTCTGTCCCAACTGCTGCACTGATTAGCATCACAGATGATATGATCCTGGACTATTGTAAGGGGCTGTCTGACGCCATTCATTCTGTGTCCCTTCAGGTGCAGGCTGCCGAGGTACCATCGTGCCAGGACCCGTGTCATGACTTGCTTCCTGGGGACTGGGTCCTGGTGAAAAAACACGTGAGAAGAAGCTGTTTGGATGTTCGTTGGCGAGGACCCTTCCAGATCATCCTGATCACAAATACGGCAGTGAAGGTGGGAGGCCTGCCCAACTGGATCCACGCGTCGCACACGCGGAGGGTTCCCGCACCTCTGGAAAACACAGCTCCTCTCTCGGATAGACGTCCAGCAGCGGACCGAGAAGCCATAGAGGGGGCTAGCCAAGCTGTAGAGGTGCCAGCGGAAGAAAGGAACGAGTCTGACCAGGCTGAGGACGGTCAGTACAGCAGCGAAACAGACGACGCTACTGAAGGAGAAAGTAGCTGGGAGTACGAGTCAGACACTGACAGGTCTGACAGAGAGCGTGAACAGATAAGGAGGAGAAGGAGTAGAAGGGTACGTGGAGAAGCGGATTGGCCGCAGAGAAGAAGCTCTAGTCTGAGGTCAACTCCAGAGAGACCCCTTCCTCCGATATCAGAAGATTCAGACCCGGAAGAAGGTGCTCAGGGCGCTGAAACACCGGTCTTGAGGAGGTCAAGAAGAGTGAGTGTACCTAGCAGAAGATACTCCACCCCTGAGTGGACATATCTGGCGACAGATGGCTTCGAAACCAGTGACAGGGAGGATCCGAGCGGTGGTGGTGTCCAGTTCTGAGCCCATCATAACAGTAGAGATACGACTGTTAGTGCCCGGTGTCGAACAAGAAGGGTCACTGACATTTATGGTTCCCCGACCTCCCCGCCTCAGCAAGTTGAAGCACATGTTTCTCACAGAATTGCAATTCCCCGATTTTGGTACAAAGATATCAGCCCAAGAAGAGCACAACCTTCGTATGGAGATATTGAACTTTGCTGTCGAGGCTGCAGGCGACCGCCTGATAGTAGATGCTTAAAAGACTTTGTAAATAAGCGAGAAGAAAAGAAGATTACCTAGCGCCCAGGAAGCAGAGAATCTTAGGGACCTTCCCTTGAGTTGCTGGAGAAGGGCTAGGGTTGTCTGTGTTGGACTGTAAAGAACTTTTGCAAAGAAGGTTGTCAGCTTCCAGTTGTGTGGTTCTAAGGACAAAAGGAGTAAGAGAGACTGTAAAGGAACGAAAGGAAAAGAACTTTGTGCCAAGATAAGAAAGAGCCATACAGTCTGACGAAATGGAGGCCAGCACCCAGAACCGCAGAGCGAAATGTATAATAGGTACACTAATAGTAGGAGTGATAATATTAATAGCTTTAGTAGTAACAGTCTCTTATGTAAAGGGACGAGAGGAAGAGGTTGAGGTAACTGATGTGAAATCTGTAGAGGCGCTTACACCCATCGTTGCTGGTGAGAAAGGGGAAAACACTCAAGAAAAAGCGTTATTAGCTGCAGAAGCCCGCAGGTTACACGTAGATGAGTCCCAAGGAGACTTTAGGTCTAATGCTTATGCTAAACTTCTGTATGAATACGTGGATGCCATGGAGGTTAAGGACTGTTACGTCTGCATGCAGTTGCCGGCGTCTGTAGATGAAGGCATTCGATATCATCACCTCCCGCTGACATATGGCATTACATGTAGCTTATTGCTTAGTATATTTTATGGGAGAGATAGTTTTGAATACTATTTCTCTAATTACGATGCAGTGTTACCGGAAGTCCCTAATTATAAACAAATGAATAAATGGGACTACTGGAAGAGTGAAGACAGGTTGGCAACGTTTTTCATTCCTTGGATTACCTTAGATACTTCACATGCCCGCAGAAATAACCTGACATGCAAGGTGTCAGAAGTCGAGAAAAAGTTCATAGGGCAGGTGGATGATCGAAATAGGAGGCAAAGGATTTTGAAGAAATCAGGGCAATGGAAAACCGATTGGACCGAGGAAGAGAAGGCACACAAGAGAAAGGGTAGTAGTGGTCCAATAGCTTTAGATAGAACACAGAGAGGAAAGTTATGTCTTCATAGAGCCAAAACGTATTATGAGAATGTATACGTGGGAGAAGTTAGCTGTGAACATGCTTTCAATTTAGAGTACTATACTAAAGACTTCCTGAAGGGAATGCAAGCGATTCCAAATGTATATTTTGTATGTGGGAGAAATGCCTACGTGAGACTACCTGACAACTGGTATGGATCATGTTACTTGGCAATTATCTTCCCTAAAATATATCATGCCCAAGACTTAGAGATCATCGAGGGCAAGACATCATCGAGGGGAAGGAGAGATGTAGGAGGTGTAGAAATGGTTGGAGATGTCTTTGGAGCTGTGTTCCCTCTTTTGGGATTAATCCTTAATGATGTCAAAATTAGACGACTGGCAACAGTCGTAGACAGGTTGTCTGCCAGCACTGCTCAGTCCTTAATGCTGGTAGAAGGAGAGATGCAATCGATAAGGGCTATGGTTCTTCAGAACCGTCTTGCCTTAGACGTCCTATTAGCAAAAGAGGGCGGAGTCTGTAAGGCTTTGAAGGTCCAGGAATGTTGTACTTACATTCCAGACAATTCGAAGCCCCTTGAGAAAGTTATTAGGAACATAACTGATATTCACAAAGAGATCGAAGACCTGAGCAGAGAAAATGTCTGGGAAAAGGTGGGCCATGGAATAAGTGAAGCTGGAGGTTGGCTCACCACCTTAGGCAAAAGCTTTGTGTGGAAAATATTAAAACCTATCATCATAATATTGATCTGTGGGATCGTGTTGTGGGGATTGGTGAGGGTATTCAAATGGTACAGATCAAGAAGGTCAGAGAGGGCTCGGAGAAAACAGCTGCAGAGATTGGCTGCCATACAAGATAGTCAGTACCGGAGTCTGAGGGCTTTGGAAACACAGAAACGAGTTATGCTAGCAATCACTGCAGTTTGAATGTTAATGATGACCCCGAGAGGTCATCAAAGGGGGGAACTGAGAGAGCGCAAACTGACCAAAATGTAGAAGTGCGTCACACTTACACGTAGTAAGCACAAATCATGAAGAGAAATGCCATGAGTGCTGATAGTACCTACATCTATATTCTGAAATGTGTAGTTAATGTAGAGATTTAAGTAGAAGTGGAACTAATACAGAAATGTGTGAAACAAATGATATAATTAAACGTGATTATTCCTGAAGCCATGTTGTGTAGCTGCTAAAATATAAGATGGCATACAGAAACGCTGAACGTGGTAGGCCTCAGGGCCAGAGCTAGAAGGGAGGGGGAAGGTGGTTCAATTTCACAACATGGCTTGCACTAATGTTTTAGTAATAATAAATAGACCATGATTTATAGATGTGTTTACTGAATAGCAGAATAAGAGTACTAACATGCCATAATTAAAGAAAAAGTCGAAAGTTATAATTATTATGAGAAATGTTGTAGGCCTGAAAAGTTTAACGTTGATTTACACATATTAGTCTGGGCCGGGGAAATGTTGCAACGCGGTTGGAAAACTATGAGAATTGGGATTTGGCTGCAGATGTCTGTCTGTAAAGAGAAAAGGGGGTATTCAATTATACGAAATAATGAATAGAAGGTTGTTCAAGAGATGGACTAGACATGGAGGAGGGTTCCGGAATGTTTGAGGGGTATCAGCGGGCCGGAGACGAGTCTGAGAAGCAAGGTCGACTCTAACCACAAGGCATCATCATGGAAAAAGCCAGAAGCTACACCACGTGAGGGGCGTCTCACGAGGGGCGTCCTAAATGTTGTTGTATTTTTGTATTAGGGACAGCACCCCTGGGTGGAGTTAGAGCAGAAGCCTGAGGACCCTTAGGAGAGCGGATGGGTAGGCAGAGAGGGGTCATGATTGGAGAACTATAGGTTTTCACCAAGAGACTGAGAGTGGGTGACTTCCCTTGGGGGTCATTCACTGCTGACACCTTTTTTGTTAGGTAGGGACCTGGTTAAGTAGGGATACCATCTAGATCAGGGTAGGGACAGCCTAACCTGTATTTTCCCTCCGGCTGTAAATGACTGAGAGATCTCAGTATGTGTCTATGCTAATAGCCCTATTATTTTTAGAACTGGTTCTGGTAGTTTCCGTTGCTCGTCTGAGGGCTTTCAGAGAGCACATGTATGTAGTTGGGCCCGTGTATCTTGTGAATCTCATCTTGAGATGCTTGTACCTGCAACTTATCTTGACTTTATAATAAATCCTTGAAAGCTAGAAGTTGTTTGTGATCCTTGAAGCGGAGTCCTTTATTGGGTGAACTAACTTGGTAAGAGATGCACTTTCTTCCCTCAATGACAGGCAATAAAGATTCAGTCGACCAGATCGGGGTTTTAGATCAATAGTGATAAGATATCGATCAAAATCTCGCCCTTCCAGTAGCACCATCACACCCGTCACCCCGGTGCCACTGCGCCTGCGCGTTATTAATAGATATGCCCATAAGAGGGGCTCACAGAGCAGATATTCTCTGCTTGCCTTTATGCCGAGCGGCACTCGTGTTCAGTTTGGCTGCTGATCTGCAGGCGTGTAGCTTAACGGCTAGAGCGGCCGACTTTGAAGCTGCAGAACGAGGTCCGAGCCTGGCGGGGGCTCAAGCATCCTGTGATTCTGGGCAAATCACTTTACCTCCCCATGCCCAAAACAAATGAATGTATCCGCATGTAATGCAACTGATGCTCGTATATAGCGCTCTGATACCTTCGGGTCGAGTTCGCGCTACATAAAACTGCACACAAAAAATCCACTTGTAAAGCCAGTCAGGAAGAAAATGGGCCCTTTGGTTGCAGCTTGAATTGTATAAAAACAACGATAGTTAGGCTTTGGTGGGCCCCTCAATCCTCCGTGCCGCGGTGCGACTGCACCACCTGCACCAACGGAAGCTACACCCTGGGGAGAGTGAGTCTGTCACAGAGGTGTGAGTGACTTTCAGACTGGCTGGATTTTCCGAGGCACAGGCCTGACGCGGGGTCGCACGGCGTTTCTGGGGCCTGTCCGCCTCGAGGTCATGCCAGGGCGAACCAAGTGGCGATGGGAGCGCGTGTTTGCACAGACTAATGAAAGCCAAATAAGTACAGGGGGAGAAAAGAAAGCAAAGCGCAGAGAAATAACAAGTAAACGGGACCTGCTGTCGCCAACGATGACAGTCCCGTGAGAAAAGACGCACAGTCACAGGGATGTCTCAGACTCAGAGACACTGAGGCTTTCCACCCCAGCCTTTGTGTCCCTTAACCAATGGAGTTTAATGAAACACAAAACCACCCCCTACACATCAAAATTTACTGAGAAGAGTTTTTCACAAATACATATAATTTCAATACATTTGCAAAGCTAATTTGTTGTCCTATAAAACAGCATACCCTCCTTTAATTCCGGCTAGTCATCTTTATCTTCAAAAACCTGCTGCCACAACAATATTGTGATCAGTACAGGGTGAGCACATTTTGAAAACCAAAACCCGGGACTTTTAGCAAACATAGAAGAAGGACTACACTTCTACTTCAGCTGAGGGGCACAATATGCCTTAAATGACAGTGCCTTCAACATAGAAGCACAGACAATGAGGCGCTAAGGAAGTCAATTAAAAGCATCTTTAAAACCCAGCATCATGGGTGTTAATTAAAATGGGAGCACATACACACATACCATCACAACAATATCAGTAATTTTCCTTCTTTTACAATATAAAAAAAATGATGGTCCATGTGATCTCTCTATCAGTGAATGGCTCTAAGTAGTGAATTAAATGAGGTTATTTACAAACTGTGGGAGATGTTATGTAACTGGTAGCGATTACTTGCATACGGAGCAGAAAATATTCTAGCGAACTGGCATGTACACTTTAAAGCGCTTCATTTCAGCTGCCACAGTCATCCTGCGTCAGGTGTAAACCAGAGTTTGTGCTTAAATTGGGAATATAAGTGGTACACAAATTCCACAATTTTTTCTCTGCAGAGCCTCGTTGGCAAGGCGTTATATGGATCTTATGGACAATGGGCATGGGCGCCACATCTGGGCAAAACCATTGTATTTAGGATTCACAATAAAGCAACAATATGCGAAGGGTAAATCCCGTGCTTGTTGGATGGTAGCATCCAAGATGCAGTTCACTGATGAGGCCCAACAAGTCTGAAAAAGGTCTGGGGTGGCTTTTGTTCCCAATCAGAGGGGATAAGGCTGAGCGTTCTAGCTGGACCATTCCGATTGGAGCAGGTTCAAGACTGATTTGAATATGGTTGCTCTCTGTCTTAAGAGGAGAGTGGAAAAATTCTGGTGTCGAAATCGGTTCAAGCGCTTGGCAGCGGTTGAGACTTTTGCAAGCATTCCAACCATCACCCTTTGTTGTATTAATTTGTCATGACCGTTTTCACTAAGGGCCGATTCACAGAACTAATTTAAGACAAAATCCTAAACTTATTACTTTTGCTATTCACAGAAGTTAGGATTTTGTCTTAAGTTTGTCTTAAAACAGACTTAAGACAGACTTAAGACAACATCCTAACTTAAGACTGTCTTAAGTCGGTCTTAAGTCTGTCTTAAGACAAATTTAAGACACAATCCTAACTTCTGTGAATAACAAAAGAAGTACGTTCAGGATTTTGTCTTAAGTTAGTTCTGTGACTAAGTCTTCCAACATTTCACCCCTGCCCATTGGGCCTCTATCATTTTTGGCCTTGCTTTGCCTGTTTATGTTGTAGAGTCGTTGATTTCCTGAGGTCTTTTGCCTTTTGTGATCAGAAGCGGCTCCTCTGTTATGGCGGAGGAGAGCAGCCCTGGCCAGCAGGTGCGACCATGAAAAATAAAATGATAATAAAGCAATTTATTTGTCTTCATGTGTCTTAGGGGTGGGGCCATTGTGACAACAGCATTGAAGCAGCAATGGAGGAGGAGTGGTGGGCACTGCTGCAAGTGCGCATGTCGGCTCGGTTTGGCCAGCTGTCTTAGCATGGCCAAATCGACATGTGCACTGAGATCTCTCCAACCAGAACTGCGTTGCCGGGTAAAGAACAGCAGGCATAGGCTCCCAGTTCCCGTTGGAGTGCAAAACCAACCTGCACAGGCCAATCTCAGCGCTTCTCTCATGCTGGGTAATAGTATTAGCAGCATGAGAGTAGTGTCTGGATTGGTGAAGGGGAGTCTGGGAGCCTCTGCACTAGCAGCAGAGTAGGGCAATGTAAGCGTTTTTTTTTATATTATCACCCTGCTCTGGCCCACCACTTTTGTCAGAGAGCAATCACTATTGATTGTGATAATGCAGGTTAATGAACAAAAAAAGGATAATTGGACTTTCCTTCTTTTTATTTATTTTTCTACACAGTGCAATATAGCTTGTTTCAGGAAATATAGAATCTTTCTGCATGGTTCTACACATTCTGATCGCCGCCATTTTTTAATCTAACTTCCAATATATTGATCCTATTATCTTTTTGCAACAAACTATTAACTTGTTTTAATGTGTTTACTTTCATACTACCGATTTTGCTTTGGTTCTTCATATCTGTAACCTTACTATCTCTTTCATGTGAAAGAGCAAAACATCAAGAATATAAGCAGTTTGCAGGCAGGGTGATGGTGTGACCGTGTATTATAAGGAATAAAATACCAGTTTCAATATGTGAAAAGAAATTATTGCAAGTCACCTCAGAAGCTCATGAGCTAAAAAGGACATTAGCCTTTGTACTTGATCCTTTATATGTTCACAGAACTCTTTGGGGGCTTGCAATATCCTTAAAATGTGCAACAGGGGGTACTTTATCTCATAAGTAATTCAAAGAGCACTTAATTCCAATCTCAACAGAGACACCTCACATTGGATTTAGATGCAGTATATCTACACAAATACCAAACTATGGAACATATCTTCTCCTTGATTATTATAATAAACAAAAATGCAAAAAAAAGACCAAAAAATGAATTGACCTATTTCAAAGATTTCCGAATGGAATATTCTTATATCTGGTACTGATTAACAAACATCAGGTTATTGCAGGTGTGCTGGGAAAGGGAACTCACGACATAAGGAAGTCAGTTTATTCTGCCATCATCTTTGCAGAATAGAGGATGCACATGCTTACAAGTTCATAGTCATTTGAAATTTAACAGGGCCTAAACTGAGTAGCAGAAAGGCGCTACCAAACACCTTCTTAAGAATATTTAGAATCTGCCAGATAGTCAAGATTCAAATGTTCTTGAAATCTTAAGACCAGAGCAAGTTGTGAGACATGGGTGCAAACTGAACCCAACAGCGTCAAACCTCTTAACTAAGGAATCCAAGGATCAATGTCTGGTTACGAATGAGCAGCAATGGCCTATCTACTTTAGATTGATGATTAGGTCATCGTAGCACCTGCTATATCACCCCTCATCAGCCAGGCTAGCTTGACTCCAGTGTCATGGAGAGCACTAGACCTATGTCTGGGCATACCCGTCCCACTCGGTGTGACAAATGCAAAAAGAACAATTGATGGACAGAATGTTGAACTCACTGCACCTGTGGATTCAAGCTAACCTGGCTGATGAGGGGTGATGACCAATATAAAGGGGGACCCCTGCAGATGAATAATAGGCAGGTGAAGCAGGGGAAAATTGAATAGAAACCAAAGCTAACAAAGGTCACCTGCCTATATGTAAGAATTGCAAAGGGCCCAAATGGAGAGGTTCTCAATATGTATTATACATCAACAACAAGGCCTGACAAATGCATATATTCAAAAAAATGTAACAATAAAGTTAATTACCAAGATTGTTTTTCTTTATTCTCATTATGTCAGACATAGATTGTCAAGCTTCAAAGATACATAAATAAATACATAAACGCAGTGGCACGGAAGAACATAATGTTCATGCGACTTCTAGGCTTGCGTTCAACGGCTTTTAACAGATGGGCTCCAACAAGGGAGGGGGGGCCTGCAGACTGTGCAATTACCACTCTGAATCATGGCTGCATCTCCTGTGTTGTTGCCCGGCCCTAGCTGCCCCAAGAAAGTCTCTCTTAAAACCCTTGTACTTAAGATGGGCCATTAGGTCATGCTCGGAGGCTTCGGCCCTTTGTTTTGCCTCTACTGACACTAAGGTGCTCGCAAGGTCTGGAAAATTTGTGAGACTCTTGGACAATCTTCTGTTACCTTCTTCGGCCCCCGCTCTCCCACCCCCTCCCCCTCAAAAACTCATTACATAAATACATAGGGTATCATCAATAAATATATACAATGTCCCACACATAATCATACATAACCATTAGTTATACTAACATTCATTCATAGTGACATACACATTCATTCCACAAAACTACCACATTTCTGGAAACATCACAAATCAATCAAGAAGGTAAAACTGCCGCAAGATGTTAGAATGGACGGTTCTCATGTGTCATCCCGATAGTGAATGGAAACAGAGTCCAAGGACATGAGGAGAGTTAAATGCAAACGCGTGTTTCGGTGTGAAGCCCAGGACAGGGCAACGCCTTCATCAGGGCGGAGATCGATAAGCAGTGTGGGACACACAAGCGCACCTAAAATCACATGGAAATATATTATCAGCATTAACCCTTCCCATGCTCATGACGAGGTCAGCTCGTCATGAGCCATGGTGGCCGTGTGCTCATGACGAGATGAGCTCCTCATAACGGCCGCAATGCTCGCACGCGGAGCTAATTCGCTGTGCTGAACGTTCTAAGGAAACGGGTGTGGCCGTGACGAGCTCAGCTCATCATGAGCACAGCGCCACTGTGCTGCATGACAAGCTGTGTGCGCCCCCCGCCCCTGGCACAGCAGGGGATTCAGCCCCGCAGGCAAGGGGTTAATGTTTATATAGTTATATTACTTTGCTCAATGCAAAAGGATGTACCAAGGCATAAATATAGCAAATGCAGCCCCCGGGAGGAACTAAATTCATTTTTTGCATTACATAGAGAGCACAATAATTTAAAAACGGAATAGAATGCACCAAAGAGAAAAATGAGATAAGATAGAAGCAGTGAAGAAAAAGAGAAGAACATGCCCGTGTTTACCTTAGCTCTATACATCCTGTGTAGATAGTTAAAGGTGCCACCTTCAAACACATGTTATAAGAATTAGATGTACATAAAGAGAAGCAGCATTGCATGCTGAGGGCTCAGAGTGATAAGACTACCAACAATTTCAAATGTACCTGGAAAATAGTAAAATTCACTTGGATTCTCTTTACGAGGCCATGAATATAACCTAGCAGTTCAGGATAGCGATATCTGTAACAAGAGCCTACGAATAAGGGTTTGTAAGGCGCTCAATGCAGCGGCTGTCCCGTCCAAGAACATGGGAACAAAGGGTGATGCCCCGAAACCGGTCCCAGGATGCTTGTTTTTGGTACAGGGAGGACCTTGCTTGGCAGTTGGGACTGGACTGTTCCCATGAGTAGCAGGGTTAAGACTGATTTGCATATGGCTGGGTCCAGACTTGGGCAGCATGGTAAGCAAAAGAACAATGGATTAAGCCCAGATGTTTGTGACTGGGGGCGAATATTTGCATTGTTCAGCATTCCATTCATCATGTGTTCCTTTTGCTTTTGTTACACCATTAAAGGCTCAACATTTTCTTGCACATTTTTTTGAACTGAAGGAAGAGAAAACATACCCCTTTGTCGGTCCCTTTTGAAAAACATTCATGTTTAATTTTCGTTCCTGTACCTGGCAGCCAGATTCACCAAGTTTGGAAGAGGGGTGATTCAGGGACCGACACGATAAGGGACGTTTTACCTGAGACACACGGCAGAAGTTTTACGAACATGTATGAAGGCCGCTCATGACCAGTGACATCACTACGGTGGGGCCAACTGGGGCCCATGACCCAGCGGTATTCCTCCTGGCCCCACTGTGCCCCATCACACAGCTAAAAGAGAAACCGAAAGCAGGGCTGCATCTGCTTACCTAAGCCTGCAGGAGAAGGTAGTGCTGCAAGGGAAGGGACAGAATGAAACCGTGAGGGTTCACTGATAGAAGATCGATGGTAAAAACTTTGATGGTAAAAATATCCCAAAAATATAGATAGTTAAAATATCGACTCCCTATACTTAAGCAGGTAAGTACAAAAACATCGAAGTAAAAAATATAGATGTAAAAAAATTGATTTTAAAATATAAATAAAATAATATATATTAAAAATATTAAATATTACTAGTATCTTTAACCCCTTGGACGCTCATGACGAGCTCAGCTCGTCATGATGTACACCTCCATACACTCATGACGAGCTGAGCTCGTCATGAACAATGGGAAAAAAGCAAAGCCAGCACAGGAGGAAAATAACACTAGCATCGATGGTGTTAACAAAATTAATTAAATGTATTATACATTTTAACTAAATATAAAAATGAAACTTAATTAAAAAATATGAACACACAAACATAACAATTTATACATATACATAGATTTACTTTAAAATAATTTATTAACTTCTTTATTTATTTTTTAAAATTTTTAATTATATACAAATAAAATATATACATATATCATTTAAAATTAGAAAAAAAACAATTCCATAATTAATTCGAACATTAAACTACTAAAACAAAATTAAAACGTACATTTTGCAACACAGTAAATACAACAGTAGGGAAAATGTTGGATGGCAAAACAATTAAATGTACTATTCCAACTGCAATAAGTGCAACAGTAGGAGAAGTGTTGGATAGTGGAGGGGTAAAAATTACTATTCCCACTCCAAAGAGTGCAACAGTAGAGAAAGTGCTGGATAGCGAAGGGGTAAAAATTACTATTCCCACTCCAGTGATTGTAACAGTAGGAAAAGTATTGAATAGCGTAGGGGTAAAATTTACTATTCCCATTCCAGTTACTGCAACAGTAGGAAAAATATTGTATAACGTAGGGGTAAAAATTACTATTCCCATTCGAGTTCGTGCAACAGTAGGGAAAGTATTGGAAAGCGGAGGGGTAAAAACTACTATTTCCACTTCAGTGAGTGCAACAGTAGGGAAAGTGCTGGATAGCAGAATGGTAAAAATTACTATTCCGACTCCAGTGAGTGCAACAGTAGGGAAAGTGCTGGATAGCGGAGGGGTAAAAATTACTATTCCCACTCCAGTGAGTGTAACAGTAGGGAAGGTATTGGATAGCACAAAAACAAAAATTACGAATAACATTTAAACAAGAAAAAAAAAAAGAAATAATCTTAAAATAAATAAACAGCATTTAAAAAATGCATTTAAATATATTAAACATTTAGAAAGAACACACATTCTGTTAATTACATATAACAAAAGCCCACACATATGATATCAAAATAATAAATACATTTATAAACAATATTTATTTTAAAGGATCAAATATTCACAAACAAATTATTTAAAACATAAATGTATTTATTTTATTTCCTGTCCTCTAACACCACACCAAAACAAAAAGACATCAACATTTCATTTGAAATGTATTTCCATAATTAACATAATTAATAATGAATTTAAAATATATATTAATAAAAAAATATATACATACATTGAGTACACATACCGTAACACTATAATATCCACAACACACACCTAAAATGAATTACACAATTACTATTAATTACTAATTATTCAATTTAAATTAATTAACAAATAATTAAGAATTCCTTAATAAACAATAAATCACTTGTCACTCTTCACACCATTTTTACCTATAAACACCACAACAAATACCTAAAATTAATTACACAATTACCATAAGTAATTACTAATTAACTCATTTAAATTAATTCACAACACATTATTAATTTATCAACAAAAAATAAATTACTTCCCACCCGTCCCACCATTTACACCTATAACCACCACAACACACACCTAAAATTAATTACACAATTACCATAATTAATTACTAACTAACTAATTTACATTAACACATAATTAATAATTCATCAATAAAAAAAATACTTTCCACCATTTACACCTATAAACACCACAACACACACCTAAAATTAATTAAAAAATTGCCATAATTAATTACTAATTAATTATTTTAATTTAATTAACAACAAATTAATAATTCATCAATAAAAAATAAACTACTTCCCACCATTCACACCCTTTACACCTATAAACACCACAAAACACACCAAAAATAATTACACAATTACTACAATTAATCACTTATTAATTAATTTAAATTAACAACTAATTATTAAACAATTATTAATACATTAATGTACACATTTAACACTATATTATCATAACTAAACACATATTAATATATAAAAATTATTCAATACATTTTATATAATTAAATGACTTCCCACCATATACCCCTATAAATCTACAACCTGCTATGGAACAAAAAATGCAAAATTCAAATAATAAAAAATTAATAACTACTATAAATAATCAAAACATTTATATAATAAAATTACTTCCCACCCTCGCCCCCTATAAACCCAGAACTTGCTACGGAACTAAAACCGCAAAATTTTATTACATTTGTTTTGTTAACTATTAAAATTTTAACACATAGAATAAAAATGCAAACAATCCTTATACAAAAAACAAACATCATACACATAACATGGTGTGCACCTGTTTCAACGCATTTTTTACAACGCACTACTTTTACAACGCATCCATTACAACGCGGATACTGTTACAACTCATGTTTTTACAACGCATTTTTTTACAACGCAGGTACCTTTACAACGCATACCATTACAACGTAAGTATTGGTAAGTATATAGTTATTTTTTAATTGTTATATGTTTGGGGTAAAGGAGTATTTTTAGGGGTTAGGGTCAGTTTTCAGTTTTTGGGTAAAGGGGTATTTTTAGGGTTCAGGGTCAGTTTTCTGTTTTTGGGTAAAGGGGTATTTTTAGGGTTCAGGGTCAGTTTTCAGTTTTTGGGTAAAGGGGTATTTTTAGGGTTCAGGGTCAGTTTTTAGTTTTTGGGTAAAGGGGTATTTTTAGGGTTCAGGGTCAGTTTTCAGTTTTTGGGTAGAGGGGTATTTTTAGGGTTCAGGGTCAGTTTTCAGTTTTTGGGTAAAGGGGTATTTTTAGGGTTCAGGGTCAGTTTTCAGTTTTTGGGTAAAGGGGTATTTTTAGGGTTCAGGGTCAGTTTTCAGTTTTTGGGTAAAGGGGTATTTTTAGGGTTCAGGGTCAGTTTTCAGTTTTTGGGTAAAGGGGTATTTTTAGGGTTCAGGGTCAGTTTTCAGTTTTTGGGTAAAGGGGTATTTTTAGGGTTCAGGGTCAGTTTTCAGTTTTTGGGTAAAGGGGTATTTTTAGGGTTCAGGGTCAGTTTTCAGTTTTTGGGTAAAGGGGTATTTTTAGGGTTCAGGGTCAGTTTTTAGTTTTTGGGTAAAGGGGTATTTTTAGGGTTCAGGGTCAGTTTTCAGTTTTTGGGTAAAGGGGTATTTTTAGGGTTCAGGGTCAGTTTTTAGTTTTTGGGTAAAGGGGTATTTTTAGGGTTCAGGGTCAGTTTTCAGTTTTTGGGTAAAGGGGTATTTTTAGGGTTCAGGGTCAGTTTTCAGTTTTTGGGTAAAGGGGTATTTTTAGGGTTCAGGGTCAGTTTTTAGTTTTTGGGTAAAGGGGTATTTTTAGGGTTCAGGGTCAGTTTTCAGTTTTTGGGTAAAGGGGTATTTTTAGGGTTTAGGGTCAGTTTTCAGCTTTTGGGGTACAGGGTAAAAAAAATTAAATTTAATTTTAAATTAAATTATTTAATAGTAAATAAATTAAATTAAATTACATTGCATTTTTTGGGGGGTTGAGGGTCAGTTTTGAGTTTTTGGGGTACAGGGGTACATGGTAAAAATAATGTTATATTTTTTATTAATTTACAATAATTAATTTAAATTATATTTCATAAAATTAATTTAATTTATTTTTGGGGTTTAGGGTCAGTTTTCAGTTTCTGGGGTACAGGGGTACATGGTAAAAATAAAGTAATATTAATTTAAATTTAAAATAATAAACGGAAATTACATTATTTAATATTACATTTAATTATATTTTTAAAATTAAGTTACTATTATATTATTAATATTAACATATACTTACCTATACTTACGTTGTAATGGTATGCGTTGTAAAGGTACCTGCGTTGTAAAAAAATGCGTTGTGAATACATGCGTTGTTACAGTATCCGCGTTGTAAAAACCGCGTTGTAACAGTATGCGGAGTAATAGTCCGCGTTGTAACATCATATATCCACATAACATATATACTAAAATGCATAACATTAATAAAAATCGATATTTTTAACAATTATATTTTCACAATCGATATTAAACACCAATATTTTTTTAATCAATATTACTTACCTAAAATCGATATTCTTGACCACGAAGATTTTACTGTCTATATTCCTGACCAACTATATTTTACCATGATGTTTTTGCAATTCAATATTTTTACCTCAATATTCTTTCTCTGCACCAAACGTGAGATGTAAAGAAAATGGAGATGTGACGACATTTAAAAAAAATAATAATAAGGGGAGGAAAAGATGGAGGAGGTATGACAGAAATGAATAAAATGTGAAAAAGATAGAAAGAGAATCAGTTTTGGAGAAATGTGGCAAGAGTACAGTAATTTCTTGCGGGTAAATACTCTTTTGGTCAATTTATTTTCCAAGAAAAGCCACCAGACAGCATCAGGCCTTAGCAACTGTTGCTGTTTGTGAAAGAGCTACACTACTTTTCTTCATCAAGACACAGAAGCTTAATTTTTAAACCAAACATGTTTTGCTACATTTCCCAGCTTCATTCAGCAGGGTCGCATAAATCACGTGGACTAAGCATGGAATATAATCTTCAGTGCTTAATTTGTGCTGGTGGGTGCAGCTGGTGGTTACCGGCACAAATTGTTGTGGGCTGGGACTTTTTCATCGGAGTTTACACAGTGCGCGTGAGAGAAAGGTAGAAAAGGAAGGAGAGAAATAAAACAGCACAGTGACAAAGAGAGAACGCAGGGATGAAAAAGGATCTACACAAGTGAGGTCAAGAAACAGAAATTACATTGAGGTAGAAGAAAGATACATGGGGTGGAATCGAGACCCAGTAGTCTTTATGTTTTTGGGTACCCCACATTTGACAGCGCCGGCGCCATGGGTGTGATCTGTTTATAATAAAACGTTATGACAAAGCAAGTAGGCCTGAGTTACTCATAGTCAGGGCTACTAGAATTAGTTGATTCTGCAGCTGCTGCTTTTTTTTGCATAGTTATGGATTTGCCTCATTTATCACGTAATCCATCATATGCTGCATGAACTGCGGATTTGAACAAAAAATATTTTCTTGTTCAAATGGATCAACATTTACTAAAGGGTGGCAATGTATCAGCATGCAGTGGAAGGCCCTTCACATAGGTTAGCAGGTCATCTTTCTGGGTCTTAATTCTGTATTTGGTTGTTCAACTGGTACTAATTAGATGAAATCTTTGTCCAGACAGCATTAGCATGTGTAAAAATTACAAATTCATGAAGTAATACTAATACCAATGTGTGCATCATTATGGCACATAATCTGCCTTTTCTTGCTGCATAATGTAGTCAACCCTGCTGTACAATTTGGTGCTTCCCTGCCACATAATTCCAGTGGGTCTGTTTATAGTGACTAGTGTTAAAGACAATAGGCTTTTAAAGGTGGATTGTTATTACACCTTGCTAAAGCCATTATGTAGGTATTTTGTTAAACAGACTTTTGCAGAAAGAAGATTTGCACTATGGTAATCCTTATTAGACTCTACTAGGAGGGATTTTATATTGTTTTATAGTCCTTTGACAACTGTAAGTTTCTACATTGTTTACATTTTTTTACGGCATACCGATGATTGCCTTCAGGGAAAGCTTATGCCCAACAACGTAGTTCTGAGTTAGTTATTGTAACAAGTCAATGATAATGATTTTAGCCTCTTCCATGCTCATGACGGCTCCCGGCCGTCACGAGTCACGGTGAGTGTGTGCTGATGACGGCCGGGAGCCGTCATGACCACACCCGCGATCGGAATGTTCAGCACTGCGGCGGAATTCGCGCCGCAGTGAGGAGGCTAAACCTGATTGTGTGCTATGTAAAGTTATGATAAAGTCAGTATGCCTGCCATATTAATGGTGATAATTGTATGCCAAAGTCAATAGGTATTTAAGGGTTGGATTGATTTTACTCTGTATTAAAGCCTACAGGTAAGTATTTTCTACAGGTAATCTCACAAACTACCATAATAAGAGAAGGTGTGGTTGTTGGCTATCCCTGTAATAAGCTGTGGCTATAGAACATTTGCACAGTGAAAATCTTTATTTAGACCCTCTTAGGAGAGAGTATTCTATTTTGCCAACTGTAATGTTGTATACTTTTGCGGTTTTATGACTGCATGCCTTATTTTTGCCATTGTGGGAAAGCTTAAGGTCAGTGCTGTATGTCTGAGTATGTTACGGTGACAAGCCAATCATAACAGATATATACCTAATTGCTTCACTAGAAAAAGGTGTTTCCAAAGCCAAAGGTCTGATCCGTTTATTATGAAAATGTATGACAAAGGCAGTTGGCCTGATATATTTACTATGAAACACATATGGCAAAGCCAATGGACATTTAAGGGTAGATTGTTTCACAGCCTGAAAGCCTATAGTCCGGTATTTTGTATCATAACATTTCACTGATTAAATATGTAGGGATGGATTTTGGGGTTGTCGCCCCCTTTGTCAAACCTGTGAGGTGGAAGATTTCAGCTGTATCATATATTGCTACAATCTCTTCAGAAGGCCTGACAGGCTTAGCTGTGGTTGTCTGCAAGGATTTTGTAATACAAATAAAATATTAAATAATTTATCCATATATACGTCCCTGTAACCTTTGGTTTTTCAGTGAATTTCTCTGAAAAAATTGAAGGTTACAGGGACTTTACAGTTAGGCTCACATTCACTTTTACAAAACAAGAGAAATTTTGCAGTTATACTAACTATAACTTACGCGCCCGCAATGCACTGCTTATCACCTCACATATTACATCACTCTTGACATGGTCAAGACTGATGACATCACCAATGACATCTCAAATGACATCACTGATTGCATCATCCTGTGAGTGTGAGTGTTTTCTAAACATTTATGACTGTTAAACATATATACTAAGCTACTACAAAAGCTAAATTAGTATACTTGGAGTGATACTACTGAGTGATACTACTTCTAACATATGTTATGTGAGTGGCTGTGTGACTGTGTGTATCTGGGTGTTTTAGTGGCTGTGTGGGCACATGTGTGGCTGTGTAAGTGGCTGTATTGGTGAGTGAGTGGGTGTGTGAGTGGCTGTAAGGATGTGTGAGTGGCTGTGTGGGTGGGCATGTGAGTGACTGTAAGGATGAACGAGTGTTTGAATGGCCTTATGAGTGAGTGACTGGTTGTTTAAGTGCCTTTATGGGTGAGTGAGTGATTGAGTGGATGTTTGAAAAGTGAAAGTTGAATTGAAACTTTACCACAAGGCCTGTGCTCACACTAGAGCCACTTATGTCAATAACCTGATTACAGAAGCCATGAATAAATCAAATGTCTTGTTTAAGGTAGTAAAAGACCTTGCTGGCTCACAGACAGTTGCTATACCCCCTCCTCTTTCCAGCAAGAAATGTGACGAACTCGCCCAGTACTTCACGTCCAAAATTGACAAAATTTACAAAGACATAATAGCCCATGAGGAATCCAATGCCAGTCCTTGTTCATCCCCCACCACTTCTTGCCTTCCTTCGGCTTCTTTGAAGACTTGGCCTGACCTCGTACCTGCCACCCTTTTGGAAATTTTAAACAATATTAAATCTGGCTCACCCATGGACCCCCTACCCATTTCGGTTCTACGTAAACTTGAGTCTTCCCAACTCAATGTGATCTGTTCCTTACTAAATGCTTCTCTTGACTTAGCCACGGTCCCCCACAGCTGGAAGCATGCAATGGTGACCCCGCTCCTTAAGAAACCCACTGCAGATCCTAATGTTGCCGCCAATTTCCGGCCCATTTCATTGTTGCCGGCTTTCTCAAAAATTTTGGAAAGGCACATTCATTTACATCTTTCACGCTTTGTCACCTCTAACAATCTCCTTCACCCCTCCCAATCAGGCTTTCGTCAAGGCTTCTCCACTGAAACCACTCTATTAGGAGTAACTGAGAATATTCGCCAATTACTAGATCGAGGTGAAACGGCTGCACTGATATTGCTCGATCTCAGTGCAGCCTTCGATACTGTCTCTCACAGTATCCTTCTCAGTAGCCTTGCCTCCTTTGGCATTTGTGACAAAGCCCTGCACTGGCTCTCGTCTTTTCTCACTGACAGGACTTTTCAAATCTTTTCTAACACCTCCACTTCCAACACTTATCATTCCCCTCATGGTGTTCCCCAGGGTTCTATCCTTAGTCCTCTCCTTTTCAATCTTTATGTTGTTCCGCTAGCACATGTCGCACATCACTCTGGTCTCAATCTCTTTACTTATGCCGATGACTCTCAGATTGTGTTTTCTCTATCCCAAGCCGACCCTTCATCACCTTCTTCCTGCAATCTGGTCTCAGTGACATTTCCCGCTGGATGAGCCGTAATTTTCTTAAGCTCAACAGCGACAAGACGGAGGTGCTTGTCTTTGGTAACAAGCCTGATCTTTGGAGTCCGAGACACTGGCCGTCGACCATGGGCGACTTACCCATTCCATCGGAACGAGCAAGAAATCTTGGGGTTCTTATCGATAGGGATCTATCGATGAAAGACCAGGTCAATAAAGTTACAGAGACCTGCTTCACTATCCTAAGATGGCTGAGAAAAATCTTCTGGATTCTGCCATCCGACACCCAGAGATCTGTCGTGACGGCCCTGGTGACCTCTAGATTAGACTACAGTAACGTGCTCTATCTGGGGGCTACCAGGGCGGTCATGCGCCGTCTCCAACTAGTCCAGAATGCCGCTGCTCGGGTTCTGTGTGGATGCCGGAAATATGATCCAATTACGGAACGCATCAAGCAACTCCACTGGCTTAATCTTGACAACCAGGTAAAATTTAAGGCACTATGCTTCATGCATAAGATTAAAATTGAAGCCGCCCCCACTTATCTCCAAGCACTCGTCAAACCTTTTGTACCCGCACGCTCTTTTCGCTCTTCTTCCCAACACTTGTTCTGCGTGCCTAAGTTCAGGCTTTCCAGAGTAGGTGGCCGTTCCTTTGCTGTACTGGGACCCAAACTCTGGAATTCTCTTCCCCTGGACCTACGAGTGGAGCAGTGCCATCTCCGCTTCCGCAAAGCCTCAAAGACCTGGCTCTTTGCCCAATAATTCTTCTTCAGGATCAATTATGCTGTTCACTGTCAATTAGCGCCGGGAAACCCTCACGGGTAGCTGTCGCGCTCTATAAGATTAATAATAAATAAATAAATAAATAAGGGAGTTGGTTTGTGAGTGGCTGTATTGGAGAGAGAGTATCTGAGTGGTTATATTGATGTGCGAATGGGTATGTAAGTGGTTGTGTGTGTGCGTGTGAGTGGTTGTATGGGTGAGTGAGTGGCTGGGTGTGTGAGTAGCTGTATGGTTGAGTGTGTGGCTGTGTGAGTGGCTGTATGGATTAGTGACTGGTTGTATGAGTAGCTATATGGGTGACTGGTTGTGTGAGTGGCTGTATGAGTGAGTGAGTAGGAGTGTGAGTGACTCTATGGATGAGTGAGCAGTTGTATGAATAGGTGTATGGTCATTCAATTGGTATGTGAGCGGTTGTGTGGGTATGTGAGAGGGTGTGTGAGTAATTCTGTGGATAATATCACCAGTGATGTCATTTAAGATGTCATCAGTGATGTCACTGACCATCTCATGAGTTAAGTAATATGTGAGGTGATAAGCAGTGCATTGCAGGAACATAAGTTATAGTTAACTCAGGTAACTACAACTGCTGAATTTCTCTGGTTTTGTACTAGTGAAATTTGATCTTAAATGCAACATCCCTGTAAACTTTGTTTTTTTCAGTGACTTTCTCAGCTTTTTTAAATTCTATTTCACAACTGTAACATCCTTGTAACCTTTGTTTTTTTGTGTGAATTTCTAAGGTTTTATTTTTTTAAATTCCTAACTGTAACCTGTAATCTTTGAGAGTGGGTAAGTGAGTGGCTGTAAAGATCGATGAGTGGGTGTGTGAGTGGCTCTATGGGTCTGTGAATTGTTTTGTAGGTGTGTGAGCGGGTGTATGAGTGGCTGTATGGTTCTATGAGTGGGTGTCTGAGTTTCTTCTTGGGTGTGTCAGTTGTGTGAGTGACTGGCACAAAATAGAACTTCACCTGCCACTTTATCCAACAAGAGTCCACAGTTTTGCACAAAAAATCTACCCAACTGGAATAATTTCTTCTGCTTAACTACTAAGTGCTACCTCCTTGGGTAAATGCTCAGTGTGTATTCTACACTACATCTTTGTAATGGACCACAAGGAAATGTCTCCAGTGACCTTGTGCATGTTTCAGCAATGTGATTGGTTTTTGTGTGTAATTATCCAGAAATCTGTGATAACATGAATCATCCTATAGAAAAGAGACTGAGACTACAAAGAGGTCAATCTCAACCAAAAAAGGGACTTTCCTCTTAGCTGTACTAAGTAAGTGTCTCTTTGTTTGGTGGAGATGTCCTCATATTCCTCGCCATCAAGAAGGCTTTAACAAAAAACTGGTGGGAAACGTGTTGTGGGCCCTTTTGTTAAGCTGCCCATCATCCTGGTAAAAAGCAGGAGGACCTTTGCATACTACTAAGGTGGATGGGGCGTAGTCAAACGGACAGAGCTTCCTGGCGGTTTGCCCAATTGCATACTCATAGTAGTTTAAAGGGAGAACCATGGACTCTGCTTTCACCAGGAGAGGTCAAGCTCAGGATCCTTCCATGAGGAGGAGGGGGGCCATACAGCTCCACTCCCCAAGCAAATTTCAGTCCAGGGTACCCCATCTCCCAGGGTCCGGCCTCTTCATTCTGGGTACCCTGGAGCCCACCTAGGGCACCCAGTCTCCAGCATCGGGGACCGCGGGGGCTGTTCAATGCCCCCAGGATCCCTGCCAGCTTCTTGCCTTCAAAGAAAAACCAAAGGGGATGATGGACGGAGCATTGACAATACAAACACTCACCCCCAGTCAACTGATCTGGGTTTAATCCATCACCGTTCTTTAGCTCACTCCGCCACCCCAGTTCAGACATGGCCATATGCAAATCAGTCTGACCCTGTGCCTCATGGGAACAGTCCAGCCCGAACTGCCAAGCCATGTCTTCCCTGGACCGGAATCAAGCTTCCCAGGACCGGTTTCTGGCATTACAGCCGTCTTCAGCCGGGCTTGCTTGAACCCAGTGGCAAAGTGAGCAAAGGACTCATTTCTGAGCATACCCTGCCAACTTAGGGCGAACAAAGAAAAACCAAAGGGGATGATGGACGGAGCGTTGACAATGCAAACACTCACCCCCAGTCAACTGATCTGGGTTTAATCCATCACCGTTCTTTAGCTCACTCCGCCACCCCAGTTCAGACATGGCCATATGCAAATCAGTCTGACCCTGTGCCTCATGGGAACAGTCCAGCCCGAACTGCCAAGCCATTTCTTGCCTTCAGCGGAAGCTGACATTGCTCCCACACACAGGGAGCAACCACAATGCTGCTCACTGTGTGTGGGAGCAATTATTTCATCTATTTTCCTGCCTGCTTGACAACATGATATATTTAAAAGCCTAAGTACTTAAAGGTGTTGTAGCACCACTGGAGACGGGTCTCGATTGGGGCAACCCTATCTAATTCGAGTGTTGGTGCCAGAAGAAACAGGCCTGATTTTGAGTCAGATTACTCTCAGTCCTGACAGGTCACTGAATTTGTCCTGTAAGAGCATCAGGTTGGGTAATGTAGCCCTCACCTAAGAAGATAAGGGCATCATCTGCACATAGTAGTGTATGTCCAGTTCTGGGGTCCCCATTGGAGTGCACTCCATTGCAGTTGGCAGGCTAGTGGTTCTATTGCGAGGGCAAAGATGAAAGGGAAGAGATGGCATCCTTGCCCCTTTGGATTGCGTAACTGTTGGATATCACCTGACTTGTTTTGACTCTCGCTGTTGGGTTCTTGTACAATGTACAGACCCAGCAGAAGTACCCTGGGCCATACCCCATGTGTTTGAGGGTCAGCAGTAAGAAGTCCCAGCTTAGGGTGTTGAATGCTTTTTAAAAATCTAGAGACACCACCACTTGGTTGCGGCCATCGGGGGGTTTCATGTATCAGGCGGTGGATGTTAAGGAATGTACTGGACTGAGGTATGAACCCCGATTTTTCTTCATATGCGAGGATGTTGATCACAGGTAGTAGTCTGTTCACTAATACATTACCTAGAAATTTGTCGTTCAGGTTTAGGAGCGATAATGGCCCGTAGTAGCGAACATGTAGTGGGTCACGACCAGGTTTGGGCAAAACCACGATCAAGACTTCACAAAGCAAGTTCAGGAGATGTCCCATCACTCAGGATTTGTTGTACATCTCCTGTAAGTGTTGTGAAATAGGAGCAGCAAGGGTGGCATATTACTTAATCGGGAGCCCATCTGTGTCTGGCATCTTGTTGCAGGCAATTTGAGCGATAACAGCCCTTATTTCCTTCAGTTACAGAGTTTCATCTAGGTCAGTTCGCTGTAGCTGGGTTTATTTGGCTAACAGCAAATTCTGCAGGAACCCTTGTGTTTGTTCTAGTAGTGAAAAGCCCATTGCTGTATTGTATACAGTGATTGGTAATAGTACCAACATGTGGTGTTGCTTTTAACTGTATTTGGGCTAGTGTGTCACCCTCCATTCTGATAGTTCCTATCGGAAGTTGTCACTGATCTTCCTTTATCATACAGGTCAGGAGCCTCCCTGAGCTATCCTTCTCGGCGTGTAACATGGTCAGATGCTGTTTATAATCATGTTTCCCAAGGTGCACCGCCACATCATTGCGCTGTTTGTACAGTTGTTGGAGTTGCTTGGACATCGCAGTCTGGTTAGCAACCCTCGTTTTTAGGGGCTGTAGCTCCTATTCAAGTGCCAACAGTCTCCCATGTGGCTGTCATGCAGTAACCCTGTTCAACCATTTAATGCACATCCCATTCCACTGCCTGATTTGGGGTGTATCCTTTATTTATGTTGAAATATTGGATGACATACTTTGTTAGGTCTTCTCGAAATAGGTGGGGGGCATCTAAGAGTGCTTCCTTTTGCAGTTTTCAGGTGGGTATCTTGGGACATGGTCTACACCATTGTAGGTAGCCTGTCGGATGCAGCGATCTGAAAGGGTGCACACCAGATATTTCAATAAAACTATATGTGTGTCCAATTGTTCTGTGCATAGAAAATATATATTCTGTTATGAAAGTCATGAACTGGGGAGTAGAATGAACATTTGTTTTCCAGTGGGTGTCCAAGCTCCTATACATTGTGCAAGCACCAGTGGTTGTGCCATGTTTTAAAGTGTTGTGTCATGTTGATGTATGTAGCAGCGTGCAGTGGGGAGACAGACCAGTCACGACCTGTGTCCGGTACACAGTTGAAGTCACCACCCCATATTTCCAGAGAATGTGGGTCTTGGAAAAGTGCAGGGTTGAGAGTGTCCAGAAAACCTAGTTGATTGGTATTGGGGCGAACACAGCCACCAGTGTGAGGGGAGCCCCATCAAGGTGTCCTTCCATGAGTACAAATCACCCTCCATCCCCTACCCTGTGAATGGCCACCACATAGGGAACCCCGGGGGCAACCCAGATGAGTACTCCACTAGCATATGATGATGTGGATGTACCATATATTTGTATACTCCATTTTGCACGAACTTTCTGAAATTCAGCTAGTGCTAGGTGTTTCCTGCAACATTGTAAAGTGGATGTGATAACGTTTTGTTAGACCTGGCACCATTGGCGTGGGTCTCCCTTACAGTTTTGCTGTTGCCTCATGTATTTTTGCTGGTGATAGATGCTTTGGGCACTGTGCCACTGCTATTCATTGCCACAGTGCAAGTGCTCCCCATTGTAAATTGATATATTAAATCAGTGGTTCCATGTTTGGCTATTTAGTTTACTTATCAGACCCTAGTACAGTGCATTGAGTGTGCCCAGGGCGTGTAAATCCAAATGCTGCTGGTGGGCCTGCAGCACGGGTTGTGCCCCCCACAGAAGCAGCCTTGTAAAATGTGTCTAAGGTCTGCCATTGCAGAACCTGCGTGCAGTCTGGTACTGTCATGCTGACTGGGCAAGTGCACCCACTTGCCAGTCCCGAAACCTTCTCTTTTCTTCATATCAGTCACCCCTATGGTAGGCCCAAGGGCAGGGTGCATTGTAAGTATAAGGTAGGACAAGCCCTGATGTCTGTGGCATGTCATAATAGTGAATTACAGCCATTTTCGTTTTTCACTATTGCAAGGCTACCTGTTCTCCATAGGCCAGAATGGGCTGTTAGATTATTACATATTTATAATCCTAACTGTCTCAGAGAACATGGTAGAAATTCGAGTTTAGTGTGCCTGAACTCAGAATGATAAAATACATCTTTTAGTAAAGTTCGTTTTAGCATTCTGTGGTTGCAAATACCACTTTTAGAAAGTAGGTATTTGCTTGTCTAACTATCCAAAGCCTGCATCTGCTAAGTTGTGTATTTATTGTCTGGTTTTGTGAGTGACAGGGTTGGGGGATTCCAAGAGACAGGATGAGTCAGCCCAGTGGTGAATAGAGAGACCTGCATCTAGATGGGAGAAGGGGAGTTGCACCTGAACCTTGAATAGGGCTGTGCCTATCTTCCACAATGCTGGCTCCACCTCCTGTGGAGCGGCTGATGTCTCTACCCTGCACACTGAAAGAAGAAAAGGAGTCCTGTAAACAAAGTGCTCCAAGGCTGTACTTGCCTTCCACAATGCTGGCTCCACCTCCTGTGGGGCGTCTGATGTTTCTGCCCTGCACTGTGAAAAGAAAGGAGAAGTCTGGTAAACAGAGTGCTTCAGAACTGGTTTGGACTGGGCAAAGGCCCCTCTCCCCTCAGAGAACAAAGGGTTTTGAAGTATAAATATTGGGACCCTGATCCCATGAAATTAGATCACTTTTGGACTACAAGAAGAAACCTTTACTGAGGAGACGAACCTGAAGAAACTGAGGAGAGATTATTCCTAAGCTGAAGTGCTGCTTAGGGGATTGGCCTGCAGTGGATGCCTTACTGCCAAAGGAAGGAGAAAGGAACTTTGTGTACTTTGCTTTCTACTTGTGAAGGATCTCCAAGGGCTTGGAAAAGAGCTTGTCTCCTGCTGAAGGCTCAGGGACAACAGACTTTAACCCCCAGCTCCCCAGAGTTCTTTTGGAAGTGCCTGCTGCTGTTTTGGGCCTTCTGAGGGGCTGCATGTCGCAAGGAGCTGGAAGCGTGACTCAATGAAAATGGAGCGAGTCGCCGTCGCTGCTGCTGCCGTCGCACTTCTGAACAAGGGTGTCGCCGCTGGAGTTGTCGCACTGCAACGCATTGAGAGAAGCGTGCCACAATGAAGAGGAAGCAGGTTGCAGTCGCTGCTGCCTGCCGTCGCACTTCTGAACAAGGGTGTCGCTGATGGAACTGTCGCATTGCAGCGCATCGAGGAAAGCGCCTCGCAACCCTGAGAAGCCTGCAGCCGTCGGAGCTGCTGCCATCGCATTTCTGAACAAGAATGTCGTTGCTGTAGTTGTCGCATCATGCGGAAGCTTCATGCATTGTGGGAGAAGATTGTCGCAGCTGAAGCTGTTGCTGTCGCACTTCTGAACAAGGGTGTCGCCGCTGCAGTCCATGCATCGAACCGAGAACTTCTCGCATCCCGGGACAAGCGTGCCGCATCTGGAAGATCTTCACGTCTTTATTTCTTTGTACTTGAACTTTGCCATATTTCCCTCACTGCGACATTGCTTGTCGTGGAAGCTCAACGCAACCTAAGGTACATTGACGCAAAGTGTCGCATCTTAAGAACTGAACTTAACTAAGCTAAATCTACCATCTTAAAGTAACAGTATTGTGAATTGTTGTTGTTTATGGTCTTGTGGTAAGCCTATATAAGGTATACTGATTTTTGATATAAAACCTTGTGTGATGTCCATCTGTAGTGTTGTCACTGGGTTACTGTATGTGGTCAAAAATGCTTTACACACTGCCTCTGAGATAAGCCTGTCTGCTCGTGCCAAGCTACCAAGGGGGTGAGCAGGGGTTATTTTAGGAGTGTCATCCCCTAATCCTGACTAGAAGCAAGGGTCCTTATTTGTCACAAGTACCTACCTGTGCCATCTAGAGACCCCCAAATCTAACACGTTTGAGGTAGGAAATGAATGTGGTATCGCTTGACGGGAGTGGCCGTGCCACACAGGTTCCAGGTTAGGATATTACATTGTGGGGTATATCCATCGGTGTAGGTTTCCATTGTTTGTGTTGGAGGTATGCGCTGTTTGTAATCTTCCCATGTGCCCACACCCTAAGCATGTCACGCCCGGCCCCAAGTGACCCCCCTCCGCGCAGCAAATCATACCAGCAACAGGGTGGCATGTCTTCAGTGAAGCAATAAGAACAACAGTAAAATCAAAGAGCCTGAGTGCCCATTTCCCCCTAAGACCAGGAGAATCTGGTGTCCCCGGCCATAAAATCCCAACTTGTAAAAAGTAACTGAGGGAACTAAGTAACAATGAGTATGAGTCCTCTTTGGAGTTCATGTGGCCATGATGCCTCTATTTCCATTGTTTTGCGCTAGCTGAACCCACGTCGTATATTTCAGTGTCTGGCCCACCGCCGTGTTCAACAGAGTTAGAACATGGTCAGGTTGATCTCCCCCCGGTTGGAGTTCAGTTCACTGTCTCAGAAGGGTCTTCACAGTAGGTCATCTGCTGCCCTTGGAGTTAGCTTAGTCAGTGGTCAGTGCTGATGGTTGAGGATCCGGATCTGCCAGAGTCTGTGGCTTGTATGGAGTGTAGGAGGGGGAAGGGTTCATGCTATGTTGTGAGGCCGTTATTGCCACCTGTGCTTGATCTGCGCATGCCTGGCTCTGAGTAGGACAAGAGTGTGCAGTCCTGCATTTCAAGCTTATAGGGCAGGGAATCACCCAGGCTCTGTCCACCCAGGGTGCCGTGGTGCTGCGAGCCAAGCCTTTCACACAAAGCCAGCTCCACACATCCTCAGGTGTTGAGAAGATGTGGGAGGTCTCTCTGTCCATCACTTTGAGCCTCGCTGGGAACAGGAGTGCTGATTTCAGTTCCCGGAGTCGTTGCTTGACTGTCGTGTAGGAGCCTTGTAGTTGCTGTACTTCTGCCATAAGGTCAGGATATGCTACAAGCACATCCCACGTGGCCGCTTACTTTGAAGCAAATGAACATTATGGAATGCTTGCTTTCATATTGCATCCTTATTTTAACATTCCAGGATGACCAACACATTGGTTCTAAATGTGGCGGCCATGCTGTAACTTTAAAGCACCTATAGGCTATGTGCAATACCACTCCAAGATGGATACCCACTGCTATGTTTCATTTCGTCCACTGTGTTTAAATGGCAGGATGTTTTTTTTTACTTTTCATTCTTTCAATTTACATCGCATGTGTTGTTGAGTTTATTAGAGTTTTAGTGTGATTTTGTCAGAGGATGAGCGCAAGAACGAGTTAATTGATAGATGGGTGAATGCTTAACCTCATCAATGACACAAGAGGAATATGCATTTATTGCCAATGCTTGTTGCTTTTTGTTGCAAGAAGGAGATGAGCTGCTTGGACTCCAGTATCACTATAGCTGCACAGCAGTAGCGGCCCGTGTTTGGGACGAGTGTTGAGGCGGGCGGGGGAGTGAGTAGGGGTCATAGAAGTTGAGATGCGAGGGGGGGGCAAATAATTATTTTTTTTTTTTAAACTTACCATCAGCCTGCCGCGTCCCGCGTTGAGCTTCTCTGCTCTGCTGCTTCAGACAGGCACAGGCTCCTGAAGCTGCTCTCGCTTGACAGCAGCTTCAGGATTGGCCTGAGCTCCCTTGATTGGCACTCCAGGACAGACTGAAAGTCTGTGCCTGCTCTCTCAACCCCAGCAATGCAGCTGGGGTTGGAGAGAGGTTCACTGTGCATGATGGGTTGGCCAGCTTGAGACGGCCGGCCAAACCATCATGCGCAGTGACCAGAGTACGCTACCACTCCCCTCCGATCCTTCACACCTCAGGCCCCTCCCCCAAGAATCGACAGGAAAGAAGATATAAAATGACACAAGTGTCTTGTTTTCTTTTCCCGCCTTTTTTTGTGGGGGGCGATGCTGCTCTGCCAAAGCGGAGAAGCCGCCGCTTCTGCACGGTAAAAGACCAGGGTTGAACTTTGCAAAACTTTTGTAGTGTGCAGGAGAACATTATTTGATCATGACCAATGTCTGTTCAAGAGCAGCAACCAGTGAATTTAGTGAAAATGTACATTACATGCAGTGAATTTGTAGAGTGAGATAAAAGGGGCTTTGACCCCAGGGACTTCTTTCTTTATTCTAGGGGTGAGGGGGACACTATACACAAATTCAACTTTAGTGTATTGATATGCCTGGATATATTTAAGAGGCTAGGTCGGGGTTACTTGCTTCTCTACCTCACATATGAGCTAAAAATAATGTGTCCTTAATACAAATATTTAGCTAGAGAGTATTTGCTTTCAAACATTGGAATTATTAAACAACAGGGGGTGGTGATGGACAGAGTTTCTGAATTAAGCAGAATACTCTCACCCAGTCAAGAGATCAGGGCTTAATCCAACACCGTTTTTTAGCTCACTGCACCATCCCAGCTCAGAACCTGGCTATATGCAAATTAGTCTGTCCCTGGCCCAGTGCATCATGGGAACAGGGCAAACCAAACTACCAAGCCAATTCTTTCACTGGGAAGGAAACAAGCTACCGGGGAAAGGTTTCTGGCATTTCAGCCGTCTTCAGCCCAGCTTGCTTGAATCCTGATGGTGCAATGAGCAAGGGACTCACGTCTGAGTATACCCTTCCACGCTTATGGTGGACAAAATTATTAAACAACAGGGGGTGGTGATGGACAGAGTTTCTGAATTAAGCAGAATACTCTCACCCAGTCAAGAGATCAGGGCTTAATCCAACACCGTTTTTTAGCTCACTGCACCATCCCAGCTCAGAACCTGGCTATATGCAAATTAGTCTGTCCCTGGCCCAGTGCATCATGGGAACAGGGCAAACCAAACTACCAAGCCAATTCTTTCACTGGGAAGGAAACAAGCTACCGGGGACCAGTTCCTGGCATTTCAGCCGTCTTCGGCCCAGCTTGCTTGAATCCTGATGGTGCAATGAGCAAGGGACTGACGTCTGAGTATACCCTTCCACGCTTATGGTGGACAAAATTATTAAACAACAGGGGGTGGTGATGGACAGAGTTTCTGAATTAAGCAGAATACTCTCACCCAGTCAAGAGATCAGGGCTTAATCCAACACCGTTTTTTAGCTCCCTGCACCATCCCAGCTCAGAACCTGGCTATATGCAAATTAGTCTGTCCCTGGCCCAGTGCATCATGGGAACAGGGCAAACCAAACTACCAAGCCAATTCTTTCACTGGGAAGGAAACAAGCTACCGGGGACCGGTTTCTGGCATTTCAGCCGTCTTCGGCCCAGCTTGCTTGAATCCTGATGGTGCAATGAGCAAGGGACTCACGTCTGAGTATACCCTTCCACGCTTATGGTGGACAAAATTATTAAACAACAGGGGGTGGTGATGGACAGAGTTTCTGAATTAAGCAGAATACTATCACCCAGTCAAGAGATCAGGGCTTAATCCAACACCGTTTTTTAGCTCACTGCACCATCCCAGCTCAGAACCTGGCTATATGCAAATTAGTCTGTCCCTGGCCCAGTGCATCATGGGAACAGGGCAAACCAAACTACCAAGCCAATTCTTTCACTGGGAAGGAAACAAGCTACCGGGTCCTCGGATGCTTGATTCCGTTCTGGGAAGGACATGGCTTTTGTAGTTCGGACTGGACTGTTCCCATGGGGCACAGGGTCAGAGCTGATTTGCATATCGCCATTGTCTAACCCAGGGTGGTGTGGAGTGCAAAAAAACGATGGATTTGGGCCCAGATCTTTTGACTGGGATGAATGTGTGACATTGATCCACATTCGGTCCATCACCTGTTTTGTTTGCAATTGCCGCCATAAGTGCGCTGGGGATGCTCAGACGTGGGTCCCAGGCACTCCACACCACTGGAGTCAAGCTAGCCGGGCTGATGAGAGGTGTTACCTCGAAACCGGTCCGGTCCTCGGATGCTTGATTCCGTTCTGGGAAGGACATGGCTTTTGTAGTTCGGACTGGACTGTTCCCATGGGGCACAGGGTCAGAGCTGATTTGCATATCGCCATTGTCTAACCCAGGGTGGTGTGGAGTGCAAAAAAACGATGGATTTGGGCCCAGATCTTTTGACTTGGATGAATGTGTGACATTGATCCACATTCGGTCCATCACCTGTTTTGTTTGCAATTGCCGCCATAAGTGCGCTGGGGATGCTCAGACGTGGGTCCCAGGCACTCCACACCACTGGAGTCAAGCTAGCCGGGCTGATGAGAGGTGTTACCTCGAAACCGGTCCGGTCCTCGGATGCTTGATTCCGTTCTGGGAAGGACATGGCTTTTGTAGTTCGGACTGGACTGTTCCCATGGGGCACAGGGTCAGAGCTGATTTGCATATCGCCATTGTCTAACCCAGGGTGGTGTGGAGTGCAAAAAAACGATGGATTTGGGCCCAGATCTTTTGACTGGGATAAATGTGTGACATTGATCCACATTCGGTCCATCACCTGTTTTGTTTGCAATTGCCGCCATAAGTGCGCTGGGGATGCTCAGACGTGGGTCCCAGGCACTCCACACCACTGGAGTCAAGCTAGCCGGGCTGATGAGAGGTGTTACCTCGAAACCGGTTCGGTCCTCGGATGCTTGATTCCGTTCTGGGAAGGACATGGCTTTTGTAGTTCGGACTGGACTGTTCCCATGGGGCACAGGGTCAGAGCTGATTTGCATATCGCCATTGTCTAACCCAGGGTGGTGTGGAGTGCAAAAAAACGATGGATTTGGGCCCAGATCTTTTGACTGGGATGAATGTGTGACATTGATCCACATTCGGTCCATCACCTGTTTTGTTTGCAATTGCCGCCATAAGTGCGCTGGGGATGCTCAGACGTGGGTCCCAGGCACTCCACACCACTGGAGTCAAGCTAGCCGGGCTGATGAGAGGTGTTACCTCGAAACCGGTCCGGTCCTCGGATGCTTGATTCCGTTCTGGGAAGGACATGGCTTTTGTAGTTCGGACTGGACTGTTCCCATGGGGCACAGGGTCAGAGCTGATTTGCATATCGCCATTGTCTAACCCAGGGTGGTGTGGAGTGCAAAAAAACGATGGATTTGGGCCCAGATCTTTTGACTGGGATGAATGTGTGACATTGATCCACATTCGGTCCATCACCTGTTTTGTTTGCAATTGCCGCTATAAGTGCGCTGGGGATGCTCAGACGTGGGTCCCAGGCACTCCACACCACTGGAGTCAAGCTAGCCGGGCTGATGAGAGGTGTTACCTCGAAACCGGTCCAGTCCTCGGATGCTTGATTCCGTTCTGGGAAGGACATGGCTTTTGTAGTTCGGACTGGACTGTTCCCATGGGGCACAGGGTCAGAGCTGATTTGCATATCGCCATTGTCTAACCCAGGGTGGTGTGGAGTGCAAATAAACGATGGATTTGGGCCCAGATCTTTTGACTGGGATGAATGTGTGACATTGATCCACATTCGGTCCATCACCTGTTTTGTTTGCAATTGCCGCCATAAGTGCGCTGGGGATGCTCAGACGTGGGTCCCAGGCACTCCACACCACTGGAGTCAAGCTAGCCGGGCTGATGAGAGGTGTTACCTCGAAACCGGTCCGGTCCTCGGATGCTTGATTCCGTTCTGGGAAGGACCTGGCTTTTGTAGTTCGGACTGGACTGTTCCCATGGGGCACAGGGTCAGAGCTGATTTGCATATCGCCATTGTCTAACCCAGGGTGGTGTGGAGTGCAAAAAAACGATGGATTTGGGCCCAGATCTTTTGACTGGGATGAATGTGTGACATTGATCCACATTCGGTCCATCACCTGTTTTGTTTGCAATTGCCGCCATAAGTGCGCTGGGGATGCTCAGACGTGGGTCCCAGGCACTCCACACCACTGGAGTCAAGCTAGCCGGGCTGATGAGAGGTGTTACCTCGAAACCGGTCCGGTCCTCGGATGCTTGATTCCGTTCTGGGAAGGACATGGCTTTTGTAGTTCGGACTGGACTGTTCCCATGGGGCACAGGGTCAGAGCTGATTTGCATATCGCCATTGTCTAACCCAGGGTGGTGTGGAGTGCAAAAAAACGATGGATTTGGGCCCAGATCTTTTGACTGGGATGAATGTGTGACATTGATCCACATTCGGTCCATCACCTGTTTTGTTTGCAATTGCCGCCATAAGTGCGCTGGGGATGCTCAGACGTGGGTCCCAGGCACTCCACACCACTGGAGTCAAGCTAGCCGGGCTGATGAGAGGTGTTACCTCGAAACCGGTCCGGTCCTCGGATGCTTGATTCCGTTCTGGGAAGAACATGGTTTTTGTAGTTCGGACTGGACTGTTCCCATGGGGCACAGGGTCAGAGCTGATTTGCATATCGCCATTGTCTAACCCAGGGTGGTGTGGAGTGCAAAAAAACGATGGATTTGGGCCCAGATCTTTTGACTGGGATGAATGTGTGACATTGATCCACATTCGGTCCATCACCTGTTTTGTTTGCAATTGCCGCTATAAGTGCGCTGGGGATGCTCAGACGTGGGTCCCAGGCACTCCACACCACTGGAGTCAAGATAGCCGGGCTGATGAGAGGTGTTACCTCGAAACCGGTCCAGTCCTCGGATGCTTGATTCCGTTCTGGGAAGGACATGGCTTTTGTAGTTCGGACTGGACTGTTCCCATGGGGCACAGGGTCAGAGCTGATTTGCATATCGCCATTGTCTAACCCAGGGTGGTGTGGAGTGCAAAAAAACGATGGATTTGGGCCCAGATCTTTTGACTGGGATGAATGTGTGACATTGATCCACATTCGGTCCATCACCTGTTTTGTTTGCAATTGCCGCCATAAGTGCGCTGGGGATGCTCAGACGTGGGTCCCAGGCACTCCACACCACTGGAGTCAAGCTAGCCGGGCTGATGAGAGGTGTTACCTCGAAACCGGTCCGGTCCTCGGATGCTTGATTCCGTTCTGGGAAGGACATGGCTTTTGTAGTTCGGACTGGACTGTTCCCATGGGGCACAGGGTCAGAGCTGATTTGCATATCGCCATTGTCTAACCCAGGGTGGTGTGGAGTGCAAAAAAACGATGGATTTGGGCCCAGATCTTTTGACTGGGATGAATGTGTGACATTGATCCACATTCGGTCCATCACCTGTTTTGTTTGCAATTGCCGCCATAAGTGCGCTGGGGATGCTCAGACGTGGATCCCAGGCACTCCACACCACTGGAGTCAAGCTAGCCGGGCTGATGAGAGGTGTTACCTCGAAACCGGTCCGGTCCTCGGATGCTTGATTCCGTTCTGGGAAGGACATGGCTTTTGTAGTTCGAACTGGACTGTTCCCATGGGGCACAGGGTCAGAGCTGATTTGCATATCGCCATTGTCTAACCCAGGGTGGTGTGGAGTGCAAAAAAACGATGGATTTGGGCCCAGATCTTTTGACTGGGATGAATGTGTGACATTGATCCACATTCGGTCCATCACCTGTTTTGTTTGCAATTGCCGCCATAAGTGCGCTGGGGATGCTCAGACGTGGGTCCCAGGCACTCCACACCACTGGAGTCAAGCTAGCCGGGCTGATGAGAGGTTTTACCTCGAAACCGGTCCGGTCCTCGGATGCTTGATTCTGTTCTGGGAAGGACATGGCTTTTGTAGTTCGGACTGGACTGTTCCCATGGGGCACAGGGTCAGAGCTGATTTGCATATCGCCATTGTCTAACCCAGGGTGGTGTGGAGTGCGAAAAAACGATGGATTTGGGCCCAGATCTTTTGACTGGGATGAATGTGTGACATTGATCCACATTCGGTCCATCACCTGTTTTGTTTGCAATTGCCGCCATAAGTGCGCTGGGGATGCTCAGACGTGGGTCCCAGGCACTCCACACCACTGGAGTCAAGCTAGCCGGGCTGATGAGAGG